>NC_134841.1:77340318-77981587 GCF_965363235.1 Mytilus galloprovincialis | reverse complement strand
TGAATATTAGCAAGAATGATTATTTTACATCAATAGATTTATGCGATGCATATTTTTCAATTTCAATGAACAAAAAATGTAGAAAATATTTGAAATTTGTTTGGAAAGATCAGATTTATGAATTTACTTGTCTTTGTTTTGGGTTAGCAAGTGCACCTAGAATTTTTACAAAACTTATGAAAGTAGTTTTTTCTCATATAAGGAACCAAGGAGTAGGGTCTTTTTTCTACATAGATGATTCATTATTACATAGTCCCTATGAGAACATTTGTTATGAAAATACTGTCATGTTGAGAAATCTGTTACACTCTCTAGGGTTCTTAGTAAATAAAGAAAATCAGTATTCATTCCAACACAGAGAATAATTTTTCTAGGATATTTGATTGATTCTGTGCAATTTAAAGTGTTTCTGACAGAAGAAAAAATACAAAAGATTTTGAAAAGTGCAAACAAAATCTATAGTTTATATAATCCTGTTATCAGGGAAGTAAGTTCTTTAATAGGTTTATTTACTTCAGCTTCATGTGCAGTTTTATTAGCACCAATTTTTCATAGATATTTAGATATTGAGAAAACTTTAGCTCTGAGCAAAAACAATGACAATTATGATGGTATCATGAGTCTCTCCGAGAATTCAAGAAATGAAATTTTATGGTGGATTAAAAATGTAGATAGGAATGAAGGGAAAAGTATAAGCTTTGGTACTCCTACTGAGTATATTGAAACTGACGCTTCTAAAATTGGATGGGGAGCCGTTTATGGAAAAAATAAGACTCAAGGAAGATGGATGAAATCTGAAAGCATTTCACACATTAATATATTAGAACTTTTAGCTATAAAATATGCATTTTTTTCATTAGGAAAAAACATTTCAAATTCTCATATTTGCATTAAATCTGATAGCTCTACAGCAGTTCAATATATAAATAACATGGGAGGTAGTGTTGTAGCACTGTTGGAAGTAGTAAGAGAAATTTGGTTCTGGGCTGCTGATAAAAACAATTTTATTACGGCAGTCCATATTGCAGGGAAAGATAATATTACTCCTGATCAATTGTCAAGAAATTTTAGTGACTCTTCTGAATGGAAGTTGAAAGAAAATATATTTAGAAATATTTGTGGGCATTTCTTTCAACCAAATATTGATTTATTTGCTTCTAGACTTAATAAACAGTTAAGTAAATATGTCTCATGGTTTCCAGATCCAGATGCTATGGCTTCTGATGCTTTTTCTTTTTCTTGGAAAAATTATTTACCATATGTTTTTCCTCCTTTCAGTATCATAGCAAGAATTTTGAACAAGGTAGAAGAGGAACAGGTGAGAATGGTTTTAATGATAGTTCCAACATGGCCATCCCAACCTTGGTTTCCAAGGTTATTGAATTGTTTGGTCGATTATCCTGTTATTCTCCCTTTTTGTCAAGATCTTTTAAGACTTGTACACAACAATCAAAAGCACCCGCTAAACATGAGAAAGTTATTCCTAGTCGCTTGTGTAGTATCAGGCATTCCCTCAAAAAGAAGGGAATTTCAAAATCAGCTAGAAACATCATCACTCAGTCATGGAGAGTCTCTACCTCGCGACAATATGAATATAGTTGGCGGAAATGGTATTTTTGGTGTAATACACAAAAAATCAATACCACTTCACCAAATGAAGTACAAGTATTAAATTTTCTCGCTAGACTCTATGATGATGGCAAATCTTATAGTTGCATTAATATGAATAAATGTTCTATTGGCCAGACTCTGGCATCAATTGGCTGTAATACAGTAATCAATAGTAATCTCATTTACAGATTTATGAAAGGAATTTTTAATGCAAGACCACCTTTGCCTAAATATTCCATCACATGGGATGTTGGTAAAGTTGTTCGTTATTTAGAAACTTTATTTCCACTGGAAAGTTTAAGTCTCAAGATGTTAACTTTAAAAATTGCAACCTTATTAGCTTTAACTACTGCTCAAAGAGCTCAAACATTGACAAATTTGAATTTGAATTACATGGAAACATCTAGTAAAACTGTCGTTTTTACTATGAACTGTTTACAAAAAACAGACAGAATTGGTAGGATTAACCAGAACATAACTCTGGATGCATACAAGAAAAAAGAACTTTGTCCAGTATACACATTAAAATATTATTTGAAGGCTACCAAAAAATTGCGCAAGGATGATTATCTCCTGGTGTCTTTTAGAACATGGCGTAAAATATCAACCTCAACTTTAGCTCGATGGTTAAAAATTGTATTGACTTCATCTGGTATTGATGTTACAAAATTTCAGGCGCATTCTTTCAGAGGCGCCTCTACATCTGCAGCTTTTAGTGCTGGTATCACTCTAGATACAATTATGAAAACAGCAAATTGGAAATCTGCAAAAACATTTAAGAAATTTTATCTAAGAGAGGTTGAAGCTAAAAGAGGTGTTAAGACATGTAAAAAGAAATATATTAATGCTGTTTTGTCTGTTTAATGACAACCTAAATAATATTTTACAGGAGTTCCATTCTTTACAGAAACCGGTAACATTGTGGATTGACCAGAGCTGTCGATTTTTCCAGGATAGTGTTGTGTTGGATATATGAATGAACTTTATGGACTTTGTGTCATGATGGAAATGTGAAGAATTTGATAATGTTGATGGAAAAATGAACTTTCATTTTAGTGATTATGATAAAGACAATTATAGAAAGTTTTGTATTATTGAAATATTTTATGACAGCATTAAATGTGGATGTTTCAAATATTATATTTGTGGCCATTTTTATCTCATTTAATTGATTCTTTTTGCTTTAAAGATTCATCTTTAACCAAGAAGCTGTAGGCTTCTGTAATAGAATGGACCATCATCCAAGCATCCATAGGATGTGATGGATGATGGACATTCTGTAAGGAAGCCGAAGGCTTCGCGGGTTAAAGACCCGCCCTTGATTTATGGCCCACCCATTTTATATACAATTAAATGAGTTTTCGCTCACATCCTTTTTCGGGATACTTTAAAATGAGACAGAATACAGGTGTGCACGGGTTTATATATGCACGCATGAGTGGATTTGTACAGGTGATTATGATTTAAAATCACTCAACTGTAAAACAAGGTCGTTACTAGCCTGTAGAATAAGATATTCATCTTTAACCCGCGAAGCCTTCGGCTTCCTTACAGAATGTCCATCATCCATCACATCCTATGGATGCTTGGATGATGGTCCATTTTGTGCTGTTAAAAATAGAGACTTTTAACTCTGGCATTATTTTTTTCCTATTTCCTAAGTTATATCACCTGATTATGTGGAAGATAGCCAAATTAAAAAAAAAGGTTGAACATTTTTCAAGTTTTTAGTTTCAACATATGTGTTGTAAAAAGATGTACACAATGAAGATTATCTCTTGTGTCTTTCTTGAGTTATGTCATATTTTGGTTTTTCCATTTTTTGCTAAACCAAGTCATCTGTTGTGAGTAAATATTTTAATGTCTATATTTCTTCTTCCACTGACAGGTGCATAAATCTGCTTTATACAGACTGTTGTTTTCAAATATTTTGGCTTTGAGCATCAACGAAGAGACATGGATTGTTGAGATGCGCATCTGGTGCAGAAAAATATGTACTGATTATGATGTAACATGTAAAAAAAATGCTTAAAACAGATTAAATGGAGTGAAGAAGTTTAAAATTTGTTATCTGAATTTTATGTACCATTACAGTATATTCAAATATGAGGTAAAAAGCATTAACAGAAAATATGATTTTTAATTATTTTTCAGGATCGAAAGAAATCTGAAGAAGATAAAGAAAGTAGGGATATAATGGATCCAACGGTGATTACTTTTATCATGTGTACATTTTTTCAATCGCATTGATTAAAATTAAAAAAACTAAAAATTTTAAAGAAACAAAGAGAAATATTCATGGCACAATTAATTGCAATAACTACCAAAACTGACTGAATTTTTGTGTCTGTCTGAAAATATTTTATAAAAAGTAGAATTACAATAGTGCATTGAGCATAAAATTCTATAAACCTATCCATGTAGCTTTAAATTTTTTAAATATTTTTTTTTAAAAAGTTTATTTGATAATTGTAGCAAAACTGTTATCTGTCAACATAAAATCAATGGTCAAGAATGCAGGCGGGACATTTATGTGTGTGCACTCTTCTTTTAAACATAACTATGCTTTTGTGCTACCATTACCATTACCATATTATTTTACAATTTTTTTTTCAGGGGAGGGGAGCAAGAGTACTTCTTCGTAGAGATGATGCCATAACAAATTTAGGAACTAGAATTCTTAAGCCACGTATGAGACCTGACAGAGGAAGAGCAGAACTGGAAGACCTAGCAGCAGAGTCTGGTTTCCGCTGACTTTGAAATATAAATTGAAATCAAGTTTTGCTCAACAAGACAGTACCTGATAGTGTTCTGACTGATGCTAATGAATTTCACTATGGCAATATTTATCTCAGCAATATGTTGTACAATTTGAAAAATGTAAAATTTGTTAGTTCTCTGATCTTTTAGATACCTTATAGTGGGTTATTTACACAGACTGTTCATGGCTTATTTTGTCTATTTCTGTTCTTATAAAACACTTAAATAAAGCAGAAAATATTTTGAGCTGAACTACTTTGCTTATTGATTGCTAGTAAATGTATTTTTTATGACTTTGATAACTCAGTTAGCAAGCAAGTTATGTTCCAAATGCCAAACGTCACTTTCCAAAATATCCCACTATATAGTGTTTTATTCAAAGAATGCAGGATGAATTTGGGAAATTTCATTCAAGCTATGTTAGCTTGATAACTTTTTACAGATACCAATTTTTTCAAATATTTTTTGACTTCGATTTCTTTTTTAGGGGTAAATATCCAAGGAATATAATTTTGTTAAGTTTTTTAGAGTAATTTAATCTCTTTCTATTGTAGATTTATAGATATAAACAATGAAATATTTGTTTAAACAAGGCTTACTATGTTCTGACTACAAATTTGACAATCCTTATGAGGGATGATCATGAAAAATTTAATATTAAAAAAAAAGAGAAAGACAAAAAAAATATTCAGTTTTTATTTACGAGAATAACAAAAATGTGATTGTGCAGTATTAATTTTTTTACCTCATTTATTTGTTTTGGCAGCATAGATCATGTATATGTTATATAATTTTACTGACAGAAAACAACACATCTCAATTGAGTTAAACTTTGGTCTATTTTAACCTTCCACTAGAAACTCTTGGAATTTAAACTAAATGGATGATACATGTACTTTCATTAAAAAAATGAAAAATTTTCAACTACAAAATTGTGGCTTAAGGAAAATATATTTGCCTTGTTATGATGATACAACTTGACTGTTACATCAGAAGGAAGATTTGTCAAGTTGTGGTCATTAGTTAAAAGGATAATACTACCAAATATTTACATTATTGTTTTTTTTATCTAACAGTGTAAAATTTAAAACAGTGATTCAGCTAGGCTTCTAGAACTTTATGATAATTTCTATTTATATATAAGAATATCTTCAGCCTTTTCTTTTGAGAAATCAACTAAAATTTACAAATTTCATCAGGAGTCTCAGGACACTAACATAGAACCGTGGTCAAATAACTGGAGTCTTACTGAATCATGATTTAGATTTTTAGTACTTTACATATTTTGAAAGATGTTAATGCATATAGATTTTTATTCATTGAATTTTAAAGAGAAATTATGTCATTTTGAAATGCAAGAATTTTTAATCAAGACATGACATGATTTTTTTAATCTTTATTTATCATGCATCAGTTATCATTTTATTTTTGTTTGTATTATGATCTTTTGTTATGAAAACAAGTGCTAAGATGCTTTATTTTCCCTTACTGTCTGTCACTGATTTAAAATAAGTATCATTTTGACCATATTAATTTGATTAACATATTACTAGTATATCAAATTTTGTATTATGCATAAACCTAACAAATGGCATACAATATGTTCTAAAGTGTGTCCCAGTATTTTTTTTGTGAATATTTCTGAATTAACATCGAACAGGATCAAAAACATTACTGCTGTTTGATATTTATCAACTTTCAAATATGTATCCAATTTTGTTATCACAAGATTTTCTATTATCAAAAATCTCTTTCTGAGGTAAGTATGACATTCACTTACAAAAATAAAACTTGAACTTTATGACATAAACCTAATAAGAAGTGAAATTGTGCCATATTTGAATCAAAACTTGTCCCCACTTAAAATTTATAATGACATGTGTTTGATAATTTTCTAATGTGCAATTTTTCATTGTGAGGTTGTGCTATTCATTTTAAGATTTTGATTTATATTTCACCTAGTTTTCTTGTATGCATTGAGAGTTACCCCAGATGCACAATAGAGGCAAACTATCAATTCTTTTAATTATGTAAACTGGATTATTATTTTGTTTGCAACAGATTCATATATATATATATTCCTTTTTTTTTTCATGTACAATTGCATTTGCTCAGAATTAATGAATTTAAGAATATGTGACCAACCAAGTTGCCTTAATGTAGTTTTATTTTTCTTAAATAGTATCAACCAATAGAAAAAGTTGATAAAAACAGGCACAGTTCTTTTTTTAATTCTCACAAAAAGCATTTAAAGGGAAACTTCGCAAAAAAATCAAAAATTGATATTATGTTTATTCTGTATAAAAATGCTCAAATTCATAGGTATTAAAGTTTTATTCTCTAGATAAGAGATCACCATCGATTTTAAATTTAGTGTATCAATTCTCTCCGGTCGGCCATTTTGTCACCTTGTCCGATTTGCAGTCGCGATATGTCTAAGGACCAGAACTACAGTAACCGATGTAGTCGTAATTGCGTGTCGATATCTCGTCAATCGTACGGTTGTTTTATCCGACTAGTTAACTTGATACGGAAAATTTTCTTTTTTTTTTAATAACCATGATCTGTTATTTTAAGACTGATAATATAGGAATTAGTGAAAAGGTCAAAATTTCAAATCATAAATAAGTCTTCCGTGAAACTTGAATTGTTTTCGGCAATCTAATTAGTTCATAATTCTTTTATGTAATAAACTTTATTCAAATAAATTAGGATCTTCGCTCCACTGATCACCCGCATGGCTAAAGGTATTACTCCCAAAGGTATTGTAGGGGGTGTGAGGTGACACGTCCAGGTATTCAAGCGATTTCCTGTCGAGTTTGCAAATTCATGCATCGTTTCACTTCTTAGTGTATTGATAAGTGTACACGGCCGATAACTTATAACTTTCCATTTTGAACTATTAGGTGTATAATATACATCTCTATCTTGCGTGTCCGAAAGTGATATTATATATAGTCATTACTAAACATATACGCTTGTTTATGAATAACATTTCTGGTTAAAAGAAAATTATTTATAAAAATATAAATAATACCAAAAAAAAAACAACAGATCTGATGAAATAAAAAAAAAAATCCAAGAGTAAATTTGGTAAAATGTAATATGTACTCGTTGTCAATGGTGAAGGACAGATTGGAACATACCAGAAATATATTGATTTAAAAAAAGGTACGCACTAGTCGACCATTCGTATATACGCCTGGATTATAAGTTACGGAACTATAGCGCAAATTAAAATATATACATTTATACATAGAACATAAGAAAGAATAATATATTTTGCGTAAATTGGGGTAAAAGTTTTGTAAAATGAAAAGTCCACGTATGCCAACAGTAAGTAATCATCAAATGTCGATAGATTATTGTATACCAAACGAAGAAGGAGAAGAAGAAGAGATTTAAACACAGGTCGATATATAACTTTATTTGGCTCATCGAAGTTATGGACATTTATAATTCAATTAGATTGTTCTCGAAAAAAGGAAGAAATTCGTCTTCGTCACAATTGTTCCAAAATGCATACGCCACTGGAAGTACACTTATACCGAGGGATGTGAATATTTTCCGGGAAAACTATAGAGTATCAAAGTTTCAAATCAATTTCGGGATTTATTTTTTCTCTAGATATTCAATGACAGCAATTTAAAGAAACTGCTTGTCCGCTTTAGTGGTATTCTTGCCAGTTGAAACGGACTTATAATTACATTAAAAAATAGGGAAGGATGACATTAAATTCGTTGTCTTTTTTTATACATCGTTGGTCAAATAGCTAAAGTATTATATATAGTTACGGTGTGAGACGAAGAGTATTTTAAGAAGGACATATTCCCGATTATGTATAAATTTTGTTGATGTTTTTCACACTTGAAAAGCATATCTGTTCGTAATTTGTCGATTCCATTCCAATTAGATCCTTTAATTTCCTGTCAATTTTTTTAAACATTTTTCTTTTTAAATATCTGAAGTCTTCATGTGTTGTCAGATTTAAAATATTTTGATGAGCACATTAATTTCTAAATAGGTAATTAAAGATCACTTTGGATGGACTAAAATATATAATTGCAATTGTTAATGATCTGTTTGAAATATTTAAGGCTGCCGATCCTTATTTGAAATAGTACAATTTTTAGTTCATAAACTCGTGTTTAGAAGGCTATTTTTATTTATAAATTCTTCAATTAAAATAATTCAGTGTTTTATGGTTACTAAAGTAATCAAAAGTCATAATTCATTAAAAAGTGATCTTATGCAAAATATAAAAATATACAACAGCTATCCAGTTATTGTGCGATCTTATTATTCCCGTTAATTAATTTTAATTTTTTTTTTTACATTCATATGTCTGAAATTTTGTCGGAGTCCCGTTTACAATTATGTTGTTCACACCTGAATGCCAGTGAACCGTGACACCTAGATTTCACTGAATGAGGATTAAAGGATTAGAATTACATAATGCTAATCTTTTAATTACCTTGAGTTAACCTACGCATTCAACATTCTTTAGGTGTCACAAAACAATACACATTTTATTTCCACCGTACAAGCAAGTGAAAATGTTTGCTGTAATGAAGCAAAAACGTCAGAATACAAACATTTATTTTTAATACACTATTGATCATGTCAATTTCATATGTTTGTTTAAAGTATTTGTACAAAACAAATCATAAAAATGTTCTATGTATGAATTAATTTTATTATTAAAATTCGTTTTAAAATATCCACACGATCTAATTTTAAAAGTTGCATGGCTATCACTTATTTTTCGTTGGTTAATAGCTACACCAAAAGTCGTCGATGCGCTTTAAATCGCGTAATTAGATTGTTAACGAACAAGACTTAAATGAGATATTTTCACTCCCGGCATGCATCAAAGACTTAAACTACGTCACATAAGTCAGGAAGCTTCAAGAAATAAAATTAATAATTCCCAATTTTCTTCTTTATTAGATTTCATATCAAAATAAAACTTGGTGAATATGTTTTTTATGGTATTATGAACATAATAAGATGATAAGTGAAAAATCGTGAATTATCCCTTTAAAAAAAATATCCTCTTTGCACTAACAATTTTTTTACACCCCCTATCACAAATTGTTTGGGCACCAAACTCCATTAAATCTTCCATCTTTTATTTCCAAGTTTAGCTGTCAACATAAATTTCATTTTGCCTACATTAACATACTTTTTTTTATTGTAATATCATAACGATTTGTCATACTCTGGATTTTAATATTTTGATGGGTACTAATTTTTATGGATTGAAGCGACATTGTATTTTCAAGGATATTTCAGGTCTTTGTAAAGCCAAAGTCTGCATACAACCCTATAGGAAATGTGTGCTTCATTGAATATTTAAATTTCTTGTTTGCCTATACCCTTTTAAACCAAGAAAAGTAATACATGTATCCCACAAATAATATTAAATCCCCAGAAGATTAAATATTAGTTTTGTTTCTGTTACCTGGCTTGACTAAATTAACAAGAATGTATTTGTCTGTGTATGAATGAGTTCATATTAAATTCTGTTTCAATTTGGTCAAAATACTTTTTAAAGAATTATTGTACTTTTTCATATCTTACTTATTGGGGAAAAGGAACATTTGTATTGAAATAATATATGTAAGTTTCTTACTTTTTTTTATGGAAAATCCTGAAATATTTGTCACTGGATTTTAAGCAAATAACAATCAAGCAATCAATTGTTTTACATTGGTGGTTTGTATTCACTGATTGCAGAGGTGAGTTAATGCATCACATGTTTGCTCATATATTTATTTTATATTTTTATACATTTTTAGATTTTCTATCATGTTAGACACCTTTTTTCATGTTCTATGTATACAATTGCTATCATTATTTGATCTATTTATTTCTATGTTTATTCATTGTTTTATGAAATAAAATACTGATAAATGACTACCTTGTATAATATTACTGTTTGAAAAACTCATCAAAGATACAGGACTTGTAATTGTGTACGCCTGACGTGTGTTTCATCTACAAAAGAGTCATCAATAAAACTCACATCAAAAAAGTTAAAAGGGTTAAATAAAGTATGAAGTTGAAGAGTATTGAGGACCCAAAATTTCAATAGGGTTTTGTCAAGTATAGCTACTTTATAATTTGTGATATAGTATTTGAATAATACTAAGTTTTATTTACAGCTATTTAGAATTATGACCATGTTTATAAGAATTGATGTCAACACATAAGTGTTGATTATTTGGCTGGAGATATCCTCAGGGAGGAGCACTCAACCAATAGTGGCATTGACCCAGGGGTTGTAAATAAACTCATCATGGATACCAGGAATAAAATTTTTACACCATGACCAGGCTGTTATCTACAAAAGAGTCATAAGTGGCGCTTGAATGATAAAATGAAAAAAGTCTTAATAAAGTATTAATCAACTTTAGAGATAAAATAATATTTTGATTCACAATTCTGAGTTAATGACTAGAAACAAAGATTATGGTTAAGGTCAGTGAGAAATCAAGCAAAAACAATCATATAGAGTTTTTTCATATTTTAGCCAAGGTAAAGAAAAGTTAATCAAACCTTTTAACAGGGTCTAAGGAGCTGTTGAAGAAACTTGAATGCATGGGAGAAATATCTATGAAATACTTGCATATGACCTCAGCTTATTTCCCTTGTTTTTTTACAAGCATTATGGTGACACCGTAAAAAATCACACTGTTTATTTAGGACTTACCAGTTTTCAAATGATGTTTTCTGATAGATTTGCTTGTTTTGAACATCTGTTGATCATAGTTTAACATTATTTCAAAGGAACAGAACTTTTATTGCTGTTCTTCATCTTTATGTTTTTCTGAAAGGTATCCAGCAACAAACACGAGAGGGGCCCAGGGTGCCGAAAACTGGCTGGTTCCAATAATTATAAGTCTAGTAAATTATAATGAAAAACATCTACCGTAAATTCAGACATATTGTCATTTTAGACTTGAATGTAATTTTAATTTTTACAATTTTGAGAAAAATCCTGTTTATTTCATATAAAATATTTGAAAATGTGAGATCCAATTATTGCGATTACAACTCTGTCGCATTTTTCGCAATAATAAAAACCTCGCAATAATTTCTGAATTTACAGTATTGTGTTATCATAAGTTTAATTTACTTATGCATATGTTTTGTTTTATATCCTGGGAATCGAACACTTGAAGTCTGAAGACCTGAATAGAAGTTTTCATATCCATATCAAAGCTTTTATATTTGTGTTTCTGTTACCATTGAAGATGATATTTCCAAATTAAACATAAAACATAATTAACCTTTGGAGTTGGATAACTGATGATTATCATATTTCTTTGAAAATAATAAACTTGCTGATTAATTATAATCTTATTCTCTAAGAGTAATATGGTCTCAAAACCTACAAACACATTCTTGATTTTTGTTTTATTTGATCACTCTTTGAATATTATTCAATAACTGAATTCTAAGTTTAGCTATTTTAATTATTACATTTGTCTAGATGATAAAATGTGTCTGCTGTCTCCTTATAGGAGTTAGTTATTGCCCTTTAATGATGATTTTTACTATTTTTTTTACATAATTGGCCAAGACTATAGAAGAATAAGAAAAACCAAACAACACTTAGCAGAAAGGCACAATCTTCTAATATATCAGTATGACTAACTATATCAGTTGTCCTCTTATGATCTCTTATAGAAATAATATTGCTGTTTGGTAATCATTTTCACTCAATTTTTCGTCATTATACAAAATCTTCTATAGGGAGAAACTCACCGACTGTGTTAGGGCTGTATAGCCAGTCAAGGATTGAACATTAAAAACTTCTATCATCAACTTAAAACAGAAAATTTATTAATTGCAATACAAGATAAAAAAAAAAAAGAAGAAATAATGCATGAATTATACACATGTGTGTATATGTCTCATATGTCTCTAAAAAAACATTAATTGGCTTCATTTTTTATATAAATAAGGCCGTTTGTTTTCTTGTTTGAATTGTTTTACATTGTCATATTGGGGTCTTAAAATTACAGCGGACTATGCTGTATGCTCTTTGCTCATTGTTGAAGGCCATACAGTGACCTATAGTTGTTAATGTCTGTGTCATTTTGGTCTCTTTTGGACAGTTGTCTCATTGGCAATCATACCACATCTTCTTTTTTATATATTCACTGAGACTACTATTATAGTAGTCTCAGATATTCATTATAAAAAAATTTAAATAAATAATTCATTGGAAAATTATTGTAAAGACATCTTTTTTGTCCTATTTAGTTCCTTTACATGGTACCTGAAACTACAACAGTGAAGAAGTCTCAGATGATACTACAGTCTACCAGAGACTGTAGACTCAAAGACATATTGTATTATATATCTCTGAGTCTACAATCTTCATGTTTCATACATCTTTAGATTTTTGTTTCCTTTGTGTTCAAGCTGGGAACAGTTTAGCTATTTATATTTTCCTGGTTGAAGTTTTTCATTTTGAAATTTGATAAGGGACTGAGTATTTCTGATTTAAGTTCACTATTTTGTTATTTTACTTTTTTCATATTTCCCGCGTAATTAAATGACAGAGTAGCCTCCCATAATTTTCGGAAGCTCTCGTGAGTTAACAATAAACAATGGCTTCTGCTACTGGGAGGGTTGATGAACTAGTGAAAGATTATTTAATTTATCGTGGTTTGACGACCACATATAGAACATTTGAGGCAGAGTTAAAAAACGAGAAAGAAAAGGGTCTCCGGGTAATTGATTTTGATTGCGTGATAACTTTAACACTGAAATCATAAATGCAAGTGGTCTAATTTACTCTCAGTTTCGATTATAATGTTAGCTTCCTCATAAACTGGACCCCTGTTGTGTTCACTTATTGCTACACTGACAACAGGTATGGCCTAAATCCCGTGGTCAGAATTCTGACCACGGGATTTAATAATTTGACGAGACTAGTACATCATGTGCTATGTTTGATTATGTATTATACTGATAGCAAATCAAAGAGAAATTAGCACATTTATAACCCTACTGAGTTCTTTAGGGAATGAAAGATACCGGCTCAGTTTGTCAAGAAACGCGCGTTGGTCATTTATCTGCGAGTACCACCATGGGGTTAATTAACAGATACTTGTTTATTTTGCGGCATCGCAGTAGTAACATTTGAGGTCAATTTCCTATCACTTTAATTGGCCAATTTTATTAGCGAATAGTTGAATTTATACGACTCGTCCAATTAATGCCAATGTGACAATAGCTCCAACCCGTTCCTTCGGTGCGAAGCTATAGATAGAACGGCGGACCAGTTTAGCTTCCTCACTGACCAACGTGACCTAAGTGTCATTTCCCTGTTCGAATGTTCAGTGCACTAGTCTGGTAATTGAAATATATCAAACTAATAACTATGGACACATTCTTGCTTAGATATGTTTTTGCTTTTTTCTCAATAAAAAACATCAAAATAAAATATTTCACTCTTGAATTTTTTTTTATTCCAACAGCAATAGAATAAACTTTTAATTAAATTTTTTTTTTGACAATTTCACTACAAAATTACACAAATACATAAACATATATTATCCTAATCAGTATAACATGCATACCTATATATTAATCCAGTACTGTAGTCCAAATAATTATGACATCTTGGAAGGCTATTTTAAATTTTTGCCTTGACATGTAAGACGTCAAAGAAAAATAGATATAATAGCCTTTCAAAATGTCGTAATTATTTGGACTACCAGTACAGTAAAACAGATGTCCTACACAGCCATGTGAGCTTTTGCCATTGCTTGTCTGTCTTTACCATCTGTCACTATTGTCAAACGCCAGACAACTATCCATTTTTTAGCTCACCTGGCCCGAAGGGCCAAGTGAGCTTTTCTCATCACTTGGCGTCCGTCGTCTGTCGACGTCCGGCGTCGTTAACTTTTACAAAAATCTTCTCCTCTGAAACTACTGGGCCAAATTTAACCAAACTTGGCCATAATCATCATTGGGGTATCTAGTTTAAAAAATGTGTCCGGTGACCCGGCCAACCAACCAAGATGGCCGCCATGGCTAAAATTAGAACATAGGGGTAAAATGCAGTTTTTTGCTTATAACTCAAAAACCAAAGCATTTAGAGCAAATCTGACATGGGTAATATTGTTCATCAGGTCAAGATCTATCTGCCCTGAAATTTTCAGATGAATCGGACATTCCGTTGTTGGGTTGCTGCCCCTGAAATTGTAATTTTAAGGAAATTTTGCTGTTTTTGGTTATTATCTTGAATATTATTATAGATAGAGATACACTTTAAACAGCAATAATGTTCAGCAAAGTAAGATGTACAAATAAGTCAACATGACCAAAATGGTCAGTTGACCACTTTAGGAGTTATTGCCCTTTATAGTCAATTTTTAACCATTTTTCGTAAATCTTAGTAATCTTTTAGAAAAATCTTCTCCTCTGAAACTACTGGGCCAAATTTAATTAAACTTAGCCATAATCATCATTGGGGTATCTAGTTAAAAAAATGTGTCAGGTAACTCGACCAACAAACCAAGATGGCCGCCATGGCTAAAAATAGAACATGGGGTAAAATGCAGTTTTTGGCTTATAACTCAAAAACCAAAGCATTAAGAGCAAATATGACAGGAAGTAAAATTGTTGATCAGGTCACGATCTATCTGCCCTGGAATTTTCAGATGAATCGGATAATCGGTTGTTAGGTTGCTGCCCCTGAATTGGTAATTTTGAGGAAATTTTGCTGTTTTTTTGTTATTATCTTGAATATTATTATAGATAGAGATAAACTGTAAACAGCAATAATGTACAGCAAAGTAAGAACTAAAAATAAGTCAGTATGACCAAAATAATCAATTGACCCCGTAAGGTGTTATTGCCCTTCATAGTCAATTTTTAACAATTTTCTTAAAATTTGAAGATTTTCAATAACATTTTCCACAGAAAGTACTGTTATAGATAGAGATAATTGTAAGCAGCAACAATGTTTAGTAAAGTAAGATCTACAAACACATCACCATCACCAAAACACAATTTTGTCATGAATCCATTTGTGTCCATTGTTTAATATTCACATAGACCAAGGTGAGCGACACAGGCTCTTTAGAGCCTCTAGTTTAACTTAAAAATCTTCTCCTCTGAAAGAACTGGGCCAAAGCCACTAAAATTAATCTAAATGTTCTAAGGGTATTGAAGTTTGAAAATTGTATCCAGGTATCTGATCCATCAACAAAATTTGAAATCATTGACCCCTGCCCTTTGAAAGACTTTTCTAATTTAACACTTTTTACTGATACTTTATATTGAAAGGAGGAAATTGTAATTGCAAGAATGTTCATCAAAATAAGATCTTCAAATAAGACAATTTCTATCCCCCCAAATGCATTGTGTAGAATTAACAACACTGTTAATTGGCTTTTTTACTAAGATTATTAAGTCAGAGAGAAAGATTTGAAGCACAAATTTTTGTCCTGTTTTATAGCTCCTTTATAGAAATTTATAGATTCAAACTGAATTACTGTAAATTCAGAAATTAATGCAAGGTTTTTATTATTGAAAAAAAAAAACATAACAGAATTGTAAACACAATATTTAAACTCACATTTTAAAACATTTTATATGAATTAAACAGGATTTTTCTCAAAATTGTAAAAATTAAAATTGCATTTAAGTCTAAAATGACAAAAATCGCAAAAATACATTTAAATGCATGCTATAATTTCTGAATTTACAGTCATGACAGTAATCAACTTCAAAACATATTTGTCTGAATTCTTATTTTATAAACATGCACATTGTTTTATAACTTTTTACTTCACTGATGAATTTCAACTGAAATCATAGGCGGATTTAGGGGGGGGGCAGGGGGCCCGGGCCCCCCTTT
Organism: Mytilus galloprovincialis; assembly: GCF_965363235.1. Classification (NCBI taxonomy): domain Eukaryota; kingdom Metazoa; phylum Mollusca; class Bivalvia; order Mytilida; family Mytilidae; genus Mytilus; species Mytilus galloprovincialis. Next base: position 77,965,329 of record NC_134841.1, on the reverse strand, counting down.
TTGGGAAAAAATTTGGTTGCTTATATAGGGAATCACTGAAGCGCGACTGGAGCGGGCCCCCTCTTAGGTCAGTCAGTGGGCCCCCACTTATGAAAATTCCTGGATCCGCCACTGAAAATTATACATTTTCTTTCAATAAATTGATGTGTTTTTTTTTCATTTCTACAGAATTTTAATAAACATTTGATTTTTATTATAGGCTGATCGTATTCTAGAACAATTACAGACATATGTTGTAAACTATGATCTTTCTAATTTACGAGAATATTGGAGTTACTTGAATCAAAGACTGTTTAGTCGCCTTGAAACAAGGTACTTAAGCAGTGTACGGAAACTAGAAGTAGGATTGTTAAAATTTTATCTGGTCAATGCTCAACAACTTAACAGACATGACAGAGTGACCGATTTCTTTGAAAAGATGACACCAGAATTACAGAACCAAACAGAATTTAAAGACTGGTTTGGTATATTTCTTTTACAGTTTGATTTAATGCTATGATGAGTAACAATGTAATTTTAATTTTCATATGTTTAGTACTTATAGCATGTGTGTAAATACTTATTCATGGAGCAGGGAAATCAAAATTTGTTACAATTTTTTTGTGCTCCGACAACATTTATGATTGCAAAGATGAATAAATTGAGAGACATTGCATTAATACTGTTATTTACACCTTTTTCATTCTATATAGAAGGACCTGTTTGGATAATTAAGAAAAAAATCAGGAGAAGTTTACAAAATGTTTGTAATACAGTAATATATAACCAATCTAATTTTAAATATCGAAAAGATATATTCTAGACTTGTATGTTTGGCCTATGTGAGTCCTGCTTCACAACAGAGAGGCGATATGTACCAATAGACATTCAAATTCATAATTCGAAATATTAACTGACAATTGCCATAGTAAAAAAACTAACAAACAATGTACACAACATAGAATATTATAGACTGAGCAACACAAATACAACATTCAAAATAATGTACACAACATAGAATATTATAGACTGAGCAACACAAAACAACATAGAATATTATAGACTGAGCAACACAAAACAACATAGAATATTATAGACTGAGCAACACAAATACAACATAGAATATTATAGACTGAGCAACACAAATACAACATAGAATATTATAGACCGAGCAACACAAATACAACATAGAATATTATAGACTGAGCAACACAAATACAACATAGAATATTATAGACCGAGCAACACAAATACAACATAGAATATTATAGACCGAGCAACACAAATACAACATAGAATATTATAGACTGAGCAACACAAATACAACATAGAATATTATAGACTGAGCAACACAAATACAACACAGAATATTATAGACTGAGCAACACAAATACAACATAGAATATTATAGACCGAGCAACACAAATACAACATAGAATATTATAGACTGAGCAACACAAATACAACACAGAATATTATAGACTGAGCAACACAAATACAACATAGAATATTATAGACCGAGCAACACAAATACAACATAGAATATTATAGACTGAGCAACACAAATACAACATAGAATATTATAGACCGAGCAACACAAATACAACATAGAATATTATAGACCGAGCAACACAAATACAACATAGAATATTATAGACTGAGCAACACAAATACAACATAGAATATTATAGACTGAGCAACACAAATACAACATAGAATATTTTAGACTGAGCAACACAAATACAACATAGAATATTATAGACTGAGCAACACAAATACAACATAGAATATTATAGACCGAGCAACACAAATACAACATAGAATATTATAGACTGAGCAACACAAATACAACATAGAATATTATAGACTGAGCAACACAAATACAACATAGAATATTATAGACTGAGCAACACAAATACAACATAGAATATTATAGACTGAGCAACACAAATACAACATAGAATATTATAGACTGAGCAACACAAATACAACATAGAATATTTTAGACTGAGCAACACAAATACAACATAGAATATTATAGACTGAGCAACACAAATACAACATAGAATATTATAGACCGAGCAACACAAATACAACATAGAATATTATAGACTGAGCAACACAAATACAACATAGAATATTATAGACCGAGCAACACAAAACAACATAGAATATTATAGACTGAGCAACACAAATACAACATAGAATATTATAGACTGAGCAACACAAATACAACATAGAATATTATAGACTGAGCAACACAAATACAGCATAGAATATTATAGACTGAGCAACACAAATACAACATAGAATATTATAGACTGAGCAACACAAATACAACACAGAATATTATAGACTGAGCAACACAAATACAACATAGAATATTATAGACTGAGCAACACAAATACAACACAGAATATTATAGACTGAGCAACACAAATACAACATAGAATATTATAGACCGAGCAACACAAATACAACATAGAATATTATAGACTGAGCAACACAAATACAACATAGAATATTATAGACCGAGCAACACAAATACAACACAGAATATTATAGACTGAGCAACACAAATACAACATAGAATATTATAGACTGAGCAACACAAAACAACATAGAATATTATAGACTGAGCAACACAAATACAACATAGAATATTATAGACTGAGCAACACAAATACAACATAGAATATTATAGACTGAGCAACACAAATACAACATAGAATATTATAGACTGAGCAACACAAATACAACATAGAATATTATAGACTGAGCAACACAAATACAACACAGAATATTATAGACTGAGCAACACAAATACAACATAGAATATTATAGACTGAGCAACACAAATACAACATAGAATATTATAGACTGAGCAACACAAATACAACATAGAATATTATAGACTGAGCAACACAAATACAACATAGAATATTATAGACCGAGCAACACAAATACAACATAGAATATTATAGACTGAGCAACACAAATACAACATAGAATATTATAGACTGAGCAACACAAATACAACACAGAATATTATAGACTGAGCAACACAAATACAACACAGAATATTATAGACTGAGCAACACAAATACAACATAGAATATTATAGACTGAGCAACACAAATACAACATAGAATATTATAGACCGAGCAACACAAAACAACATAGAATATTATAGACTGAGCAACACAAATACAACATTCAAAATAATGGATCACAGTCATTTTCAAATATTTTGTTTTAAATCAGAATGTGTGCTACATAGGTATGTATATGTAAAGTATAGACAGGGCCGTAACTAGGGTTGGAATTCAGGGGAGGCAGGGGTTTGGGGACCGCCGATTGAGCCTCCTTTGTGCCCCGCCAATTTTTTTTTCTTTCAATCATTGGCTAAAAATTACCCGTTTCCCTTCGATTTCCTTACTTTAAGAAACATCAGTATTGCTTGAACCTGGAAGCAACTTTTATGCAAAAACAAGCTGAGATTGCTGTTCGGGGTGAGCCAAGGCTAGCTCCGTCTTGAAGGCTGTACTTTGACCTATAATTGTTAACATTAAATACAATGTGACCGTGGATTTTTTTCTCAAATGATTTCTAAAATTGCCCGTTTTCCTTCGATTTCCTTACTTTAAAAAAGATCAGTTTTGCTGGATCCTTGGAGCTATTTTCATGCAAACAATTATTATCTGTATTTTCTGTATTTAAAGATATTTTGTTTAGAAACTTGTAAGTTCAAAAAACATATTAAGCAAGATATTTTTTTTTTTATCAAGGATCTTGAATTTCAATATTGTTGAAAGCTGAACAGACATGTATATAACTACAACCAGGGACTTTCTATACTAGTCTAGTATATACTTAGTATAGAAAGTCCCTGCTACAACGAATGGGAGTGTTTACCTACTAAGGCATTGACCATAATGTTCTCTTACGATCGGGAAACTTAAAAAAAACGATCCAACAGCTGATTCAGCCGCGGTAACGAATTTCCGATATCTTAAAAGATTCACAATACAAAAGGAACATCCTCTGCTTAAATAATCGAGCCCCCAAATAGATGTGAATAGTTAAGTTTTGATTCAAAATTATCGAAAGCAAAGTTTCATATGTGTTCTCATACGAATACTGACCCCCTCAATACTGAATAACAGACGGACGGCCAAACGAAAAAACAAAAACAAAAAACAAATACTGAAACGGTTTACTTTCGATAAAAAATCCAAAAATGATAGACATGTCACGTATCATGATAGCACTGTTAAAACTGTTAACTTGTGTTGTTTATAATATAAATTCAAGTTCTTAGTGTACATATTGTCAATATTTTATTTTTTTACTTCAAAAAAAAATTTGGGTGTGGAAAATTCAGGGGAGGCAACTGCCTCCCCTGCCTCATAGGTAGTTACGGCCCTGATAGATAAACCATATTAAAATATGATTGATGCAAAGCAGCAACCATATGAAAAAATATTGATGATTGTTTTATTTTTTATTTTTCAGCATTTGCTTTCATGAAGAATCCTGAAGAACACAGTAATTTCTCTATGTATTTCACCAAACAGTGGCAAGATACATTCTTCCTATCACTTTATAACTTCCTAAGTGTTATCATACAGACCATGCATATCCTTTGTACGTGTTGTACAAAATATCACATTTACAGTTTTCTCGTTCAACCACAGGCACACTAGTCCAAGCTTGCAAAACTTCAGTTGGGCCTGTAAAAATCATTTGACAAGCCCATATAATTTAACTTGCATAAATTTCAGCTTTGAGTCTTTAGATTAAAATGTCTATTATGAAGACTGGATTAACCACTTGCTGATTTATTTGTATGTTATAGGCTATTAAGGATTAGACTGACAGATTTGTTTATGATAATTAAGCAAAATTTAGCCAAGTTTCTATTGTGAATTCTTAAATCATGATTGTAGATTTTCTAATTATAGATTAAAAAACACTTACAAGAACTGTGAATTCAATTCAGGTATATAAAATGAGGCAACAAAAAAGAAATGAGTGCCTTAATTTATACAGTATCTGAATTACCAAACATAACTCAAATTTTGACATAATTGTGGGACGAATTATTTTTTTATTGAAATCACTGAAATTTGTTTCCCTTGAAATAATAATGTCATAGAATAAATCGATTTAAATTGATACATTGAAGGAACTGTTTTACAAGGGATCTGTGGTGTAGTGGTTGGTGCATCGGACTACTAACACAAGGGTTCCTGGTTTCAATTCCCACTCTGGGATGATATTTCAGGGACTGAATTTTCGGCTCTCCCTTGACACCATTTGCGATTATGGTCTTGAGGAAAAAATGATAGGGCGTCGTAAGGGGATGATAAATGGCTGACCCGTGTAAGAGAGATCAATATCTCTTGCATGTAGAAGACACCCTTCTAGATTTTGAAAAAAAACAGCCTAATGCCACTACAAGGCAGCACTTGCACCCTCATAGTGAGGCCCCTCATGGGGGGGTCCTAGTAATCACATAATCACCATTTTTTTGCCAATATAATCACATAATCATTAAATATTTGCTTATCTTTAGTAATCAAATAATCATAAACTAAAAATACAGTCCTAGGTAATCAAATAATCATGAAATATTTGGCTTAATAATCAAATAATCATTAAAAAAACGGCCAAGTAATTACATAATCAAAAACCCCATGAGGGCCCTCCATAGTGGAAAGAGATTGAAATAAGTTGCAAAACTTGTTTCCAAATCTGCTATAAATAAATATGTTTAAAACTACAGCATTACCAAATACAATGAATAATTTGTGATATGATGAATATTTAAGATAGTTTTGATTCACATATTTTGTTCAATATTCATACACAATAAACAAGTGGCATGATATCTTATGCTTGCTTCTCAATATTATATATTATGGGAGTTTGTATAATGGAATGATCAGCTAGCATTATTGGCCTTTAAAATTTTAACAACAAAATATAGACTACTAAAGTGAAAATAAACTTGAAAGATGTACAGTACATATATTCATACTTTAATGAAGTTCTGTACATATTCTGATACTGTAAAGCAGGATATTTTCACGAGTGTAAAATTTTCATGATTTTCTCTGAAAAAGGTATTACACGAAATATTTTTGGGAATATTATTTTGGCAGATTCTAAACCTTTATCAATACCTTTGCATGCACACTTTTAAATTGGCAGAATTAATTGTGGAGATTTTGTTTATCCCCAAAAATAAGTAAAAATTTATACCCCACAAAAATAACCCGCTATACGGTACTTGAAAGATATTCAGAACATGCATTCATGCTTGAGACAATGTGCAAAACATGTTTTCATACTTGACAGATGTACAGTATATGTAATTATACTTGAATGATGAACAATGCATGTATTCTTTATTAAACGTTGTACAGTACATTTTTTAACATTTGAAAGAGCATCATGATTTTATTCATCTAACACATTTCTGATTTCTTTATAAATGTTATGTTTCTGTTCAAAATGGTTCTCAGACTTTCTTAGATTTTGTTAACCTTAACATTTATCACCATCACCAGTTTTATTGAACTTTGACATTGAACACAAAAGGATGAAAGATTTGCAAGAAGAAAATGAGAAACTGAAACAACAGGTATGAAAACATATTTAATATTTGTGGAATTGGACTTCAAGATCTTGGAAGATTTAACTTTCAGATTTAAGATTTTCATGTATTATCTTTATTGTTATAACTTGATAGTCTCATATCCTTGATGAAAAGTGTCTAATAAATTTAACAGTAAGAATCTTCATTTATTGGCTATGAAGTTAGAATGTTACGAATCCCTGTAAAAAAGTAAGTTCCTGAAATCCTTAAGTGTTTGAAAATGATTTTTTTTTTATCTGTTGCAGTTGAGGTTTAACAACCAGCCTGTTAGTGCAATACCAAAGAGATATGATTCTGAATCATCAGAAGGTTTAAACAGAACAGCTAATTCACTGGAATTGGTGTATGATTTTTCTGGATTTGAAGAGTGAGTATTGGTGGGGTCCATAATTCCAAATTAACATCACAAAGAAAAATAATCAGAGATTAAAAAATCAACACCTTTCAGTATGTTGATATTTGGTTTAAAAGCAGTTTAATTTAATTTTATTCCATTTCAGTTGTCTTATGAATCTCATTTGATTTATGTTAAATATGATAATGAACCAGAATCTGATGAAAGAATGGGTTGAGAATAGGATTTTACATAGTTGAGAAATTAAAAAATTCATTTCCCATTTTGTAACTATGTTTGACCTTGATTACTGGCGAATGACATCTAGACCAATCCGATTTAAAAAAAAAAAAAAGTTTCCTTATAGCAACACAGAAATATTTAGTCTTTTTTCACATCTTCACTCTGTCACATTTAATATGGTATTACTGTAGGATCACTGGAAATATTTGAAGGGGGCATTACATTAACTGTTTTACCCTTGTCATGTCCCAAAGTTGGTTTCCTTTCTCTTAACATTCAGTTTGCCTCAAAAACCAAATGTTATGAAACTTTAAACACAATGCTTATAACCACAAAACACAGATCAAGTTTGAAATTGGGTGGCATCACTGTAACTCTTCTAGAGTTATGCCCCTTTGATTTTATAAACATATTCACATTTCTTTTGTGCCTATGTTTGTGTTTGAAGCCCATTTTCACAATGTCTCTTGCAAATTTGTAAAAAGGGGAGTATAAGCTTTTTTCATGCTGCTAGGGGGAAGGGACATTTAGTGCTGACCATCCCTTGTGTGGAAGGGAATTCATATTCCCTTTTAGCATCTATGTTTTTAAAATAAGTTTATTTTTGCAGTGATACAGTTGAACAGGAAAAACAACAAAAAACTGGAAGAAAATTCTTTAAAATGCCAGCTACACCATTGGTTAGTAAAAAACCAGCAACAAAAGTCATCAAGAAAACAGAACCAGCTATTGAACAACAACCAATGAGTTCTTCACCATTGTCTCGTCAGCGAGGAATGAAACAGTTGATAAGTAACAATCAAAACAAGCACCCACCAAATAGAACGAATTCTAAATTAGAAACTGGAGCATCAAAGTCACCAAAAGACTTGAATCAAGGTCAAGAGATGTCTTTGATTTTAGATCAGGTGGAAAGAACACCAGCAGTAGATAATAATCAGAGTAGTGTTGAAGTTACTCCTGTACATCAGAAGATTCAGATGAAACAAAAAGACTTTGTAAAAGAAAGACAGGAACTCCTAGGGGATTCTGGGAAACAAAAGAAACACAATCAAAAGGTAGAGGATTAAGTTGTAATTTTAAGTTCGTTTTGCCCTTTAGTAGGTCAGAAAATGCATGTTACCTTTTGAATGTAGTTAGATTTAAATTGTTGTGAACAATTTTTGTAAATAGATCTTTTTGTCTGCAATTTTCTATTTATCACAAATGAAAGCCATATATACCATGTATTATTCAGTAGGTTTTGATCTCTGTTGATTTGTTGAAATACATACATCCATGGAGATAAACTGTGCTCCTCATGAGGGAATGTTTTTATCAAGTACACAAATATAAGGTATAGTTTAATAGGCTTTAAAATGATTACGTATTTTAGCAGTATTTTTATATTATTAAACAATTATGAAAGTTATTCTCCCAAAACAGATCTAAGAATCCCACAATACATGAATAAAATAATCTTTACTTACCTAAAAAGTCAATAAGAAAATACCAGAGAGTCCTGAGTCAAATGGCAAAATCAAAAGCTCAAACAAATCAAACGAATGGATGACAACTCTCATATTCCTGACTTGGTACAGAAAATGGTGGATTAAACCTGATTTTATAGGTAGCTTAACCTATCACTTGTATGACAAAATTTAAACTTGATTTTCTGTTGAGCCTATTGCTATGACTGTAAAAAATATTATATTAGTATTTCAATTTTTGTTTTGTACATTCATCAGGATTCTAAATTTCTTTTTAGCTCACCTGGCCCGAAGGGCCAAGTGAGCTTTTCCCATCACTTGGCGTCCGTCGTCGTCGTCCGTCGTCCGTCGTCGTCCGTCGTCATTAACTTTTACAAAAATCTTCTCCTCTGAAACTACTGGACCAAATTAAACCAAACTTGGCCACAATCATCATTGGGGTATCTAGTTTAAAAAATGTGTGGCGTGACCCGGCCAACCAACCAAGATGGCCGCCATGGCTAAAAATAGAACATAGGGGTAAAATGCAGTTTTTGGCTTATAACTCAAAAACCAAAGCATTTAGAGCAAATCTGACATGGGGTAAAATTGTTTATCAGGTCAAGATTTATCTGCCCTCAAATTTTCAGATGAATCCGACAACCCGTTATTGGGTTGCTGCCCCTGAACTGGTAATTTTAGGTAATTTTTGCTGTTTTTGGCTATTATCTTGAATATTATTATAGATAGAGATAAACTGTAAACTGCAATAATGTTCAGCAAAGTAAGATTTACAAATAAGTCAACATGACCAAAATGGTCAGTTGACCCTTTTAGGAGTTATTGCCCTTTATAGTCAATTTTTAACCATTTTTCCTAAATCTTAGTAATCTTTTACAAAAATCTTCTCCTCTGAAACTACTAGGCCAAGTTAATCCAAACTTGGACCCAATCATATTTGGGATATCTAGTTTAAAAAATGTGTGGCGTGACCCGGTCAACCAACCAAGATGGCCGCCATGGCTAAAAATAGAACATAGGGGTAAAATGCAGTTTTTGGCTTATAACTCAAAAACCAAAGCATTTAGAGCAAATCTGACATGCGGTAAAAGTGTTTATCAGGTCAAGATCTATCTGTCCTGAAATTTTCAGATGAATCGGACAACCTGTTGTTGGGTTGCTGCCCCTGAATTGGTAATTTTAAGGAAATTTTGCTGTTTTTGGTTATTATCTTGAATATTATTATAGATAGAGATAAACTGTAAACAGCAATAATGTTCAGCAAAGTAAGATTTACAAATAAGTCAGCATGACCAAAATGGTCAGTTGACCCCTGAAGGAGTTATTGCCCTTTATAGTCAATTTTTAACCATTTTTAGCTCACCTGGCCCGAAGGGCCAAGTGAGCTATTCCCATCACTTTGCGTCCGTCGTCGTCGTCCGTCGTCGTTAACTTTTACAAAAATCTCCTCCTCTGAAACTACTGGGCCAAATCAAACCAAACTTGGCCACAATCATCATTGGGGTATCTAGTTTAAAAAATGTGTGGCGTGACCCGGTCAACCAACCAAGATGGCCCCAACGGCTAAAAATAGAACATAGGGGTAAAATGCAGTTTTTGGCTTATAACTCAAAAACCAAAGCATTTAGAGCAAATCTGACATGGGGTAAAAATGTTTATCAGGTCAAGATCTATCTGCCCTGAAATTTTCAGATGAATCGGTCAATCGGTTGTTGGGTTGCTGCCCCTGAATTGGTAATTTTGAGGAAATTTTGCTGTTTTTGGTTATTATCTTGAATATTATTATAGATAGAGGTAAACTGTAAACAGCAATAATGTTCAGCAAAGTAAGATCTACAAATAAGTCAACATGACCAAAATGGTCAATTGACCCGTTTAGGAGTTATTGCCCTTTATAGTCAATTTTTAACCATTTTTCGTTAATTAAAGTAATCTTTTACAAAAATCTTCTCCTCTGAAACTACTGGGCCAAATTAATCCAAACTTGGCCACAATCATCTTTGGGGTATCTTGTTTAAAAAATGTGTGGCATGACCTGGTCAACCAACCAAGATGGCCGCCACCGCTAAAAATAGAACATAGGGGTAAAATGCAGTTTTTGGCTTATAACTCAAAAACCAAAGCATTTTGAGGAAATCTGACATGGAATAAAAATGTTTATCAGGTCAAGATCTATCTGCCCTGAAATTTTCAGATGAATCGGTCAATCGGTTGTTGGGTTGCTGCCCCTGAGTTGGTAATTTTGAGGAAATTTTGCCGTTTTTGGTTATTATCTTGAATATTATTATAGATAGAGATAAATTGTAAACAGCAATAATGTTCAGCAAAGTAAGATCTACAAATAAGTCAACATGACCAAAATGGTCAGTTGACCCCTTAAGGAGTTATTGCCCTTTATAGTCAATTTTTAACAATTTTCATTAATTTGGTAAATTTATGTAAATTTTTACCAAATATAGTTCTCTGTTACTAATGGGCAAAGTTCATTATAGATATAATTGTAAGAAGCAAAATCGTTCAGTAAAGAAAGAACTTCAAACACATCACCATCACCAAAATACAATTTTGTCATGAATCCATTTGTGTCCTTTGTTTAATATGCACATAGACCAAGGTGAGCGACACAGGCTCTTTAGAGCCTCTAGTTTCGTAAATCTTAGTAATCTTTTACAAAAATCTTCTTCTCTGAAACTACTGGGCCAAATTAAACTAAACTTGACCACAGTCATCATTGGGGTAACTTGTTTAAAAAATGTGTGACGTGACCTGGCCAATCAACCAAAATGGCTGCCACGGCTAATAATAGAACATAGGGGTAAAATGCAGTTTTTGGCTTATAACTCAAAAACCGAAACATTAAGAGAAAATCTGACAAGGTTTAATTGTTTATCAGGTCAAGATCTATCTGCCCTGATGTTTTCACATGGATCGGATAACCCGTTGTTAGGTTACTGTCCTAAATTGGTAATTTTAAGGAAATTTTGCCGTTTTTTGTTATTATCTTGAATATTATTATAGATAGAGATAAACTGTATACAGCAATAACGTTCAGCAAAATAAGATCTACAAATAAGTTTACATGACCAAAATAGTCAATTGACCCCTTAAGGAGTTATTGCCCTTCATAGTTAATTTTTAACATTTTTCATAAATTTTTGTAAATTTTTAGAAAATATTTTCCACTGTAATTACTGGGCCAAGTTCATTATAGATAGAGATAATTGTAGCAACAAGAATGTTCAGTAAAGTAAGATCTACAAACACATCACTATCACCAAAACACAATTATGTCATGAATTTATCCGTGTCCATTGTTTAATATGCACAAGACCAAGGTGAGCGACACAGGCTCTTTAGAGCCTCTAGTTTAGCTCACCTGGTCGTATGAGCTTTTCTAATCACTTGGCATCGGTTGGCTGTAATCTTTTACAAAAATCTTCTCCTCTGAAACTATAGGGTCAAATTTAACCAAACTTGGCCACAATCATCATTAGGGTATCTAGTTTTAAAAAAATGTGTCCAGTGACCTGGCCAACCTACCAAGATGGCCACCAAGGCTAAAAATAGAACATAGGGGTAAAATGTAGATTTTGGCTTATATCTCGGAAACCAAAGCATTTAGAGCAAACCTGACAGAGGTAAAAATGTTTATCAGGTCAAAATCTATCTGCTCTGAAATTTCCAGATGAATTGGACAACCTGTTGTTAGGTTGCTGCCCCTGAATTGGTAATTTTAAGGAAATTTTGCCATATTTGGTTATTAACTTGAATATTATTATAGATAGAGATAAACTGTAAACAGCAATAATGTTCAGCAAAGTAAGTTCTACAAATAAGTCAACATGACCAAAATGGTCGACCCCTGAAGGAGTTATTGTCCTTTTATAGTCAATTTTTAACAAATTTTTGTTATCTTTTAAAAAATCTTCTCCTCTGAAACTACTGAGATGAATTTAACCAAAGTTGTAAACAATCATCATTAAGGTATGTAGTTTAAAAATTGTGTCTGTGACCCAGCCCGCGAACCAAGATGGCTGACGTGGCTAATAATAGTACATAGGATAAAATGCAGTTTTTGGCTCATATCTAAACCTAAAGCATTTCGAACAAATCTTTTTAAACTTAATTGTTCATTATGTCAAGATCTATCTGCTCTTAAATTTTCAGACCATTCAGGCAACCCGTTGTTGGGTTGCTGCCCCTGAATTGGTAATTTTAAGAAAAAATTTGAGCTTTTGGTTATTATCTTGAATATTATTATAGATAGAGATAAACTGTAAACAGCAATAATGAACAGCAAAGTAAGACCTAAAAATAATTCAACATGACCAAAATGGTCAATTGTCCCCTTCAGGAGTTATTGACCTTTATAATCAATTTTTAACAACTTTCATAAATTTTGTTAATTTTCACAAAATAATTTCCACTGAAACTACTGGGCCGAATTCATTATAGATGGAGATAATTGTAAGCATCAAGAATGTACAGTAAAGTAATCACCATCACCAAAACACAATTTTGTCATGAATCCATCTGTGTCCTTTGTTTAATATGCACATAAACCAAGGTGAGCTATACAGGCTCTTTAGAGCCTCTAGTTTTGGATTGTTTTACATTTGTCATGTTTGTACCTTTTATACCTTGCTATATGAGGTATGGGGTTTCATTAAATTGAGTAATAAAATGTTATAATGATGTTTGGGGTTTGCTTATTGTTGAATGTCATACTGTTAACTACAGTTGCTATGTCTTTTGGTTTCTGGTCAAGCCTGTCTTCTCATTTTCTGCATTTTTGGTGTATGGAATGATTATTAGGTGTACATGTCAATTTTGCTGGTTTTATTTTTACCTCATTATCATGCATCATTGGTAATGTTCAGTTTATGTGTATGTGATACCTGAAATTAAACTTTTCTCTCAAAAGTCTTTCTACATAAATTGAATCGAAATCAGTTAGGCAGGTGATACAGGTCAGAATGTGCACCCTAAAAATGTGTGATTTCTGTTAGTTTAAACATTTATTCCTCATCATTACATTCAAATATATCATACAAAATACATATTTAAAATAGGATTCAGAAACAAGCTGTACATAGTTCATATTAATTCGTTTCCTGTGATTTCTGTTGTCTAGTAATATTTCAGACCTTTTTAATTGTCCACTGGAAAGTATTTTGTTATTTTTTATTTTTTCTGTCGAGTCTGTGACTTTTGTCACAGAAAGCTAGACATAGGGGTAGTGAATTGGCGGCTGCAGAGTTAACTAACTTCTTAAAAGCTTAATATCTTAGAAGGTGGCAGACCTAGATGTTTCCGTTAGTCACATGTCCAGTGTACTTGACCTCATTTTCATGATTCACGGACTATTTGAAAAAAAAAAAGTCAAGATTTTTTGTAATGTTAAATTCTCTCTCATTATAAGTATAGAATAACTATATTTGGTATGTGCGTACCTTGGAAAGTTCTCAGGCCTGTCAGACAGTTTTCACTTGACCTCGACCTCATTTCATGGATCAGTGAACAAGGTTAAGTTTTGATGGTCAAGTCCATATCTCAGATACTATGAGCAATAGGTCTAGTATATTCGGTATATGGAAGGGTTGTAAGATGTACATGTCCTACTGGCAGGTGTCATCTGACCTTGGCCTCATTTTCATGGTCCAGTGGTTATAGTTAAGTTTTTTGTATTTTGGTCGGTTTTTCTTATACTGTATGCAGTATGTTTACTAGTATTCAGTGTATGAAATGATTTTAAGGTGTATTTGTCTAGCTGACAGGTGTCATCTGACCTTGACCTAATGTTCATGATTCAGTACTCAAAGTTAAGTTTTTTTAAAAGTTTTTGTCTTTTTTTCTTATACTATATGCAATATGTCAACTATATTTGGTGTATGGAAATATTTTATGATCTACATGTCAGTCGTGCAGGTTTTATTTGACCTTTAACTTATTTTCATGGTTCATTGCTCAGTGTTAAGTTTTTTTGTGTTTTTTTGTTGTTGTCTTAAACCATAAGCAATAGCTCAACTATATGTGTTGTATGGAAGAATTGTTAGATATACATGTCTGCCTGGCATGGTTCATCTGACATTGACCTCATTTTCATGATTCATTGGTCAATGCTTAGTTTTCTTGGTAAATGTTAAGTTTATGTGACAGTTGTAATAAAGCTTTATATATTGGGGACTATCAACATAATATCAATGATTAGTAAAGAAGGCGAGACATTTCATCGTGTACACTCTTGTGATGTAAAGTTTTGGTCATTATCATAAGAACAGTTTCTAGTTAAACTTAGATAGAACAAAAAAGTAAAATCAGGAAAATCAAGCATTTTATGATAAGGGTAGTTGTAAAACCTATAGCTATACCATTTAAAATTGTTATTTCTAATCCTTTATTGAGTTAATAATTAGTAAACCAAAATATATTTAGGAGTTACCTCACATATATTGTAAAATAAGGCTTTCACCAGACTTATAGTTTCAAAAGGTGACACTTAATACTCATATGATAGTAAAAATGAATACTTCATTTCCCTGATATTTGTTTTTCATAAATTGTTTAATTATAAATTGGGTCATTAGTTTTTGTTGCAGGGATAGTGATCTAGCAACAGTAGCGTTAATAAACTTCTTAAAAGCTTGATATTAAAGGTAGAAGACCAGAAGGCTTCATAATTTGTATATAGATGCCAGATCATGCCTTTTGTTATGAAGTGTCTGTCTATATTTTGTCTATTGTCCTTGACCTCATTTTCATGGTTCAGTGACTACTTGATCAAAAGTTCAGATTTTTTGTTGTCTTTTTGCGAACTTATGAAAGTTTTCCACAGAGTCATCGGCTTTTGAACAAGGTATTTAAACATTTGTCTGTTCTGGTGTCCCATTGAATAAATACAATAGCTATTGTTCTCTGTGTAGTCTATTCACTGGGACCTTTAAATTCCTTCTAGGAGAAATCTATCACTAATTGATTAATTTCGTTAAGGAATGATTGTAAGGGAAACATGTCCAACGGGCAGGTGTCACATGATCCAGAACTCATTTTTTTCGTGGTTTAGTGGTTAAAGTTAAGCTTATGAGTTATTTTCTTCTAATACTGTATGCCATAGGTTAACTATAATTGGTGTATGGACATGTTTTAAGATGCACCTGTCAGTTTTTCAGGTTTTAGTTGACCTTGACCTCATTTTATTCACTCATTACTCCATGTAATTTTTGTTGTGTTGCAGTCTGTTGTTCTAAAACTGTATTAGGCATTAGGCTAACAATATTTGTTTTATTGAACGATTGTCGGGTATCATATATTTCTAGCTTGTTTTATTTGACCTTGACCTCATTTTTTTTTATCATGTTTAGTTTATGTGAAACTTGTTAAATTTTATATTTAGGACTATCAAAATAGTATCAATGGTCAGTAAAGCAGGTGAGACATTTCAGTTGTGTGCATTCTGGTCTCACATTTTTTATGTCTAGCCTTTTATAGCCGACATATGGGCTTTTCTCATTGTGGAAGGTTGTATAGTTGTCTATAATGACTTGCATTCATTTCATTTGAACTTTGGTGGATAGTTGTCTCATTGGCCATCATACCACATCTTCTTATTTTTATATGTATCAGTGTATTATAGAGACAACTATAATATAAAATGAATGGCCCTCAAAATTTTAGACTTTTATATCAATATTTTTATCAAAATTTTTCATTGTTAAAGTTAAGGATTTGTAAATCAAGTAAATTGTCATGATAGTTAAAGTTCACATTCCCCATTCTTGTAAGATTACAGCATTACCATTAATGTACTAGACTAATATTCCCTTAAGGTCATACGATACAGTTACAGGGGAGGTAATGACCTTGCTAATGTAAAATGTTATTTTCGTGACGTCAAACTATGACATATCGAGAAAAGATGCATTTTTCGTCTGATTTTTATCATTCAAACTGATTTAATTTGAAAACGAGTGCATGGACCCCTATTTTTTAAAACGACAATTTGTTTCATTTTGCAAGGAGATTATGTGACCCAAATTTTATAAAACTGTAAATAGCGCATTTTTTAAAATTTTGATAAACATGCAGCAAAAATGACGTTTTTCCCTCTATTCATGAACATTTGATAAATATGAGTTATTTCTGAATAAAGATTGCATAATTTTTAATGATACTTATAAAATACTGAAATTACCGACTATTTAACAAAAAACAATTTGTGTTTATCTTTTAAAACAAAAAAGTTATGTCTTTCTTCCGAAAAAGAAAATACAGACACAAATCTGAACTTTGAGCAAATATACAAAATTTTGACCTCATTTTACTCAAAAAGTAGCACATGAAGGTATATTTTTTATTACATATTTGATTTAATCAGGTAAAAAATAGCCTATATGCAAATTTTCATCAACTTGTAAATACAGATTCAAAACTGTATCGTATGCCCTTAACAAGATAAAATTTGATGTAATGCAGAATCTTGACATTTGTCAAATTACAATCAAAATTATACCATAGCTTTAAACCTTATTTTTTTTAACTTAAAAATCAAATTATTTAATAAAAACCTACTTTAATAATTAAAATCAATTGAACATTGTGATGCAACTGCACTGTGTAGTTTTGACTGTAGTATGATCCCCATGTATTGACAGTGAATTTTTATTATAAACTGATTGTCCTCTCCATATCTTTTTTATAAATAGTTATATCACCTCTCCATCTAAGTAATAAATAATGATGCTGCATTATTATCTTTTTATTGTTCAATGGCACTGTATTATGGAAGTTACAGATTTTGTGCAAATGATCTAGTTTAGAGACTACATTATGTACATAATCGTAATGTGTCAGAGGGCAGAATTTTTTGAAAATCGGCAGATTTTGACTCCTGTGCGACAATCACATGTCTGGTAGTATTAGTCTTGCTATGGCGACATCTCTAGTTTGTAATTTACACTGCATATTAGACCAGAATCATGAATGATCAGTCTGATTTAATAGTCAGTATTTCAACAGATGAATATAAAATAAGAACCTTTCCTTTTTTCTTTTTGGTGATATAAAGTTACTGAATTGAGTTGACCCAAAGTTGACATATGAGTTGTCCAATTTATTGTTTTATATGGATTACTTTAGCAACCTGATATATTCACTTTATATAGCTTGGCTTCCTTGGCTGAACTGTCTTCAAGTGTAATACATCCTATATAGAGCTGTCCTGTTTGAGAGAAAGCGAAGCAATATGCATTTTCTATTCCATTGTCTGTTGTCTTTATGTATGTTATCAGCTGTCCAGAGTTGTTCAGGATGTGGAGGGTATCAGTATCAACATCAACTACAATGACATTGTCTCTTGGTGTAGTCACTATTCCTGTTGGTCTGAATGGTACCTTCTTGTTGATTTCTGTATCCCCTTTATATATATTTATCACATCACCTGCCTTTCCTAAAACGACCACTTTACCTCTGTCTCCATTTGGATCATTGTCTGCCACATGTATATTACCATCATTGGTTGTGGTAATTCTCCAGGGGTAACTAAATATAGGTTGATTATGTTTGTCATGTTCATACACAGCTTCATGGTCTCCATTCCTTATTAATTACAAACACTGCTACTCTTCCTTCATCATAACCTCCTATTATGATCTGACCTCCACTGGTGACATGAATGGCTGTAGCAAGGAAAGGCTTAATGTCATACACACTGTCTGTTACTTTACCAGTAGTACTGCTCATCATTTGTAGTCTGGATTCCTCTGTTGACACAAGTAGATCATCAGATGCAAGTATTGCCATATCATAGATATTATTGTTGAATGTAGATATTGTCTTCAGTTTGGTTCCTTCAGGTTTAACTTTCTGTAGCACTGCATCTGGATTACAAGCTATCCACAGTGAATCATCAGGACATGGAGATAAAAAAGTAACCAAAGAAAGATTAGTCTGATATTGATTTACGACACTAAGAGAAACATTTACTTCAGGTAATGGTATGTCTACACTTTGTAATACTCCAATGTTAGACTGTGTTATCTCTCCAGGAATAAATTGTAGTTTTGTTCTGCATGATATTTCAGGTTTTGTAACTGATACCTCTGTTGATTTCTCAATTCTGTTGACATTTTGGAAAAATTTAGAAATGTCAGTGGTATGAATGAAATCTTGAACATCACTATACTTTTCGTCTATTTGTCTCTCACTTTTTGAAATGGCTTTGATACATTCTTCATTCACTTTGGAAGAAGCTTTGTGGTTCTGCTCTAACTCATTTCTAAGTTTTTCTATATGTTTTTCAACTGCTTGCTTCAAAACTTTCTCATGGTTAAGAATATCTGCGCTTACTTTGGTATAATTTGAATTCTCAGCATTTTGAAACTGGTTCAGTTGATCCTTGGTCGCAGTAATTTCATATTTTTTCTTTTGCAGTTTACTTTGTTCATTTTTTAGTCTTTCTATCTTCAAGTTATATGCATCACTTATTTCAGTTAGATCATGTTTCTTGTGAATCTTGGAAACACAAGTAGGGCAAACCAGTTTGTCACATTTTGTACAAAAAAGGCAAGAAGATTGTTCTGAATGATCTTGACATTTAATGTTTGTAAAATCCAATTCTTGGACAGGAAGCCCAACATTCTTTATGTCTACTACCTTATGATCCTTAGCAATTCTCAGATGTATTTTATCTTTACATGTACTGCACATTAGAACTCCACAGGTCAGGCATTTCCATTTGATATTCTTCTCAGTTTCACATAGATTACAGTTAATTGGCATTTGGCTTCTAATTACTGATTTAGAAAACGCCATTATTGAAGCTATTCTATTTCCTGGTTTGTATCCAGGTGACTTCCAAATAAACCTGGTGGTATATAAAATATATAAATTTAAATTTACCTTACATTGTTTGAGGTATCATATCTTGATCAGGTTTATTACAGTAGTGTAAACAGTTTACGGTTCTTCTTGATAATAAAACTATTCTTCCTTTGCAAAAGAATTATTGATCCCATAATTTATGCTGTTTTAAAAAAATTGTATATATATCTGAAAATTGTTTGAATCCTTTTAATTAAGCAACAAAGGAAATAAATCTTATATTTTTTTCTTCTATTGATTGAAAAAAAGTTATTGTTAAACTTTGTAACATGATTATGACATTATCAGTACAAATGTGTAAGGCTAGAGACTTAGCATTTTTCTAAATCTTTATACTTTGTTAAGCAAATAAAAGATATTGTTTTAAGGTATTCATACAGAACACCTTTTAAACATTGTTAAAATCGGATATTTGTAATGTTACAAAAATATATTTATATAAAAAAGAATGTGGTGTGATTGCAAATTAGTCGACTATTCACTAGAGACCAAATGACACAGAAATTAACAACAGTACGTCACTGTAAGGCCTTCAACAATGAACAAAGCCCATACAACATAGTTAGCTTTAAAAGCCCTAAAATGACAAATGGAAAACAATTCAATCAAGAAATCTAATAGCCTAATTTATGTACAAAAAAATGAACGAAAAACAAATATGTTACACAGCAACAAACAACAACAACTGAATTACAGGCTCCTAACTTTGGACAGTCACATGCATACATAGTATATATATATATTTTTAATTGAAAGTAGTGGGAACAAAAAAATATATTATAATCCTTGTTTTCTGAATGTTTCTAAAAGTATGTGTATACATTAATTGATATTATTTGAAAAGGTTATATTTTCTTGAAATATGTTTACCTTAATGTATGACCTATTACATTTATTATTCAATAACTGAAATTGGGTCTGTTAACAGATCCATTTTTTTATGCCATCTACAGTTACAGGATTTAAAGTACAGTCATTAGACAAAAGTCCTATCATTTCAACTAAAATCAATATTTTTCATTTTTAGCTCACCTGGCCCAAAGGGTAAAAATGTTTATCAGGTCAATTTCTGTCTGCCCTGAAATTTTCAGATGAATCGGTCAATCGGTTGTTGGGTTGCTGCCCCTGAATTGGTAATTTTGAGGAAATTTTGCTGTTTTTGGTTATTATCTTGAATATTATTATAGATAGAGATAAACTGTAAACAGCAATAATGTTCAGCAAAGTAAGATCTACAAATAAGTCAACATGACCAAAATGGTCAGTTGACCCGTTTAGGAGTTATTGCCCTTTATAGTCAATGTTTAACCATTTTTCTTAAATTAAAGTAATCTTTTACAAAAATCTTCTCCTCTGAAACTACTGGGCCAAATTAATCCAAACTTAACCACAATCATCTTTGGGGTACCTAGTTTAAAAAAAGTGTGGCATGACCTGGTCAACCAACCAAGATGGCCGCCACGGCTAAAAATAGAACATAGGGGTAAAATGCAGTTTTTGGCTTATAACTATGAAACCAAAGCATTTAGAGCAAATCTGAAAAGGAGTTAAATTGTTAATCAAGTCAATATTTATCTGCCCTGAATTTTTCAGATGAATTGGATAACTGGTTGTTGGGTTGCTGCCCTCCAATTGGTAATTTTTTAAGAAATTTTGTCGTTTTTGATTATCTTGAATACTATTATAGATAGCGATAAACTGTAAACAGCAATAATGTTCAGCAAAGTAAGATCTACAAATAAGTCAACATGACCTAAATTGTCAATTGACCCCTTAAGGAGTTATTGCCCTTTATAGTAAATTTTTAACAATTTTCATTAATTTGGAAAATTTATGTAAATTTTTACCAAATATAGTTCTCTGTTACTAATGGGCAAAGTTCATTATAGATATAATTGTAAGAAGCAAAATCGTTCAATAAAGTAAGAACTTCAAACACATCACCATCACCAAAATACAATTTTGTCATGAATCCATTTGTGTCCTTTGTTTAATATGCACATAGACCAAGGTGAACGACACAGGCTCTTTAGAGCCTCTATTTTTTTTTACCAAATATATATTACATATATTAAATATATATAATATAACATATAATATTACATGACTGATTTATATCAAATAGATTCCATAAGATGTAGAAATGTTTAAAGTTTTATTGCTTATTTGGCCATTATACATGTATTATTCATGCTCATTTGAATTTCTGACCAGGGGAAGAGAAAGAAAAATATTTCTTGAAAAGTTTGCAATGTATTCTTACCAGATTAAAATCACAAAAATTTGCAAATAAACTATCCAATAATGAAAACAAACCTCTTGAAAATTATGGCCAATTCTAATATGACGGCCCATAATGGTCATCTAGTATAATCACAATATATCTACCTTTAGCCCAAATGCAGCAATACACAAAAACGGCTGTTTCGCGTTACGACCAACTTTTTTGTACTGCCAGATATTCTCATATATAAAACATCAAAACCCCCAGTTTACGTAGGCTAAGATTCAGATACAATATATTTATCTCTTTTCTACAGCAAAATAAACAAATCTGTCCATTTCAATCTATTTTACATGATAAAATTTTCATAAAACTAAAATTTTCGAAATGATGTTATTGTCTTGGCATGGCAACGAAACAAGGTGATGTCACAAGTATGATCCCGTAAACAAAAAAAATCAAATGTAAATACCGGGAGTTTTAAGGGCATACGATACAGTTATAGGGCAGGTAATGACGTTGCTAACTTAAATTATTATTTTCACGACGTCAAACTGTGACTTATTGGGAAAAGATGCAGTTTTGGCTGATTTTTATCATTCAAACTGATTTAACTTGAAAACCAGTTCATGGGCCCCTCTTTTTTAAAATGAAATTTGGTTTGATTCCGTAAGAAGATTATGTGTACCAATTTTCATGAAAACGTAAATAGTGCAAATTTTTTTTAATTTGATTGATATACAGCAAAATAAGACGGTTTTTCCTACATTCATGATCAATTGATAAATTTGAGTTATTTGTAAAATTAAAATGTACAAATTTACGCAATATTTATATAACACATAAATAAAAATTATTTAACAAAAAACAGATCATGTTTATCTTTTAAAACTAAAAAGTAATGTATTTCTATCGAAAGGAAAAATACGTCCACAAATGCATATTTTTAGGAAATATATGAAATTTGAATCTCAATTTACTTAAAAAGTAGCATGTGAAGGTATATTTTTTATTACATATTTGATTTAATTAATCAGGTAAAAAATAGCCTACATGCAAATTTTCATTAAATAAGGATCAAAACTGTATTGTATGCCCTTAAAGCTTCCTGTATGCCTCAGAACGAATAAAATTACATTGGAAGAAAATATATAAGTGAAAAATGCAATTAGAAAAAAAATCATTGAATTATATTATATTACTAATATTATCAAAATTGGGTAAAACGGAACAGCCAAAACAGTATTGTATGTATAGGGCTTTCACGGTTAACAAAATTACCGAATTTGTCCTATTAGAATCGAAATAGTTCATGGCAGCCGTAGATTTGTTTTCATTTAACCATGGGTTGGGCATTTATATTCGTATTTTACCCCTCGCTAAGGCTGAGGGTATCGCTAAGGCTCAGGGTAAAATAATCGAATATAAATGCCCAACCCATGGTAATATGAAAACAAATCTACAGCTATGATCTCTTAAATAAACAATAAAAACTGAGACATTTCTGCATGTTATGGTATCTGTTTTATAAAAAGCTCTCATAAAGATATACTTGGTAATATTTTTTTTTTAAATATCTATTTTAGTTGAAATGATAGGAATTTTTTTTGAATGAGAACTCACTTTTGTCCTATGACTGTATAGATGCATCTAAGGGAGTGCAAAGATTATCAATCTAAAACTTCTTTTCATTATTTACTGACTTGAATTAAATTGAAATCTGACAGATTTATTTGGCAGATTATAAGTGATTTAAGTTACATAACTTTATTCTTGATCTCATTTTCATAGTTCAGTGTCTTCTTGAAAAAAAAAATCATGTGATATGATAACAGTATTTGGAATAAGAGTAAGGTCACACGACTTTGGCCTCGTTTCATGGATCAGTGGTCTAGGTTAAGATTTCATAGTCAAGTCTGTGTCTCAGATGCTATAAACCATTACTCAACTATATTTGTTACTATAAAGATAAGGCCACTATATTTTTGTGTAAGATTGTAAGGTGTACATGTATGACTGATAGGTTCCATCTGAATTTGACCTCATTTTCATGGTTCCTTGGACAAGGTTAAGTTTTTGGGGTTTGGTCAGTTTGTAAATACTATAGCAATACGACCACTTGGCACTATATTTTGTGTTTGTAATGGTTTTATGGTGTATATGTTTGTCTGACAATGTTTAATATGAATGTGACCTCATTTTCATGGTTCATTGGTCAAT
The DNA here is from genome assembly GCF_965363235.1 of Mytilus galloprovincialis. Classification (NCBI taxonomy): domain Eukaryota; kingdom Metazoa; phylum Mollusca; class Bivalvia; order Mytilida; family Mytilidae; genus Mytilus; species Mytilus galloprovincialis. The sequence continues at coordinate 77,941,318 of NC_134841.1, read as the reverse complement.
ATTAAGTTTTTGTCATTCAATTTGTTTTTTAAGGTTCTATAAGCAATATGTCCACTATTTGATCAAGGATTTGTAAAGTAAGATTGATTTAATGTATGGAATAATTGTAAGGTGTACATGTATGGAATAATTGTAAGGTGTACATGTATGGAATAATTGTAAAGTGTTCATGTATGGAATAATAGTAAGGTGTACATGTATGTAATAATTGTAAGGTGTACATGTATGGATGACATGTTTAATTTTACTCTGAGTGTGGCCTTATTTTCAAATTTTTCATGGATCATGTATTATTGTGATTATATATATAGTTATAATTTAATTTTGGATGTTACCCGTGTTCTGTTTTGTTTATCATATCATAGACAAAATTTTTTCATTGACGTCATCAATGTTTTTTTTATGATTTACGCGGGTTTAAAATGGAATTTAGAATTAAATTATAAGAAATCACTGTAATATTTTGTCAGTCTTTTCGAAATAACATAAAGAATGTGGTGCACACTGTTAAATAACCCGCTATGCGCATTATTCAGTGTGCACCACATTTTTAGCTCACCTGGCACAAAGGGCCAAAAGAGCTTTTCTCATCACTTGGCATCGGTCAACATCGTTAACTTTTACAAAAATCTTAAACTACTGGGCCAAATTTAACCAAACTTGGCAACAATCATTATTAGGGTACCTTTTTAGCTCACCTGGCCCAAAGGGCCAAGTGAGCTTTTCTCAGCACTTGGCGTCCGGCGTCCGGCGTCCGTCGTCTGTCGTCCGTCGTCTGGCGTCGTTAACTTTTACAAAAATCTTCTCCTCTGAAACTACTGGGCCAAATTTAACCAAACTTGGCCACAATCATCATTGGGGTATCTAGTTTACAAAATGTGTCTGGTGACCCGGTCAACCAACCAAGATGGCCGCCATGGCTAAAAATAGAACATAGGGGTAAAATGCAGTTTTTGGCTTATAACTCAAAAACCAAAGCATTTAGAGCAAATCTGACATGGGGTAAAATTGTTCATCAGGTCAAGATCTATCTGCCCTGAAATTTTCAGATGAATCGGACAACCCGTTGTTGGGTTGCTGCCCCTGAATTGGTAATTTTAAGGAAATTTTACTGTTTTTGGTTATTATCTTGAATATTATTATAGATAGAGATAAACTGTAAACAGCAATACTGTTCAGCAAAGTAAGATTTACAAATAAGTCAACCTGACCCAAATGGTCAGTTGACCCCTTTAGGAGTTATTGCCCTTTATAGTCAATTTTTAACCATTTTTCGTAAATCTTAGTTATCTTTTAGAAAAATCTTCTCCTCTGAAACTACTGGGCCAAATTAAACCAAACTTGGCCACAATCATCATTGGGGTATCTAGTTTAAAAAATGTGTCCGGTGACCCGGCCAACTAACCAAGATGGCCGCCATGGCTAAAAATAGAACATAGGGGTAAAATGCAGTTTTTGGCTTATAACTCAAAAACTAAAGCATTTAGAGCAAATCTGACATGGGGGTAAAATTGTTTATAGGGTCAAGATCTATCTGCTCTGAAATATTTAGATGAATCGGACAACCTGATGTTGGGTTGCTGCCCCTGAATTGGTAATTTTAAGGAAATTTTGCTGTTCTTGGTTATTATCTTGAACATTATTATAGATAGAGATAAACTGTAAACAGCAATAATGTTAAGCAAAGTAAGATTAACAAATAAGTCTACATGACCGAAATGGTCAGTTGACCCCTTTAGGAGTTATTGCCCTTTATAGTCAATTTTTAACCATTTTTCGTAAATCTTAGTAATCTTTTACAAAAATCTTCTCCTCTGAAACTACTTGGCCAAATTAATCCAAACTTGGCCACAATCATCTTTTGGGCTAGTAGTTTGAAAAATGTGTCCGGTGACCCGGCCATCCAACCAAGATGGCCGCCATGGCTAAAAATAGAACATGGGGTAAAATGCAGTTTTTGGCTTATAACTCAAAACCCAAAGCATTTAGAGCAAATCTGACATGGGGTAAAATTGTTTATCAGGTCAACATTTATCTGCTCTGAAATATTTAGATGAATCGGACAACCCGTTGTTGGGTTGCTGACCCTGAATTGTTAGTTTTAAGGAAATTTTGCTGTTTTTGGTCATTATCTTGAATATTATTATTGATAGAGATAAACTGTAAACAACAATAATGTTCAGCAAAGTAAGATTTACAAATAAGTCAACATGACCGAAATGGTCAATTGACCCCCTTAGGAGTTATTGTTCTTTATTGTCAATTTTTAACAATTTTCATAAAATTTGTAAATTTTTACTAACATTTTCCACTGAAACTAATGGGCCAAGTTCATTATAGATAGAGATAATTTTAAGCAGCAAGAATGTTCAGTAAAGTAAGATGTACAAACACATCACCATCACCAAAATACAATTTTGTCATGAACCATCTGCTTCCTTTAATATTCACATAGACCAAGGTGAGCGACACAGGCTCTTTAGAGCCTCTAGTTTTGAAAATGTGTCCCTTGACCCGGCCAACCAACCAAGATGGCCGCCATGGCTAAAAAAGAACATAGGGGTAAAATGTAGATTTTGGCTTATAACTCTGAAACCAAAGCATTTAGAGCATATTTGATATAAGTTAAATTGTTGATCAAGTCAATATCTATCTGCCCTGAAATTTTCCGATGAATTGGACAACCGGTTGTTGGGTTGCTGCCCCTGAATTGGTAATTTTAAGGAAATTTTGCTGTTTTTGTTAATTATCTTGAGTATTATTAGAGATAGAGATAAACTGTAAACAGCAATACTGTTCAGCAAAGTAAGATCTACAAATAAGTCAACAATACTGAAATGGTCAGTTGACCCCTTTAGGAGTTATTGCCTTTTATAGTCATTTTTTACCAATTTTTATTTATTTGGTAAATTATTGTAAATTTTTACAAAATATTTCCTCTGTATCTAAAGGGCCAAGTCTATATAGATAGAGAAAATTGTAAGTAGCAAGAATGTTCAGTAAAAGTAAGATTTACAAACACATCACCATCACCAAAACACAATTTTGTCATGAATTCATCTGTGTCCTTTGTTTATGATATGCACATAGACCAAGGTGAGCGACACAGGTTCTTTAGAGCCTCTAGTTTATGTTATCTCTTCATAGACAGAAAAAGTATTACAGTCATTCCTTAAATAGTAAAATCTTCATGTTACAGGTTGCAATTCTGTAAATATAGACAAAGACATGATGACAAAGACAATGCAATTTTCCATAGGAACTCTGCAACTAAAACTGCCACTTTTACTCTGCTGTAGTCTGGAGTAAAACAAATTATGACTGTTAAACCTTCATGGAATGTTTTGAAAATTGTTTCTACATTATCAAGAAAATTGTTTGGACATAATTAAGCATCTGATTAAATACATATTTTTTGTTATTTTTTGGTATACATTAAGTGATTTAAATGGATTTGTGTGTGGTACTAACACATTCATTTTAAGTTTTATTCTCACATTCTTTAGTTGCTGTTTGACTGCATATCTAATTGATATGAAAAATGAAAAGCTCTATCTATGTAACCAATATTTAATGAATATTTTTAGTCTATCAGTGTTGGAGATACTCTATCATCTTCATCAGCCCAAAAGGAAGAGAGTTTACCTGAAGTACCTCAAAGGTCACAGAGTCAACCTGCTCCTGAAACACCACCCATTAAAGATGTCAAATGTTCAGGTAAAATAAATGATAAGATGATTTACTGTGTCCTGTACAAATTCAAAGTGTGACAAAGCTGTTTATATTTATGTGGTTATGAAAACCTTGTTATATATAGTTTCAATTGGTTAACAGATTGTATAAGGTCACAGAAAGGTGATCGACAGGACTCCTAAGCAATTTTCATGTTTTACTGATAAGTTTAGTTTTGAATACTCAGATACATTTCAGCTTAAACATGTTCTTATAATAAAGTTTTAAGGATAGTGTGTCTTAAATATTGACTCTTATATTAAGTAACAATGTAATCTCTACTGTACTGTCTGTGCATGCATTTTAAAATGGATGACTTAAAAATATATTGTTGGTTATTTTTTTAGATGAAACAGATAAATGTCCATTTCTATTGTTAAGTCAGGTGAGTTTGAATATTAAAAGTTGAATTTATTAATTATTGTTTTTTGGTAAACAAAATGTGCTGTATGGTGACACCTATGTATATTGATATAAGGGGTGTAGTATAATGATTATTTATAACTTTTACACATGCAGGTGAGTGAGGAGAAACAAATCAAATGTTTTGACTTACTTTTTTCTTGCTTGTTAAAAGTGAAGAAATATAATTTCCTTATCTTGTACCTAAGTACCTTGGGTAGTAATTACTCATTCATTTAGAAAGGTAAACATTTAAATGCTCCACTTAGGGGCATTATGTCTTTCTGTCTATGTCTGTTTTTTGGTTTGTTCATTTATTCGTCTGTCCTGCTTCATGTTAAAGTTTTTGGTCAAGGTAGTAATTGATAAAGTTGAAGTTCAATCAACTTGAAACTTAGTACACATGTTCCCTGTGATATTTTCTTTCTAATTTGAATACCAAATTAGAGTATTGACCCCAATTTCTCCGTCCACTGAACAAGAAAATGATAGTGTGAGTGGGGCATCAGTGTGCTATAGACACATTCTTGCTTTTATTCAGACACTCTTGGTTTTAATCGAGAAACAGTCACAATGTTTTTGCTAGTGATTTCAGTACTTCCTGAATGTTTAAATAGATATAGGTAAAATTCAAATTGAAATGACCATAACACACTTGATTCCTTTGGTGTAATGTCAATTGCTACATCTACCATCTAGAATAATTTCTTAGAATTTCCTGGCAAAATTCAATTGTTTGTTTCTATTTTGATGGGCAATTGGTTTCAAGAAATTTAACTTCCGATGTTTTGAATGTGATGCAAAGTAGACTTAAACTGTTTCAGAAAGTCTTCAACCATGTGGCAGTAATTATATTTTGATTTGATGGAACGATTTTTAAATTCCAAATTTGAAAAGAAATCAACCAAAATCAGATCAGAAAAATGCATGTCCAATTTCATATGTTTTACGTTTAAAACCTTTAATTAAAAAAAAGGCACTTATATCAAAATTCCTGGATAAACCAGTTTCCATTTAAATTTTACCAACAGCAGTACTGATTGATAACAAAAAGTATTAACAACAGTTGACAAAAGAATGATAACCTTTTGGACAAAACTTAAAGCATGAACATTATGTGTCATTTCATATCTTCTAAAGGAGAAGATCTGGTAAGGGCTAATGTATGCCTAATATTTGATGTACATAAGACTTCTGACATTTTGTTTTAAAATCTTTAAAGAGTTTCTTCATGCGATTCAAGTAGTTATCATAAAAACTTAAACTGATTTGGTCATTAAAGGCACTCAAACTCCATCTTTAAAATGAAAATTCCATCAAATATGCCAAAAAAACACCTCTTTTCAGCTGGTTTTGATGTAAAAAGGAAGTGGCTGCATTAGTGTTCAAGTTCAACCTTTGTTGTCTTTCATTATCAAATACAATATATTTTTATGACCCATTTATGGGCATAATGTTTTCTAGTATTGAAATATATATAGGGTTTAATTTTATAGGAGGATTATATAGAACACAGAGCAGCTATATCCTACAGCAAGTTCAGTAATACAGGACAGTATATTGCCAGTGTAGATGTCGATGGGGTAGTTAAGTATGTACCATACACAGTCACATAAAATTTATAAAATGTTATTAGTAGATTTTTATCTCACATCGTCTGGATCTATTTGACATACTTTATTTTTATTGTTCATTATACAGGACAGTATATTGCCAGTGTAGATGTTGATTGGGTAGTTAAGTATTGACCATACATAGGCACACTTAAACTTAAGAAAATACTGTTAATAGTTTTTTTTTTTTGTTTCACGTATTGTGGATGGACTACAACTTGAGATGCTTTATTGCCATTAGTGTTTTTTTCAAAATTTTCTACACTGTTCTTGTATTGTAATGAATTTCTTTAAGCCTTTCTATATGAAACTCACGATATACCAGTAAAGTAACACTTATATTTTGATAATTCTGTTAAATTTGTACATATATGATTAAATGAACCAAAATGACCATACCCTATAGAGTTAACCCCCAGGAATAAGTCCTCTTTGTTATGCTTAGCCATTTGTAATTTAGTCTTTATTTAAACAATTTTACATGCATTAATATCAAAGATTTTTCTGTGTTATATATTTGTAGAGTATGGAGTTGGAGTCCCCAGCCTACTACAGCTGCCACTGTTATGTCAAAGTCAGCATTCCTATCTGTTGAGTGGACAACAAAGTCAGATAGATGGGTAGGTGTCTGTATTAATATGTTAAAAAATATGGTCATATCAATAAGGCTATTCCAGGAAATAAGATATTGGACTGAGTTAGACATACATCAGATAATACTTTTTTTCTGAGGGTGCTAGGTTTGAATGCATATACTATTCTGTTATAAATTAAAATAGAAATGGGCAGCAGAATAAAAAAAAGTGATCTCTAATCCCACCCCATAAAAAAAATTGCTGGAAAAACGCTTATCAAATTTCTTTGTCACACAGATAAAAGAAAAACTAATTGTGTGTTGATATTCTTTAATTGATATATGTGATTTGATTTTAAATGAGACAGCAACACATAAAAAAGTACCAAGACAATAATAAGCAAAAGGTCACTTTATCACTTATAGCAATAGGCCAAAAACTTCAATGTACTAGGCTAGGCTTGACTCCTTCATAAGACTTCTTATTGCAAACCAAATGAACTTTTTCCACCAAGTCATTTCTTGGTCAAGGTATTTAAACTTTTGTCAGTTTTTATTGTCTTATTGAATAAAAACAATAACTTGTTCTCTGTGTAGTTTATTCACTGGGACATTTTAATATTTTTGGGAAAATATGCATTTTGAATTGGTGGTGAACCACATTTAGAAAACAGTTATTTTATTTACATTTTTTATGTATAGTGAGAACATTTTTATGCCCCACCTACGATAGTAGAGGGGCATTATGTTTTCTGGTCTGTGCGTCCGTTCGTCCATGTGTCCGTTCGTCCGTCTGTGCGTCCGTCCGTTCAGGTTAAAGTTTTTGGTCAAGGTAGTTTTTGATGAAGCTGAAGTCCAATCAACTTGAAACTTAGTAGACTTGTTGCTTATGATATGATCTTTCTAATTTTAAAGCCAAATTAGACATTTGACCCCAATTTCATGGTCCACTGAACATAGAAAATGAAAGTGGGAGTTTCAGGTTAAAGTTTTTGGTCAAGGTAGTTTTTGGTGAAGCTGAAGTCCAATCAACTTGAAACTTAGTTAACTTGTTGCTTATGATATAATCTTTTTAATTTTGAAGCCAAATTAGACTTTTGACCCCAATTTCACGGTCCACTAAACATAGAAAATGAAAGTGGGAGTTTCAGGTTAAAGTTTTTGGTCAAGGTAGTTTTTAATAAAATTGAAGTCCAATCAACTTGAAACTTAGTACATATGTTCCCTATAGTATAATCTTTCTAATTTTAATACCAAATTAGATTATTACCAAATTTCACGGTCCATGGAACATGGAAAAGGATAGTGCGAGTGGGGCATCCTTGTACTTTGGACACATTCTTGTTTTGCTTCTGATCATTCAATTATTTGTTTTCAGTTGTTACTAGGAAACAGATCAGGAAATATACGATTATTTGATGTAAAGGAGATGAAGTCTTTTTATGAAGCGTCTGCAGATGCAAGTTACCCCAGGTAAAAATCAAAGACTATTTCTTATTATGTGATAGCTATAAAAAAATAATCTGTAAGTCTTGTATAGGAAGTTTTATTTAATTTGAAAAAAAACCTGTTGTATATATTATATAGTGATAGCAGGGTTATATGATAAGTAGAAATGTCACTGTCAATAAAAAGATCTTCAGCATCTATAAGCTAAAATCCCTTCTTAACTATAAAATTGAGTTTTAAAAAAGTTTTAAATTCAAGATAATGTGATACTTTTCCCTATATATAGCCAGTATAATGATTGAATGTTTATTTGTAATTTTGTCCTTCTCCCTTTCAGAGTAGTGCCATTATTGAGAATCATTGGTTTTCTTAACTACCTTAAAACAAATGTCATATGTGCAAGACAAGGGTCCGGAAACGGTCATATATGCCAGACATGACCGATTCGGAAACTCAAAAGTCCTAAATCATTTATTGGGATTTAGGTCAAATTTTATTTTTCAACAGAAATAATTTCGGTCATTTCGTTGAGATTGAGTTTCAAATCGCCATTTTAAACATATTTTTGTTTTGTTATCAATTTTATGTAATTAAACTGCCACTCCAGTAAAGTGTTATAATCCTGAGGGCCCTCCTAATAACTATATTAATGCCTCGGGGAGCTATTGGCTAATGATCGCTAATCTCTTTACCTGTGTTTTTAGTTCACACCTGGCTATTAATCACAAGCTCCGAACTAATATTATAAAGAAATTAAAATTCTATACCAAATGTCTTCATTATTTAATTACTTTTCAGCTAAGACAATTGTCAATAATGATTTAAAATTAAATTAAAACTTGATTTAATTTACGTAGAAAAAAGATTTTTTTCACTACTAACACACATGCTTTGTTTACTATGAATCCAGGTCTGTTCGCCCTGATTCATGTTCGCCCTAGTACCTGTTCGCCCTGATACCTGTTCGCCCAGGGTCCATTCGCCCTGATTATTATTTTTTTCTAATTGTTGTCTAGTCGCATTATTTTAAGTGTTTGAACAAATTATGTTAAAGTTTGTTGAAAAATTGACAGAACATTTATATTGCCGCAATCAATTTATCATTTTCCCTTTGATTTGCAGAGTAGAATACTGGAATACAATGTATTTATCTTTATTGATATTTGTTAACAAAATAATTGTAATCAGTCAATCACGAAAGTATGCAGTATAAATAAATGAACTTGTAAATCCGTTTCATAATTTACAGTTCTTACATCATTAGTTTTATTAATTTCAAGCTGAATATTTTATCAAAATAAAACGTTTGTTTTTATTATTAATCCATCAAAAGACAAGTTTCACAATAATCAGTTATCTGAATTATTTTGTAATTGAACAATTAATTATCAAAAACAAGCCATAAACTTTTAAATATTTCAATGTTTCCATAAATTTCAAGAATATACATGATATATATACCATAGAAATATCTGAATAAGTTTATTCAACTTCAATGCCCTGAATATTAATATTTTTATAGTAGGGCGAACGGACTCTGGGCGACCGAACTCAGAGCGAACGGACCTAGGGCGAACATGTTATAAGGGCGAACGGTCCCGATACCGTTTACTATGATACGCATGCCTGAAATTCTCTTCCTCAGATTTGACACTAAATCATCAATTTAAAATGATTTCTTGCTAAATAAAGCAAGTGCAACTATTTTCATTAATATTCTTACACTATTAAAGGTAAAATATTAAAAAAACGATGTTTTCTTGTGAATTAGTAAACAAAACTAATCCCGGAATAAGTCCGGAATTGTTCGTTTTAGTATTGTCGCATTACATCCGGTTTGAATTTCGACTTCAGAATCGAAAGAAATGTAAGCGATGACCGAGAAAATTACGATTTTGAGTCATTAAAATTATTTTATTCTAAAACTGTTGCCTTCCCTTAATTGCTTTTGGTCGATTTTAGGAAAATGGTAGGATAAATCATGAAGTAAACGCGATGCAACAGTGAAACAAGTTCGTTGATGCTACGAGTATGAGCATACTCATGCAGTAATGAGATTTTGACAATCTGTTTTTGAAAAGGGTCACCAACTTTTATGTTATATGAAAATGACCGAAATTAGGTGAAAAAAATTCCGGATCCTTGGTGCAAGACCATGCTTGGTGATCAGTTGGTGTCTTTAGCAAGTCCTTTTTTACATTTCAGAATTATATCTTTATGTTCCAATCCAGCTGGAGGATCCTTTGTTTGTTCTGCAAGTGTTCACAGATCTAGATCAGCCTCAGGGAGTTCAGAGTTACAGGGTTATACTGGAAAAGTTGGAAAGCTGTCTTACTGGGATCTTAGAACAATGAAAATGATTGTAAGACCTCAACACTATTTAAATGACTGTTATATTTTATGCTGTAAATTTGTTTAATAATGTACAAAAAGTCATTTTGGACCTCCTGCAAGAAAAAAATTGGATTTTTAAATTGTACTGCATCCTTTATTTAATAACAATTAAAAATCAAATAGAATGAATATAATTTGTAACACACACCTAAGGCCACGGTTTTTTAAGTTGTTGGTTTACGGATTTTCCCCATGAAAAAGTCGGGTCGGTCGGTCGGGAAAAAAAAAAGAAAAAAAATCATCTTTGAAGACAAAAAAATATGCAAAATCAATATATATTTCACCTTTCTAGCAAAATGTTTGTTATGCTATTTTATCATCATTTCTAAAATTTTAGTTCGATGAAATATTATTGCTCAGCTGTTATAAACTACGCATGACATTGTCTAGTAATTTACAGTAAAAAAAAAGGGGATGCACGGACAAAGACGAAATTAAATCATCATTTCAGAAACAAGAAAATAGATTCGCGTAGCTCTTAATCAATTCCAGAAAACTTGGTAAATAATGATCTTCAAGCACAAAAACTGATAAAGAAAAAATGCATAAACGTCGTACGAAAATAAGTTTCAACACACGTGTCAAAAACCTAATAGAATCGTCCACTGGAAAAACAATATCGGGTTAATCTGTTGTCTTGCATTCCCGTTTTTTTATCCAAATGAACGACATTTTTTTTATTACCTATAAAAACAAGAAAATTCTTAATGATTTGTTAATATTCAGTTCTTTAATTTGATGCCTTCACCCTGTCCACATTTGGACAAGTCTATTTCTATGAGATGATGCATCTTACGGACTGATGACAAATAAGGTAAACGAACTTATTGTGTAATTGGTTTTAAACACAAGTTTCGTTCTGCAAAATTATTTGCGCAAACGACATTTCAAGGTCAGTTATAATTGATTTGTCTATATTTAGAAACGTAAACTGGAAGTTTTTTTTTCACACCAGAAAGTGTTGTCAATTTTGTTAGTGATTAATGCATTTCATTTCAGGAAAAAAAATATTTTAATTATTTTTCAGGGATAATGCATTTGTTAAGGTCGGCGGGAATAAAAAAAGCGTGAAAAGTGAATTTTATTTTTATTCTGGAAATCAGCAAAATTGGGTCGGCGGATCCGTAAACCAATAAATTAAAAAATCCTGGCCTAATTGTTATATGTTTTTTAATGTATAACAAGTGAAATAAATGTAAGAATTTAAGATATTCATGTGAGGCCTCATAAAATATGTTGACAATTTGGCTTTTAGAAAATGCTAAATGAGATGGATGATGTCAGATGATGGAGGAAAACAGTGGTATTTTTACCCAATGTACATTTTTATGCCCCACCTACGATAGTAGAGGGGCATTATGTTTTCTGGTCTGTGCCTCCGTTCGTCCATGCGTCCGTCCGTTCGCTTCAGGTTAAAGTTTTTGGTCAAGGTAGTTTTTGAAGAAGTTGAAGTCCAATCAACTTGAAACTTAGTACACATGTTCCCCATGATATGATCTTTCTAATTTTAATGCCAAATTATAGTTTTGACTCCAATTTTATGGTCCACTGAACATAGAAAATGATAGTGCGAAGTTCAGGTTAAAGTTTTTGGTCAAGGTAGTTTTTGATGAAATTAAAGTTACATCAACTTGAAACTTAGTACACATGTTCCCTATGATATGATCTTTCTAATTATAATTCCAAATTATAATTTTGACCCCAATTTCACGGTCCACTGAACATAGAAAATGATAGTGCGTGTGGGGCATCCGTGTACTATGGACACATTCTTGTTTAAAGATAACCCAGTTCCTATGCTATGGACACACTTTCTTGGCTAATTTTCAAAGTGATGTATACTATTAAAGACTATGATATTTGATGAGAGTTGATTTGAAAAGCAACTTTTTATAAAAAAATAAGCATTTTCTAAACAAAATGTCTCAAGTTTAATGCTAAACATCATTGGATTGTATCATGTAAAATACATAAATTATCTAATATTCATTTAGAGGTGAAACTTAGGAGGATGATTTTGGAGCTGAGCACAGATTATTTGAAAATTAACCTATACTTTCTATATGTACAACAAACATATTTCTTTTTTATTTCAGCAACAGTTAAATCTAGATCCTGGTCCTGTTGCTATCAACTGTTGTTCTTACAATCATAATGGACAGTTATTATTGGCTGGTGCTGCTGATGGAAGGATAAGGCTTTTTGGTTTGTTGGTTTCATCTTACAATGTGGAACTAAATGAATGTGTATACCTTCGATTAGAATTTATAAGATAAACATTAAATTAAATTTTACTGACTGCTATCTTGTAAACAAAAATGTTGGAAGCATCAAAATTCAATGAAGTACAAATTTTATATGACAAAAAGGATTCATGGTGAAATGTGTCTATATTCTATAGAATGCAGTGACGTTTAAATGAATCTTTTAATAGATTTAAAAGTTTGCAAAATCAATTAATAAAGACATGTCTCTTCAGACTTGATATTATGTTTGCTTCACTGAGAATTTCATGGAAACAAAAAATATGATCTTTTTATTTGCATTGATAATATTTTGTAGATATGCAACAGAACAACAGAAAATATGATCTTTTTATTTGCATTGATTATATTTTGTAGATATGCAACAGAACAACTGTATTTCACAATGGGAGGCTCACAATGGGGAAGTTTTATCATTACAATTTAGCTCAGATGAAAACATGTGCTACAGTTTAGGCACAGATGAAAAGGTAAACTCTTTTTTCTGTAAACAAATGTTGCCATTAAGATGGCATCTTTGAAAATTATAAGAATGTATAGGTATATTGGTAGCTTGTACAAGGCCATAGCGCATGTCCATTTAGAGCGGAGCAAGGCGAAAAAATTTTGAGCCTTTTTTTTTAGGGGGGTTTGGGTGCCTGAAACAGGAGAAGCTTATTTCAGCATTACTATTTATAATAAAAATTTAAAAAAAATTTAACAGAAATACATTTTTTTTTATTAACTAGCCTAGTAAGTAACACAACAAGTTTCAATATTAAAGTTAATCTCTGATGGTTAACCAAAACTTTCCGATTCTCCTGTGACCTGTACTATAGAAAAGCTTCAACACATGTTCTTATGTATATATATATTTATGTCCAACAGCAAGTTATAAGCTTCTAAAAGACGAGAACATGTAATAAGCATCAATTAGGATATATTTATTATACATAATCATTAACCATAAGAATAGGTACAGAGAAGACTAGACCAACATTGTAACTTAACCGAATATTTGACGTTCAAATGTCAGAAGTGATCACAAGTTATCTGGAAGGCATGTCAACCTACATGGACACATTATTCTACCAATTTTTAAGTCATTGGTTTGACCTTCCGGGGTTCGAACCCACAACCTACCGCACTAGAATCAATGGAACACGCTAGCATACAACCAGACAATGCTGATCAGAAAAAGAAACATGAATAAAATATTTTCAAACAATACCAAAAATATATTTCATACTTTTATTAAACATAAATAAAAATCATGAATTGCCTTATAAATTAAAGACTTCCATAGAAAAGGCGCTTCATGATTTTGTTTAAATTAATTATTAATAATTATTATATTTTTGGTCAATGAATTATGTTATCGATTAGCATTTGTTGTTCAGTGAGTTCACAGATAGTGTAAACATTGGTAACTATAGCATTATCAATTCAAAAATAAACCAAGGAAAGTAGTAAGCCAGCATACTTTTAGGGGGTGTTCATACTCATGAGTTACCTTTTTCATCTTTTTTTCTCCTTAAAGAACCTGTCTTCAACCAGTTATGAACGACATTAAGATTTGTTTCAATTTTTTTTTTGTATTCAGAACACTTATTTTATTACCTTCACCGCTATGGTAAAAGCTGCAATCGCTGCTGCAGATTGGACACACTGTATGTAGTGTGCTGGTAGATAATTTGAAACTCGAAACTCGCATATTGATAATGTAAAATACATAATTAAAAAAAAATGACACTTCCAAAGTTTGGTGGTTGTTTCAAAAGTGAGGCATTTGCCTCATTTGCCTCCATTACGCTACGGCCCTGTTGTATTTTATGTAAACAAATTTAACAAAAAATTGTTTCTGGACACTAAATGCTTTGAAAAATATTAATGCTACTTGGTATATTCTTGCCCAAAGCCAGTTATTCAGTCAAGGCTGGTTGCAAATACAGTTTTAAATATACAAATGCAGGGCAGAATTTTAAATCCTTTAAGGATTTTAATGATGGTCGAAGTTAGTGGTGCCCTCCAACAGACATTGTGTGTTTAAGCAAGATTGGAGGGTATGTCTGCAAGGTCAAGGTCAATATTTCTCACCTTTCTAAAGACCTATTACAATAACAATATGCTTACAAACTTTTAGCTCCATTTTCATAACAATAAAGTGAAATTAAAGTCTTATGAATTGTAGGTATGCTTTATTTTATTACCTTGAACCTTGATGACATGACTGGTTTTCTACAGCAATTGGTTAAAATTTCTATAAAGTTGAACAGTTTGGTTTCATAAAACAAATTGCTATGTGGTCAGTTTTGAATGAACTGCAATAGGTGGAAAGCAACACTTACAGTCAAGTCATAGTCAGCTCTCCTGTTATGGAACTACTGATTTTGTTTTTTCAGTTTTATCAGTGGAACATTCACAAACCAGATAAGTCTAGAGAACTTCCACTCCACTCTGGTGCTGCTCTACCATTCCTGTCTAGTGGCTTAGCAGCTAGTAAAGAGATACCTAAAGGGAGATTGTTTGCTTTTGACCCAGAGGGACAGTATTTGATTTCCTGTGATAAAATGGCTGGATCTCTTTACAAGGTACAGTTTATTGATAAAATTTTACAGAACATGACAAGGCATGAATTAAAAAAAATTAGTATTTTATTGAATGCCAAAAATGATCTTGCTATAAAATATGTGAAGTTTGAGGGGGGAAAAAATCAAGACTAAAAACATTTTAGAAAATGCAATTTTATAAAGCTTTTAAAAATCAGACTAAAAACAATTTAAAAAATACAATTGTTTAAAGCTTCACATTTAGAATTGATTGATGATAATACAAAATGAAGGTTTATGTGTTGTCATGTGCTATAATAAAGAGTTTCCTTTTTGAGTAAAAGGTTTTCTTTTAGTTTGGAAGAGAAAAGTAACTGCATTTGTGAAACGCATTACTCATGCTAGCTTCTTTTTACAATTGATGGAAATATATTCATTAATCAGATACTTAGATATTAAACTTTATTATATAAACAGAACCATGAAGGCACATACAAATATTGAAAAGGAATTATACTGTTAATTCAAATCAAAAATTGTTAATTCAAAGTTTAATTTTAAAAAAAATATATCAAAACAAATATGTTAAGGGAGAATTCATAAAATGTAAACACAGATACTAATTCAAGTAATAATTAATGCAAACCTAAAGTTAAACGATTTGTGGTTATATTTAACAATGATTTCATATTTCAGATAAAAACTGGAGAAAATACATTATTTAACAGAGTGATGGAAGTTAAGGGACACACATCTTCTGTAACTACCGTAGACTGGTCCCCTAATATTGATACTCAGATGTGCTTGACTGGAGCCATGGATGGAAAGATTAGAGTTACTACTCTTCTTTCAGAGAAATGATACACACCATGCTAACATCATTTCATCAAAAACAGTTCTTGTGTCCTGGAAGGATGAGAGTTGATCTCTTTTTTTTTCTTTGAGAGAAATATCTTACAGTGTACTAACAGAAGTATGCCTTAGCATAACATATCTGTTGAATGAAAAATGTGCAATATTTTTGGTTACCATTAAATGATAATCTACAGCTATGAAGTTTTTCTTTGATATTTTGAAGAATTGTTTTTCTGCAACAGCAAATCTGATATGTTTGTGACCTAGCTTCATGACAAACTGGTTGAAGTAGATTCTTCTTCTGCTATGATAAATTTCCAATGTGTTTGTGATTAATTGATTTAGAACAATATCAGTGGTCTAGTGAAGTTTCAAAACATTTATTTATATATGTACTTTGAATTTTTAATGGTTTCCAATTGACTTAGATGAAGTAAGTAGAAAACTTAGTCAGAAAGTATGTTTTTACCAGTGACATTTCCATTGTATAGTACACTACTCGTTAAAGTGCCAGTTTGGTGAATTAAAATTAAGAACCAAGTCTAGTGAATTTGTTGACTGGTGAGTTTAATGTTTCAAAGGAACAGCTGTGGTGCTCGTTTGGTAAAATAATATTTCACTTCATCAAAACATGATTAGAATGGGCTTTAGTTAAAGTTTGGTCCATTTGTTGCATTATAAATGTCATATATCTTTCTAACGCTCTCATCAAAGATTGTATATTTTTGTTGTATGACGTCAATAGTTCAAGTGAGGCAGATTATCTGGTCAACCGAGAAAGATTTCCAAATAGCAATAAGGTGTATGTTCACCTGACCTTGACCTTATATTTATCAAGTTAATTTTTAGTGGTTATGTTTGCTTCTTACATACAATAAAAAATACATTAATCTAAGGGACTTACTTTAAACAAATGAAATATAAACACCAATGTCCTTTACCTAATTAGGCTGTACCTGTATATAAGACTGATAACAAACTGGATACCACAATCTAATTTTAAGGGTGATGTTGTTTATAGAGCCGGTACATTTGTTTACTTAATGGCATACGATACAGTTACAGGGGAGGTAATGATGTTGCTAACGTAAATTGCAATTTTCGCGACGTCAAACAGTGACTTAACGGGAAAAGATGCAGTTTTCAGCTGATTATTAACATTCAAACAGATTTATCTTGAAAAGGAGTTCATGGACCCCTCTTATTCAAAATGACATTTGGTTTGTTTTCATATGAAGATTATGTGTACCAATTTTCATAAAAACGTAAATAGTGCATTTTTTTTAATTCGATTAATATACAGCAAAATAAGACAGGTTTTTCCTACATTCATGAACGTTTGATAAATTTGAGTTAATTGTAAAAATAAATATACAAATTTATGCAATATTTGTATAACACATTAATTACAAATAATTTAACAAAAAAACAGATCGCGTTTATCTTTTAAAACAAAAAAGTTCTGTATTTCTATCGAAAGGAAAATACATCCACAAATCGTATTTTGAGGAACTATCTTAAATTTGAACCTCAATTTACTCAAAAGTAGCACATGAAGATATATTTTTTATTACATATTTGATTTAATCAGGTAAAAAATAGCCTACATGCAAATTTTCATCAAAATTAATTAAATACAGAATCAAAACTGTATCGTATGCCCTTAAGAAACTACTTATTAATAAATAAAATATTCTAAAGGTTTGCTATTCAACACTGTAATTGTATCTTTGAATATTACTTATATTATTAATGATAACTATTTTTGTTATCAGGAAATTAAATCACAACTAAATGCTATTGCTATATATACAGCTATGGACAATCACATATCAACTTATTTGTGATACCTATAGTTTGGCACTGCAAAAGATCATGCTTTTCTCTGACTATTTATGACCCTTTTACTCTCAATCCATTGAATGTGAACTGATTAATATTTTATTTTAAGATGCATGATATTTGTATTAGTTACTGTGTAGCTTTCAGTGTGAGTTTTCTCTGAGCTGTACTCTTTGTTTTAAGTATAACATGTTTAACCCACCACATAATTAATGTATGTGCCTGTCCCAATTCAGGAACCTGTAATTCAGTGGCTGTCGTTTGTTTATGTGTTACATATTTGTTTTTTGTTCATTTTTTGATATAAATAAGGCCGTTAGTTTTCTCATTTGAATTGTTTTACATTGTCATATCGGGGCCTTATATAGCTGACTATGCGGTATGGGCTTTGCTCATTGTTGAAGGCCATACAGTGACCTATAGTTGTTAATGTCTGTGTCATTTTGGTCTCTTGTGGACAGTTTTCTCATTGGCAATCATACCACATCTTCTTTTTTTTTTATATATGTCAGTTGTTTTTGTGCTTAGTAGATATCTGATCTGTAACAGCAAGTTGCACCCGCAAACATGTTTAACCCAGCCATATTCTGCAATCTGCATATATTTGAACAAAGTTGTTGTTGTATATCGTATTTGTTTTTTATACCCCCATGGGGGTATACTGTTTTACCTCTGTCAGTCTGTCCATCTCATGAATAAATTTAGTCACATTTTATTCAGGAACTACAATACAAGGATTTCAGGGTTTATTTAAGTTAGCTTTACTGTATGATGTGTTTTCAGATTCATCACTCAACAACTTCCTTATTTCTGAGCACTTGTATCATTTTACACATGATAGCAAAGTTGAAAATTTTCATCACAGGAGCTTCAATACAAGGATTTCTGAAATTTGGTTTCAGAGTTTATATAGTATAAGTCAGCTATACAGTTTGATGTGTTTTCAGATTCACTACTCAACTACTTCATGTTTACCGAAATTATTCAACAGGGGTATCATCAGTGAGCAGTAGCTCACAGCTTCACTTGTTTATTGGCTCACCTGGCCCACAGGGCCAAGTGAGCTTTTCTCATCACTTGTCATCCGCCGTCGTCTGTCGTCATCGTCCGTCGTCGTTTACTTTTACAAAAATCTTCTCTGAAACTACTGGGCATAATTTAACCTGACTTGGCCACAATCATTATTGGGGTATCTAGTATAAAAAAAATGTGTCTGGTGACCCGACCAACCAACCAAGATGGCCACCATGGCTAAAAATAGAACATAGGGGTCAAATGCAGTTTTTGGCTTATAACTCCAAAACCAAAGCATTAAGAGCAAATCTGTCAGGGGAAAATTGTTTATCAGGTCAAGATCTATCTGCCCTGAAATTTTTAGAAGAATCGGACAATCCGTTGTTAGGTTGCTGCCCCTAAATTGGTAATTTTAAGGAAATTTTGCTGTTTTTGGTTATTTTCTTGAATATTATTATAGATAGAGACAAACTGTAAACAGCAATTATGTTCAGCAAAGTAAGATTTACAAATAAGTCAAATGACCAAAATGGTCAGTTGACCCCTTTAGGAGTTATTGCCCTTTATAGTCAATTTTTAACCATTTTTCGTAAATCTTAGTTATCTTTTAGAAAAATCTTCTCCTGAAACTACTGGGACAAATGAAACCAAACTTGGCCAAAATCATCATTGGGGTATTTAGTTTAAAAGATGTGTCCAGTGACTCGGCCAACTAACCAAGATGGCCACCATGACTAAAAATAGAACATAGGGGTAAAATGCAGGTTGTGGCTTATACCTCAAAAACAAAAGCATTTAGAGCAAATCTGACAGGAAGTGAAATTGTTTATCAGGTCAAGATCTATCTGCCCTAGAATTTTTAGATGAATCGGATAACCGGTTGTTAGGTTGCTGCCCCTGAATTAGTAATTTTAAGGAAATTTGCCGTTTTTTTAGCTCACCTGGCCTAAAGGCCAGGTGAGCTTTTCTCATCACTTGGCGTCCGTCGTCGTCGTCTGTCGTCGTTAACAATTTTTCAAACATCTTCTCCTCTGAAACTACTGAATGGATTTGAATGAAACTTAGCATGATTGTTCCTTAGATTATCCTGCACAAAGTGTGTGCTTCGATTTTTTATCCGTCAAAACACATGGCCGCCGTTACTTAAAATAGAACATAGGGGTCAAATGCAGTTTTTGGCTTATATCTCAAAAACGAAAGCATTTAGAGCAAATCTTACATGGGGTAAAAATGTTCATTAGGTCAAGATCTATCAGCCCTGAAATTTTCAGATGAATCAAACAAACCATTGTTGGGTTGCTGCCACTTAATTGGTAATTTTAAGGAAATTTTGCAGTTTTTGGTCATTATCTTGACTATTATTATAGATAAAGATAAACTGTAAACAGCAAAAATGATCAGCAAAGTAAGATCTACAAATAAGTTAATATGACCAAAATTGTCAATTGACTCCTTAAGGGGTTATTGTCCTTTAATGACAATTTTTCACAATTTGTTCATCATATTTGCTAACTTTAAAAAATCTTCTCCTCTGAAACTACTGAATGGATTTGGATGAAACTTAGCACGATTGTTCCTTAGATTATCATGCACAAAGTGTGTGGTTCGATTTTTGATCCGTCAAAAAATATGGCCGCCGTTACTTAAAATAGAACATAGGGGTCAAATGCAGTTTTTTGGCTTATATCTCAAAAACGAAAGCATTTAGAGCAAATCTGACATGGTGTAAAAATGTTCATTAGGTCAAGATCTATCAGCCCTGAAATTTTCAGATGAATCAAACACCATTGTTGGGTTGCTGCCACTTAATAGGTAATTTTAAGGAAATTTTGCAGTTTTTGGTCATTATCTTGAATATTATTATAGATAAAGATAAACTGTAAACAGCAAAAATGATCAGCAAAGTAAGATCTACAAATAAGTTAATATGACCAAAATTGTCAATTGACCCCTTAAGGGGTTATTGTCCTTTAATGACAATTTTTCACAATTTGTTCATCATATTTGCTAACTTTAAAAAATCTTCTCCTCTAAAACTATTAAACCAAATTCAACCAAACTTCAACTGAATGATCAGTAGGGTGTATAAAATAAAGTTTGTGCTTTATTTTTTATTTCGTCAAAAAACATGGCCGTCATGGCTAAAAATAGAACACAGGGTAAAATGCAGTTTTTGGCTTATATCTCAAAAACTCCAGCATTTAGAGCAAATAAGACAAGAAGTTAAAGTATTTATTAGGTCAAGGTCTACCTGTCCTGAAATTTTCAGCCGAATTGGGTAACTGGTTTTTCAGGTATAATGCCCCTGAATTGATGATTTTAAAGAAATTTTGCAGTTTTTGGTTATTATCTTGAATATTATTATAGATACAGATAAACTGTTAATAGCAAAAATGTTAAGCAAAGTAAGATCAACAAATAAGTCAATTTGACCAAAATTGTCAATTGACCCCTTAAGGAGTTATTGCCCTTTAAAGACTTTTTTCACAATTTGTTCATCATGTTGACTTACTTTAAAAAAATCTTCTCCTTTGAAACTGCTGTATCAATTTCAGCCAAACTTAGGCTAAATGAGTTTCAGAGTATCTAGTATAAATTTTATATTTCATTTCCTTGTATGTCAGAAACATAGCTCCTATGGGTAAAATAGAACATAGGAGAAAATGATTATTTTTTTTTGCTTTTGAAGAAAATAGGACGATTCAAAGAACATTTAGATAAATTGAAAAGCCAAAATAATCATTGATGAGAGATTTAACCAAAAAAATTAAGGTGAGCGATTCAGGCTCTTGAGAGCCTCTTGTTTGTTATTATCTTGAATATTATTATAGATAGAGATAAACTGTAAACAGCAATAATGTACAGCAAAGAAAGACCTAAAAATAAGTCAACATGACCAAAATGTTTAGTAAAGTAAGATCTACAAACACATCACCAGCACCAAAACACAATTTTGTCATGTGTCATTTGTTTAATATTCACATAGACCAAGGTGAGCGACACAGGCTCTTTAGAGCTTCTAGTTTATTGTTACTCAGCATAGGGGGCATTAAGTTTTACCCTCATCCGTCCATAGTCACATCCTTCTGTATCTCCCAAAATTAATTTCTGTTCTCTAATTTTATTTTGACTGGACTTAATGATATGAACGTATTAATTTTCTTGGGTAATTGCCGTCTATTAATGGAAAAATTCTCTAATTTGTTGTTCCCACACTCTAATTTTAGTTTGCCTCAACCAAATGTTATGAACATAGTACACAATGCTCATTACAACCAAACACATATCGAATTGGGATTTTAGTGGCAACTTTTTAGCTGTTCTAAAGTAAGGTACCTTTGTAAATAAAAAAATATAGAATTTGCAGCTTATTTTCTAATGGACACATTCTTTGTATATTTTTTACATAAATCAGGCCTTTAGATTTCTTCTTGGAATTGATTTGCATTGGTTATGTTAATTTTATACCTTGATAATGATATATTTGTTATTGGATTTGTTTTTTTGTTGAAAGTTATCCAGTTACCAAAAGTTATTTAGAATTTAAACTTCTATTGTAACGTTTGTGGGTCACTTTATTTGGTTCATTTATTTATTTCATTATTTGTATTTTTTTGCCCCATTTATGGGCATTATGTTTTCTGTTCTGGTCTGTTCACTTGTTCATCCCTTCCTCCGTCTGTCCGGCTTCCGGTTAAAGTTTTTGGTCCAGGTGGTTTTTTATGAACTCATTATGAATCAACTTTAAACTTAGTATTCATGTTCCTAATGATATGATATTTCTAATTTTAATGCAAAGAGATTTTACCCCACTTTACAGTCCACTGAACATAGAAAATGATAATGCAGATGGGGCATCCGTGTACTTAGGACACATTCTTTTCATTTATTTTCTCAGAAAGATTGATTATTATTATTGTTCAGCCTGAAACTTTTGTCGCAGAAAGCTCGACAAAGGGATAGTGATGCGGTAGCGGTGGCGGCAGCAGTGGTGGCAGCAGCTACGGCGTTAGCTCACTTCTCAAAAGCTTTATATTTTAGAAGGTGGAAGACCTAGATGCTTCATAATTTGTATATGGATGCCTCAGTCACATGTTTAATGTCCTTTACTTCATTTTCATGGTTCAGTGACTACTTGAAAAATAAAGTTAAGATTTTTTTTAATGTTAAATTCTCTCTTATTATAACTATATTTGGTATGTGCGTACCTTGCAAGGTCCTCATGCCCGCCACACAGTTTTCACTTGACCTGGACCTCATTTCATGGATCAGTGAACAAGGTTAAGTTTTGGTGGTCAAGTCCATATCTCAGATTCAATAAGCAATAGGTCTAGTATATTTGTTGTATGGAAGACTGTAAGGTATACATGGCCAACTGGTAGGTGTCATCTGACTTTGACCTCATTTTCATGGTTCAGTGGTAGTTAAGATTTTGTGTTTTAGTCTGTTTTTCTTATACTGTATGCAATAGGTTTACTATATTTGGTGTATTGAAATATTTTATGATCTATATGTCGATTGCCCAGGTTTTATTTAACCTTGACCTCATTTTCACTGTTCATTGTACAGTGTTAAGTGTTTGTGTTTTGGTCTGTTTTTTGTTGAGCCTAGCTTGACATATAGATAGTGATCCGTCGGGGGCGGCGTTAGCTAGCTTCTTAAAGATTTTATATTTTAGAAGGTAGAAGACCTGGATGCTTCATACTTTGTATATGGATGCTTCATGTTACGAACTTTTCATCAGTCACATGTCTAATGTCCTTGACTTCATTTTTAATGGTTCAGTGACTACTTGAAAAAAAAAAAAAAATTTGTAATGTTAAATTCTTTCTTATTATAAGTAATAGGATAACTATATTTGGTATGTGCGTACCTTGCATGGTCCTCATGCCTGTTAGACAGTTTTCACTTGACCTCGACCTCATTTCATGGATCAGTGAAAAAGGTTAATTTTTAAAGTCCATATCTCAGATACTATAACTTAAAGCAATACGTCTACTATATTCGGTGTATGGAAGCATTGTAAGGTGTACATGTCCAACTGGCAGGTGTCATCTGACATTGACCCTATTTTCATGGTTCAGTGGTTATAGTTAAGTTTTTGTGTTTTGGTCTGTTTTTCTTATACTGTATGCAATATGTCTACTATATTTGGTATATGGAATGATTGTAAGGAATAATGGTCTAGCTGGCAGGTGTCGTTTTAGCTTGACCTCATTTTCATGGTTATAGTGGTCAAAGTTAAGTTTTTGAGTTAAATGTTTTATGATCTATATGTCGGTCACGCAGGTTTTATTTGACCTTGACCTCATTTTCACAGTTCATTGCTCAGTGTTAAGTTTTGGTGTTTTGGTCTGTTTTTCTTAAACTATAAGCAATAGGTCAACTATATATATGTTGTGTGGAAGGATGGTTAGCTGTACAAGTCTGCCTGGCATGGTTCATCTGACCTTGACCTCATTTTTCATGGTTCAAAAGTCAATGTTTAATTGTCCTGGTTTATGTCAAGTTTATGTGACAGCCATAATAAAGCTGTATATTTAGGACTATCAACATAATATCAATGATTAGTAAAGAAGGTGAGACATTTTAGTGTGTGTACTCTTGTCTTTAACTATAAGCAATAGGTCAGCTATATTTGTTGTATGGAAGAATTGTAAGCTGTACATGTTTGCCTTCCATGGTTCATCTAACCTTGACCTCATTTTCATGGTTTATTGGTCAATGTTTAGTTTTCTTGGTTAATGTTAAGTTTCTGTGACAGTTGTAATAAAGCTTTATATTTAAGACTATCAGCATAATATCAATGATTAGTAAAAAAGGCGAGACATTTCAGCGTGAGCACTCTTGTTATATATTTGGTGTATGGAATGACTAATAGGTGTACCTGTCCATTTGGCAGGTTTTATCTAACCTTTACCTCATATTTGATAATGTTATGTATATGTGATACCTGTAGTAAAACCTTTATAATCTTCAAACACCTTCAACTTAATTTCATGATCAGTAAGGCAGGTTATACATTTCAAAATGTACACCAAAAATTTGTTTTATTTCTGTTTTTTCAGGCTTTCTGTCATACCCTCGTTGTAGCTGAAGGGGCCTTAAGTTTTACCCTTGTCATTCTGTACGTACGTTCATCCCAAAATTGGTTTCCATTCTCTAACTTTAGTTTGCCTTAACCAAATGATATGAAACTTATACACAATGCTTATTACCTCAAAATACAGATGAAGTTTAAATTTTGGTGGGGTTGCTTTAAACGTTCTTGAGTTATGCCTCTTTATAAATTGAAAAATTGAGATATTTTTTTTTCAGTACCCATTCTGTTACTTACATTTGCCCCAACCAAACATTATGAAACCTATATAAAATACTTATTGCCACAAACTCAAATCAAGTACCAATTTGGGTAATTTCACTTTTATCATTTTTGAGTTATGTCCCTTTGTAATGTTGTAAGCAAGCAGGGGCATCATCTGTGTCCATGGGGACACATTCTCCATTTATTTAAATTTTCTACTGTATTAGTTGTAGACTTATCGTAGTTTTAGAATAAAATTTGTTCATTAACTAAAGAATCGCTGTTTGCCAAGCCTTGAAATTTAGATGTGATTTTGGTAAACATTATATTCATCCTTTGAATGAACTTTTCTGAAAGGTTACCGATTCAACACTGTAGATCTTCGAATGTAGTTTCTATTGGCATAAATATTGATTTTGTTATTAGTGAATTAAAATTTTAATTAAAAAAATATAAGTTACTTGTTGTATATTAATTTATGTTATTTCATTTTTACAAGTATACCACTAAAAAAGGCAATAAGTAAAAACAAATAATGTAGATACATGCAACAAAAACAATTCAAATCTTATTAAATATTTAAATCATACACTTTTGAAAATAATGCTATTAAATACATGTAAAAACAAAATCAACAGGATACAAATCTGACTGACAAACAGTTCTGATATTAATATTTTGATGCATCAGAAAAAAGTTGTCACAAGAAGATATTCCTTTTTTTAACACGACTCTTCTCGATTATACAAATTATACAATGCATTTAAAAAAAATGTATTAATTTACTAGTGTTTTAGAAGGCATTAAAGAATTGATTGATTAGCATTTGATAAATAACATATTGTAAAGTATATCAAGAGATAAATAAAATTAAGAATTAGAATTTCCTTTTATAAGACCGCAAAAATTGAAAAAATTTTGGTCGTCTATTGGTATCACGTTGGCGTCATCGTCGTCGTCTGTAGTCGTCGTCGTCCGAAGACATTCGGTTTTTGCACTATAACTTTAGTATAAGTAAATAGAATCTATGAAATTTTAACACAAGGTTTATAACCACAAAAGGAAAGTTGGAATTGATTTTGGGAGTTTTGGTCCCAACAGTTTAGGAAGTAGGGGCCAAAAAGGGCCCAAATAAGCATTTTCTTGGTATTAGCACTATAACTTTAGTTTAAGTAAATAGAAATCTATGAAATTTTGACAAAAGGTTAATGACCATAAAAGGAAGGTTGGGAATTTGGGAGTTTTGTTCCCAACAGTTTAGGAATTAGGGGCCAAAAAAGGGCCCAAATAAGCAATATTCTTGGTTTTCGCACAATAACTTTAGTATAAGTAAATAGAAATCAATGAAATTTGAATACAAGGTTTATGATCACAAAAGGAAGGTTTGAATTGATTTTGAGATTTGAGGTCCCAACAGTTAAGGAATAAGGGGCCCCAAAGGGTCCAAAATTAAACTTTGTTTGATTTCATCAAAAATTGAATAATTGGGGTTCTTCTTTGATATGCTGAATCTAACTGTGTATGTAGATTCTTAATTTTTGGTCCCGTTTTGAAATTGGTCTACATTAAGGTCCAAAGGGTCCAAAATTAAACTAAGTTTGATTTTAACAAAAATTGAATCATTGGGGTTCTTTGATATGCTGAATCTAAGCATGTACTTAGATTTTTGATTATGGGCCCAGTTTTCAAGTTGATCCAAATTGGGGTCCAAAATTAAACTTTGTTTGATTTCAACAAAAATTCAATTGTTTGTGTTCTTTGATATGCTGAATCTAAACATGAACTTAGATTTTTAGATTATGGGCCCAGTTTTCAAGTTGGTCGAATCGTGGTCCAAAATGAAACGTTGTTTGATTTCAACAATAATTGAATCTTTGTTTTTTTTGATATGCTGAATCTACACATGTAGAGTTTTTATTATGGGCCCAGTTTTCAAGTTGGTCCAAATCGGGGTCCAAAATTAAACTTTGTTTGATTTCAACAAAAAAATGTATGTGTTCTTTAATATATGCTTAATCTAACCATGTATTTAAATTTTTGATGTTTGGGCCCGGTTATCAAATTGGTCCACATTAAGGTCTAAAGGGTCCAAAATGGAACTTTATTTGATTTCATCAAAAATTGAATTCTTGGGGTTCTTTGATATGCTGAATCCAACCATGTATTTTGATTTTGGATGTTGGACCATAATAAAAAATGTCCAATTTAAAATTTAAAGTTTTTAATTTTAAGTTCTTAGACCACATTCATTATGTGTCAGAAACCTGTGTTTTGTCAACTATTTAATCACAATCCAAATTCAGAGCTGTATCAAGCTTGAATGTTGTGTCCATACTTGCCTAAATGTTTAGGGTTCGAACTCTGCGGTCGTATAAAGCTGTGCCCTGCGGAGCATCTGGTTCTTTTTCTGTTTAAAATATAACATTGAATTGGGCAGACCATAAGTTTGACATATGAGTGGTCCAATTTATTGTTTATGGATTACTTTAGCACCTTGATATATTCACTTTATATAGCTTAGCTTCCTTGGCTGAACTGTCTTCAGGTGTAGAACATCCTATATATAGCTGTCCCGTTTGAGAGAAGGCAAGGGAATATGCAGCTTCTATTCCATGGTCTGTTGTCTTTATGTATGTTATCGGCTGACCAGAGTTGTTCAGTATGTGGAGGGTATCAGTATCAATATCAGCTACAATGACATTGTCTCTTGGTGTTGTCGCTATTCCTTCTGGTCTGAATGGCACCTTCTTGTTGATTTTTGTATCCCCTTTATATATATTTATCACATCACCTGCCTTTCCTAACACTACCACTTTACCACTGTCTTCATCTGTATGATAGTCTGACACATGTATATTACCATTACTTGTTATAGTAATTTTGGATGGAAAATTAAATATAGGTTGATTATGTTGGTCATGTTCATACACATTTTCATGGTCTCCATTTTTATTTATTACAAACACAACTCTTCTTCCTTTTCTATTACTAAAACCTCCTACTATAACCCAACCTCTGGTGACATGAATGGCTGTAGGATGGACAGGCTAAATGTCATACACAGTGTCTGTTACTTTACCAGTGGTACTGCTGACTATTTGTGGTCTGAATTTCCTATTAACTGTAATAAGTAGATCATCAGATGCAAGTATTGCCATTCCATAGACCTTGATGTTGAAGGTTGATATTGTCTTTAGACTGGTTCCTTCAGATTTTACTTTCCGTAACACCTCATCTTGATTACAAGCTATCCACAGTGAATCATCAGGACATGGAGATAAATCACTAATGAAAGAAAGATTAGTCTGATATTGATTAACAACACTGAGAGAAACTTTTACTTCAGGTAATGGTATGTCTACACTTTGTAGAACTCCAATGTTAGACTGAGTTACCACCCCAGGAATAAATTGTAGTTTTGTTCTACGTGATATTTCAGGTTTTGAAACCGATACCTCTGTTGATTTCTCAATTCTGTTGACATTTTGGAAAAATTTAGAAATGTCAGTTGTATGAATGAAATCTTTAACATCACTATACTTTTCGTCTATTTGTCTCTCACTTTTTGAAAAGGCTTTGATACATTCTTCATTCACTTTAGAAGAAGCTTTGTGGTTCTGCTCTAACTCATTTCTAAGTTTTTCTATATGTTTTTCAACTGCTTGCTTCAAAACTTTCTCATGGTTAAGAATATCTGCGCTTACTTTGGTATAATTTGAATTCTCAGCATTTTGAAACTGGTTCAGTTGATCCTTGGTCGCAGTAATTTCATATTTTTCCTTTTGCAGTTTACTTTGTTCATTTTTTAGTTTTTCTATCTTCAAGTTATATGCATCACTTATTTCAGTTAGATCATGTTTCTTGTGAATCTTGGAAACACAAGTAGGGCAAACCAGTTTGTCACAATTTGTACAAAAAAGGCAAGAAGATTGTTTGAATGATCTTGACATTTTATGTTTGTAAAATCCAATTCTTGGACAGGAAGCCCAACATTCTTTATGTCTACCACCTTATGATCCTTAGCTATTCTCAGATGTATTTTATCTTTACATGTACTGCACATTAGAACTCCACAGGTCAAGCATTTCCATTTGATATTCTTCTCAGTTTCACATAAATTACAATTTATGGGTATCTGGCTTCTTATAACTGATTTAGAATACGCCATTATTGAAGCTATTCTATTTCCTGGTTTGTATCCAGGTGACTACTAAATAGACCAGAACAGGTATATAACATATATAGATTTAAATGCACCTTATACAATTTAAGTTATCATATCTTGATCAAGTTTATTACAGTAGTGTAAACAGTTTAAAGTTCTTCTTGATAATAAAACTATTCTTCCTTAGCAAAAGAATTATGTATCTTAATTGAGCAACAAAGGAAATGAATCTTATACATAGGCGGATCCAGGGGGGGGGGGGGCGGGCCCGGCCCCCCCCTTTCGTGGGAAAAATATGGTTGATTGTTTAGGAAATCACTGAAGCATGACTGGAGAGCCCCCCCCCCCCTTAGGTCAGTCAGAGGGCCCCCCCTTAGGAAAAGTTCTGGATCCGCCACTGTTATACTTTTTTTCTATTGAAAATGAAGTGAAAAAAGTTATTGTTCATAAATGTTAAACTTTGTAACATGATTATGTTATTATCAGTACCTGTACAAATGCAAAATGCTAGATGATTAGCAATTTTTTAAAGTGTGACTTGATAGAGTAAATACTTAATTATGCCAAATAAAAGGTATGTTTACAGGTATTCCTATAGAACCCCTTCTAATCATTGTCAATAATCTGATATTAATGTAACTTAACAAAAACTTGGTTTTAATTGAAGTATATTAGGGGGGAATAATGATATGTAAAACCCTCTTTTTCTAAATGTTTTTCAAAGAGAGTATGTTTATACATTTATTAATATCACATGAAGGTTATTAGTTTAGCAAAAAAAATGCATTATTTGATATAAGTCACTCTGAACAGAGTTGAGGCGGGCAAATGGATTAGGAAACAGATTAATATAAGCTAACAGCTTGTTTCTGGATCCTATTAATTAATTTACTTGTATTATTATGTAAATGCCTATTTGTGTACATTACTTTCATGACTTTACCTGAATTTAATTAATAAAATATGTTTACACTAAGGAGGGCAAATTGAATACTGTTGAACATCCATGTCAACCTTTTGGTAAATTAAAGATATGTCAGCTACCTACCAACTTTAGTCACTCTGGACTACAGTCTACATTTCAGGGAATTAGACTATATTATTTTATGTTTAATTTTGAGGTGGATAAACACTTTTCTTTCCTTGGCACTTAAATTTTATACTTCACAAACCCTCACCATATGTTTTGGTTTTGATGTAAAAATGTGTTATCATATCTTGTATCTTAATTGAACAACAAAGGAAATGAATCTTATACATAGGCGGATCCAGGGAGGGGGGTGCGGGCCCGCCCCCCCCCCCTTCGTGGGAAAAATATGGTTGATTATTTAGGAAATCACTGAAGCATGACTGGAGAGCCCCCCCCTTAGGTCAGTCAGAGGGCCCCGCTCCCTTAGGAAAAGTTCTGGATCCGCCACTGTTATACTTTTTTCCTATTGAAAATGAAGTGAAAAAAGTTATTGTTCATAAATGTTAAACTTTGTAACATGATTATGTTATTATCAGTACCTGTACAAATGCAAAATGCTAGATGATTAGCAATTTCTTAAAGTGTGACTTGATAGAGTAAATACTTAATTATGCCAAATATCAACTTCTCAAATAATACACGATGGTCTTGATGTATAGATTCTTCGTACTGATGCTGTGTATCATCTTAACAACGTGTTTTATAGTTCTTTCATTTGTCTTTGTTCTATTATTAATATTACTTTTACTGTTGAATGGTTTCATGTGATATCCGTTTCACGTGGCTCGGTACTTATACATCTCGTCAATGTGTTTGTATTGGCTTTCATTTTTTTTGTGGTTTGTTTTGTATTTGCGACTTTTTGTATTTCTTTTGTTCTTATAACGTGACTCTGTACTTTAAAAGATCCCGTCAGTATGATATTGTTCTATTATATGTCATTTTGATATATTTCTATTATGAATTACAATATACGTTGAACCACAAACGTCAAAATTATTCAATCGCGTAGTGGAATTAACTATTTTTGGATTCTTATAAATTCTATATATAACTTTTGGACTAGTTTAAATCTCGGTCTATTTCTTAAATTTATTCTTACATACTTTTGATTATTTAACCCTGTATGCTAACATTCCCATGAAAATTTTTAAATTGTTTGTACGCACATTGAACGACAAATTTATGTGACGTATAAAATTTTATGACGTCAGACACTCAATAAATGTGTTCAAGTCAGTTATATGACAGTTTTTGTCCATTCGATTTTGATGCGTTTTGTTATTTGATTTTACCATGTGATTATGGACTTTCCCAATTGATCTTCCTCTAAGTTCAGTATTTTTGTGATTTTACTTTTTATTTAAATTTGTGAGTCTGAAAAATGACCTATTGCATGCATATTCTTCAATAACACATATTAAGTCTGGATCCAATTATATAATGTCCTCGTACACATTACACATAACCTAAAGAATATCCATGGGGGATTATAGCCTTCCACCAAAATGGGTCAATCATTCTTTGAACATCTTGTCATTCTTCATTGTCTTTGCTAAATATGACATTAGATACTGTGGATTCATTATTATTCGTTGAATACCAATTTTCATGGGTTTCGTGGGAACAGATGAACCACAAATTCAAATGTTCCAACGAATGACATATTTTCAATACGCCATATATACATAGCTAGGCAAGACCATGAATTCAAATATCCTTGAATGTGCAAGTGTTCAGCAATCCATGAAAATTGATACCCACAAAATTAAATGAATCCACAGTGTAGTATATGCCAACAGCTTGTGTCTTGGCAAATACTATATCTCTATGCTTTCAATTTCCCCCGCTGATACATATAATTAATATGGCTACTAACAAAAGCTCCATTTGGAGCTGATGTGTTTAGAGACCTCTTACATTGTATGTCAGTACACCATTGCTATATTGTCTACCTAAATTTAACATCTTAGTTTATTTGGAAGATTATAACAGTAAGAGATATAAGTTACATTACTTAATTCATGAATGAACAAAGAGATAAAGCAGTATTCTTAACACAATTAATAGGTCACTGTGAACTTAACATTTCAATCCTTCATTGAAGAATTACCATACAACTTACAATCATAACTTGTGTTATATGGTTTACTGTCTACTATAGAAAAAGTTCTTGCATGCTTGACAGGATATATATTGACCTGTTCATTTTAGCCTAAAGTAATCAGACAAGCAATAGAATTGTTTTTCCTTAAAGCTCATCTGGCCCACAGGGCAAATTGAGCTTTTCTCATCACTTGGCAACCGTTTTCTGTTGTCGTTGCTAATTAACTTTTATAGAAATCTTCTCCTCTGAAACTGCTCGGCCAAATCTATTCAAACTTGTCCACAATCATCATTTGGGTAATTTTGTTTAAATAATATTAGGATGACCCTTACAGCCAACTAACATGGCCAACATGGCCAAAAAACAGCAACAAAGGGTTAAACTACAATTTTGAAAAGTACTATCAATAGTAAAAAAAAGAGATATGAGAAAGCTAAATGTTCAAAATGTTGAAATCTAGGATTTTCCCTTTCATCAAAACTGTCAGAAGACCTCTTATTGTACTCTTTAACGACAATTTTTACTCACTGCTCTTCAATTTTGTACTTGTTTGGCTTTATAAATATTTTGATATGAGCGTCACTGATGAGTCTTATGTAGACGAAACGCGCGTCTGGCGTACTAAATTATTAGCCTGGTACCTTTGATAACTATTTACCCATTTTTAGTGTTTTTTCCTATTATCTTTAGAATTTTCTAAGACATATAGACACTTTTAAAAAGCAAAATTGATCAGCTAATCAAGATTTACTTCTAAGTTTAATTTAGCCCAAATTATTAGAAGACTGTTTACAGGAGTGATTGCCCTAACATAACTATTATATTTACCCTTTTTATGTGTTTTTGGCAAAAACTATAGAAGAGAGTGAAACTGAAAACAGAAATAAAATGATAGGCAATACAAGATCAACAAAAATTAGATTTTTGTCATGAATTTGTTTGTAGTCTGTATACATAGTCTATTGTAAAAAATACAATTAGATAAAGGTAATAGACCATTGCATGCTCCTCATATTCTCTGAGTTTTCTAATGTCTACAATCAGGGGTTGATTTTTTGTCACATGACGTTCATTATGATTTTCTTAACTTATTGTTTGACTACTGTAAACCAACTTTTGTTCGCGGATACTTTATTTCGTGTTTATCCATAGCTAGTCCACTTCGCGGCGATTTATTTTGCGATTTTCTAATTAACTTGATGTAGTTTGATAAGGAAAATCTAAGTTATACATATTCGGAACGATTTAATTTTGCGTTATTTTTCAACTCGCGAAAGTCGCGAAAATAAATCGCTAGCCAAATTAAGTTGATTTACAGTATATATTTTATCAATATGAAGTCAGAATGGAAAGTACAATCTTTGTAACTTTAATATTTAATGAATATTTTAGCCTATTAGTGTTGGAGATGCCCTATCATTTTCATCAGTTCAGAAAGAAGAGAGTTTACCTGAAGTACATCAAAGGTCACAGAGTCAACTTGCTCCCGAAACACCACCCATTAAAGATGTCAAATGTTCAGGTAAAATAAGTGTTGAGATAATAATTTACTGTTTCCTCTACAAATACCTAGTGTGACAAAGCTAATATTGATGTGGTTATGAAAACCTTGTTTCGTATAGTTTTCATATTGGCTTACAGATTTTTTGGGTTTACAGAAGGAAATGACTTGACTCAAAAGCATTTTTCAGGGTTTAATGATAAATTACTTTAGAATAATATATCACCTTGGATAATAGATACCATACTCCATGTACTAATACATTTCAGCAATAACATTTAAGGAGTGTCTTTATCAAATGATACTCCTTAACTTAATACTCTATAATATCTACTGTACCATACTTTTTGAAACGAAAAACTGATTTTTTATTTTTTTATTTCAGATGAAACAGATAAATGTCCATTTCTACTGTTAAGCCAGGTGAGTTTGAATATCAAAAGTTGATATTTTACTGGTATTTATCTTTTTTGGTTATTGGCTCTATAATGTGCTATATAATGATACGTTTATAAATATTAATATAAGGGGGTGTAGTATATGATGATTTTTTATAAAATATGGAGATTGCCAATGAAACAATGAGTGAAGTGAATGTTAGCAATTATAGGCAATCATATATTATGTTTGAATAGATCAACATTTTAAAAAAATTGATAAAATGATTGAATGATTTGTGTTTAATGCCACATTCAACACTATTACACTTTTTCATGCCAGCCAGTTCTTCTTGGTGGAGGAAGCTGGAGTGCCTGTAGAGAACCGACTTACTTTGGTAGAAAAACTAACTATCCTAGGCAATTAAAATAAGAGTCGAGCACACATGCCACATGTGTGATTCAAAATCACAACCTCTGTGTTGACATGCTAGAGATACAGTAGTGAGACTACTTAGACCATTCTGCTTCTGATGCCCCAAAACATGAATTTGAAGAAAAAAAACAGTAACCACTTGACTGGATTTTGGTGTTATATCACCAGCGTCATCTCTTCATATAGAAGAATAACTTAGAATTCACTGGAAAAAGCCATAAGTCTGCTTCAATTTCAAATTAAATTCTGGTTTGCTATTTATGATAAGTAAAGTATCGTCCTTAATCTTTGAGTGTTATGTAAAGTAGAATATAAAACTGTTTCAAACAATTATATTACAGAGATCATATTTTAATTTGATGGAATTCATCAATCCTAAATTGGAGAGAAATCACCAAAAACTAGTTAAAAAAAAATACATTTATCCATTTCCTTATTTCTTAAGTTTGCAACCACAAACTGCAACTCCTGCGTGAATGGGATCCATTTCAAAAAAAGTTTGTTGGTATTTTAAAATTTTATCACCAGAAGTTCTGATGGACAACAAAAGTGTTTTACAAAATGTACAACACCTGACAAAAGATTGATAACATTTGAACAATACTGGAATAAGTCATTTTATAATTTCTAAATTTAAAGACCTTGCTGAATCGATTTAAAAAAAATATTCAAAACTTTGAAAACAGTTTCTTTAAGATTACAGCTTAAATTAACTTTGGTACATGTATTGTAATTTAAAAAAAAACCAATAAAGATATAAGCACATTTACCCAATACTTACCCAGTATAAAACTATTTGGTTTTATTTTATAGGAGGATTATATTGAACATAGAGCAGCCATATCTTATAGCAAGTTCAGTAATACAGGACAGTATATTGCAAGTGTAGATGTCGATGGGGTAGTTAAGTATGTACCAATCACAGTCACACTAAATCTTTAAAAAAAACTTAAAACTTAATGCACTGTACAATTTAAGATACTTTATTTCCATTGTTCATTTGTTCAAATTTTCTGTACCATGTTCTAGTATTGTAATAAATTTCTTTAAGCCTTTTTATATGAAACTCATAATATACCAGTAACGTAACACTTATATTTTAATAATTCTGTAAAATTTGTACATATATGATAAAATGAACAAAAATGACCATACCCTATAGAGGGATAAGTCCTCTTTGTTATGCTTAACTATTTGTTAGTTAGTCTTGATTAAATATTTCACATGCATTAATTTTAAAGATTTTTCTGTATTACATACTTGTAGAGTATGGAGTTGGAGTCCTCAGCCTACTACAGCTGCCACTGTTATGTCAAAGTCAGCATTCCTCTCTGTTGAGTGGACAACAAAGTCAGATAGATGGGTAGGCGTCTGTATTAATATGTTAAAAAATATGGTCATATCAATAAGGGCTATACCAGGAAATAAAGTATTAGACATGCACCAGATGATGTTTTATTCTGTGGATGCTGGGTTTGAAAGCATGTACTATTCTGTTACAAGATGAAATAGACATGGGCAACGAGATAAAAAAAAAGTGAAGTCTAACCCCACCCCATACATAAATTGCTGGAACAAGCCTTATCAAATTTCTTTTGTCACACAGATAAGTAAAGAGAAAAACTAATTGGAATTTTGATATTCTTAAATTGACAGATGTGATTTAATTTGCAATGAGACAGCAACCCATCAAAAAGTATCAAAAAAATAATAAGCAAAAGGTCACTTTATCACTTATAGCAGTAGTAAAAAAACTTCAATGTACTAGGATATGCTTGACTTGTTCATAAGACTTCTTATTGCAAACCAAATGAACTTTTCCATCAAGTCATTTTTTGGTCAAGGTATTGAAACTTTTGTCAGTTTTTATTGAATAAAAACAATAGCTATTGTTCTCTGTGTAGTTTATTCACTGGGATATTTTAATATTTTGGGGAAAATGTGCATTTTGAATTGGTGGTGAACCAAATTTAGAAAACAGTGATTTTATTTACATTTTTAGCTCACCTGGCTCAAAGGGCCAAGTGAGTTTTTCCCATCACTTGATGTCTGTCGTCGTTAACTTTTACAAAAATCTTCTCCTCTGAAACTACTGGGCAAAATTTAACCAAACTTGGCCAAAATCATCATTGGGATATCTAGTTTAAAAAATATGTCCGAAGACCCAGCCAACTAACCAAGATGGCTGCCATGGCTAAAAATAGAACATAGGGGTAAAATGTAGATTTTGGCCTATATCTTTGAAACCAAAGCATTTAGAGCAAATTGACATCAGTTAAAATTGTTTGTTAGGTCAAAATCTATCTACCCTGAAATTTTCAAATGAATCGAACAACCAGTTGCTGGGTAGCTGCCCCTGAATTGGTAATTTTAAGGACATTTTGCAGTTTTTGGTAATTATTAAGTCTCCCAAACAAAGTTTGGAGACTTATTGTTTTTGGTCAGTTCTTATTATTTTTATTATTCTTCTTCCTCTTCCTCTTCCTCTTCCTCTTCCGCCACTTTAAAAAATGAACTTGTCCGCAGCGTTTCTCCAAAACCGCTTGTCAGATTGACTTAGGATTTCGTAAAATGGTAGACTAATATGTCTAGGTGAGCCATCAATCTTTCGTTTGTGCATTGGGGTCTATTAAGGGCTATTTTGGGGGGTAGAAAGAAGGGAGGGTTTTACTATAGAACCCTATGGGATTTTATTTTCTAAAAATTTCAAATGAATATAACTTGAAAACTGTAAGTGGTAGATACATGCAGTCTTCAGAAATGATTATAGGACAATAAAACAAATCACATGAAATATAGGGGGAGTCCCTGGGAGTTCATCCCCACCCCCTTCAATTTGAGAATATGCTTATATCTTGTAACCGATCCAGATCCCCACCCCTAAACCATATATATTCCTGATTGGGACAATAAAACAAATCAAATGCAATTAAAGGGAGGTCCCTGGGGGTCATCCCCAACCCGTTCAATTTCATAATGTGCTATTATCTTGTAAATGGTCCAGATCCCCACCCCTAAACCATATATATTCTTGTAGGGGACAATAAAACAAATGAAATGAAGTTAAAGGGAAGTACCTGGGGGGTCACCCCACCCCCTCTTGTTTGAAAACTTGTAAATGGTCAACATCCCCACCCCTAAACCATATATATTCTTGTAGGGGACAATAAAACAAATGAAATGAAATAAGAGGGAAGTCCCTAGGGGGTCACCCCACCCCCTCTTGTTTGAAAACTTGTAAACGGTCAACATCCCCACCCCTAAACCATACATATTCTTGTATGGGACAATAAAACAAATCACGTGAAATTAAATGGAAGTTCCTGGGGGTCACCCCCACCCCGTTCAATTTGAGAATGTACTATTATCTTTTAAGCGGTCCAGATCCCCACCCCTAAACCATATATATTCTTGTAGGGGACAATAAAACAAATGAAATGAAATAAAAGGGAAGTCTGGAGGGGGTCACCCCACCCCCTCTTGTTTGAAAACTTGTGAACGGTCAACATCCCCACCCCTAAACCATATATATTCTTGTAGGGGACAATAAAACAAATGAAATTAAATTAAAGGGAAGTTCCTGGGGGTCGCCCCACCCTGTTCAATTTGAGAATGTGCTATTATCTTGTAAACGTTCCAGATCCCCACCCTAAAACCATATATATTCTTGTGCATGGGGACAATAAAACAAATCAAATGAAATGTAGGTAACTTCCCTGGGGGATCACCACCACCCCCTCCTGTTTGAATACTTGTAAATGGTGGAGATCCCTACTGGTAAGCCATATATATTCTTGGGACAAAAAATAAAATCAAATGAAAATATGAATGGCGAGTTATGGGAGCTTTGTTTGGGAGACTTCGTAACAGCATCCTGTTACAATTACTTCTTGTTTTGAATATTATTATAGATAGAGATAAACTGTAAACATCAATAATGTTCTGCAAAGTAAGATTTACAAAAAAAGTCAATAATCGAAATGGTCAGTTGACCCCTTAAGGAGTTATTGCCCTTTATAGTCAATGTTTAGCAATTTTCTGTAAAATTTTACCATCTTTTACAAAAATCTTCTCCTCTGAAACTTTTCAGACAAATTTTACCAAACTTGTCCACAATCATCATTGGGGTATGTAGTTTAAAAAATGTATCCTATGACCCCGCCTGTGAACCAGAATGGCCGACATGGCTAAAAATAGTACCTAGGGTAAAAATGCAGTTTTTGGCTCATATCTCAGAAACCAAAGCATTTAGAGCAAATCTGACTGGATAAATTTGTTTGTTAGGCCAAGGTCTATCTGCCCTGAAATTTTCAGACCAATCAGGCAACCAGTTGTTTGGTTGCTGCCCCTGAATTGGTAATTTTAAAGAAATTTTGCAGTTTTTGGTTATTATCTTGAATATTAGTATAGATAGAGATAAACTGTTAACAGCAAAATGTACAGCAGAGTAAGACCTAGAAATAAGTCAACATGATCAAAATGATCATTTGACCTCTTAAGGAGTTATTGCCCTTTATAGTCAATTTTTAACAAATTTTGTCAATTTTGTCAATTTTTACAAAATATTTTAACTACTGGTCCAAGTTCATTATAGATAGAGATAATTGTAAGCAGCAAGAATGTATCACCATAACCAAAACATAATTTTGTCATGAATCCATCTGTGTCCTTAGTTTATGATATGCACATAGACCAAGGTGAGCGACACAGGCTCTTTAGAGCCTTTAGTTCATGTATGGTGAGAATTTTTTTTTCTTCTTCTGATTTTTCAATTATTTGTTTCCAGTTGTTGCTAGGAAACAGATCAGGAAATATACGATTATTTGATGTAAAGGAGATGAAGTCGTTTTATGAAGCCTCTGCAGATGCTAGTTATCCAAGGTAATGTCAAACACTATTTCTCATTATGTGATAGTTATACACAGATTATTAAAGCTGTAAGTAGTCTTGCATAGGATATTTTATTTTATTTAAAAAAAAAAACTGTTTTACATATTATATTCCCCCTAGTTATAGCAGAGTTATATGATGAGTCAATGAATAGATCTTCAGCATTTATAAGCTAAAACCCTTGTAATCTATAAAACTGAGTTCAACTTCAAGATAATGTGATACTTTTCCCTATCCATATCTATAGCTAGTATAATGATTGGATGTATATTTGTAATTTTGTTCTCCCTTTTAGAATAGTGCCATTATTGAGAATCATGTGTTTTCTTTACTACTTAAAAAGAAATGTCTTATGTGCAAGACCATTCTTGATGATCAGCTGGTGTCTTTAGCAAGTCCCTTTTTATATTTCAGAATTATATCCTTATGTTCCAATCCAGCTGGAGGATCCTTTGTTTGTTCTGCAAGTGTTCACAGATCTAGATCAGCTTCAGGAAGTTCAGAGTTACAGGGTTATACTGGCAAAGTTGGAAAGCTGTCTTACTGGGATCTTAGAACAATGAAAATGATTGTAAGACCTCAGCATTGTTAAAATGATTGATATATTTTATGCTGTAATTTTGTTTAATTATGTACAATCAGTCAGTTTGGACCTTAAGCAAGAAAAAAACAAAATGATTTCAAATTTTACCGCATCCTTTATTTAATAACAATTAAAAATCAAATAGAATGAAATATAAATAGTAACTCACACCTAATTGTTATGTTTTTTAATGTATAACAAGTGAAATAAATGTAAGAATTTAAGATATTCATGTTAGGCCTTATAAAATGTGTTGACAATTTGGCTTTTAGAACATGTTAAATGAGATGGATGATGATGAAGGAAAACTGTGATATTTTTACCCAATGTACATTTTTTTAAAGATAACCCAGTTCCTATGCTATGGACACACTGTCTTGGCTAATATTCAAAGTAATGAGGGTTGATTTGAAAAGCAACTTTTTATAAGAAAATAAGCATTTTCTAAACAAAATGTCACAAGTTTAATGCCAAACATCATTGGATTGTATCATGTAAAATACATAAATTATCCAATATTCATTTAGAGGTAAAACTTAGGAGGAGGATTTTAGAGCTGAGCACAGATTATTTGAAAATTAACCTATACTTTCTATATGTACAACAAACATATTTCTTTTTTATTTCAGCAACAGTTAAATCTAGATCCTGGTCCTGTTGCTATCAACTGTTGTTCTTACAATCATAATGGACAGTTACTACTGGCTGGTGCTGCTGATGGAATGATAAGGCTATTTGGTTTGTTGTTTTGATTTACCAAAGTAGAATTAAATGAAAGTGTATGTCTTCCATTAGAATTAATAATATGAACATTAATTTTGAATGTTACTGAGTATAGCACTGCTATCTTGTTAAACACAATATTATAAGTTTCAAAATTCAATGAAGTACAAATTTGATATGCCAAAAAGTCTCCATGGTAAAATGTGTCTTTATTCTATAGAATGCAGTGACATTTTAATGCATCTCTTAATAAATAGATTTAAAAGGTTGCAAAATCAATTACCAAAGACATGTCTCTTCAGAGTGATATTATATTTGCTTTACTGAGAATTTTGTTGAAACAAAAAAGTTTATGTTGTTTCAGTTTTTTTTCTCTTATAAGTTATGTGTTTCCCTCGGTTTTTGTTTGTAACTTGGATTTGTTTTCTCTCAATCCATTTATGACTTTTGAAAAGCGGTATACTACTGTTGCCTTAATTTATGAACAAAAACTCTATCTCACAGGCATGAAGAACTGGTTTAAAATATAAAATTGATCAATTACAGCTTATAGTTTTATCTTTTTATTTACATTGAGTATATTTTGTAGATATGCAGCAGAACAACTGTATTTCACAATGGGAGGCTCACAATGGGGAAGTTTTATCATTACAATTTAGCTCTGATGAAAACATGTGCTACAGTTTAGGCACAGATGAAAAGGTAAACATTTTTTTACCTGTTAACAAATTGTTGCTATCAAAATATGGCATCTTTGAAAGTTTTTATGTCAATAGATTTTCCATTTGTCCCAATTTAACTTGTTCAAAGATGTTTACCAAATATTTTTCATTTCGGGACACTAAATGCCTTTTTTAAAAGTTATCAATGTTATACATACAAAGGCAGATCAGAAGTTTAATTCCTTAAAGAATATTAATGATGCTGTAAATTTATGGTGCCCTCCAACCAACATTGGTGTTTGAACAATGTAGAAATGTCAATCTGCAAGGTCATGGTCAGTATTTCTCATTTCTCACCTTTTGAATGACCTATTACAATATGCATACAAATTTCAAGCTACATTTTCACAATACCAATAAAGTGAAATTATAGTCGTATAGGATTGTAAGTATGCTTTAATTTATCACCTTGCATTTTGATAACTTAACTGTAGTTTTCTACAGCAATTGGTTAAAACTCTGACCCATTGAACTGATGAGTTTTATGAAACAAAAAGCAATTGGGTCAGAATTTTGAATGAACTGCAAGAAATGGAAAGCAACGCATACAGTCAAGTCACAGTCAGTTCAGCTGTAATGGAATTTACAACTCTTGATTTTGTTTTTCAGTTTTATCAGTGGAACATTCACAAACCAGATAAGTCTAGAGAACTTCCACTCCACTCTGGTGCTGCTCTACCATTCCTGTCTAGTGGGTTAGCAGCCAGTAAAGAGATACCTAAAGGGAGATTGTTTGCTTTTGACCCAGAGGGGCAGTATTTGATTTCCTGTGATAAAATGGCTGGATCTCTTTACAAGGTACAGTTTATTGAGAAAATTTTCAGAACATGACATGGCATGAATTTAAAAAATTTTAGTATTTTATTGAATGTCAAAAAAGATTTTTTGCTATAAAATATGTGAAGTTTGAGGGGGGGAAAAATCAAGACTAAAAACATTTAAAAAAATGCAATTTTAAAAAGCTTTTAAAAATTAGATTAAAAACAATTTAAAAAATACAATCGTTTAAAGCTTCACATTTATAATTGATTGATGATAATACAAAAATAAAGGTTTATGTGTTGTCTCATGCTATAAAAAAAGAGTTTACTTATTGAGTAAAAGATTTTCTTTTAGTGTGAAAGAGAAAAGTAACTGCATTTGTGAAACTCATTACTCATGCTAGCTTCTCTTTACAATTGATGGAATAAAGTTGCTTCGAGTATAATGAAATATATTCATTAATCAGATACTTAGATATTCAACTTTATTATATAAACAGAACCATAAAGGCACATACAAAAGCAATTCTGGGAAGTGTACTAATTTACAATCTGGCAATAAATTAAGAACTTACAGAAAATTTAAAAATATTTTTATGTTTGAACCATATTTAAAAATGAATTCAAAAAAAGACAGGCAAATAATCACAATATTTAGAACTAGCTGTCATGATCTTGAAATCGAAAGAGGGAGGTATATTGGAATTAAAGCTGAAGACAGAAAGTGTAAAAAAAGATACTCGATCTCAACATCTATCTAATTTAAATTCAAAATTCAAAAAATTTTCAAGATTATCTGATGAAATGAAATTTGTTTGGATTCTTTCATCTGAAGATTTGTTTGTTACTTCAAACTTATCTAATTTTTTGCACTCCCTTTTTGAAGAACGAAAGAAAATTATAGAAAATATTGTTGTTTGAAAAAAAAAAATAGAAGAAAAATATATATAGATATATATATAGGAAATAAAATTGATCAGGAGTTGTCTCCCATAGACCTAGAACTATAAAGATTTATGTAATTTCTCCAGGTCACAGTGGCACCCATAACAACTATGTTTTGTCAATAACTTGGTTTATATCAGGTTAATTATTGTAAATGTGTATTCATGTGGTTTTTTGTTCAAATGTACTTTAAATAAGTCTTTAATCATTCTAATCATTTTCTGTGCTTTATTTTGTAATTCATTTGATTGTATAGCTCAAATTTTGGGCACCATGATTGGTTAATAAAATTATCTATCTATCTATCTACAAATATTGAAAAGGAATTACAACTGTTAATTCAAATCAAATACTGTAAATTCAAAATTTAGATTTAAAAAAATATATTAAAAATATCGTAAACAAATATGTTAAAGGAGAATTCATAAAATGTAAACACTGATACTAATTCAAGTAATAATTTATGCAAACTTTGAAAGTTAAACAATCTGGTATTATATTTAACAATCATTTATCTTTCAGATAAAAACTGGAGAAAATGCATTATTTAATA
Source organism: Mytilus galloprovincialis (assembly GCF_965363235.1). Taxonomy (NCBI): domain Eukaryota; kingdom Metazoa; phylum Mollusca; class Bivalvia; order Mytilida; family Mytilidae; genus Mytilus; species Mytilus galloprovincialis. The sequence continues at coordinate 77,897,614 of NC_134841.1, read as the reverse complement.
GAGTGATGGAAGTTAAGGGACACACATCTTCTGTAACTACCGTAGACTGGTCCCCTAATATTGATACTCAGATGTGTTTGACTGGAGCCATGGATGGAAAGATTAGAGTTACTACTCTTCTTTCAGAGAAATGATTTACATCTTGCCAACAACATTTTATCAAAAACAGTTTTCGTGTCCTGGAAAAGGATGAGAGTTGATCTCTTGTTTTTCTTACAGAGAAATATCTTACAGTGTACTATATACAGAAGTATGCATTACATATCTGTCAATTACAAAATGTGCAATATTTTTGGCTACCATTAAAATGATAATCTATACATTTGACATTTTGATTTTTGAAACTATTGTTTTACTCTAGATTCATTTTATCAAAATCCTTTCTAGAGTCCTGGAAGAATGAGAGTTGATCTCTTTTTTCTTCAGAGAAATATCGTACAGTGTACTAACAGTATAACATATCTGTCAAATACAAAATGTGCAATATTTTTTGGTTACCATTAAATGATAATCTATACTTGTGAAGTTTTTCTTTGATTTTTAAAGTGACTGTTTTTATGCAATGGTGAATCTGCCATTTTTGTGACCTACATTCATGCCAAACTCTCTATGTTGTGATGTTACACTATTGTTTCCGGTATTGGCGAAGGTTGGTACCTATTCAAACATTAAAACTTGCTGCATTTGTTTGCACCTGTCCCAAGTCAGCAACCTGATGTTCAGTGGTTGTTTGTTTATGTGCTTCTCAGGTTATTCTTATATAGATTAGACCATTGTTTTTTTATGTTTGAATGGTTTTATACTAGTTATTTTTGAGAAACTTTATAGCTTGCTGTTTGTTGTGAGCCAACATTCCATTTTGAAGACAGTACTTTGACCTATAATGGTAGACTTTTACATTGTGACTTGGATGAAGAGTTGTCTCATACCACATCTTCTTATATACCTATGGTTGAAGTAGATTCTTCTTCTGCTATGTAAAATTTCTTATGTTTTTATGATTAATCAATTTAAAACAAGTTTAATCAAAGACCATGGTGGACTAGTGAAGTGTCAAAACATTGATTTGTAAAGGTATTTTGCATTTTTCATGTTTTCTGATTGATCTAGATGTATAAAGTAGCAATCTGAATGATAAAATGTGTTTTACCAGTGCCGTTTTTAGCCCCACCTAGGGGCATTATGTTTTTTGGTCTGTGCACCCGTTTGTTTGTTTGTTTGTCAAGCTTCACTACCCAATAAAGTGCCAGTTGAGTGAAACAAAAATTAACAACTAAGCCTATTGAATTTATAGACCAGCCTATGATGTATCAAAGAAACAACTGTTTATGCTTCCGCCACTAGTACCTAGAGTGCACCATCATTCAACAAAATAATGTTTCACTTCATTTAAACATGATTATAATAATGGCCTCAAGTTAAACTTAACTTGTGTGTATCATTATTTAACATAAAAATTAAAATATTGCAAAAAATTACTTTTTAAATGCCTTAAGGGGGCTCCTGGGTATAAATCAAATTTTTTTTCTAATATAGGATTTCGCTTTATTTGTTAATAACTGAATCATATACTTGAAAGAAAAATGAAATAAAAAAATGGGGTCACCGTTCATTTTTAAAGCTCACGATCTGCCTCCCGAAGAAGCATACATTTTTGTTAATGTCCTTTTTTAGCTCACCTTTCCTAAAAGGAAATGTGAGCTTTTGCCATGACTTGGCGTCCGTCGTTGTCGTCTGTCCGTCGTCGTCCATCCGTCGTCATCGTAAACTATTTCAAAGATCTTCTCCTCTGAAACTACTGAACCAATTCAAACCAAACTTCATCTGATTGATTCCTAGGGTATCTAGAATAAAGTTTGTGTTTTAATTCCCATTTCATCAAAAAACATGGCCGCCATGGCTAAAAATAGAACATAGGGGTAAAATGCGGTTTTTAGCTTATAACTCAAAAACCAAAGCATTTAGAGCAAATCTGACATGGGTTAAATTGTTCATCAGGTTAAGATCTATCTGCCCTGATTTTTCAGATGAATCGGACAACCCGTTGTTGGGTTGCTGCCCCTGAATTGGTAATTTTAAGGAAATTTTACTGTTTTGGTTTATTATCTTGAATATTATTGTAGATAGAGATAAACTGTTAACAGCAATAATGTTCAGCAAAGTAAGATTTACAAATAAGTCAACATGACCAAAATGGTCAGTTGACCCCTTTAGGAGTTATTGCCCTTTATAGTCAATTTTTAACAATTTTCATAAAATTTGTAGATTTTTACTAACATTTTCCACTGAAAGTACTGGGCCAAGTTTATTATAGATAGAGTAGTAGAGATAATTGTAAGCAGCAAGAATGTTCAGTAAAGTAAGATGTACAAACACATCACCATCACCAAAACACAATTTTGTCATGAATCTATCTGCTTCTTTTGTTTAATATTCACATATACCAAGGTGAGCGACACAGCCTCGTTTCTGTTGAACTAATAGGAGAAATAGATGTAATATCGAAATAAAAAAATAACCTAATTACAGAAATCACTTAAATTTTACAATTATTTAGTTTATGTACAGCTTATATGAAACAATAATAAAAAATATAGGTCACTGATGAGTTAAAAAAGATATTTCAAATTTCCAAAAATGGCATTTTTGCACCAAAGGGAGATAATTTAAAGCTTTTTCAATGATATAAACATTTTAAAAGTCATCTGGGGCCAAACCGAATCAATTTTTTTGGTTGATTTTTTTACCATATCATAAAGTAATAACTTATAGTATAATAAATAAAATTTGTAATGAAAAAATAAAGGTTCAATTTTTATAAATATATAATTTATCATGTACTTAAAGCAAAAGAGTACTCATTTGATTTATCAGACTTAGTATAATTATTCAAAAGTCAAATTTATATGAGCCTGTGCCTAGAAATTGAGGTTTTTCAATGAAGGAGGGCCTTACATGAAGATGTAATATTTTCCAGGAATTTGTAAAGCATTTTGGTTATAAATAATCCTTACATATGTATTGAATGTACTTTAAATGGAAAGAAAAGTTACAAATAACATATCATATTAGTTTAAAAGGGTCTTAGGCCAAGTAAGACTGGAAATAATTTAGGGTCAATTTAGGCCATGTCACATATTTACATTAAAAAATGCATATTGAAGCTATAAGAAATAAAATTTTGTGTCTTTTTTCATCATTTCTATACTCATGTGAAATGATACAACAAATCTGAGCACAAAAAGACTCTTGCAATTAACTTTTCTTGCAGACAGTATGGTCTGATACAAAGATTTTTCCCTTTTTAGTGAAAAACTTGCATGCAATTTTGGTCTCAACAGGCCTATATTTGAACCACTTGCTATCCTACAGAAGAAAAGAAAGATATTATGTGAAATGAAACAGGTACAATAGACATTGTAAAGTGCTTTTTATACAAATTTAAAGAGGTCTTTATTATGGACTTCAACTTTTATGTACCAAGCTCCCCACTTTTGACTTCATCCAAACAGGGTGTTAGACAAGGGTCATTTATACAACACATTTTGCACATATTGTCAGAGATAATCTTCTTTTCTGTAGATTCAGAGTTCATAAATAAGTAATAGAACTGAATAAAGGCATAGAAACACAAATATTGACACAAGAAAACCTGTCAGATAGAAAGTCAGAATGCCATTTATGCATCAACATTGAAAAAGCTATAACATGCCTATTTTGACAATAAAATGCCAAAATTGGTCATTTTTACAAAAATTCTATAAAATAAAAGTTTAAATCCTTTAGTTGCATGCTATTTGACAAATTGACACTGTCAATCATTTAGGGAAATTGTCAAAGTACAGATTCTATATTTACTGAATTCACCTCTTAGGTCCGACACCACAATTATTTTGTAGTGCATTTCTTTTAGAACATAAATGAAAATTAAAAAAATCCAACCTGAGCTTTCTCAATGAAATTTTTACAGTGTGTTGTACTACTTTTGGGACAAATTATATCAAAATTATAGAAAACTTCATTGGCTCTAACTCAAAATATGGACAATTTTATATTTAGGGCATCTTGAAATCTGTTGACAGCTTCTGAATTTTTTTTTTAAACGTTTTTCAGCTGGACCAAATCACTACTTTCCTTTAAAACTCTGGACCCAAATTTTTTTACAGTGTAATTTCATCCCCCTTCTTGCAATTTGAGGCATAAAACATGGAGAAATAAATTTGGAAGGGGTATAAAAAATATTGGCAAGTAACCCACTGTCAACACTAGGAACTATATTCGTGGACAACAAAAATCAAGGGACGACAATTGTGGTCTCGGACCAATAGATAAACAAGAAGATGGTCTTTGAAACATTCCAAAAGTGCACACATGTTGCAAATAATAACAGTTCAACTGGTGACAAAATATGAAGTTGTTGTGTTCAATAGTATTTGAGAAATAATGAACCAAAACATTTTTAATGTGTGTAAAATGAAATGGGACCTGGATAAATGAACACAAGGCCCGGAAAATATCTTTATCCTTGCTAGATTGGACATTGATCTTTGTCTCAATTTACATGAGCTTCAGTGGATTAAATTAAGTACTCAATATTCAAACTTGTGAAAAATTGGCATACAGATCCTTCTTTTGTGTGAAAAATTGGCATACAGATCCTTCTTTTGTGTGAAAAATTGGCATACAGATCCTTCTTTTGTGTGAAAAATTGGCATACAGATCCTTCTTTTTTGTGAAAAATTGGCATACAGATCCTTCTTTTGTGTTCAAAGAAGATCTTTACATTAGTTTCAACTAACAAATAAATGCATATTTCACTGCTTCATTTCATTCATAACCTTGATTGCAAGTTGACATAGCAATTATATTTCACATATATAGATTAGATTCCTTTTTGATCTGGAATAAAAACAGGAATAACAAAATGATATTGTGAGATTATATTATAAAATGTCCAGATAAAAATAGTTATTATGTATATATCACAGGTATGTTATGGTCATTTTTACATGTCTCTATTCTCTTATTATACATTTCTTGTTCTTCGGACAGTAACAACAAGCCCTGAAAATAAAATAATATTGCTTATATTACTGTTAAAAGAAATTTATAATTTATTCTTATATCATAGAATAATCATACCAAATATAAACACAAAACATATCCTGTCAAGGCCACACCAATTTGAATCCTTGTTCGATGGACCAGCCCGCACCTATTTTTTTCAAAACAGAGTTTTTTTATTTTTTTTTATGTTCCCGCTTCCCGCATCCGGAAATGTAATCATGTCCATTTCCCACATCGTTTTTTTTGTAAATATTATAAAAAGATATCAACATCTGTTTTTAAAATCACAGTGTAACCTGTATATATAACAATTTTAAACATTAAAGCACCCCACCACACTGTGTAAATATCTGTGAGAATATTTGTTTTAGCATGAAACCTATTTATCCAAAGCGGGAGTGCTCCGATATAAATTTATGACAGCGGAAATACCTTTTAAGAACAAAAAATTGGTTTCTTTCCCCCTTACTTATATTCCCCATCAAAAAAGTTCGTTGTTAGAATAAAGTACAAAGAACTTCTGAAGGATTTGCCTTCAACTGCAATTATATTGTATGCTGGCTACACAAAACTATCCATAGCCGCTGCATGTTAATGCACCTGTCCTGATTGATTCAGGGGCCTGTCGTTCAGCATCGTTTGTTGATGTTGTTCATTGGTATTTTCCCGTTCGGATATATAAATTAGATCGTTGGTTTTCCTGTTCGAATTGTGTACGCTAATAATTTTGGGGTCCTTTTTAGCTTGCTGTTTGGTCTGTATCAAAGCCCTGTGTAAAAGGCCATACCTTGACCTGTGTTTGCTATTATCAGGTTGAGAACAACCCTCCCTCAGACAAGGGGTCATGCATTTTTACTGATGTAGAAAAGAAAATAGAAATACCAAGGATTGGTTTAGTTCTTCTATACAAAACCTTTGAAAACTTAGAAATTTGTACTCAAAAAGAGGAAAGTTACATCATATTTTAAACAACTTTAAAAGAGGGGTCCACTTATTTTGAATAATATTAAACTGTTTAAGTAAATGTGTTAACATGGTTAAAGTACAGGAATATTACAAAAATTCTTGGACATGTTTTGGCCATTTTTAAAATACCAGATAGATATATAGTTGTTTGAGAAAATATGAGCCCTTTGTACAAACAAATATATTATAACTTATATTGATCCCTCATAAAACATGTACATGTAAAAGGGATAAATTTATAACATCAAGGAGTTGCTCCCAAACTGAATATGACTTGGATGGAGAATTATCTCATTGTTAGTCACACATACATAGACCAGATTTAATTATTTCTTCGTGAACAGGGAAACAATACTTCAGAAATTAAAGAAATGTCAATGTACAAGTGATAAATCAAGTTTTAATACTGTCAAAACCTACTATTTTATGTTTACCAAAAAAAATTATAATCGCTCGCCTCTACTTTTCAAGCTTCGCCTCAAAAATTTGCAAATAAAATATCTTTTTATTAAAATTTTCAAATCGCTCGCTCGCCCCAAATTTTGGAGTCCAAAAATCCGTAGAACAAGAATTTAAATTGGTGTGGCCCAAGTGTACAAATTCATTTATTACGTGAATCAATAATGCCAGTTATAAATACCGGATATGAAACTTATTTTGGACCAGAAATGCATTTTGTCTACTCACTACTGATGCTCAAATCAACCCATAAAACACCATTATGTGAATGGTGTATAAAACAACTAATATTTTAAAAGTGAATCTCTAAACACTGTTTTGAAAAGTGAAAGAAAACTGAGTCTGATAGCAGTGAGTAAAAACTTGGATTATATAATTCCATGATCTTTACCATTGAATGGAGGTAACAAATTTAAGAATTTGAAATGTTTTTTAAAACACCGAACAAAACAGTTTATTTTTTATGAGTAAATTTTGCATGTTGAATATTGTTGAACAAATTCAATGAAGAAACTACATGTGTTAATTTATTAAACCAGAACCTTTATAATTAAAGCTCCTGATAAAAAACAACACAGAGAAGAGAATTTAAAAAAATATCAGGGGAATTACAATGAAATGCGTCTATAAACACTTGTATATCTGTCATTTTTATCTTTTGTGTCAGTGAATACGTTTAGCATTGATACAGTTATAAACGTGATATTTTGAGGTGAAGTTTTATGCTTATATCATATTAAATTTTTTAGACAATGACAGGTACTCTGTTTGGATTGATTGGTTAATTGTTGCTTGATTATTATCCAGTGTCATTCATTTCATGTATACTCAGGAGTAGAACAAATTAACAATAGGTAGATTCTGCAAAGTAGGTTAAAAGTGACGAAGAGCAGGACATTTTTCTTAAATCCATATTAAGGAATTCTACTTCAAAGAACTATATGAACATGATACATTGACAAAGCAAATACCGAATTTGCATAAAAAGTATTTGTAGCAGTTCATTACATTACCCCAAACAGTACCAGTTTTTAGCTCACCTGGCCCGAAGGGCCAAGTGACCTTTTCCCATCACTTTGCGTCCGGCGTCCGGCGTCCCGCGTCGTCCTGCGTCCGTCGTCGTCCTGCGTCCGTCGTCGTTAACTTTTACAAAAATCTTCTCCTCTGAAACTACTAAGCCAAATTTAATCAAACTTGGCCACAATCATCATTGGGGTATCTAGTTTAAAAAATGTGTCCGGTGACCCCGCCAACCAACCAAGATGGCCGCCATGGCTAAAAATAGAACATAGGGGTAAAATGCAGTTTTTGGCTTATAACTCAAAAACCAAAGCATTTAGAGCAAATCTGACATGGGGTAGAATTGTTAAACAGGTGAAGATCTATCTGCCCTAAAATTTTCAGATGAATTGGATAACCCGTTGTTGGGTTGCTGCCCCTGAATTAGTAATTTTAAGGAAATTTTGCTGTTTTTGGTTATTATCTTGAATATTATTATAGATAGAGATAAACAGTAAACAGCAATAATGTTCAGCAAAGTAAGATTTACAAATAAGTCAACATGACTGAAATGGTCAGTTGACCCCTTTAGGAGTTATTGCCCTTTATAGTCAATTTTTAACCATTTTTCGTAAATCTTAGTAATATTTTACAAAAATCTTCTCCTCTGAAACTACTGGGCCAAATTAATCCAAACTTGGCCACAATCATCTTTTGGGTTAGTATTTTGAAAAATGTGTCCGGTGACCCGGCCATCAAACCAAGATGGCCGCCATGGCTAAAAATAGAACATGGGGTAAAATGCAGTTTTTGGCTTATAACTCAAAACCCAAAGCATTTAGAACAAATCTGACATGGGTAAAATTGTTTATCAGTTCAAGATCTATCTGCCCTGAAATTTTCAGATGAATCGGACAACCCGTTGTTGGGTTGCTGGCCCTGAATTAGTAATTTTAAGGAAATTTTTCTTTTTTTGGTTATTATCATGAATATTATTATAGACAGAGATAAACTGTAAACAGCAATAATGTTCAGCAAAGTAAGATTTACAAATAAGTCAACATGACTGAAATGGTCAGTTGACCCCTTTAGGAGTTATTGCCCTTTATAGTCAATTTTTAACCATTTTTCGTAAATCTTAGTAATCTTTTACAAAAATCTTCTCCTCTGAAACTACTCGGCCAAATTAATCCAAACTTGGCCACAATCATCTTTTGGGTTAGTAGTTTGAAAAATGTGTCCGGTGACCCGGCCATCCAACCAAGATGGCCACTATGGCTAAAAATAGAACATGGGGTAAAATGCAGTTTTTGGCTTATAACTCAAAACCCAAAGCATTTAGAGCAAATCTGACACGGGGTAAAATTGTTTATCAGGTCAACATTTATCTGCTCTGAAATTTTTAGATGAATCGGACAACCCGTTGTTGGGTTGCTGACCCTGAATTGTTAGTTATAAGGAAATTTTGCTGTTTTTGGTCATTATCTTGAATATTATTATTGATAGAGATAAACTGTAAACAACAATAATGTTCAGCAAAGTAAGATTTACTAATTAGTCAACATGACCGAAATGGTCAATTGACCCCCTTAGGAGTTATTGTTCTTTATAGTCAATTTTTAACAATTTTCATAAAATTTGTAAATTTTTACTAACATTTTCCACTGAAACTAATGGGCCAAGTTCATTATAGATAGAGATAATTTTAAGCAGCAAGAATGTTCAGTAAAGTAAGATGTACAAACACATCACCATCACCAAAACACAATTTTGTCATGAATCCATCTGCTTCCTTTAATATTCACATAGACCAAGGTGAGCGACACAGGCTCTTTAGAGCCTCTAGTTTTGTTTTGTTTAAAATATTCAACACTGACCTTTCATTATTTCACACCATTCGTTCAAAGAGTGGCATATATCCATAGTTTTAATAGAAATCTAAAAATACTCACCATGATGGATGAAAATTCATAATGTATGGTTGGATCACGTGTCCTGAAAAATACAAAATACATTGTATGGAATGGTGACAACAGTTTTTCCATAAATTATCATAAATATCGAGAGAGAAAAAAAAGATTACTCACAAAGGGGACACAATCCTGAACCCAGCTAACCATGGTTTTACCAATATTCTACATTTAACAATCATTGGTAATATCAACATGAAGGATCTTTTGCCAATAAGCTTAAAAGCAAGATCTCCTCTTGAAAATATTAATTTTGTTGATTTGAACACTTTCAAGGGACACATCTATAATAATATTCCATAAGCTTATACAGTTTAATTTTGAGGATGAAGAACCTCACCATATAAATTGCAATCAAATGTGCCAGGCAAGATATCCCAATTGCCATTACCTTCATAAAATAATTGTATATTATAACATGTCCTTTTGAAGGCAAAATTTTAAAGTAATGAAAAAGTGCACATTTGCCAAAGGAAAGATTATTTTAACCTGTAATTAACATCTAAGCTGTGTGGGATATAAATAGATGTTATGCAAGTGCATGTATACTAGTACATGTACATGTATAAGACGTTGATTGATATAGGAACATTCAATTACAAAATAAAAGATGAATTTTGGTCTGTTTTGCATGGTTCTTATAGCAACTCAAATATCAAACAGTTACAGATTTTGCATAGAGATTTTTCAACATAAACAGGTTAATAAATGTATTGGTATTTATTTGCATAATGTATGACACAGCTTATATATTATTAAAATACATTTGAATGTTTTACCTTTATGACAAACTTCCATGCAACTTCTGCATATCCCTGAAAGAAATTAAAAAAAATCCTACACAATAGATAAAGACAGATGCCTAATGATGAGACCCATGTTCAAAATGTTAAAAATTCAATAAAACTAAAGTGACTTTATTTGGATTTCTAACATAAATACCACACACTATGTCATTAGAACATTGATTACTGGTATGAAGTTTTAATGTGAAATCCATAGTATAATTATAGATTATCATTGATCATCTAAACGAGAAAAGCAATCAAGTTGAGATGACTGATGATAATCTGTTTATCTCTATTTTACTTATGATGCTATGACGACATTGTCAATTTCATGTCAATTTCATAAGAAACGCCACTTGCCTCCTTAGTTTCTAGCGATAATTTTCCATCTCAAGCGAGTGGCATGATATACAAAATTATCACAAAAAAAGATCAAAGGAAAAATGCACAAAATAGCGATAACAACTGATATATTGGATTTAAAAAAGCAAGTATATACTTTTAGCAATTAAACATTATCTTTTTTTAAGTTGTAATTTGACTTTCTGTTATACAAGTATAACTGAATTTTTTTAATCCTTTTTCAATGGTTTATTCCCGATTGTCCCACTTTTTAAAATTTTAGAGTTCTGATTGTCCCACATGAAAAGTTCTGATTGTCCCACATTATGTTATGTAGTAAAATGTTCTTAGATAAACAAGGTAACTGTTGTTTGTTTTGCTAAATAAACAAGAATTGATTATTGCACATTTAATATTAATTTTATAAAAGTATAAAAAATATGTTTTTTAAATCATTAGATTGATACACTTTTGATTAAAAAAAATATAATATTTCTGATTTATGAAATAGATCTTTTAAGGTCTTGAATTAAACTTTTTTTCTGAACCTGATTTTTTGGGTTTATATATGACTCTAGAAAACTAGTTGGTGACGAAAATCATATGGTGGTGCACTTATTTTTGCTACAGCCATTTGAAAGTACCCAATTCTGATGATTTTCTCAGTTTTTATCAAATGTTATCCATTTTTGGGCTATTATCATGAAAAAAAATCACAGTTTCACAATTAAACTTTATTTTTTTCATACTTTCAATAAAGATAGAGTGGACCAATCTGAATAGATCTAACTTTAAAAAAAACTAGAAGTAGGTGTTAATATAAGAAAGTTTTATAAAATTTTATTGCTTTTTTTGTGTCAAATTGACCATTCTGTCAATTTGTAAATTTTGGAATTTTCTCTTTTTTTAGAACACAAATCTTATTATTTCAACTTTTTTGTTATAATTGATTGAAAAAATACACATTTGAGAAATTTGATTTTTTTTTTTTTTATATGGGATGCACATGCTTCTGGTAAAATCATTTCTTGTACCCCCATCTATTTTCTCTAAATTTGCTGCTGTCTAGAAGTTTTCCAGATCAGCCTTTCCAAGAATCACTATTAAAGGTTGTTTTTCCAATTTTCCCATTGTTTTTGCAGTCAACAAGACTCTTCACCAATTATAAAGAAGAGCCAGACTTCCATAAGAAATAAGAAGATGTGGTATGATTGTCAATGAGACAACTCTCCCAAAGAGACCAAATGACACAGAAATTAACAACTATAGGTCACCATACGGCCTTCAACAGCGAGCAAATCCCATAGTCACATAGCTACAAAAGGCCCCAAAATGACTAATGTATAACGAGAAAACTAATGGCATAATCCATGTACAAAATAATGATCGAAAAACAAATATGTTACACGGCAACAAACGACAACCACTCACTTACAGGCTCCTGGCTTGGGACATCACCACAACAAAGACACTAAGTACAGATCTGTGAGCACTCGCAGTACTGACTGCTAGTTCAAAGCCAATAAAAAATAATTAAAAAAAATATGCATTTCAGACTAAAAATTATTTAATTTTTTAAAAGACTTCATATTATATTATATGATACTTAAAAGACTTCATATTATATTATATGATACTTAAAAGACTTCATATTATATTATATGATACTTCAATTGTACCTACTATGAGCAAAATAAAATATGTAAATATTATTATTTGTTCTTATTTTGTTCATATTTTATAAGTTACATCGATTAGTAACCTTTGATTAACTGCAACACGCTATAAAAACAAATTAATCATTATAAAAACAGTTCCCAATTGTCCCACATCTAAACTTCCCAGTTGTTCTACAAACATATTCCCGATTGTCCCACAAAATTTCATTATCTTTTTACCTGTAATTTCAAAAAGTGGGACAATCGGGAAGACACCTTTTCAATGTTTGTTTATGTAAGACTTTCTCATTGTTAGATTTTTTTTTTAACTTTGTTCACTGTTTTTTTTATTACTTGTTAATTGTTCATTGTCTGAGTTTTTTTTCGCCTTGTTCTTGTTTTTTTAAAATTTGCTTCATTGTTTTTTTTAAACCTTGTACATAGTTTGATTTTTGATTAGCATTTTGTCTTGGTTTGTCTTTAACCTGCATTTTTTGGTTTTATTTGCTCTTCCACTGATCAAACTAATTAAAGGCTAATTGATTTTCACAAAAAGAAGTGTAACCTTGCCAGACGTATATGTACAAGTAACAAGTGAGAAATCTCAAAAGAAGTTATGATTCTCAAGTTTTCTACCTTTTGAAAATTCATAAATAAGTTTGACTTAGTCATACACTTCTCGCTTCACCATAATATATTTTGTTGTCATATAAAAAAGAAAATGTGGTACGATTGCCAATGAGACAACTCTTCACAAGAGACCAAATAATGCAGAAATTAACAACTATAGGTCACAGTACACTCTTCTCACTTGACCATATGTATGATGACCTTAAGATTTTTACTTTGGTGGACTTTTGATTTTGAGTTTCTGTTTCAATGATTTGTACCTCACATCTTCATCATATAGAAATAGATGGAGGACAATGACAGAAAGATGTCATAAAACTAATGCAAACATCTGAGTCGCAAAAACTCAATTTTCTTACATTTGAAATTACATGATTGGCATATGAAGTAGTCCACTATCTGATCTTCTTCCTTTTTGTACAGACCAGCAAAACATTTCTTTGGTAGATCACTTTCAAACTTTACTTCTCCAAATATCACTATTTCACTTCCTGGTGACTGAAATCAAAAAGTATACTTAATAATCTCACCTTTTAAGAGTTTACCAAATCCAAACAAAATATACAGAATCACAACAGAACCATTGATTTTTTTAAGCTGCGTTAACCTGTGTTTTAGTTTTATTTGACTTTTTGTGCTTTACATTTTATATCAAGTGGTAGTTAATTTGACCATTTCTTTTTGTTTTTGTAACATTGTGAAGGTTTGTTGTTAAAAGGTGAACATTGTCAATTCAAATCTGCTATAAAAAAAAAGAGGGCAATAATTTATTAGCAGACATGTGACAAGTCTAAAATGGTTAGGTATAATTTATTTTAGGTATGGAAATAACATCAAAACATTCCAAGACACTTATTAACATTTCTCACTCTATTCCCTTTACAATTAAATTATAGGGATCAACTCAAAGAAAATACAGATGTAATTTCACAAATGAGTATGGGCAATAAGGCCCTAATTTGGCCCAAATATTACAGCAAATTTACAAGCCATCATACATATTTGTAAATTCGTCCAAACTAGACTAAGGTACAAGGTATTCAGAAAATAAAAACAAATTTCACATTGAACAGGTAACCATGGCAACAAACCATGTCAAAATTTGCATATTTTGTAAAATTTCTTGATTTTCCTTGTTTTTCATCAAATTGTGAATAATATTTAGATTGGAAAAGTGTGTGCGCCCGCAAGAAACAACTTTATAATTGGTGAGAAGTAAAGTAAAAGTAAAAACAAAGCTTCTCTTAAATTATTTTGTTGTTTCTTGGCTGCGCACGATATTTCCTCAATGGAAAGAAGGACAGAAAACTGCATAAATTCTGTATTTTTCATCATTTTTGTAAAAACAATATTTATTATGATGTAATTGTGACGTCATTAGAGTTTTTCAATTTATTTCTTAATCGTATTCATTTCTAATATTATGTCATAATTTGAAATGGTTGTCCAACATTTTATTTTCTTGGGCCAAAAGGGGGGCCTTAATACCCTTACTCTTTTATAAACAAACTGAAAGTTGAAGCAACAGACCAACTATTTCATTTGATAATAATAACAGTGGCAATAAGAGGTCAATAGTAGGCTTTCTTACCATGCTTTGATGTAAAACAGGCATTGATTGGCTGTCTAATACTGTGACGTCAGGATAGGTAACACCGTTCTGTAACACTTCCTGAACTATTTTCTCTGTTTCATGCTGATTGCATTTTGCAAATGGTCTGAAGAATGTCAATCATTGCCATCATAAATTAGTGGTTCCAAACTGCCTTTTTGAAGGCATAACTTATAAACATAATGTTATATCCATATGTGTACATATGTATACTTTTGACTACACTCATATTGTTTGTTAATTTGCACCTAAAATGTTACTTTTTATTCTATTTTTACACACAATTCCTTTAGTATATGTTCTTTGATTAACTTTTCAAATTTTTTAGTTTATTGGGAGAATAAGAGCATTAAAAGGTATTAATTATTGAGAGGATTATAGAGCATTGAAAAATGTTTTACACAACCACATTTTTATGTATCTGTTCTAAGATATAAACTCTTTAGTGGTTATCATTGGTTATATCTTAATGTGTGTAACCATTTAGATAATTGTGTTCAGGTAAGATCTTTAATAGTCTATTTTAAGTCCTTTTCTAGGCTCTGCTCCAAATTAGAAAATGACAAATTGTTCAGTCAGAAACTTTCTATTGTTGAAGGCTTTATGTTCACCTGTAGATGTCTTAGGTTTTTTTGTCTCTCAAAAGTTGCAATGGTACTGTTGAACATGTGAACACTTCATACCAGGATTAATGGTGATGTTTCACTAAAATATTTACAACCTACCACCAATGACAATCCCCAACCCAACATATAAGGTGTTTTCTTGGTTTGACACTGGGAAGCACCCAAAGTACAAAATTATAAAATATAAAATATCAATCTTCATTATTCTATAGGTCTTACCCAAATAATATAAACTGAACATCCTCTGGCCATTTGACTAATTTGTCTTTGTTAGCAGACATGGCACCCTCTACTGCTCCTATTACTCGAGGTTTTGTCCTGTAAATTACAAAGATAAATGAAAATCAACTCTTACTCTTGAAAATTTGTATAATGTTGTTAAGCAAACTATGTTGAAAAATGTTTTTTTTTATAGATCTTTAATACAATGTATTTATCAATTCTTATAACCTACTTTAAAACGTTTAACTTGTCTAAAACATTAAAGTTAACAACTTCTATCCCTTAATTTAAGCAAAATCTATGGTCAGATATAGGTTACTACTTATATTGTTTATTTGGATGAAGTAAAGGTGAAATCACACAGCCTTTTGTATATGTCAAATTTTATAAATCAATGTCATTGATGTAAAATTGTCTATGATCAATCTATATAAAATCATTCTCCCAGATTAATCATTCTCCCAGATTTTTTTTGATATTGGTACTTTCAACAATAAGAGGCACTTTCTATCAATAAAAATGTCAATTTATGTCACCTGATGGTAGGAGGGGGTCCAAATAGTAGAGTGTGGTTGATTTTTTTAAGGAAACCTGTTTTATAAATCATTCCATTTTTTTAATTTGCCTGTGTGAAATACTAAGCAGATGCAGAACAAAATGTCAAGTGAAACATTTTCAACCTCTACATTGAAACAAAAGCAATGTCAGATTCAATTACAATTAGTAGAAGCACATTTGTAAACTGTACCCATTCTATTCTAAACATTACCTATCTGTAGGTGCAAACACTACATCGGATATCTTCAGATCTTTAGGTAGTACGTTGATAGTTATTTTTACAGGTAATACTGATAGCTTAGGTATGTGTTCTGTTAAATGCCTGAAAGGTAATAAGAAAGTCTTTAATGTCATTTTTAAATTTCATAAGATTTCTATTCATATAAGTGATAATTTGTTTAAGCAATTGAAGCATGATTTTCCTTCTTTCTCAAGTGTCAATATCAAGATACTATACTTGTTGCAAAGAAACAGTTAAGCACTAAATGAATAAATAGGTGACAACTCAAAAAAGCAACAGGAGCCTAAAATACTTTGTATGAATTTTGTGAATCAAATCTCCCACGCAGGAGTTATAATCTTTTGCTAATTAGAATAGTTAATCATGCATCTGCTTGATGTTCAGTGTGAGCCAAGGCTCGGTGTTGAAGGCCATACTTTGATGTATAATTGTTTACTGTTTACACCTTGTTATTTGGATGGAGAGTTGTTTCATTGGTTATCATACCACATCCTTTATATTTAAATTTAGAATGCAACAGAGCTGACTACCTGCACAATGATAAACACTTTCAGAGATTGTTAATTTAAACTTATTTTCATCTTATTTTTTAACATTCCCAGAGAAAGAAAGGTCTGTTATTATCATCTCAGTACAGTTATGATTTATAACTATCTTCATATTTATTAAGGGTAGCTCTTAAAACTGAACCATAAATTGATCCCCTCAGCCTATGCAAATAAATCCTGTATTTCAAGACACAACATCAAAGTGTCAGATTGTTTTTAATTGTTCTTGAAGTTAATATGTACAGTCAAATCTGTAAGCAGTCACTGATGGGGCGTATCTATTGTGACCACTCGAGCGTGATCTTTAAAATGAGGTTCCAAAAAAAATCTGATTCTGACATCTCACATGGTCTGGATTAATATTTTTAGGACAAATTGTTTAAGAGTTTTCAATTGGTAGAGTTATATTGTTTGTGGAGCAGACAAACAAAAAATAACAGATTCTGGTGCTCTTAATTTGAAGAAAACATTCAAAATTCTTAATATTCATAGAGAAATACTTTGACCTATTATTAGTTTTGCACAATCTTGCTTGCAAACAGATTGAAATACTTATTCTGACCTTAGTACTGAACACATTAACTTTTCGTTATCATTACATTTTGGTAGTTAAAAAATATAAATAAGTGACCACTGAGTTTGTTAGACAGGTAACCGCTGAAAAGAGGTTAATTATATAGAGAAAACGTTTGGGAGGATCTGAAAATGACCATTAGAGTCAGGTGACAGCTGAAACAAGGTGACAGATAAGGCAATTTTACTTTATTACAATGAAAAGAGACCATAAGAATCTAATATTAAATTTCCATTTTTCAGCTCATCTGACAGCTCTTTGAAACAAGAATGTGTCCAAAGAACATGGATGCCCCATCCACACTATCATTTTCTATGTTCAATGGACTGTGAAAATGTGAAAAATTCTCTAATTTCCCATTATAATTAAAAAGGCCATATCATAGGGAACATGTGTACTAAGTTTCAAGTAGATTGGACTTCAACTTCATCAAAAATAACCTCAACCAAAAACTTTAATCGACTAAAGCTTGACAGACGGACAGAATAACGAAAGAAAGGACGGACGCACAGACCAGAAAACATAATGCCCATAAATGGGTCATAAAAATCAATTTGTAACACAAGTCGGACTGTCCTCAACTTATCTTATCAAATACTGGAGTACATGTATAATTATCATTTTATTTGTATTTTCAAGTAGATAGTGTTGAAGCTTTAATCAACAATTTGTGGTTTTATAGTAGATTTTCTAGAACACATACTTGTCATAAGCCTGAGCAATAAGTTGAGAACATGACTCAAATTCCTTTTCCAATTCTGCCTTATGATTGGTCAAATTGTTGTCTATTTTTCCTTTTTCTTGATCTAAATCTGTAAAAAGTATTAAAAAAAATGGTTGTTCTCAAACTACACAACATTCATTTCCAATATTTAATTTGAGCTATATAGAACTAAAAGCAAAAATTTTAATAATGCCAATATAAAAATATTTATGACGAATAAAGCAAAATTTTTTCAAATGATTATATAGGAACTAATTACAGAAATAAACAACTTATAATATCAAAAGAGTGAACTAGCAAATCCATAATTCAGGAATTTACCTAACACATGAGCAAATAATCATGTTCTTCTGTCACAAGTTAAATATTTTTCTAAATTCTCGGAATAGTTATTCTTTTCTATTACATTGACTTTTAATGTGAATAAAATAGTTTAAAATGTAAGGAACTATATATTTTCTACTTGTTTTCACTTTATTTTGAGGCAATATCTTTGACAACATTTATTGTTGGAACACATCAAGGTAGCCAAAAAACACAAGTAATAGTTAAATTTTGCCAGAGGGCTGTTCAATTAAAAAACATACATGGTACCCAGCGAAGGTCCTTTAAAATGGGGTAACTATCTCTAGAGGCATATTGAAAGTTAAGTTACATTTCCACTTTGCAAAAACATAGACGACACCCAAATAGTTGAAATTTTGTAGAGCCTTCCCTGGGTCCCATGTGTGTTTTTATGGAACAGCCCTGAACTACTATACAATATCAAAATACCTGTTTGAAATAAACCCTGTGTTTTAAGTTCTTCCCTAGCCGATTGTGCTTCCTGTTCTAATTTCTTTAATCTTGTATGTAGCTGTTTCTTAAGTGTCTGAAAAATACAATTGTATCTTATAAGACACAAATATAGAAACACTTTGATATGTAACTCACACAGTAAATAATAATCTTGAGACTGAAAAGATCTGACCCTCTCATGATTATACTTATCATGCTAATGTAACTAAAGTATTATCAATATCTGAAGGTATAAAAAATATGCGTACGTAGGCCACCATGCATCACTCTCCTTATCATATGACCATGTTCTGTGAACCATGAAAACATGTAAAGATGAACATGTGTAGTGTGACAAAGACTTGATATCAAACTTGTAACCTAAAGCCGAAACTTTAATCTGAGAATTTTCTGATTTCCACATGATCACAAATCAATGAACTGATAATTCAGGGTCAAAACTGTATTTTGGCATATAACTTAAACAGGTCACATCATAAATAACATTTGTAGTAAGTGTCAAGTTGATGTTATTATAACTTCATGGTTAACTAACTTGACAAAACATAATTTTGACATGGGACACCAACAATAACAGATACAAACATACACTTAAAATCTAGCCAGTTTTGGATATTTATTATCATTCAATGAATAATTAAAATTAAAATTGAGAGATAGATAATTTTAGAAAAATAAAAATGTAATTCTTACCTGAAGACATTTTTCATGTGCTCCTAAATTGTCCTTCAAATGATCTGAAATACATCAAGATTTTTACAGATTGTGCCATAAAAATGCTGATATAAGAACATATTTGACACAGGAATACTTATAGTTGTTTCATTGGCAATCAAACCTCATCTTCTTTTTCATATTTTATTGTCAAAATGACAAAATGGACTATCAATCAGGTTTCAAAAGCTGTTATATATTAAATAAAATAAAAGAACAGAGTTACTATGGGCCCACATTGCACATATTCAATTGAATCAAGACATTTAAAGGGCAATAACTGAAAAAAACATTTTTATGTTGTTTATTTCAACTTTTTATAAATATCTTAGAAAATAAAGGCTTCAGACCAAATGCAATGGGATTTTTTATTATTGATATTTCCAAGGGACATAACTCCATAAATGTATTTATTTTTAAATTCTTTGGCAATCACACCACATCTCCATATTTTCATAATGAATCTAATAATGCATCCTCCTACTGTATAGCTCACATGAAGCTTGACAACAAATTTCATGAAGCTCGGATTTGTAATTTCTGAGAATAATGCTACCAAAATTTCATATAAATTCATTATGAGTTGATCAACACACGGCCTTGATGAGGGTGGAATCTGAACATGAACATGTCCACATGAAGTATAGAAAGTTATGCTTATGTGTGATAAAATTGAGAATAGAAATGGGGAATGTGCCAAAGAGAAAACAACCCGACCATTGAAAAAAACAACAGCAGAAGGTCACCAAGAAAATTTTGTCATTTAGAAAATAAAGGCTTCAGACCAAATGCAATGGGATTTTTTATTATTGATATTTCCAAGGGACATAACTCCATAAATGTATTTATTTTTAAATTCATTGGTAATCACACCACATCTCCATATGGTCACTTTGGCACATTCCCCATTTCCATTTTCAATTTTATCACACATAAGCATAGCTTTCTATACTTCATGTGGACATGTTCATGTTCAGATTTCAACCTCATCAAGGCCTTGTGTTGATCAACTCATAATATATAAATTTTCAATAAAGGGAAAGTACTAATGCAATAGACATATTAAACAAGATTAACCCATTCCTTTAAGAACCAGGATACAAATAACTTACTTTTGAAAACAGCCTCAATAGGTGATAATTTTATATCTTCCATTTTTATACAATTTTCACCTGAAAAGAAAAAAATCATTAATTCATATTGAGTATGCATTGAACTAAGCTGGTGAGTCTTACAATGTTATTTATCAAATATAATGACAAAAAAATGTGCATCTGATTTGAATATTGATTTGTGTTATCATGAAATTCTGCTTGAATAAAACAAAAATAAAAAATTCCAGACTTTCAAAAGAATCAGAAAAGCCTTCTTATTGTGATTATGAACTTTGTATAGTATTATTGAGTGTCTATCCTCATCTATGTCTTTGAGTTTCAAACCAAAAGTACTTGATATCATCAGATTAGATTTTTCACTGTATTGAACATGGTCTCATTGAGAACATCTTAAACATCATGAGGCCACACAATCCAACATAAAAAAGCCATAAAAATTGATTATCTAGTGGCTCAGCAGAACTATAATTGAAGTAAGTAGATAAAAGTTGGAGAACTGAAACAAACAATTAAGCAATTATTCCATTTGTAAAGGGTCATAACTCTAGAGCAGTAAAAGTGATGCCACCAACATTCAAACTTGATCTGTATTTAGTGGTAATAAGCATTGTGTATAAGTTTCATGACAATTGGTTGAGGCAAACTAAAGTTAGAAAACGGTAAGCAACTTTGGGATGTACGGACAAGTGTAAAATTTAATGCCCCCTCCCCCATGATGGGGGGATTAAAATAAATAGGAATTGTTAATTGTGATCTAATGAAGCACCGAAAACTGGCTAAATTTCATTTAAAAAACAGTCATAAATTGGAACTAGAATGTGCATAAATAAAGGCACATTTCTGAACATTTCCTTGTTATTTTTTGAAGGATAGCCTCAAGTTATCTATGGCAACAATATTATCCAGGAGAACATGTAAACGATAAATTACCTGAACTGGAGTAAATGAGTGATTCAAAATAAGTTTCTTCAGATTTCTCTTTTTCTTTAAGTATAGCTCCTAAAAGTAGAGAAATGATTGACATTTTAATCTTCTATGTTCATGATGTTCAAATATATATGTAATCTTTATCAGTAATTCTTTGAATTTTAGGAAAGGAAAAATCTTTGACAATCATTTATTACAAAACAATTACAGTACATGTATGTCTCAAAGTGAAAAAAAACAATTATAAAATTGAAACACAAAAATCTGATTAATAATTGACATTGAACATGTGACTTTTTCAAGAGTTGTTTCATGTGTAATGGTATTGAACATGTAACTTTTTAAATAATTGACTCATGACTTTGACCATTTGTGCAGCAGAGTTATGAAATAAAAACAGAATAGGTGAAGGTGCAATGGAAATGGTCAGTTAGGGTTTGTTAAATTACAGAAAACTGAATCACACCACTAAAATTTAACAAGTAACCAATCACCTGTGAAAATGTCTCATAAGGTGATTCATTATAAATATTTTTCGAAAAAAATAACATTATCATGTGTACTTGCTCTTTATCTGTTGTTTTGAGGTTAATGATTCATTGGTTATTTCTTAATGCAGCATCAATGCAAAAGGCTTTATCAAATTTAGGCAGTAATTCATGGATATTTAATAATTTTTTCCTGGTTAATAAAAGTACTATAATGTGCTGAGTAGCATTTTTGTTAACAAATAAGAAATTAACAATGTCTTAATAAAAAGCTTGTTAATTATTTTTAGGAATCCATGACAAGTCGCCCCATTGGCAAGTCGCCCCACTCCTAGTCGCCCCACTTTTAAAAAAACCGCCCCAACCTGGATCACCAACTCGCCCCACTTTTTAAAAAATCGCCCACTTGTGAAATGTGTTAAATCCCGTTAATATTACTCCTGAAAACTCGCCCCACTGAATGGAAAACGATAAAATCTAGATTAACATATTATTAACCAGGATGAATGTAGTAAAGCCAACTCGCCCCACTCATGGAAAAAGATGTTATCCCGTTGTATATAACTTAAATTCCGTAAACATTACTCCTGCAAACTCGCCCCACTTATAGAAAACGATAATATCTAGATTAATATAGTTGGCATTAATACATTCATCCAGATTCCTGGTTAATAAACTCGCCCCACTTGAAAGAAAACGATAATATCTAGATTAATATATTATTAACCAGGATGAATGTATTAATGCCAACTCGTCCCACTTATGGAAAAAGATGTTATTCCGTAAATATTACGCCTGCCAACTCGCCCCACTTATTTGCTATCCCATTGAAAACCTTATAGAAACTTCTTATATTATTCCTTTTTTTTTAATATAGCAGTAAGAAGTGAGTATTAATATTTCGGTAACGTGAATGTCAACTAGCCCCACTTATGAATATAGTACAAGTATGAATAGAGTTAAAGGCTACAAACTAGCCCCACTTACGAATAAAATAATTAAACTGAAATGTGTGTTGGCTTTCCAATTGGTCCCACTTATGAGAATGTTTGAAAGGCTTCCTTTTTTTTTTGTTCTTTTCTTCTGCATAGTTGAAATAATACGAAAATTATTTTTAAGTGGGGCGAGTTTTTATATTTTAATTTATATCTAAATATTACCGTTTTCCATTAAGTGGGGCGAGTTGGCAGGAGTAATATTAAACATGATTTAACCAACTTCACATGTGGGGCGATTTTTTAAAAAGTGGGGCGAGTTGGTGATCCAGGTTGGGGCGTTTTTTTTTAAAGTGGGGCGAGTTGGTGAAAAAGTGGGGCGACTAGGTGTGGGGCGAATTGCCAGTGGGGCGACTTGTCCTGCTTCCTATTTTTAGAATGGAAATTTTAGATAGTCATCACTTACCAATAAGACTATCATACTGGTGGTCTTTAATGAGCTGATCTTTGTCTAGTTGTGTGTTACAGCACGGACATTTGTGCCTTCTATCCACCCATTCTTGTATACACTTCACACAATATCTGTGGCCACATTTTGTCATGTGTGTCTCTTTCATTGAACACATACATATTGAGCAAATAAAATAGTCACTGATGGAACGCATCTGTAAATTGAAGAAATTCAATGTTAGTACACAAAATACACAACACTTTTTAAAGTCAATAAATATCCTATTCTAATTATTAAGATAACCATTTACACATTTAGCTAAGGTAAGAGAAACTTTTAAGGAGAACTTCTTTAGTGTGTGCATCCTTGAGGTTGTCAATGGATTTTGTTTTGAAATTTCAGATTGGTATTTTGCAAAACAATCAAAGATTGGATAAAACCAATACTATCAATCTGAAATTTCAAACCAAAGTCCATTGACAACCTGAAGGATGCACACACTAAGTATCCAATCTTCGATTGTTTTGCAAAGTATTAGTATTTGAATCTTTGTCAATGTTTGTTGAATTGAATATCTTTGATTTTGTTGATTGGTAAATCTTGTTTTAGCCTGGTTTAGAATTAATAATTAAACAATCTATAGCGAAAGCAAATCACATTTAGAGCAAAAAGAACATTTGAGCATATGAATTTGAGAATAGATCCAAGCCATAAGACATCGTTGCAATCTTGCACTTAACTCTGTTACTTGACTATAAGACTTGTGAGGTTTACACTTTAGAACACAAATCTGCATTTATTGGATTGGGAATGGGTTACTGTAAATTTACATTGACCTGCATGCGATTTTGACACCCAGAATTAATAGCCAACGTATGTTAAGCCTCAATGATTTAACAGTTTGAAATGAAAGTATTAAATGTTAAATCTAAAATTATTAACAAATTATCATTGATAAAACTAACGGATATTGTAACAGGTAAATCTGTATCATCCATTTTTTATCTTTCAATTGTGTCCTTCAACGGATTTTTATAGTATGGAAAATTCTTGGTCCTAGTTTCCTATTTATAGATGTAAGATTTATAAAAAGTCATTAGTCAAAATGACCTGAAATGACATATTTCGCCAAAATACAGGGTGACGTCCCTTGCTTTAGGAAAAACCTAGAACATGACACCGTTTCCGCAAACGTAACGCATTCCCGGTATTAACGGTTCCATTAATGGTGGATCTAAATGTAAAATTTAAGAACTCTTTTAATACTTTGCAAAAGTTTTGTGTATAGTATTCTTAAAAAAAAATGGTAAAAAAAATATTCACAGATTATTTTCTCAAGCTGATTTTTCAAAGGGACATCGTTATGTGCCAAATTATCTGAACCAATTTAACCTATTTCTGTGACACCTTCACAGAAAAAAAAAATTAAAATAGCTTTTCAAGACGTCATAATTATTTTTACGTTGATTTAACTAAAAAAATCTCATATTTGATTCCAAACTACAAAAAAGTCTAAAATAAACAATTATCAATGCATGGACTGTATAATATAGCAACACGTCGAGTGTATGTTTGCCTAGAGGCATCATCAAATTAACCAATTGAATCAATTCAGAGGTTTAAGACTTCGGTTGCTCTCAAAGCGTTGGACTAATTTTCCAGTGCCTCTCTCCATGCAGTTGCCACTGATGTCATATACTGGCCCTGCAACGTACACATTCAGTTTCAGAACCATTGAGACGTCCTCCGAAGACTGTCGACGATCATATAACCTGATATAAACATAAATATAGACACACAACGAGCACGTGCAATTACATTTTTTTTCTATGTCTGTTAGATTTGTATTGCAAAAAGTATGTTTAACGTCTGCGCAAGTCTGACAGCCGGAAAGCCCTAAATAAAAAAAAATATTATCCATTGAGAAAATTGATGACCTGTGCCCATAAAAACATGCCTTTATATCATCCATTTTTCGCAGTTCCTTTCAAAAGATTATGAAATGTTTAACTTTACCTGGGTAAATTGGTACCTAAATTTGACAAGGCTTTATAATCTTCGATTATTTCTAAACCTGCCGACGGACTGCGTCTCTCTCAGACTATTTGGTCCAAAACAGAGAACCTTCTCAGGAATGCCGCTAATGTTTTAGACACTGCAGAACACGTTTTAGCTGCAGTTGCTCCAGTACTCAAAGTCTCTGCTCTTCCACCAGACGCCAAGTCTTTTCTCTTACAGGTGGACAAGGCTTTGGTTGCCTCTCAATTGTTGATTATGGGTTCTATAGCCAACTTTAGTTTATTGAAAAGAGCTGAAATTTTGGATAAAGCAAAGGTTTATCGTAAGGATGCTTTAATGAAGTCTCCTTTAGATGACAAGATTTCCAGGCTGCTTATTAATGGGGTACAAAAGCATCTCAGTCAAATCCCAGCTCCAGTGAAGGTTAATGTATCTCTTTTTGGAAATAATTCTAAACGAGGTAGTTATTCTTTCGTTAGAGGCTCATCTAATATTTCTCAAGAGAAGAGGAGTGGGGACTAATGATGAGGTAATAAAGGTGGTCATTAGAAGGCTTCAATCCCTAGGTCTAAACCAAACAGTTTTAAGAAGGCGACAAGAGGGCCAATCGCTCTTCCTATGGAGTTGTCCCCTTGTACGTTACTGTCAGAACCCAATCCAAAGATGTACTACAATACTCCTCAGCAGGGGGAAGTTAACTCAGCCCCCCCAAAACAAAATGGACAAACATTACCTCATTGTTGGGTTCTGTCAGTAACTCGAGGGGGATTGATTCTTCAATTCAGAGAAGGAACAACCTCCTCTTTCTTCTGTTCCTATCCCACTGTCTAATACTAAAGATCCACAGAAGATTCCTCTCATGTCAACCGAAGTAGACTTTTTAGACAAATAGGGCAGTGGAAGAAATCCTTGTATCTTCAATAGATCCAGTTTCAATTCTCGTCTCTAAATTCGACTTCCTTGTTTCGAAGAAGACAGGAGGAATGAGACCAGTCATCGATTTGTCTATCCTCAATTCTTACATAATTAATCCCCATTTCAAAATGGAGACCAATCGTTCAATCAGAGCTTCTATTCATCCCGGTCTGTGGACAACATCACTGGATCTGACGGACGCTAATTTTCATGTTCCAGTTTGCCTAATTCCTTCGGTTTGTTTAAAACAAAGGGGTTAACCATTCAGAGCTGCTCTCCCTTTTAGTCTGTCAACTGCACCACTAGCCTTTACCAAACTCATGCAGGTAGCCATAAAATCACCTTCATTCACATTCTATTCAGATTCATTCTTATTTGAACGATTCACTGATAAAAAAAACTTTCCATCGAGAAACTCTATCTCAATACCGATGTCATCAGATTGCTCCTCTCTCTAGGGTTTCTGATCTCTTGGAAAAAGTAAGACCTGATTCCGTCTCAGGACTTTATTATCCTAGGCGAACATTGCTTAACTCATCAGGGCATAGTTCCACCCCCTCCCCCAAGTTACCCAGGATTGGGAATTTCAAGTACCAATCATTTATCAGGAACTGTATCCTCAATTGGTTTGGTGAACTTCTCAAGCAAACGTTTGAGAGGCCAACTTCTGTCCTCTCCAGTTCCGAACTAGACTCTGTTCACTTCAGTTGGAGAGCTTATCTGGAAGGTCATTCAGTTTCGGGATGGTTAACTCCAGATCTTTTGAAGGAATAAATCAACATACTAGATATGGAGGCAGTTCTTCTGGCACTGTCTCATTTTCATCCCCGAATGCAGAACAAATCTCTGGTTCTAGCATCAGAACAGCACAGCGTTGGCTTACTTCCGGAACCAAGGAGGAAACCCATTGTAACGATCTGTTTCTTTTAGCAAGAGAAATCCTCCTTCTTTGCAATCACCTTCATCTACAGATTGTCGTTCGTCATGTCCCAGGGAAACTGGTGTTGGCAGATAGTCTGTCCAGGACACTTACCCAAGTCAATGCAGAGTGGGAACTTCTCGAATCAGTAATTTAGGCAATAACACTTCAGTGGGGGTCTCCTCGTGGAGACCTGTTTGCAACAAGCCTCAATTACAAAGTTCAAGTGCTCATGTCTCCTGTACCAGATCCGAAAGCCTACGTAGTAGACTGCATGCTTGTTACTTGGAACGGAATATTTGCTTTCGCTTCCCTCCGTTCAGATTTCTGTCTGAACTTCTTCGGGAGATCTCCATGCAGACCAAGGGTTTATCATTCTTATTGCTCTAGCTTGACCCAAACAAGCCTTATTTCCAGATCTTCCCCATCTGTCTTGTGTTCGTCCACCAGTTATACCAGTACGACACTACCTTCTATCCAAATTTAAGGGCAATATTCTTAATCCCAATCATGAGAAGCTACATATGTTTGCGTGGCTTCTCTTAGGGATAGCATCAAGGATAGAGGTGTTTCTGAATGCGCAGTCAGACATCTCTCCCGAGCAGTTAGAGATTCCACTAACACCGTCTATTATGCAAAGTGAACAAACTTCAGTGGATGGTGTATTAAGAAGGAAATTGATCCTTTCCAAATATCTGTACAACAACTGGCAGACTTTCTGATCCATCTTTTTGAAGAGAAAGAATTAGTCCCTTCAACTATTAAAAGTTCATAGATCATTTATTTCTAGGAAGATTCAACCTTCTAAAGGTCCAGACTTTGGTAATAATGAATTCATCTCCTTTAAGCTCAGAATTTTACTCTTGAACGCACTAGAGAGAGAGAGTTTAACTCCCGTCTTGGAATTTGAGTGTAGTTTCATCAGTTTCAAAAACCCACCCTTTTGAACCTGCTAAAAAGGTTGAAATCAAGTGTTTATCACATAAGTGTTGCCTTAGCCTCTTACTGCCTTCATTTTAATAGGGATAGGTCATCTGTTACTCTGTCAACGGTTCCAGCTTTTTTTTTTAGTTAAAAATTCAATTCCAGACAGAGGTTAAGAACCGAAAGTAATTCCAGCCCTACCTGATGATTCAAGTGCTAAAGTACCCTTTCCTATCCGAGTCTCACTTTTATATCTCCGGAACACTGAGTCTTCGAACTTCCTCAAAATCCATCTTATTTATTCCTATTAACAAAAGAAAACAAGATATGTCTGCTAAGCCATTTAACCTGGATCTGTAAAACTATTCAATTAGCTTACAATTCTTCTAATGAAGAACTTCTGAATAGTATGCACGTTAAATCCTATGATTTTAGAGCTAATTCTACCTCATGGGCCCTTTTAACTTTCTATAGAGGAAGTTTTAATTGCAGAGTTTATTTTTGCTGAATTTCCTGAAATCATTTCCTGATTAATTTTAAAGAGA
Organism: Mytilus galloprovincialis; assembly: GCF_965363235.1. Classification (NCBI taxonomy): domain Eukaryota; kingdom Metazoa; phylum Mollusca; class Bivalvia; order Mytilida; family Mytilidae; genus Mytilus; species Mytilus galloprovincialis. Next base: position 77,868,880 of record NC_134841.1, on the reverse strand, counting down.
AATAGTAAAACAGAGTTAAAGCTGAAATTCGAGATAATTATTGTTGTCAGTCAGTTTGACGCTTTTTCCTTATTTTTAATTATTGTTGTTAGTAACGCTGAGTTGTTTTATTTTTTGGTCAGAAAAGTTTAAAGTAATAGTTGTCGTTTTAGTTTCCGCTGAATTATCGAGTATAATTCTTGGGTATATATATTTTCGAGGTTCAAGTTGTCTACATTATTGTCTGTATTATAATTGAATGTGTCTTATGTCCATATTTCTTTGTTCCTAATCTGAGCTTTTCCCGTTTTGCCCGTTTTAGCTACAATAGATTCCAGAGAAGTATTTTGCTGAATCACTATTATTTCTATATAGGCATAGGCAGTTGGAGCAGACAGAGGTTTTAAATATTAATATAATTGTTAATATTGTTTACATCTGATTGTTATTGCCAATATTATTTATTACTAAATTAAAAGAGTTATAAATTTTATATTTGCATTACATTTTTATGAGTTCGCTTGGGTTATTCCGTAGTCGTTAAGAGATAGGATTTACAAAGACCCCTCTCCCAAATCTATATTTGTCAAACGAATTACGAAAACAAACTAAAACAAGATATCATCTGCTGACAGTATCCTAGACAATAGTTCCAGTGTATAACAGCTATCCAGTTATATTAAACTACATTATCCAGCTGACATGCAGTGTAGCTGTATCTAAACAAAAATCTGTAATATTTACAGACAGAAAATACACACTACACCCCTCCCCCGGCCCGTTACATTTCTTGCAGCGGTGGGATAGTTTCAATAGAAAAGAAGCTATCTTAACGGACCCGACACTAAGTATAACTGATCATGGCAGAACAAAATAATACACTGGACTGGACAGGACAGGCACAGATAAATCTGACCACTTGCTAACTCCAGAAGCAGAATTAATGCCAGAAGGACGTGCCCAGGGATCAAGACTACCCACATCTGTACAGCATGATTTTATTGACGCTACCCCAGAAGTACAGGGGCGGGTGAAAATGAGAGATGAAAGACAAGTTAGGGCAATATTCGACCAAACAAAAATGCAGATAATTTAATTTTAATGGAGGAAACTAATGGCGGGGCGGCTTCAGGAGATGGAACCGCCGCTGGTTCAGTGACTCGCGAGTGCACTGTCAATCAGCAGGTATCCCATGGAAGGGGAGATAAATTTTCAGGTTATTTTGCTGACTCATCCGTACAAGAACGTTTTGGTGATCAGCGTTTTTCCCATCAGCGTGAAAATTTCTCGAGTCCAGTTTTCACTAAGGGCCAAGTCCCTATGGACGTAGAGGGTGCACGTTTTTGCAGGGTATCTCCCATGGTCCCCAATGGACCAATGCATGCAATTCGGAGGCAGGCGGGTTAATCCATGGAAGTTCCGCACTGGTACGGAAGATCCCATAGAGTGCAATTGCCATACACGGGAGTCTTCCAGGATAGTATCAGGGTACGAGGACATACTTGGTTATCGCGATAATCAAGGGTTTTGCCAGGGTTCTAATGTAACAAATAATGAAAATAATTTAAGGACACATCCTTTGACTAATTTTGCTCATAACAGTAATAGTGCGTATGCAGGGGGTAATAAGAAAGCAGCGGCAACTTACGATTGTTTGGGTAGTTGGCAAGACTACATTGTACATTTTGAAATGATCGCTGAAATTAATGGATGGGACGAAAATACAAAAGCTTTACAGTTGGCTACATGCCTCAGAGGGTCGGCACAAGCTATTTTGAGTGATTTGAGGCCAGATTTAAGACGAAGCTACGCACATTCAGGTGCAGCACTCACCTCACGGTTTCAACCGAGCAATCAAGCAGAATTGTATAGAGCCCTAATGAAGGGTAAAAGTAGAAATAAAGATCAGTCATTGCCCGAACTTGCCCAAGACATTAAGAGAGTAACTAGGTTAGCTTATCCAACTGCTCCGATAGAAGTATAAAAGAGAACAGTTAGCCAGAGACTGTTTTATAGATTCTTTGAATGACGCTGATTTAGAATGAGCAATATTTCAGGGTAAGCCAAATTCTATAGACGACAGTGTAAGAATGGGCCTAGAATTTGAAGCGTTTAATTCGGGACATAGGAGGAAATTTAATAGCCGAGCTGCATTACGAATGCAGTCAAGTATATCAGACGATGAAGAGGGTCCTGAAAAACACATGAATAGTATTATTGACAGATTAGCAAAAATTGAAAATAAGCAGTCCCAACATAAACCAAGTTTTAAATCAGAAGCTACCTGCCTTCTTTTGTTGAATTAAAGGACATTACAAAAAAGATTGCAGAAAGTTCCAAGAAATGAGAAACAGTGGCAAATACGTGCCAAACAGTAGAACGGGAAATAAATGGTCACAAGGAACACAAACTGATACCAGAGGCCAGATTTAATCGGGAAACTTTTAGAGGCTAAAACTGACGGTCTACCTTTAGCCAATATTGAATTTAACGAAGGACCGCTTAAATCTTTCAAATTAAATGATGATTTAAACGATAGTTTATATTTTAAGTTAAAATTAATGGGATGTACGTTAATTGTTTAATTGATACAGTGATCAACTTTATCAGTGATCGATATAAGAAAATTTTTATCAATCCTAGAATCACAGAGACCAGATAAAATTTATGAAGGCATTCAATTAAAACTTGCTAATGGTGAAATTATTAAAACTATGGGCAAAGCCGATTTCGATATAAAAATAATGGCAAAATATGGAAACAGCGGTATGTGATGCCGAAATTGATGCCCCTGCAATAATTGGTTATGATTTACTATATTCTAAAAATTGTAAGCCTGATATTAGACATAGTAAGTTAACTATTGAGGATTTTGAAATAGTATGTCAAAAAGAAAGTCAAATGTCTAGTATTTTTAAAATAGCTTCAGAATAGAATGTAATACTCCCCCTAACTCAGAAACTATTATAATTAGTACAGTACTTGGAGATTCATTTAATGGATGCAATGATAGAACCTGTAATGAAACAGGACAACGAAATTTTAGTAGCTAGAGCTTTTGTGGACCCTAGTAGTGGTCGTATTCAATTGCGTATAGCAAATTTTAGTAGCTTCGAGAGAACCTTATACAAAAGCACATGTTTAGCATAATGTCATCTTTGTGACAATATTTTTGAAATTAAAAATACCGAACGAACGAATCATAAAGTATTTAAAATAAAAGAGAGCAACGCAGACGAGGTTCCAGAACATTTAGTTACCTTATTTGAGAACAGTATTTCTTATTTGACAGCGGAACAAGGAATACAAATGAACGGAGTTTTAAAAAGACAAGCAGATGCGTTTGCAAACTCCAAGAATGAATTGGGTAGTACAGACCTAATAAAACATAAAATAAATACAGGGGATGCTACTCCTATTAAGCAGAGTCCGAGGAGACTATCATTGGCCAAACAAGAAGTTGAAGATCGCGAAGTTCAACGAATGTTGGATATTGGAGTTATAGAACCTTCTACAAGTCCCTGGTCATTACCAATAGTACTCGTACCAAAGAAAAATGACCCTACTTCCGTTAGATTCTGTATTGATTACAGAAGGATAAATAATTTGACGAAAAAAGATTGCGTTCCTTTACCTTGCATAGAGGATTGTCTAAATGCGCTACCAGGCGCTAAATTCTATTCCACTATTGACCTTCAAAGTGGTTACTGGCAGGTTCAGATGGAACCTGCAGACAAAGAAAAGACTGCTTTTGTTACCAAAAGAGGCTTAATCCTGTTTCGTTGCATGTCATTTGGACTATGTAATGCTGGGGCTTGATTTGAACGATTAATGGAATGTGTACTTGCCGGTTTAAATTGGCAGATATGTCTTCTTTATCTAGACGATGTTATAAGATTTTCAGATACTTTTGAAAATCACATCGAAAGTTTGAGTTGGTCATATCTAAAATTAGAGAAGCTGGGCTAAAAATATCCAATTCCCGAGAAGGAATAGCAACTGACCCTGTTAAAATAAGTGCGAGAAAAGACTGGCCTACACCTACTTCTGTTCACGACATTCGCAGTTTCCAGGGTACCTGTTCTTACTACAGAAAGTTTATTTTAAAATTTTCTGATACAGCAACACCCTTGCATAAATTGACATAAAAAGGTTGAGAATTTAAATGGACTAGTGATTGCAAGGAATCTTTTGAAAAATTAAAACAATTTCTCATTTCAGCTCCCCTACTTAGTTACCCTGATATGAATAAGAAATTTATTTTAGATACTGACGCTATCGGCTTTGGTCTAGGAGCTGTGTTATCCCAGGTCCATGAAAATGGAGAAAGGGTAGTAGCTTATAACAGTAAAAGTTTTAGTAAAACAGAACGGCAATATTGTGTGACAAGGCGGGAATTGTTATCTATCGTAGCATCAATCAAACACTTCAATCACTATGTGTACATGGTGTATGGTACAAGCTTTCTTGTTAGAAAAGACCACGGTGCGCTGCGATGGCTTCTAAACTTTAAAAATCCAGAAGGCCAAACTGCCCGATGGTTAGAGTTTTGTCGTCTTATAATTTTGAAATTTAACACAGGGCAGGTAGACAACGTGGGAATGCGGATGGACTTTCGCTTCGTCCGTGTACATAATTCATCAATTGTATACGAAAAGAGACAAAAGATTCTAATGCGGAAGAAGATCCGAGTTGTTACTTGCGCGCAGTTAAAACGAAAAAACTTGATTCTGCAATCAAAGAAGAAATTGAAATCGAAAGTACAGAGCAAGGAGCAAATTGAACTCACAGTAAGACAACAGAAGAAATATTAGCCGTCCAGCAACAAGACGATACAAATGCAATTATCTTGAAATCAAAATTAGAAAATCAACCATAACCAAAGTGGGAAGACATTTCTCTTGAAAGTAAACAGGTTAAAACATATTGGGCTCAATGGGATAGGTTAAGAGTTATAAATGGTCTCCTATATAGAGCGTGGGTTTCAAACGTTCATGGAAATATCCAACAATCAATTTTACCCTTGTGCTGGCATGATCAAGTATTAAAAATGTAACACGACGAACCTGTAGCAGATCATTTTGGTATACATAGGACGCTAGCGAGAGTTTCGAGCAGGTTTTACTGGGCAGGTTATAAAGAAACCATAGAGATTTGATGACAATGCTCTTAAACCTGTAGTGCAAGAAAGGGCTCAACGCGTCATCCTAGAGGCCCTATGAAACAGTATTTAGTTGGAGCCCGACTAGGGCGTGTTGCTATAGACATTCTTGGTCCTTTGCCAGAAACAAAGAACAAAAATAAATATATTTTAGTTATAACCGATTATTTCAGTCTCTGGGCAGAATCGTATCCTATGCCCGATCAAGAAGCAAAAACTGTCACAAGAATTTTTATCAGTGAATTCATAGCTCGTTTCGGTCTACCAAGACAAGTACACACAGATCAAGGAAGAAGTTCGAGTCTCATCTAGTTCATTCATTATGTCAAACATTTAAAATGGACATAACAAGAACAACCGCACTCACACCCACGGCAGGGTGGAAAGGTTAAATAGAACAATAGAAGACATATTAAGTAAATTTATTGCAAAAGACCAACAATATTGGGATTTGCACTTACCATTAGCTATGATGGCTTATAGGAGTTTGTACATGAAAGTTCAGGATATTCACCACGCATGTTGATGTTTGGGAGGGAAATAGAGTTACCAGTCGATTTGTTGTATGGGCAACCCCCTCAAATTTCTGACAACATTACTCACCAGTATCTTGCCAAATTAATCCCAACTTTATGGCGAATCAATAATATTGCACGAGAAAAAAATGTCTGCTGCAAGTAACCGACAAAACCGGCAGCACGACCACAAAATATATGCTCGTCAATACAAAGTTGGCGATGCAGTATGGGTTTATAATCCATCTAAAGCCAAAGGGAAAAGTTCAAAACTGCAGTGCAAATGGACTGTCCCATATTTGATTATAGCAGTGTTCACAGATTTAATCTACAAAATTCAGAAGTCTGAATTTGTTATAGAAATAATAATACATCATGATAGGATGAAACCATTTATTGGTAGCTTTGACAACTGGCTTCTGAAAAATAATAATAAGTCGTCAGTTTCAATCTTCGAGACTGTAGATGAAAGTTCTTATACTAAAGAACCTGAAAAAGAAAATGCAGATCACGTCAAAATGCCTCGAAGAAGTAATAGGCATTCTAAACCTCCCGATCGATTTAGTCCATAGCAATCCCATCTGTTTTAGATGTTTAAAGTAGTTGCCAGTCTGAATTAATTTATTATAATTGTATATTTATTTATCTATGTATATTACTACTTTGTTTTAGATTCTATGCTGAAAGAATAATATAGATATAAATGCTTAGGCAGTTGTAGTTTGCAGTACCTGAAAGTTATAGGTGATATAAACGTGTTTGTTTTCCTGATTTACAGATTTCGAGTATTGTTCCAGAATACTGATGTATTAATACAATTTTCTAACTGTTACAGACTGTAGCAAGTCTAGTACCCCTGTAACGTCCCATATAGCTCTGGTTAGGCAGTTTCAGATCTCAAAATCTATCATCTTAATGTAAAGAGTTTGTGAGTCTTATATTTTTTTCTTCAGATGCATACATATGATATTTGTTTCAAGAATTATAAAGATGAGGAACTGTTAAAAAGACATGTGAGGTATGCGCACAGTAACACAAGTGCAGGTATTGTCCCTATGAAATCCCGACTAATGTAAAATACAGGATGAAAGGGCATGTGGAAAGAAAACACCCAGAGAAGATGGACAATGAAAGGAAAGAAGACCACAAAAAGACAAACAGGGTGTCCAGTATCACTGTCGAGTCTTCTCAATAACTACAACAACACGACTCAACTACATGTATTAGTCAGTTACCAGATCCAATTACACCCTGGAATCTCCATCGATTGAACCTATATTTACAGCAGTTCCAATTGACGAATTTTATAATCCTGGTACCTTTGATAACTATTATAATCCTAAGATAGCACCTTCCTGATCAACCCCGAAGATATGCACAGATATCATTGTATTAGATGAATCAACTTTGACGATCCACCAGCCACACCTGCTAGTCCCAAAGTTGAACGTTACGATCCAGAGAAACCAGAGATAGATAGACGTGAGGTAATTTTCAAGGAGGAGATTCCTTTCTACCCACCGTGGAAAATTGACCTTAATAGTAGATATGGAAGAACCTATGATTGGTCACACCTTCAGTTCCCCAATGAAGAATGTAGAGACGACCCAAGACTACAACTCAGTTGCCCAATCTAGCTATCTTAAAAATGAGGATGCAACCTGGGTGATGAAAATCATAAACAAAGCAACGGAATTCAGCACAGAGGTAAAAGTAATACCAGACGGCTATTTGGGAGTAAGAAAGGAAGAGGTGATTTTGCCAGATGGAACCATCTATCTTCTGAGTTCAACATGGATTCCTGACCCAGAAATTGTTAAAAGGAGAAATATTGGTATACACACAGATAAAGACATGACGACAGAAATAGGAGGGTTTTAACTGGTAGAGGTGCCTGTGGAAGCAAAAGAGACACAAACAGAGATACAAACAGAGAATACAGGGATCCAGTGTGACATTCTAAAAGAACTTTTTAATTGTTTTTTAAATTTAATATTTTAATATGCTAACCAACTGCCTAATTAATTTATAAAATTATTATAAGTAAGTAGAATAAGACATTTTCATGAAATACTTTGTTCGAGGACGAACATATTTTTTTAGAAGGGGGTAATGTTACGGAATGAGGTTTTCATGTTTTGAACGTATCTGTAGAAGTATGAATGTATTTGTTACTTGTATGATCGCCTTGTGAGAATTATGTAACTGAATGTAACTTATTTGTGTGAATTTCAAAGTGAACCCCATTTCTTTTGTTAAAACTACGTTGTCAGATTTACTTTGTTTGATATATGTCAGTCGAGAAAAACTGTGTCATGGCGTCACTCAAACTGTTGTCTAAACGTCAAAACTGTCGTCGTTTTTGTGTCTGTAGACAAACTTGTGTCGTTTCACAACTATAAAAGCGAGCACGGCTATTGTTCCAGTTTAGTCGTTTCATCTGGGCACGACATATAGCAGTAAATAAAGTTCCGGAAAGTTTATATTTAGATAGAGGAAGGTTAGAATCAGAGTTTATTTTTGCTGAATTTCCTGAAAACATTTCGTGATTAATTTTAAAAAGAAATAGTAAAACAGAGTTAAAGCTGAAATTCGAGATAATTATTGTTGTCAGTCAGTTTGACGCTTTTTCCTTATTTTTCCTTATTGTTGTTAGTAAAGCGGAGTTGTTTTATATTTTATTCAGAAAAGTATAAAGTAATAGTTGTCGTTTTAGTTTCCGCTGAATTATCGAGTATAATTCTTGGGAATATATTATTTTCGGGGTTAAAGTTGTTTATATTATTGTCTGTATTATAATTGAATGTGTCTTATGTCCATATTTCTTTGTTCCTAACCAGAGCTTTTCCCGTTTTCCCCGTTTTAGCTACAATAGATTCCAGAGTAGTATTTTGTTTAATCACTATTATTTCTATATAGGCATAGGCAGCTGGAGCAGACATAAGTTTTAAATATTAATTTAATTGTTAATATTGTTTACATCTGATTGTTATTGGCAATATTATTCATTGCTAAATTAAAGGAGTTATTAATTTTATATTTGCATTACATTTTTATGAGTTCGCTTGGGTTATTCCGTAGTCTTTAAGAGATAGGATTTACAAAGACCCCTCTCCCAAATCTATATTTGTTAAACGAATTACGAATACAAACTAAAACAGTATCCTACACAGTAGTTCCAGTGTATAACAGCTATCCAGTTATATTAAACTACATTATCCAGCTGACAAGCAGTGTAGCAATATCTAAACAGAAATATGTAATATTAGTAACAGAAAATACACACTACACCCCTCCCCCGGTCCGTTACAGTACTTATTGACCTGAAATTGGATATTTTTAAAGTAAAATGAGATTTTATTGAATAAATACCTACCATCAAAAATGTAAGGTCCCTCCCCTTCATCCCTTCATTTTTTCCTAGGGCTTCTTGCTTACTTTGGAAATTAAAACTGTTTGCTCGACTGAGAATTAGCAAGGATCAATCTACGTTACCAAGTCCTGATTCAACCACTAACTGACAAACAAAGAAACAACACACCACATACTTATGTGAATTGCAACTGCATTTTCCTTTTCTTTTATTTACATTACTATTTCTTGAAATTCAGTGAAGAGAAATTTGTTTAAAATTGATCTTAAATATGAAATAGAATTAACAGGAGGCAAACAAATACGTTTTAATTGTCTAATTAGTTATCAAAGGTACCAGGATTATAATTTAGTACGCCAGACGAGCGTTTCGTCTACATAAGACTCATCAGTGACGCTCATATCAAAATATTTATAAAGCCAAACAAATTACTAGTACCAAGGGTTTGTATAGACATCCTTGCTAGTACTTAGTATTCATTTACAGTTTTAGTGATATAGGAAAGTAGTTGTTTTTCTTATTTTCAGCGTGATGAAATTCTTGGAGGTATGCCTATTTTATTCTTTTGATTTTTTTTCAGATTGTTTGTTAATTTCTGCTGTCCGATGGTTCCATACATTTTCTTTTTTTTTGTGATCATTTATGTAAAACATGTAGCAGTTCGCGCCGTTAAATTTCCGAAAGGGCTTGGTATGGAGTTTTCAGTATTCTTTAAACGGATATGCTGACACGAACATTAATAAACTAGGGACGATTACTGAGGTAAAAATCATCGCGAATTGTGTTGTGAATATGACGTGATAGCTTCATGAGCTTGTTATTTCTGTATTTTGTATAATTTGATATTCTTAGTAATTGATATTAGTACATATTTAAAGTTATATTGTTATATAAAAAAGAAGATGTGGTATGATTGCCAATGAGGCCACTATCCAAAAAAAAACCAAAATGACACAGACATTAACAACTATAGGTCACCGTATAATTATAAGCTAAGCGTTATTAATTACATATTGTAATTAAGGATTGGTATTATGTGTTATTCTATTTAAAGTATTGACTATTGACGGACGAATTCTATTTTTATGTTTTGGTTAAGTCTGATTTCACTGTAGTTATTACTTTATTTTCACGGTTCATTTGAGCGCTTTCGGACATTTCTCTTATTAGTCAGTACTTTTGGCGGTTAAATTTTTTGGTTCTATATCTTATGGGGAGACATCTTGTGGTCAACACATACATTTACCTGTCTGCAAATTAACAACTTAATCTATGCAATAATAATTCTGTGATTGGAGTTTCTTATATAAGGTATATTTAAACCTTACCAAATATGTGTTTGTTAAATAATGGTTTATATGGAAATATGCCACTTGCACGATATGTGAGGGCTTTATTTACATAATCCATTATTGAACTTCGTTTAGTCTGAATAAAAGTTACAGAACCCTATATTGAAGTAATAGTTATTTATTACTTAAAGCCTGAAGAAAGCGGCTTTTACATACACACATCAGTGTGTATTAGTAACTGACGATAACAGCGTTCACGTGTTCATTCAGTTTCTTAATCACTTTTATAGCACAAGTAAGAAAACAAACCAAGGACTTCCGCTAATGAACAGATCTCTGTCCTTGGAAAGACATGGTTAAATGTGGTGGGTTAACCGATGTGATTATGTTTTTCATGCCTAATCATGCATGTATGTGGCGTTTTGTAGGTCAGTGTTGCAGTTGTTCTAATGTATCCTTTTATAGGTCAGTGTTGCAGTTGTTCCGTTGTATCCTTTTATAATTCATGTGTTTCCCTCGGTTTTAATTTGTTACCCGGATTTCGTTTTTCTTCCCTAATCGAATTATGACTATTGAACAGAAGTATACTACTGTTGCCTTTATTTTTTGTATCCGCCCTATATAACTTCAGTTGTAGAAGATAAATATTTATGGCATGGAAATTTTATAAAAGCAGTTTTAAGGTTGTAATTTTGTTTATAACTTGTTAACAGGACAACCAGTATTATTCCAGATGTTATGGACAAAATAAGAGAAGAGAAATCAACACCACTGACATCAAATTTCATGTCAGGTCTGACAATGCCAGTTGCTACAAGTCTACAGAAATACTTTCATACTTAGTTCATTCAGGGTTTATCCCGAAATGGAAAGGACCATGTGATCGCATTGCTCAACCATGAAATCTTCTCTAGAAGATACGTAAACCAAGATGATGGGGTACTTACAGCACATTCAATAAATTAAAATAGGAACAGAGAGTTTTAAAAACCAATTAAGATTCATGTCTTAAAAATCTAAAGTTCACAGTTTTAAATGTAATGAAACAATTTAAGGGCCTTACTTTCTGCTTGGAGCCAGGCAAACATATATGTACACTTGAATAATAAAATATCCAGAAGATGTCTACATCTTTGAAATGATTAAAATCATGTCAGAGCAAGTGAGCAGCATCAAATACTACTCTGGTTCTATAAAACTGCCGGAATAAGTCCCAGCTCAAGTAACTCTTATATGCCATCTATGTAGATATAAAAACAAGATGAAGAGTGATTGCCATTGATATAACTCTCCCCGGAGACCAAATGACACAAAGCTTAAAAGTTATAGGTCACTGTAAGGCCTTCAACAATGAGCAAATATCATACCACCTAGTGAAGTCTTTTAGTTTATCTTTTTTATTTATTATTTAATGAAATTTTTATAATATAAGTGAATACTTTATAACGACAAAAGTCCAGACTTTTAGTTATTTTTTCTTCTAATATGCATTTATAACAACTCACTTTTTTTTACAGGCAATTAAACAAGTCAGTACAAAATGTGAAATACATGGTTCTTGTGACAGAAGGGAGTGAGTGCTGGGCAACCACGTACATATCTATACCTGTAATATGATCGTACAGTAACTTCACATTTTAGCTTACATGTCATTACTGTATAGAAAGCATAGCAAGTCGGTACAGGTAAATCACTATTGTCAAAGTAATTTTATTATCTTCTTTATATCTTGTTTTATATTACATTCATATAACCTCAAATCACTGATTTTAATATATTGATAGCAATCAACAGACTATTCTTGATTCAGGCATTGTATTTTGATATCATATTAGAAACAACTTGAAATGAATTATAATTGACTCGAAGACAGATTACTGTGTTCAAGTAGGGTTTGTGTCTTCCTATAAACTGTTACCTTCTTGTGTACTAGCAGGTTTAAGATCCAGTTGAACAAGTTTGATGGCGTCAAATTATCTCCCTAACCTGGGACAGTAATGCAAAAGTACAACACCAGAACTTAGAAAATTAGTTGAATAGGCTTATCATCAGGACCAAGTTGCGCAAAACGTAGTGCAAAAAAAATTATCAACTAGACAGCCTTTCCATTGGAGAGCTATCCAGTGGTTGGTTTTTCATTGCTCAATCAATGGATAATGCTGTTATCCAGTGAATAATTGCTTTAGTCTGTGGCTTATTTCCCACAGTGCAGTGTCACTTGAAATAAAACAGACGACCAAAAACCTAAAAGAAAAAGATCGGAAGACTTTAGCAAAGCGACGTTGGCCTTAGTTTGTGAACAAATCGAGGGGAACATTGATGTTATAAGATCCAGACAAATTCTGTTACCAATGCAAGTCGCAAATTGATACAAAACAGGAAAAAAACACACGAAAAAACAAGGCAAACATAGCGTGGATGTGGCAGGTAATCTATATATCTACCACAACAACATAAATGACACAAAGTTCAGATCTGTTCATTCCACACTTACATTTTATGTCCAGGAGCTTAATCAGTTCATCTTGTCAGAGCGTATAAATCGTAGAACAGCGACAATTTAATCAATCAATTAATAAGTAAATAAGTTTCGGAGTTTTCTCACTAATTTACCTGTTTAATAATTTAATCTTTCTTCATTTTAGGAAAGGTAGTCTATCTTTAAATATTCCAAATGTTGAGAATTGTCTACTCAACAGATTATGTTCAGAGTCAGAGTGTGAAGAAGTGGGTTTTCGCCAACTGTCATTAAAAGTCGAAAAGAAAGATAATACCTTAACATCATTTGCAAACAAGAATGTGTCCTCAGTACACGAATGCCCCACTCGCACTATCATTTTCTATGTTCAGTGGACCGTGAAATTGGGGTAAAATCTCTAATTTGGCATTAAAATTAGAAAGATCATATCATAGGGAACATGTGTACCAAGTTTGAAGTCGATTGGACTTCAACTTCATCAAAAACTACCTCGACCAAAAACTTTAACCTGAAGCGGGACAGACGGACGAACGGACGAACGAACGGACGGACGAACGGACGCACAGACCAGAAAACATAATGCCCCTCTACTATCGTAGGTGGGGCATAAAAAGGGATATACACTATCTTTATCTTCGTTTCATTAGCTGTCAAAACATTTCATGTTTGGCAAATGTGAATTTGAATTTAGATGCCGATTTAGTTATGGTTGTGATATTTTACTAAGAAGACGTACTTATAAAGATGTTCAAATTCTATTCAACTAAATTCTTAGTGTCAGTAGCAGGATCACGTTTAGAAATGATGAGAACTAAGATTTAGATATATGTATTGACCGGGCATTGAAAGAAGAGAGGAAGAATGAAAGATTCAACAGAGACCTGATTTTTATAGAAGCATTTTATCATGGGAAGTGCATGACGAATAATACAATAAAGCTAGATCACATAAGTTTGGGGATGATAGTTCAGAAAAGCGTATTCATGGTATCGTTCTTATGGAGCTCGTCTAATCGCGCATATACTCTGGTGTTATTGTAGTAAACATATTAGCAGACTGAACGAAGATGCACAGTTTGGATTAGACACATCTAGAAGATTGCATTCTACAGATATAAAAACAAGAATGTGTCCTCAGTACACGTACACGAATGCCCCACTCGCACTATCATTTTCCATGTTCAGTGGACCGTGAAATTGGGGTAAAAACTCTAATTTGGCATTAAAATTAGAAAGATCATATCATAGGGGACATGTGTACTAAGTTTGAAGTCGATTGGACTTAAACTTCATCAAAAACTACCTTGACCAAAAACTTTAACCTGAAGCGGGACAGACGGACGGACGAACGGACGGACGCACAGACCAGAAAACATAATGCCCCTCTACTATCGTAGGTGGGGCATAAAAACTCAGTTCTTCCAGTAATTCCAGACTTACAGACCCATAAACACAGAAGAGACGTGCTTCTTCTATTCAACGATGATGTTGGTGCTGCAATCAAACAGGCAACCAAAGCAAACGACGACGAGGCAATGATACTGTATAAAGCTACACAGATAGTGCACTTTTTGAAGGAAGAACTTTATATGGAAAGTTAAAACAGTATTTACTTGTTAATATAGCAAAATTGCAATATATGCTATATCTGAAACTGATCTGTAAAAATTACAGCACAACAATAAGTGGATTTTTAGAATGTTGAAAACTAGATTCAGGAAATGTTTACAGATTTTTGTCCCAAATAGAAAACATGATGGACTTTTAATATAAAGAAATGGGACGAATTTGATAAATTATTTACATAGTCTAACTGTTAAAATACCCAGCTTATAAGTGAGAAAAATGATATAAACGAACAGTTGGTAGAAAAAAATCTTCCATTATAGCTCTGAAAAATAAAGCAACTCCAAAACATGAAATTTAGAGCGAAGCACTCCAAATATTGAGATCATTTGTTAAATTATATACTGCAGGTAAGACAACCTCATGTTTGCCTGATAAACAAGCTTTTGATGCTAAGCATGACATAAATCAGATCCCCCCAGTTGTGTGGAACTTTGTATATAAGGAGAGTGCAACTGACAATGAGGATAAAGAATTTATAGAAAAACTGTTGGTTCATGGGATCATCACTATATATGAGACCCCATTTAATGAGAGCATTTTCAAGATTGTATATATGTAGCTTTATATTTAATTAAATATGTACTAGCTGTATATTTAATTGTTAAAATGATCAGTATGTACAACCTTTACTACTTGTAACTGATATTTGTGACAAGTTTATTAATGCCTCATCTACATTTCTATCAATAAATGCCAGACTAGACCTTGGAGTGCCAAACGATTCCTTACGAAGGTACATTACCAACAGATATAATAGGTTAGAACAGCAGCAAAGCTTCCCGACTTCAAACTGTTTTGTTGTAGCTAGTTTCGACCACCAGGATAAAAATCAGTCGTATTCTGTTGTTGGTGTAGGCAAAGATAAGAGTGGTTTTCGTGGAAAAACAATACAGGCCGTAACTCCTTGCCCTTCTGTACTTACTAGTATCAGCAGTTCTAAGTCTTGTGGTACTGGTTTAGATGATAGTGCTGTTCCTTTGCGTGTTGGTGGTATTTCATCTGAAGCTAATGTTATAACTTCAGACATTGATAGCAGTTCATGTGAGGTAGACTTAATTTTAAGTGTTGTTGCTTTTGTTGATAAAGTTTAAACTTGCACAGCGTTATCTTGAGATCGTTCCCTAACATGTGATTTTATTCTGTCTATTGTAAATCCAAATGATAAAATTTGAAACCTCCGATCCAACCGGGGGAATAAATTTGAAAATTTGAAGGCTTCATATTAGAATGTTACACATAGAGAAGCTGCATCTTTTACTGATTTCACATGTATAGGTTTACCAAATATTTGTTACGTGTCAAACAGATACAGATACCTGGAATTAAGACTTCTATCCATTCCTTCAGAAAAAAAATGAGAAGTCTAATTTTAATTTTCCTATAGTCAACTTTCCATTTCTGTGTTGCAACATCCCAGCGGCACCAGCATATGGAGTATATGTGTCTCAATTGATACGGTACTCTTAGAGCTAGCTCAAAGTACGTTGATTTTATTAAACGAGGAATACTGCTTTCTCAAAAGTTGCTAAGACAGGGCTATGAATCAATTAATGTCATCACTCAAGAAATGTTACGGTCGTCATCATGCGCTGATTGGCCATTATGACAAAAGTGTGTCAGAAATCATATCTGATATTTTTCCTCAGTCATAATAACCTTCCATCATTACCGAACTGAACAACGAAATAACACGACGGGTGCCGTATACGGTGCAGGAAATGCTTACCCTTCCGGAGGACCTACTTTCACTCCCGGTTTTTTGTGGAGTTCGCGTTGTTTCGTAATTATTATTTATAACTGTTGATGTAAATGTCCTTTGGTTTTGTGAGTATTTGTTTACTCCTTGGTTTATATTGTTATGGTCTTTACTGCTGTTGGTGTTTTAGATGATACTGCCGACAAAAAAAAAAACAGTTCTTAAGGTGCTTAACATCTTGCACGCTAAATTTGAGATCGGTAAATCATGCAATTATTTTGTTGTAGTAGAAAGTAAAATCACAAAAATACTGAACTGAGGAAAATCCAATCGGAAAGTCCATAATCACATGGCAAAACCAAATGACAAAACACACCAAAAACGAATAGACAAGAACTGTCATATTCCTGACTTGGTACAAATGTACAGGCATTTTCAAATGTAGAAAATGGTGGATTTAACCTGGTTTTAAATAAAGGCAACAGTAGTATACTGCTGTTCAATCTCATAAATCCATGGACAAAAAACAAAATCGGGGTAACAAACTAAAACTGACGGAAACGCATAAATATAAGAGAACAACGACACAACACTACAATGTAACTAACACACACAGAAACGGACCAAGCATCAGACAAAATCCCACGAAAATAACAAATATAACATCAAAACCAAATACATGAATTTGGGATAGACAAGTACTGTGACACGTCTTATCGCAATGTCAATTTACACTCAAAAATAAGAGAAAACAAACGACGCAACGTTAACTGTAACACACACAGAAACGAACTATAATATAACAATGGCCATATTCCTGACTAAACCTCCCACTTTGATGACAGTCTCATCAAATTCCGTTATATTTACAATGATGCGCGAACTAAACAGACATAATAAATAAAATAGTCAAAATATGGGTACAGCAGTCATCATCGTGTAACAATTTTAAAAGGGACAATTTAACAGAACATAACAACATCTATCTACAAACACATTCATTGATTCGAGTGTGTGACGTCAGAAATTTTATACGTCACATATATTTGTCGTTCAATGTATATATACAAACAATTTTAAAATTTCACATGGGCAATGTTAGCATACAGGGTTAAAAAATCAAAAGTATGTAAGAATTAATTTCAGAAATAGACCGAGATTTATAATAGTTCAAAAGTTATATAGAATTTATAAGAATCCACAAATAGTTCATTCCACTACGCGAGTGAATAATTTTGACGTTTGTGGTTCAACGAATGTTCTAATTCATAATAGAAATATATCATGACATATAATAGAACAATATCATACTGGCGGGATCTTTTAAAGTACAGAGTCGCGTTATAAGAACCAATGAAACACAAAAAGTCGCATATACAAAACACACCAGCAAAAAAAAGAAAGATAATACAAACACATTGACGGGATGTTTAAGTACCGAGCCACGCCAAATGGATATCACATAAAACAATCTAACAGTAAAAGTAATATTAATAATAGAAAAAAGATAACTTAAAGAACAATATTACACGTTGTTAAGATGATAAACAACATCAGTACGCAGAAGCTATACATCAAGACCATCATTTATTATTTGTGAAGTTGATACGAAATATTACCAAGGTCTTGGTACCTTCCGATGAACTTTTTTTTAGAAAAAGGACGAGACGTTCTTTGACATACCCCTTGTTCATCAACTTTCTACTCAGACACTGATGACATTTTACAAAGTCTAAATAGGAGCTGCAAGTCGAATAAGTTGGGAAATATATATCCCATGTGCAGGTGACGTAAAGACACGCAAATCAATGAATGTATTTGTAGATAGATGTTTTTCGTGTTCTGTTAAATTGTTCCTTTTAAAATTGTTACACGATGATGACTGTCTTACTCATATTTTGACTATTTTATTTATTGTGTCTGTTTAGTTAACGCATCATTGTAAATATATAACGGAATTTGATGAGACTGTCATCAAAGTGAGAGGGTTAGCGCTATAAAACCAGGTTTAATCCACCATTTTCTACATTTGAAAATGCCTTTACCAAGTCAGGAATATGACAGTTTTTGTCCATTCGTTTTTTATGTGTTTTGTTATTTGATTTTGTCATGTGATAATGGACTTTCCGAATTGATTTACCCCTAAGTTCAGTATTTTTGTGATTTTACTTTTTGGTATATTGCTACTAAGGTGGGGGAAATTTATAATTTCAAAATTAAAATCGTCTCGTTTGTCATAGAATCTGGTACTGAGATGACTGTGTCAGTCAAATTCGAGATATAAGTCTAAAAATGAAGCTGAGGAAGCCGTGTCTGTTGTTTTTTTAATTTCTAGTTCTGGGGGATATATATTAATGGAACTCATTAAGAAAAGTTCGGATTGTTTATGGAAAGAAGATCATCAATATATCTGAATGTGCAATTAAATAATCTGGCTTCTTTGATCCTCTGGTTTTTGACAAGTGTCTGAAGGAACTCCGATTCATATGAAAGTAAGAAGAGGTCGACAAGAAGAGGCGCACAGCTTGTTCCCATAGGAATGCCGACAATTTGTTGGAAAAGTCAAACTCAACAAATATGTTGTCGATAAGAAACTCCAGCATACTGACCAGGTGATGACAAAAGCTATGGCAATTTGATTAAATTAAACAGTGAGTATGATGCAAACTTGCCCTGGGTTCTTCCATACACAGGGGATTGGCACTTTCTTAAAAATCTGTAGCCAATATTTAAATGTGTGTTTGGATGCTGGTCTGAAACAACTTGCATCTAAATTACATCATGGCTCAACATACTGAATTGTAACAGATTGTTCTAAATTTGATGTAACCAATAGATTTGTGTTACAAGTATGGAAAGCTTTGTTGAGGTACCAGGTCAATTATTTTCTTTCAGTTTCAGATAATATTGATTGAAAGACCTAATTTTGAAAACATGTTATTTTTACTTCATTGAATTCTGTTGAGGAGGCAAATAATTGCAATATCGATTCTTTGTGGACTCAAATATGTTCTAAGAAAATAGAGATTTTTCAGCTTTTTCAAATGATCTCCTGTCAGAGTTTAGAAACTGGAGATATGACGATGTTCAAAAAGTGACACATTCTCTTTTTGGAATTCTATTATTCATACAGATTTTATGAAATATCTTGGTTTTTGATGTTGCTATAAAAAAACAAGAAACTGGGAACGGAGAAATGCATGTTTGAAATAACTGGCATGCTTGTTTCATGCCTTTAACAATTATAATTATTCAAGGATGATACCTTATCACATTGCATATTTGCAAAACTTCCCGCCTCATGTTTTGGACTTTTTTTTCTAAAATGGTGTTTCTCGGTTTTTATTTCTGGCAATAATTATTTTTTGGTCGCACTTGATGAAGCTCATGAGATGCAAAGTATTTGAAAAAAAGTAAAGAACGATTTAAATTCTTTCAGCCAGTCCTCGTTGGCAACATTAACATATTATCTGCCATACAGAGCAGAGACACTTGATAATTTAAAAACCCAATTAGGATTTAAACAGAGATTCTCCCCACCATACAGAAATGACAGTCCCATATCATATGTACATTTACCAGAAAAAAATATAGATGAATACTTTTCTCAGTTGGAGCAGTCCACATTGTTATTTTTAGATGACCAAAAAAAATCTACACCACATGATATTTGACATTAATCGACAGACGAACAACAGTCAGACAGCCTTTTGAATTACAGATGGTATGGACATGAGTACCTTATAAATTATGTAGTATTTTTTGGTAGATGCTTCTATAAGGAGAAGAAGAAACCTTATTACATTTTCTGCTCCGAAGGTAACTGGTTGTAAACAGAAGAAGAAAATTAAAGATCAGAAGACAGTTATTTCCTGCCTGAGAAAACACAAATAAGTTTTATCCAAATTTACGAAAAAAGCTATTTCACATTAAGAACAGTTTCAGCAATTACCCAGGGCAAATATGTGATGCAGATGCAAAACCAGAGAAAGGTCAGATCCTGCGCTACTTCTGTATTTAAGATGTATCCAGTATCCTTTATTTCAAGTTTACCCCCACCCCAACTTGATACTGACTATATAATTGAAACGATTCAGAAGAGATATAACTGACCAAACTGTTGAATTCGATCAATTAACCCTTTATACTGATGCACCCTCTAACTGGAGGTAATTTCTTTCAGTGCATAAACAGAAAAGGCTTATGGTAAATTGTATTTCAGATCAATTCCTTACATTTGCAAATCAGAATTTTCTGAATGCTCATGCATCACCGCTGATGGATGTGATAACGAGTTTAACGATCAGACTCGACTTGCTATTGCAAACGCATTCATAGAGTACATGCTAACATGACACTAGGGTGTGACCTGATGCAGTTACTTCAACTGCTCAAACAGTTGTGATTTATATTCCGGACACCGTTGTTTATTTCATAAGTCTTCCTCCTGTATTGGAAAGATAACCATTTTTGATATGATTAGGGAGCATTTATCACTGGTACAGAAACTGCATGTTTGTTAGATTTTGATTCAGAAGATGCACTGCGCAAACAGCAGTGTATTTTTGTCCATATTTCACTGTATTTTGCCACTGACTTCTGTGAAATCCTAAGTTGACAGTCTTCATGGTTAAAATATTCATGATAAACATGTATCGCTAATATCTCAAATTAGGGGAAATATGCAGGAGAGAATCTTTTCAAAACAGGAAATCCTGCCAATTCGGAGGCATTGAAATTTCAGTGGCCGAGATCAAGCTGGGTTTTTCAGTTGTGGGCACAAGCTTCTGAAAATTTCCTCCAGTTCTCCTCTCTTTCACATTTTGGATGAGGGTAAGTAATTTCTTGGGTGTATATGGGACACTGAAGGACATTTTAAGTAAGTATGCAGACAGACCAGTGGTAAACAAAAGGATGTTCATGTAAGACAGGTTGTACCTATTATCGCTGCAAATGCAGAAAATCTAAGCCAGGTTCTAAGGATGGTTTCCCTGGTCCTGGATGTAAGTGCACTAATTGTGGGAACAACATATTCATCTTGAAGTGATGAAACACATTTTTGTTTTGCCTCTGAAAAATGTATTTGGTCGGCCATTCACAGTTTTCAACTTATAAAAAAGGGGTGAAATTCAAAAATAAAATAGTAATTAAAATTTTACGTATCTTTGACATATGTTTAAGAAATCGTTCATTTGGAATCATTTAACATGGATTCCACTGAGGACGACACCAGAGCAAGGGATGGTTGAAAAGAAATGGAACTGTACTCTTCGTCAAAATGGGTCAAATCAGGTCGCTAAATAATGTCCAGATTAAAAGTTGAAAATTGCGTGAATGATCGATTATATGGGTATAGAAAACAAGCTATCCGTTGGACTTCTAGCCGCCCGACAGTTCCACCCTCGCGAAAGTGGCTAATATGTTTGACTGTGTGGGATTTATAAGTACACAGACACGTCCAAGTAATAGTGGAATTTTTAAATGCGATGTATCGCACAGAGAGAGGGACATGCACACTATGCAATCAAAAACTCTTGCAACTAATGCATGTCCCATATCACGCTACAATAATTTTCAGTAGCATTCGAAATTCTCGCCCTTCATCCGAGGTGACCAACTATACAGATCCTACCTTTTAGAGAAACTTGTTACTTTTTTTCTCGTCCAGAAAATGCATGAAATATAAACCACTGGACGTAAAGCAAATATCACCAATCATTCATCAAGCAATACAATTGATAAAACAGATAAAACTGATGAAGTTATACATATAATTTAATGTTATAAGAAATAGTCAAGCTCAAGAGTTATCCCATGGCCATTAATCTTTTAAAATTAAATGTAGAATTGAATTGGTTTTTTTTAATAGACTGATTTCTTAGTTTTTGTTTCATGTTAGTTCATCTATAGTTTCTTATAGCCACAGAAAATTTTTCGAATAAAATTGTTCTATACTAAAATTTGAGAACATAACCATGTCCTTCTTTGTCATAATAATTATGTACATCGTTCAATTTTCGTCTGGCGTACTAAATTATAATCCTGGTACCTTTGATAACTACTAGTGTGCTAAAACAGTAGGATATTCATTTAAATTGTACATGTCGTTAAAGATTTTGTTTTGTGTTGTTGTCACAAAACAGAATATGCATACTCTCTCAAGACATATTAGGAATAAGGTGTACTAAGAATTTAAGTGAAAATGGCAAACAGTGGCAAGATTTATTACACTTTTTTGGAAAAGTCATGTGGTACCAAATAAAAATGGTTAACAAAGAAATACACGAATATTAGCATAAACTATCAATGTATGCAAAACCTTAGCCTTAACAGAAGGAAGAACCTTACAAAAAATTTAAAAAATTAAATATCAGCATGAAAACGATAAATAGTGAATATAGGGTGGGCACTTAAAGTTAACCATCGAGAGACGTTAACCATCGAGAGTCGGTTTTTAGCCACGCCCATTGCACCTAAAAACGCATACTTTTGGAGCTCTTTAGTGTGAAGGTAGGAAAAGTATACGGACTTGCGGGGCTGTCAACAATATTTTGGCTTCTTTTTCCCATAGCTAGGATTTGTATTCCACCTCTACAGGTATGCTTTGACAACTAGGATTTGCATTCAACCTCTTTTTGGAAATGCTTTGAACGAGAAGGAATGTTTTTCTTTTGCGACGCAGATGCATACACTTGCATTGGAGGACCTCATGTTATTCTGCTCAGAAAAGCAGAAACCTTGGTGTACATCGTTAGATTTAAGTCTGTAGTGAAAAAAAACCCAACATAATTTTAAAATGAATATGTAGACGACTCCGAAGTGGATGAAGGACGCGACGTCCATACTGCCACGCCTCTATAGCCCAACTATCAAAGTAGTCCTCATAATTATGATGTTTTGCAACAAAGACGCCATAATTATTTGAACAAATATAGATGGACAAACTAGCGATGACTAAACTGTATCTAGAATTGATTTTCCCTCCTTGAATAAAGTACACAATAATAAACTCTTACTTTTTTACAAAGAAACAAACTATTTTTTAGAAAGAACAAAGAACAAGATAATGCCTGTGAAGTATTTAAAAGCTTATGTTTGCTTTTTTTTATAAACACATTTTTATGATGTGTTTTCTAACCAAAAGAGAGTGGTTTTGAAAATTTGTGACTTTACATTGAACGAGTATGAATTTTCTACACAGTTCAAGGATGTAAGCACAGCAGAAGACTTTGTACCAACTTTCGAACAACTAACACTAGTTCATCATATAATTTTCGTATATAATTTCCAGGGTTTATGTAGATATTTTGTTTTTTTATTGCGTAGGTAAAGATGTAGCCTTCTCCCTTATTATTTGTGTTTCATGTGGTGGTGTGTAATGTACGGATGGAATACCAAAGTACCAAAAGAGGAAAATTGGTTGATAAAAATACGACCGAGAACACCAAGAAAGATGACTAAAGAAGTTATGGGAACTTTAATGACTTTATATATATCTAATAGTTTTCTCGACCTATTCACATAATTTTAAGCCTTATAATGTGACCTATTCCAACTGCACGTCCTATCGCCTAGTATATAGGAAGACAAGACATAATAGCTTACCAAGATTGGAAACCAGTACATATACACCTTGAAAAAAGAATTGCAACATCTTGATTTTTTCACCTTGGAAAATCAGCCTCCTTTTTTTAATAGATTATGATACAATATTTATATAATAATATTGAAACATAACTACGAAAAAACTAACGGCATAATTTATGAACACAAAAAGAACGAAAAACAAATAAGTAACACATCAATAAACCACAACTACTGAATTACAGGCTCCTGACTTGGAAGACACCTACATACAGAATGTGGCGGGGTTTAACATTTTCGCGGGACATCAACCCTCCCCCTAACCTAGGACAGTGGTATAACAGTGCAACATTAAACGAATTATAAAAATCAGTTGAAAATGGCTAAAATTCATCAGATGGATACACATAGAAATATATATAACAAAAACATAAAGTTGACGTGGCCGGGTACTTGTATATCACAACAAGACAATACGTACTGATCTGAGAGTACTCGCAGTTACTGACAGCTAGTTCAAAGCCCCTAACAACTAATTAAAAAAATCATGCATCGAAGACAAGTTTATCAATCAATACACACCCAGCATCCAATGTATTTAGTGTAAAAACGTCATAAACAGGCAGAGAAAAATATGACTGTGTGCAATGCCAAGATACAGGTATCGACAGATTGTTGATCAATAAATGTGTAGATATATATAACAATAATAATTAGTTTGCTTTTAATTTATTGATACCAAAATCAATATTAATACCAATAAAAACAATATTCAATGATATAATTACAGTGTAGAATTGGTAACCTTTTAGAATACATTTATTTAAAGGATCGATAAGTTTACCAGGATCGTTAGAACTAAATTTCCGGGCACGGTAAACAACAAATAAAGAACTCTTAATATGTCAAGAAAGGGAAATTGTTGATATTTACATGCCTCCAGATTTCAAATCTAATTTTCCGTCAACTTGATGCCACAGAGGTGCCATTCCAGAAACCATCCGACATAAACATTCAAAAAGCAACTTGGTCCTCATACAAGTACCATAACACAGTTAAGACAATGATTGGCTGCACACCTAAGGGCACGGTTTCCTATGTTTAAGACACTTATGCAGGCTCAGTCAGTGACAAACAAATAATTGAAAACTCAGATCTACCTAATGAGTCTGTGTTTCAGAAAGGTGCAAGTATAATGGCGGACACTGGGATTAAGGTGCAGGATTTGTTTGAATCACAGGATGTTATGGTAAACACATCGACAATGCTGAAAGGGAAGTGACAAGTCTCATTCGGAACGTTCCGATATATATGTTCACGATAGAAGAGCTGCATCAAAGCGCATTCACACAGAGAGAGGGTTGTAGGCTTTAGAAAGAGATTTAAAATTTAAAAAGTGCATTGGCCCAAAGTCAATCCCTCTTAGTAGCAGGATAACCAAAGTTTGTTTCTATCTGGTACATTTCTGAAAGTCGTTGTTGTCAAATTCGCATAATTTGGAATTTAAGTAAACATGTAAAATAAAAGTACCATTCATACCTATAGTTATTTGCCTATACCAAGTCAGGGTTATTCAGTTACATGTTTTTGCCACTATTCTGTTTATACTGTAATGGGATATGTAACAAATAAGACAGCAACATATATAATATATATATCTTGATATATTAATTCATTTATTGGAATGCAGTATTTGCACATATAAGTCATAATCCTGACTTGGTACAGGCAATTTCAAATGTAAAAAATGTTGAATCAAACCTGGTTTTATAGCACTAAAACTCTCACTTGTATGAAAGTCGCATCAAATTCCGTTATATTACAACGATGCGCGAACAAAACAAACATAATAAGTAAAAGAGTCAAAATATGGGTACAGCAGTCATCCCTGTGTCACAATCTCAAAACAAACAAATATTTAACAAGAATGTGTCCCAAGTACACGGATGCCCCATCCGCACTATCATTTTCTATGCTCAGTTGACCTTGAAAATGGGGAAAAAAACTATAATTTGGCATTAAAATTAGAATGATCATATCATAGGGAACATGTGTACTAAGCTCCAAGTAGATTGGCCTTCAACTTCATCAAAAACTACCTCGACCAAAAACTTTAACCTGAAGCGGGACAGACGGACGAACGGACGCACCACAGGAGTTTGAAATCCTATCAATAAGGGGGTAAAAATATACCAAAGTCGACTATCACAGTAGAGCTTCTCTCGAAGAGGTCAGGAATATGACAGTTGTTATCCATTAGTTTTATGCGTTTGAGCTTTTGATTTTGCCACTTGGTGTTGGATTTTCCGTTTTGAATTTTCCTACGAGTTCAGTATTCTTGTGATTTTGCTTTTTTAAGAATGTTTATGATTAAAAGAACTTCTCTAGTGTTAATCATATGATTGTAGTATTCATACTTAGGGAACGACCATTTGATATTCTGGGAAAGGGGGCGGGGGGGGGCCAGGAGAATTTGTTTTTGATCGGTTATTTATTTTTGTAAATTAAGAGGACAGATTATTCATTTTCTGCACTATTGAAGCAAGATTTTTCATTTTCATTTAAACTAGGGACTGATTATTCATTTTCACAACTATATTTATGATATTCGAAAACACACAATTTTTAAAATATTTGTTTATTATAAATAATACATGTATAGTCAAGTCATGGTGTACCATTTAATTAGAATTAATCATTATCTTCTGCAGAAATGAATCTTGTTTATCCCAACTGCATATACATGTATTGCGTACATACATAGTATAAAGGCCTCTTTTAATAGTATTGTTAAACATATTTCGCCGAGCGGAGCGTGGCAAAATTGTTTTGAAGGGTTTTGGAACATCTGAAGGCCCCAAAAGCTTTAGAACAAATGATGCAAAATCATGCTTTCTGGGTGTTCCCCAGATCCTTTCTTAATCTGAAAATGCAAGTTTTGTTTTAATAATTTTTTGACAATATTTTGGTCTCAAAGCAAAAAGTATACTTTAAATTCAGTGGAAGACTTAAGTTTCTAGGGACAACTTCAAAAGACCAATATGTATGATATAGCAAAAATGGAATTCACATATAGTTAAGTCCATGGCTGCTAGTTTTTTTTAAACTCATGATCAAGTTCATAACAAAATTACTAGATTACAAAAGGAATGCAACACTAACAGATTACAGAAGGGCAATCAATGAACAAGAGACAAATAAATAAGAAGCATTGATCCCAAAAAATCAGGGCTATGTCTGAGGGAGAACAGAGCTTGCTTCTTGCAAGGCACTCGCCGTGAACACAATTTGATATGGAGACAAGCGTTTGGTTTTGAAATATCCTACAGGAGACATTTGCCTCAATGTAGTTACGACCCTGTAAATAAAAGTGAGGTAAGTGTTCCTGAGACAATATAAACTCAAGTTAAATGAAACGAATTTTCAGACATTTCAAGTATATTCAAATAATATTTATACTTTTATCATTAAAAGATTTGGGAAGAGTTTCCCGATTTTCTTTTTTGGAAAAAAGATGAATTTATGAAGAATTTGGTGCCATCTTATACTTTCGATTAGACCTGCTGAGTTATTTATTTTCAATACATTGCAAGTCAGGTAATTTATTTTCAAACTACCACAGAACAAACCATTTATTTTTGTGATTATCAAGGCCGAGCTATTTATTTTCAAAATCCTCCTGCCCCCCCCCCCCCCCCCCCAGAATATCAAATGGTCGTCCCCCTACCAATTAAACAAAATTTTCGGCCAGTTAGGTTTGCTCCACGTAGCGATAATTCTGCCTTTAACTTTGGGATGGTCCAGGTACTGTATTTCGCTGTTGACATATTTGATGTAATTCAAGCGCCTTCCTCAACTCAAGCGCTAAACTTACCACCGTTGGAACCACAACGACGTCTGACTGGAAATGTCGTAAATGAAAACCACTGTTCATCAACAAGTGCGCGGACCAAGCATCTACGTCAGTACGTTTGTGACGTTATGTAATATTGTTTTAATAATGCCTGTACCAAGTCAGGTATATGACAGTTTTTGTCCATTCGTTTTTGATGCGTTTTGTTATTTGATTTTGCCATGTGATTATGGACTTTCCCAATTGATCTTCCTCTAAGTTCAGTATTTTTGTAATTTTACTTTTTTATACACGTTCTTCACAATTTTCAAAATTATTTATACGCTACAATTTATAATACAAAATAATACATCTTTAACAAATAAATTACGGTCGAAAAGATTGATATATAATTCTGCACTTCGACCAACCATTTTTTTTGTATGTTTTTGAGTGAACAGTAAATTTAGAGTGTTTACTTTAAATATAACACAAGAACGCCGATTTATATGCTCTGAAATTTTGATCCCGAAACCTCGGGCTTTAAACATGAAATCCCGGGGTCCCGAATTTAAAGAAAATAAATTCCGACATCCCGAAACTCGAAAAAAAAGAATTTCCGGATCCCGAAAGGATCAATCCCGAAATCCCGAGCTTAAAAACACCCGATCCTGACGTCCCGAAAAAGGTCTGATTTAACTATACGAAATAAATTTTGAATGAATATGTTCTTTGTTGTTTTGCATGAAATTGAAAAACGAACAGTCTTCGACTTCATGAATTTACATTTTCAGGAACATTTTCAGATGTACAAGTACACTGCCACGACTATATATTATTGCATTTTGTTTCATATATAGATAGATTTCAAACCTTGTCTGTTAAATAGGCGGGATGACCAAATAGCCCTTATAGTTCTACAAGTGTTGTGTTTTTTTATCATTGGGTCAATGTGTTTTATGTTTTCAGCAATAAACCATGATGAATAGGAGGGGACATCGATTTCGTTCTCTCACTTAAGGAACCCGTCTATGTTGTGTTTTCCCCCGAAAAGACATTATTTTTTAGTTTTATACATCTGCAGATTTTATTCATTTTATGCATTTGTATTCTGCGTTGCAACCTGACCAACATTGGGTAAATATAAATAATATTGCAAATTCTTGCACATTTTATTTACCAGTGAAAAGGAACGCAGTGAAATGTAATTAAACATACGTGTTACATGAATGA
Organism: Mytilus galloprovincialis; assembly: GCF_965363235.1. NCBI lineage: Eukaryota > Metazoa > Mollusca > Bivalvia > Mytilida > Mytilidae > Mytilus > Mytilus galloprovincialis. Next base: position 77,840,108 of record NC_134841.1, on the reverse strand, counting down.
TAATAAAATCGAGAAAGGAAATGGGGTTTGTGTCAAAGAGTCAGCAACCCGCACAAAGAGAAGATAACAGCTGAGCTACTAATGGGTCTTCAATGCAGCGAGAAAATCCTGCACCCGGAGGCGTGCTTCAGCTGGCCCCTAAACAAAAATATTATGTTTTCATTTGATCTTCCATTGAGTTTACTTAAATTATTTTTAGAGGACTGCATTATCTTTGATTGAGTTGACTTAAATTATTTTTAGAGGACTGCATTATCTTTGATTGAGTTGACTTAAATTATTTTTAGAGGACTGCATTATCATTGATATGGTTATATTTATAAATCAACGGTTCACAAAATTTATATTTTTTTGAAATACTAAGGCTTTTCTACCTAAGGCATAGGTTACCTTAGCTGTATTTGGTAAAACTTTGGGTCTCAATGTTCTTCAACTTCGTACTTTATTTGGCCCTTTTAACTTTATTGGATTCGAGCGTGACTGATGAGTCTTTTGTAGACGAAACGCGCGTCTGGCGTATATACAAAATTTAGTCCTGGTATCTATCATGAGTTTATTTGATGGAGTTGTATGGAACGCCTTATGACTGCCTTATGTTAATGATCAGCATTATATTTAGTGCTCACAACATTATATGCAGTGCTCACACCATTATATGCAGTGCTCACAACATTATATTAAGTGCTCACAACATTATATTAAGTGCTCACAACATTATATGCAGTGCTCACAACATTATATGCAGTGCTCACAGCATTATATGCAGTGCTCACAGCATTATATGCAGTGCTCACATCATTATATGCAGTGCTCATAACATTATATGCAGTGCTCACAACATTATATTAAGTGCTCACAACATTATATTGAGTGCTCACAACATTATATGCAGTGCTCACACCATTATATGCAGTGCTCACAACATTATATTAAGTGCTCACAACATTATATTAAGTGGTCACAACATTATACGCAGTGGTACAAACATTATATGTAGTGGTCACAACATTATATGTAGTGGTCACAACATTATATGAAGTGGTCAAAACATTATATAAAGTGCTCACAACATTATATGAAGTGGTCACAGCATTATACGTTTTTTGTTGTATGATGAGATTGATGTATGATGAGATCATTCGGTAAACTTCGTTTTTTAGCGGAAATTACCGAATCCATAATTGGTAAATTACGGTAAATTAATGCCCAGCAAACAAATTTCAACAGTTATTATTACATATGTTATCACTAAGGTAGTATACAATATTTAAAACTGATTAAAATAAGTAAATTAAGAAGTATGATCAATTTAACACAAATTTATTCCACACCAGGGCAGTTTAAACTTATTTTGAGGATCAGTTTCACCATATTCACAACTAAATATATGTATATAAGATTATATTTAAGTCTTTATTAAACTGCTTTGCCGAACGCAGTTGGATACGACCGCAGATGTCCAACCCTGAACCGTTCGGACAAAAATGGACACACTATTCACGCTTGATTCAGGTCTGAATTTGGAATGTAATTAAATATTTGACACATAATAGGTTTCTGACACAGAATAACTAGTCAAAGAACTAAAAATTGGTTATATAATTTGAATTCATACTTAATTTTTTTCTTTTGCACTACGCTGTTGCGAGTTGCCCCCCCCCCCCTCCAAAAATTAAAAAATAACCTCCTTTTTTAGTTGTTTTGTGCAATATACTATGCTGTTGCATACTGACCCCAACCTCAAGAAAAGAAAAATGTATCCCCCACTATTTTCTTTTTAATTTCTGAAATCTGATATGGGAAAAAAAAATCTTTACACATAATTTTAAAGCAGTGTAAGGGAGGTAATCAAACATGTCTGGATTACCTTAATAGATTTGGATTACCTTCCTTACACTGGTTTCAAATTGTCTTAATTGACCATTAACCAAGAAACCCTTGTTTTCCCCTCTTTTTTTGCCTCTAATTCCTAAACGGTTTGAGACATAACACCTCCCCCCACCTACCCCTCCGAGCAAATCATAACCATCCCTTTTGTAGTTTGGGAAACTTGTGGTATAATTTCAGAGAGATTCATACACTTAATGACTGGAAACTACAAAAATGTTTATTTCGACCTCCTTTTTGGCTCCTAATTCCTAAACAGTTAAGACCATTCACCCCCCCCCCCCCCCAATCAATCCCAACCTTTCTTTAGTGGTTATAAACCTTGTGTTAAAATTTGATTGATTTCTATTTACTTAAACAAAAGTTATTATCTGGAAAACATCTGTCTTCGGCGACGCTGACGACGACGACGTGATAGCAAAATACGACCATTTTTTTCATTTTTTCTTGCAGTCGTACTAAAACATGTACATTTATACACATATATTGTGCATTTCTGAATAAATATATTCAGATTACTCGGGATTGTAATTAAGATATGTTATGACCCAGTATTTTTCAAGGAGAACCAAATATCTGTCAGAAGTAAACTGTTCATTGCATATTTTTTTATCAATGTTGGTCGGCAATTGCAAATAGAATTTTACTTAAACATTTACGATTTTCAATCATATTTTAAAAGGCATGTCACAGCAATGTTTGGTGCAAAATAACAAGTTTGTGAATTTAAATTCTTTTAAGAATATAATTCGGACTATGCTATACATAAAAGTCAAATTAGTTTCGACAATTTTCCATATTTTTTTTCGTGAGTGATCCATATCCATGAGAAAGAAGCCCCACAGAAACAATCAAGATCCGTCGTCAAAAGTAACTTTCCAGATAACGAAAAAAATATTCAGAAATGAAATTTTCAACGTTTTACATTGATCCTGACATGGGATATGGAAAAAAAATTAGTAGCAAAAATAACAGAAATCCCAACACTATAGACAAGCTTGTATGTTAGAAGAATTAAAACGCCAATAACAACAACGAGAAGAATTCACAGTAAAACAATACTAGAAGTTTTCCATTAATATAATTATATTACAATTACATATTGACATAATAACGAGTATCGTTTTTTGTTTTGTGAAGCAACAAATAGCATTCCTCTTTTATGTGTTGTTGCTATCATCTGGACCTAAACACAAATTTGAATCTTTTTTCGAGGTCCATTGTTATCAAAGAAGTGCGATCTAAAAGATATTATTCTTCTATGACTTGTAATTGATTATATTTTGTATCTTAATGTACCTTAACCAGAATTAATTTAGGTCAAGTAGTTATCAAAGGTACCAGGATTATAATTTAGTACGTCATATGCTCGTTTCGTCTACATAAGACTCATCAGTGACGCTCATATCAAAATATTTATAAATCCAAACAAGTACAAAGTTGAAGAGCATTGAAAATGACTCTTTTTTCATGGACAATCGATACTATCCAATAATAGTAAATCATTCTTTTTTGCTCACAGTTTGTTTCAATCTTTACCTAAATGCAAAACTTAGATGCATGATTTTTTTTATTAGTTGTTAGTGGCTTTGAACATGCTGTCAGTAACTGCGAGTACTCTCAGATCAGTACTTATAGTGTCTTTTTGTTGTTGGAATATACAAGTACCCGCCCACGTCCACTCTATTTTCTTGTTAGATGTATTTATATTTGTACCCATCTGATGAGTTAAGCCTTTTACAACTGATTTTCATAGTTCGTTCTTATGTTGTTCTGTTACGCCACTGTCCCAGGTTAGAGGGAGGGTTGGTATCCCGCTAACATGTTAAAACCCGCCGTACATTCTGTATATATGTGGCTGTCCCAAGTCGGGAAGAGCCTTTATTTCAGTGGTTGTCGTTTGTTAATGTGTTATATACATGTTAGTTTGTTTGTTTGTACATAAATTAGGAATGTTTTGTCTGATGCTTGGTTCGTTTCTGTGTGTGTTACGTTTCGGTGTTATGTCGTTGTTCTCCTCTTATATTTAATGCGTTTCCCTCGGTTTTGGTTTGTTACCCCAATTTAGTTTTTTGTCCCTGGATTTATGAGTTTTGAACAGCGGTATACTACTGTTGCCTTTATTTACGTTTATCATTTCGGGGCCTTCTATAGCTGACTATGCGGTATAGGCTTTGCTCATTGATGAAGGCCGTACTGTGGCCGTTTAGTTGTTAATTTCTGTGATGTCATTTTGTCTCTTGTGGAAAGTTGTTTCATTGGCAAGCATACCACATTTTTATATATATTAACCGTGCAAACTGACGAACAAACGTAGTAAACGTTTTATTCATCCCCACAAACTCAGTTTTCATAAGAGATGATAACTTTAAATGAAGATGTTAAACTGGGTCTTGAAAGGGTATTTTTTTCTTATGAAAGTTTATATTTCTATATAAGACTGCTGATCATACTAAGAAGACAAACTACTTGGCGTGCTAAAAAGCTTGTAAAAAAAATGGAATAATTGATGTAAAGTTATGTTAAACACCTACAATGAAATGCTTTAAACTGCATTTTCCATATCTGTTAGAAACTTATTCATGTAAAAATGCCAAATTCTGAAAATCGATGCCAAAAATGACTCTATCATGACATATATAAGCTAGCGTAATATGGCACTTATGTGTTATAGAAAGCTGACTGTTTTATTTAAAAGGTAATTAAGCTTTTTAAAACTGAGTACGGACTATAAAGTGGCACCTTGCTAAAGTTCTTCAGTAGGAAATGAACTCGAGGAATATATCATACAAATTTTCCTTCGATATTTCATTAAATAAACATTTTATTATTTAACTTACATTTTGCCATTCGTATTTCTTACGACGAACAGAACTACTTCAATCATTCACCTCTTAGTTTCATCTTTTCCTTACTTATTTCAATCAGTTTTAAATATTGTATACTGCCTTATGATAACATGACTTTAATAACTGTTTAAATTTGTTTGCTGGGCATTACCGTAATTTACCAATTATGGATTCGGTAATTTCCGCTAAAAAACGAAGTTTACCGAATGATCTCATCATACATCAATCTCATCATACAAAAAAAACGTATAATGTTGTGACCACTTCATATAATGTTGTAAGCACTTCATATAATGTTTTGACCACTTCATATAATGTTGTGACCACTGCATATAATGTTTGGACCACTGCTTATAATGTTGTGAGCACTTTATATAATGTTGTGAGCACTTAATATAATGTTGTGAGCACTGCATATAATGGTGTGAGCACTGCATATAATGTTGTGAGCACTGCATATAATGCTGATCATTAACATAAGGCAGTCATGGCGTTCCATAGAGTTGACTTAAATTATTTTTAGAGGACTGCATTACCTTAAAGAGATTTTAAGTTAGCATGTTCGAGTGTGTTAGTCTTTAGTTTTCAATATGTTGTGTACTATAATGTTATTGGAATATAAATGAATAATAGGAGCTTAAAAAGTAAAATAGCAAAATAAAACCGAGCTCCGAGGAAAATTCAAAATGGAAAGTCCCTCAAATGGCAATATCAAAAGCTGAAACACATGAAACAAATGTGACATTCTTCACTTAGTACAGGATTTTCCTTTACATGTAGAAAATGCTGGCTTTAATCTAGTTTTACAGCTAGCTAATAAACCCATCGTAGATACCAGGATAATTTTTTTATATTTACGCCAAACAAGCGTTTCGTCAAAAAAAGACTCATCAGTGACGCTCGAATAAAAAAATGTTTAAAGGGCCAAATAGAGGACAAAGTTAAAGAGCATTGAGGACCAAAATTTCCTTAAAGTTTTTCCAAATACAGCTAAGGTAATCTATTTCTGAGGTAGAAAAGCCTTAGTTTTTCAAAAATTCAAAGTTTTGTTAACAGTTAATTTATAATTATGAACATATCAATAATAACTCAAGTCATCACAGAAGTGCTGACTACTAGGCTGGTGAGACCCTCTGGGAAATAAATCTCCATTAGCAGCTAAACCCTTCACTTAATGAAAGTCGAATAAAAAGTAAGATCCCAATATACTGAACCCCCGAGGAAAAATCAAGAAATAAAGTCCTTAATCAAATGGCAAAATTAAAAGCTCATACACATCAAACAAATGGATAACAATTGTCATATTACTGACTTTGTACAGGCATTTTCTGGTGGATTAAACCTAGTTTGAAGCTAGCAAAACCTCTTACTTATATGGCATCAAATTCGATAATATTGACAACGATGTGTGAACAATAAAAACAGACATAATAGGTTAAAATGTCAAAAATAAGGGTACAGCAGTGTTATAATCTTAATCACTAAAAGAACAAACAAATATGTAACAAGAAACACAAAAAGGCATAGACAAATCACATCAGCACCAATTAAAGACAATAATACAAATCTTTGTCAGAGCACAATGGCGGAATGTTTTAGTACAGAGTCACGTAATATGTATCAAAGAAACACAGCAAGGCAAAGCACATTAACAAAATGAAAGACAAGAATGCAATTCCTTTTACAATAAGTCGGGATGTATAAGTACAGAGCCATGTCATATGCATCAAAGAAACTCAAAATTAGACCGTTGGTTTTCCCGTTTGAATGGTTTTACACTAGTAACTTTGGGGCCCTTTATAGCTTGTTGTTCGGTTTGACCTAAGGCTCCGTGTTGATGGCCGTACATTGACCTATAATGGTTTACTTTTATAAATTGTCACTCACACCACATCTTCCTATATCTATATAACAAATTACACTAGCAAACATGGAAGACAAGAATACAACAATTATCATAGAACAATTAGTTATTTTTGGGGGGCACTTTTCGGTGTGAGCCAAGGCTCTGTGTTAAAGACCGTACTTTGACCTATAATGGTTTACTTTTATGAAGTGTGACTTGGGTGAAGAGTCTCATTGGCACTCATACTACATCTTCTTATATCTATAAATAGTAAAAGTATTATTCGTAAAGACAAATACAGGAGTATAACATGTTATTGAGATAACTATCAACGCCAGTACCCAGTCTACACATCAATACCATCGTGTATTATTTGTGAAATTGATACGGAGGAATATTTATAAAACTAGATATTGAGTGAAAACGATGTGTGATAGGTAAAAACAGAGGTACAGCAGTCAACAAATTACAATGTGTTATATTCTTAATCACCTTTAAAACAAACAAATATGTCATCAAAGAAAACAAAAACACATATAGACAGTGCATTAGCAAATCCGAATGACAATAATACAAAAATTAAGCAAAGCACATACAATGACGGTATGTATAAGTACCGAGCCACGTCAGATAAATATTACCAAACATAAATTATAAAGGAAGAGCAATAATTTACAAGGACAAATTAAACAAAACATAACACGTTATTAAGGTGATAAACGACGACCTAGAACATATACTTGTAAGATCATACATTTTTGGTTCATACGTGTCAAATTTGGCCTTTCCCAAATTGTTTTGTTATAAATTAGACGTTAAATTGAATTGTTTCATATTTTTCAGATCCTTTTAAAGCCGACGAATTGGTATGGGGCTTTGTTCTGTTGAAAACCTTATGGTTGCTAATAATTGCTTGAACCCACTTCAATTTTACTTGTAGATAGTTGTCTCATTGACAATCATACCAAATACCCTTATTTTTATATATACAAACTGCAGCAATTCAACTAAATATTTAACGCTCCTGACTTAGGAATGGTACATACAAGTTGTGGTGGTGTTAATTATGTTTGTTGGTCCTCAATCATCCTCTTGAATAGGACAGTGATGTAACTGTACAACAATAGAAATCAAACTATACAAATCTGTTGCAAATGACTTTACTCAAACGAATACTAGTAGTACGAAGAAAAAACTAAACAATACATTGTGTATCAACCAAAAACGTGTCATTCATACTATTTGTCTAGATATCTACCAGAATCCGGTACTGATATTAGACAGCTGTATTAAACTAGCTGCGATTTTTTTAAAATCATTAGATACGTATGTTCCACCTCCACCAGATAAAGTTGTTCTGTTGTTTTGGCTATCATATTTAGGTAATAATTTTATAACATATAGTTTTAAAAGCCATAATTGAAAACCCTATAGAATCCTATTAATATTTTCATAGTTGTTGAAAGAAACAAGGTGCCTGATAAAATTTATGAAAAGTTGAGGGAGAATCATTTCCCGACAAACTCGCAATGGCTTATATCTCGAAATCAAGTACACGCACTCTTTATTTTTATGCCCCACCTACAATAGTAGAGGGTCATTATGTTTTCTTGTCTGTGGATCCGTTCGTCCGTCCGTTCGTTCGTCCCGCTTCAGTTAAAGTTGTTGGTCAAGGTAGTTTTTGATGAAGTTGAAGTCCAGTCAACTTTAAACTTAGTACATATGTTCCCTATGATATGATCTTTCTAATTTTGATGCCAAATTAGAGTTTTTACCCCAATTTCACGGTTCATTGAACATAGAAAATGATAGTGCGAGTGGGGCATCCATGTACTTGGGACACATTCTTGTTTTTATGCTGTTTTAGTTACTTTATTTATACTATCAACTTATAAATAAAGGCAACAGTAGTATACCGCTGTTCAAAACTCATAAATCCATAGACAAAAAACAAAATCGGTGTAACAAACTAAAACTGAGGGAAACGCATTAAATATAAGAGGAGAACAACGACACACTATTAAAATGTAACACACACAGAAACAGACTAAGCATTAGACAAAATCCTATGAGAATAAAAAATATAACATCAAAACCAAATACCTGAATTTGGGATAGATAAGTACCGTGACACGTCTTATGGTAATGTGAATTAACACTCAAAAATAAGAGAAAACAAACGATAACAGTTTTAACTTTGTACTTGTTTGGCTCTATAACTATTTTGATCTGAGCGTCACTGATGAGTCTTTTTGCAGACTAAACTCGCTTCTGGCGTATTAAATTATAATCCTGGTACCTTTGATAACTATTTACACCACTTGGTCGATGCCTCTGCTGGTAGACATTTCGTCCCCGAGGATATCACTAGCCCAGTAGTCAGCACTTCGGTGTTGACATGAATATCATTTATATGGTCATTTGAATAAATTTCCTGTTGACAAAACTTTTTCGAAGGAGTTTCTTATTCCAGGAATAGATTACCTCAGCCGTATTTGGCACAACATTTTGAAATTTTGGGTCCCCAATGCTCTTCGACAACTCTTGATCTGAGCGTCACGGATGAGTTTTATGTAGACGAAACGCGCGTCTGGCGTATTTAATTTTAATCCTGGTACCTTTGAAAAACTTTATAGTTATTTTAAAACAGAATAGCGAACATCATTAATGAAAGAACTAAATACAAAGGGTCAGTGTTAAATCGCAGAATGAAAACAAATAAAATTCAATTGAATTTACTTTTCTTCTATTTGTTCAACTCGTACAAATACATTTATTATTATCCGGCAAGACGTGCATTTGAATATATTGTGACGTTTTTTGACAGATAACAGTGCCTACATTTTTGGGGAAGACGGCTTCAAGCCGTCAATCCCCAATGGGGTTGACCAGAGTGACATTCCCTCACATCATTCATTTTGTTTTTATAGTGTGGAAAACCCCCCAACAAATCTTACTGAGAATGAGGAGATGGGGAGACACAAATGAATAAATTGACTTTAAACACTTTTTTACACATTTCCCTTCTGTTTCTCTCGAAATTATCGTATATTGAGCTCTCCTTTACACTATTTACGTTTCTTTTACAATCCGGAAAAATCAGTATGACGAGATATTCTAAATATATCCAACCTACATTATATTTTATAGTTACGTCATTGTTGGAATGCCACACTACGCATAAGCAGGGATATCCTTCACTAGTTATTTAAATCATTCTCAAAGATTGTGCACTTATTAAAAAATAGTATTTGTTAAATTTAAACATAATGATGGTTGCTGTAGATGATTCAAACATCAACATGCAATACTTTAATTTGTAGGTCAACAACTTTCAAAGTAACCAAAAGTCCGAGGGCCTACATGAGATTGGGGAGAGAAACGATCTTTTTCATTTTTTTCTGTAAAACTCTGTTTTGAGAATCTTCCTCCAATTCAGAAGCACCTCAATTTATGAGCTAATTATCCACTAAAATAAACACTGAAAATGTGACATTTGGTATATGATAAGTAGTCTTCCATTAAAACTAAATTTTGTGTACCAACATAATCATAATTTGTAATAGTAACAAAAAAAAATACAAATGTTGCATTTTGTAGTTTAAACCTATTTATTCATGAAATTTTACAAATATTTCAAAATGTAGGATTTGGAAACAAGCTTCACACAGTTTACATCAATCATATTGTTATTTTTATTAGTACCTGTATCCCTGTGATGAGAGATGTAACTGGGAACTTTATCAATGGAAATTTAAAACTGAATAGATTTTTCAGTCCTAACTTTCTTAAGAAAAAAATTAAAAATCTTAAGAGTACTGTCACAAAAAGTGGAAAATGGCCCTAGCCTGCAGTTCAGTCGTACACTATTAAGATTTCAAAAATAATTGTAGTTGTTGTTAAATGACAGAATTCAACTAGTTGAATTTTAGATAATTTTAACTATCAACTTTAATTGAATGTTTAGATTTAGAAGATGCAGATCTCTTACATTGGTCTAAATTTAATCCTAAACTAAAAAAACGAAATTACATTAAACAACAATTGATTGCAATAGTGTCAACCTTCCACATGTTCTAGCTGTTCTTTTTTTTTTCATTCTTTATATGAAGACTATCAAAAGATACCCCCGCCCCAAAAAAAATGAAATAGAAACAAGGGCCGTCTTTCCCCTCAGAGCTATTCAGCTCTTTGATTATTGATATTGTCTACATAGTTTTGGCTATAGTTCTTCCAACCCTAATTTGTATCATTTTATTAAAGCAGTAAATGTGTGTATTTCATTTCATTATTACCTATATATGGTTTAATCGTTTTAATTTTGTATGTTCCAGAATGACAGAAAACGTGTGTATTCTAATCTACAGCATTTGATTAGTTGAACGTTACTTTCACTTTCGCTTTTACCGGAAGTCACGAGTATTATAAATTATAAATATAGGGACAATAGAAATCGTATAATTTGTAGACTGTTCGGGACATGTTTTAGTTATATTTTTGTATGTTTTTCAAAATAGAGAGAAAGGTTAGAGTGTTTTTTTGTAAAGTTTAGGTAGAAGGAAGTTTTATTCTGATTATAGTAATAACTTCTTATAAACTATTTTTGCACCGACGTTGCGCACCTTTTCACAGTAATAGGGCTGTATTTACGTCATTTGATCAGACGTTTAGTGCAAAGATATGTACCTTATAAGGAAGATTCCTTATTAGGTCATTGATTTCACCCATATTTGGAATTTCTCTCACGCGAAATAATAACACTAGCGTAAGATTCATAGTATTTTACGTCAGTTCCAGCTTGTCCCTACCGCCGGCTATCAGCTTTATTTACGTGTCTCATAAATTTCAAGGTACAGTTTTTCTAAAGCAGCAGTTTAAGTTCCAGGATGTTGCAATATATATGCAATATAATTATTTATGCAGTTCATTTAATTGTTCCAGTTTCCAGTTTTTGACGGAGGCAGAAATTTAATAGTTTTCTTGTTTTCTAAATATTATAAGTTTTGAGAATAAAGTTTGATAATGAATTTCAACTTTGAATAGGAGAAAGGTGCGTAAGGTCGGCAAAAGTGTCCGTTTGTTTTAAATATTCAGTGTTGCTGTTAATATATTTTTATGATATAGAAAGGGTTCCGAAAATTGTGAGTTGTTTATTTGTGTAGTATTTTACATGTATTTCTATAGGGAGAGTCGCTGATTTAATCTGTGTTTCTTGAATGTTGATTTTTGGTGTAGCTGTTTTAGAGTATTCTTAGCTGTTCGTCTAATCTATACGGAATATTGTTAAGTTTTTGATTGTTGTTTTAAGAGATTTATTTCTGTTAATCCGTGTTCCAGTTGTTATTAATATTATGTCTGGTGAATAAAAGTTATTATAAACTTGAAACGATTTTGTGTTTGCATTCAAAGCATCAACGTAAAGGTGGATCTGATACCTTATTACATTACATATAAAAATACAATCCGTCTCACACACACACACACATAAAAAGGAAACTGCGCTGACCTAGACACTATATTTGTGTGATATACAGTATGCAGTAGCAGTATTAGTAATTATTTCATGTATTTTGAGCCTTCATATTTCCTGTTAAATTCTTTTGGTTCGTTGTTGGTGTCTGTCTGGTCTGGTGGTTGGTTAGAAAGATTCTCACCGGTTTGCGAACACGTTACAATATATTTTATAAGTTCCGAACCAGTTGCGTACCAAAATGACCATACGCGTATTTTGATATTGTCCGACCGACTCGTTTGGTAATTAAGGGGTCGGATGATATAAATATTTGTACCATTGAAGTACCGTCATGATCATATGTGTACATTCATGGGGTTTACCCACCATACCCGTATGAGTATTTGAACCATATAGGTATTTTATAGCCCTCTTAGTGGCATTTTGTTTTTCGGTCTGTGCGTCCATTCATCCGTTCGTATGTCTGTCCGGCTTCAGGTTAAAGATTTTTGGTTAAAGTAGTTTTTGATGAAGTTGTAGTCTATTCAACGTGAAACTTAGTTCACATGTTACCTATGATAGGATCTTTTTTAATTTTAATTTCAAATTAAAGTTTTAGACACATTCTTGTTAACCTTTCTAACAAATAGTTCCAGTTTTAGAGGATATTCACCTGATCTATGCACATATGTATTTATTTAAAAGTAAGGTTAACCCTCTACTATAGGTATTAATGATTCCGGATTCCTTTCCTTATTCATGACTTGTTTTGAGTACACCATATTGAGTACAAATCCGTTTCAACCGAATCCCTTTCTTTCTTTATATGCCCCACCTACGATAGTAGAGGGGCATTATGTTTTCTGGTCTGTGCCTCCGTTCGTTCGTTCGTTCGTCCGTCTGTCTGTGCGTCCGTTCGCTTCAGGTTAAAGTTTTTGGTCAAGGCAGTTTTTGAAGAAGTTGAAGTCCAATCAACTTGACACTTAGTACACATGTGCCCCATGATATGATCTTTCTAATTTTAATGCCAAATTATAGTTTTGACCCCAATTTCGTGGTCCACTGAACATAGAAAATGATAGTGCGAAGTTCAGGTTAAGTTCAGGTTAAAGTTTTTGGTCAAGGTAGTTTTTGATGAAGTGAAAGTTACATCAACTTGAAACTTAGTACACATGTTCCCTATGATATGATTTTTTCTAATTTTAATTCCAAATTAAAGGTTTAACCCCAATTTTCACGGTCCACTGAACATAGAAAAGGATAGTGCGAGTGGGGCATCCGTGTACTATGGACACATTCTTGTTTATTGATGGGTTCATGTTTTTATTATCAATTGGTTTCCTGGATCTCTTTCCGTCTGGTCACAGTGTTGTCTAATGTCTATTGATTTTTATATTTAAGATAATTCTTTGTCATCGGAATTTTTTTATATAGCACTAGAAAAGTTTGTTTATATTATTTTGTGGTCACAATATAACAACACGTGAAATTCCTCCTATTCCGTGTTGTAATTGATGCTGGAGGTGGGTATTTTAAAATTATTTCAGAGAGTTTTCATTTCTTTAGTTAGTAACCCGGATTTGTTCTTTTTCTCAATCGATTTATGAATTTCGAACAGCGGTATACTACTGTTGCCTTTATTCATGTTATGTGCCATAATCTACCTGATACGGTAGCGGGGCCGCTATTATTGATTCTAATGCAGTTCTTTTGTATCAATGGTTCTGATTGGATGACAGTTCGCGTAAAATTCTCTATCTCCTTGTCTGTAACTAAGGAAGCCGACATTTTGTTGAATTGCTGAATGTATTGACATGTAATTTCTACAATAATAAGCCAAAAACTCACATGTTGCACCGAACAATCTTCTTTTTATCAAATTTTATTACTTCTGAAGCGGCACAGAAGCCAGAAATCGCCCGGTATTTATGTTTGATGCCGGAAGCATACCTATGACGTCACCTAGTGTAGGGACCAAAGAAGATAACATCTTTTCGTGGAATTTTCTTTAATGAAAATGTTACCCTGAAATAATGATTGAAATTTAATTATGAACTGGTTTTGCATTAGAATAGAGATAACTAACTGTATTGTATTTGAAGCTTTGCGGACGTCCATCGGTAGTTTTACTGTCGCAAATACAAGTTTACCTGTATCCGCTACGCGTCGCCAGGTAAACTAAATTTGCGACAGTAAAACTACCGATGGAAGCCCTTAAAGCTTCAAATACAATACAGTTATCTCTTAATTGACTGTTTGTTATTTGTTCAAGAATATTATAATTCATCCTGCTATGCAAGTGCATGGAATTGGGAGTGTGAAGGGAACGAATGAATAACAACTTGGTAGGAATTTGCAGTAAACGTTACATACCGTAACGCGTCTTTTCTCTCTGAAATACTTAACAATATATTAACCGACAAAAATGAAACTTTTTCTTCAACCTTGTGGTTCTCTCTTTTTTACACGGACGTCGCATTTAATGTTTAAATCGTACCATTGCACTTTTTAGAAATAAAAACTGAAATAAAAATAAAACTAAGAACACATTATAAAAAAAATGAAAACAACACGTTTAAAAATTTCTTGCATCCGAAGCGCTTTTCTGGATTTACCTTCATCGGGAACGCTCAAAGCTAAACATTTGAAATCCGAAGATGTATAAGATGTATAACTTAGTAGACATACCGATAACAAGCAAACACATTCATCCTAAAATAAAAAGAAAGGTTTATTCAGTTAAATTTGAAAGTATACATGTATAGTTTTAACCACGTATCATATAAAGAAGTCGAAATTCCTATTCCCTCAAATTAAGGTTTTCAAAGGGCATAAATATTTGGCATCAATCATTCATCTTATGAGGAATGTTAATTTCTCTCTCTCTTGAGACGAACAATAATTCAAGTGTATAAATCCAAACAGAAACATTCACGAATAACATGAAGAAAAAGGTATCTTTGATTTTAAATTTCTTTAAAATAACATTTTCAATAGAAACATGTTTTGTTCACTTTTCATTTTGGAATTAATCAATATATTTTAAAAGGCATCCCCCTAATGCAAAGTGAATTATTTCTACGATATTTAACCTTCATGCAATTTGAGATTAGCAATCGCTATATATTATAACATCAGCATTTTAGAAATTTGTAAACTAAAACCCTAATTATAATAGCAAGATTGGATTATCGTTATAACTGATTTCAAATAACTTTGTTATACTTGCGTTAATATATATAAAAAGATGTGGGACGAGTTCCAGTAGGACAACTCTTCATCCAAGCTACAATTTGTAAAAGTAAACCATTATACGTCAAAGTACGGTCTTCAACATGGAGCCTTGGCTCACACCGAAAACTTAATTGAAAATACTATACTTACATAGAATGGAGAGCACTGCTTTATATAGTGATATTACTAAAATATTGAAACGGAATTTGAAATTGTTTGTTTTTAATTGTTGTTTAATGTACAGTGGTAAAGTTAGATATGTTTTTTCTATTCGTGTAGCAAAAACGTACTTGGGCGAATATTGAAGTAAAAGGGGATTTTCAAAATTCTGCAACTTTTACAAATTAAAAAAATAAATAGAAAAACAAATTGTGTAATTTGCACTTAAACATAAAATGTAATTATTGTTTCCTGTTGCAAAACACAAAATGTTCATCGTACGACATCTCGTTAATTAACGAGGTTTGTAAATTTCCGCATGGCCGTAACTTCCACACTGGTAGTGAGAGCACGAAACCTGCTGAAAAAGTCACCACAAGTCTGGTCGAATGGTATAAAATAGGTAGCTACACAACATCTTGATCAGAAAAGCTTCAAAATATTCAGGTAAGTTTATAGTCTAGTACAGATGAAATTTGATTTGAATTTAATCTACAAAATCTATCCATTGAAAAAAGTATATAAATTTTCAAGATAAAGTATATTCGCTTATTTCAAAAATTGCGAGGGCAAATAGTTGTCAATGTATAGGAATTTTATGAGACTGCCATACAAGTGAGAGGTTTAGCTAGCTATAAAACCAGGATTAATCCACCGTTTTCTACATAAGAAAATATCTGTACCAAGGCAGGAATATGACAGTTGTTATCCATTCATTGATGTGTTTGAACTTTTAATTTGCCAGGGGATTTTCTGTTTAGAAATTTCTTCGAAGTCGGTAAATCTGTCATTTTTATTTTTTTACATAACCTTACTTTTTGCAAAATAGTAAAAAAAAAACATTTTACTGAGATGTCGTGACAAAAAATCGCCTGCACTGTAACCGGCGCGCTTTACCACTCGATCACCTGGGCTTCATAAAAATGAAGCTTTCGGTGGCCGGGTGTTACCTTTCTACGTCAGTTTTTATCTAGCGTCGTAACACACGGCCACCGAAAGCTTCATTTTTTATGAAGTCCAGGTGCATGGTGGTGTGGTCTAGCGCGCCAGTTACAGTGCAGGCGATTTGGTGTCACGCTATTTCAGTAGCATTGGTTCGAATCTCGGCGAGGGAAGAACAAAGATCTTACATTGCTGGGTTGATGTTTAGACGAGTTGTATATACATAAATGTACACTGCCATGTATCACCATCACTGCTGGTGATCCGATGGATAAATCTGTTATAGAGTTGTCACTGGCTCAGACGTACTTATAAATATAATTATTTTCTGTGACTGTATCTTACATTAATTTGTAGGATCCTTTACTATAGATAACTAAGCTGATCTGTAAAAATAACATCTCCATGCTTTATATATCATATACTGTAGTACGACGCTAGAATGAAACTGACGTGGAAAGGTAACACCCGGCAACCGAAAGCTTCATTTTTATGAAGCCCAGGTGGTCGTTGGGTCTAGCGGGACGGCTACAGTGCAGGCGATTTGGTGTCACGATATCTCAGTAGCATGGGTTCGAATCCCGGCGAGGGAAGAATAAAAAATTTGTGAAAGCAAATTTACAGATCTAACATTGTTGGGTTGATGTTTAGACGAGTTGTATATATATATATATATTTACGCAATCATTATTTCAGAGAATAATTTTGATGATCAAAGCTATGTCAAATGTCATTATTCGGGTCTCATCTTATGTACATATTTTTTTAGTCCAGATAATATTTTATATAATTTGGATTCTCAGTATATATTTCGGGCTAGGGTTATGTCAGTCCGCCCATATATCATTTTTTGGTAATTCGAATAATAATATATATTTTGTAAGTTTATATATATAATTGATTTGTCGACAAGTTGAAGGTTTTCATTATTTGATGATACAACAAAATCCAAGTAGCAGCGTGCATTCATATTAACCCTGTAACTATAAACTATAACACATTTAAAGAAATAAATTCATTTTATATTTGAGTTTTGTAAAGTTCAGGGGGAATATTGAAATACATCTTCATTTATTCACAATTAAGTCTAAATATTAAACAAATTGCCCTCAACATATCTTCGACAATTAAACCAAATCTCCATATTTTTATATATAAAATCTGTGTAAACGGAATCTAAATTATAATTTCAGAATGCAGTTCATAGTTGCTTTGTGCCTTTTGGTTGTTTGTGTTTCTGCACAACAAGACTACAGGCAAGGTAAGAAACATAATTTGAAACTTATTCTGAATCAAATCATTTAATAATGTGTCTGCCTTGTGGATTCTTTCCAAAAAAAAAAAACAAAAAACAAATCAAAAAACAAAAATGAACATTGCAGAAATCCTCAAATATTTGAATATTTACATACTGGTTTAAAAAGTAAAGTTACAAAAATGCCAAGCTTCAAGGAGATTCCAAGATTTGAAGATTCACATACTATTTAAAAAAGTAAAGTAACGAAAATAGCGAGCTCCAAGGAAGATTCAAAGATTTAAATATTTACATACTGGTTAAAAAGGTGAAGTAATAAAAATACCGAGCTCCAAGGAAGATTCAAAGATTTGAAGATTTACATACTGGTTAAAAAAGTGAAGTAATAAAAATACCGAGCTCCAAGAAAGATTCAACAAATGACCAAATAAAAGCTCAAAGACACCAAAATTGAGTCAGCAATTCTGTTGACATGAATTGTCCTTGATATGGTCATTAAACACTAAGGCTTTTCTACCTCAGGAATAGATCATCTTAGATGTATTTAGCAAAACTTTTAGGAACTGCTGGTCCTCAATGTTCTTCGACTGCGTACTTTATTTGGCCTTTTTAACTTTTTTAAATTCGAGCATCACTGTAGACGGAACGCGTGTCTGGCGTTTAAATCCTGATAACTATGACGAGTTTGTTTTTTATTCTTTTCTTCAACAGAATACAGAAGAAAGAGATCTGGATATGGTAAGAGATTCCTTTATAAATGTAAACCAGTTATTTGGGAAATATAATTAATAAAAGCAAAAGTAATATACCGCTGTTCAATAGTCATAAATCGATTCAACTGAAACAAATCAGGGTCACAAAACAAAACTATCAACTATAAGAGGAAACATTGTATTATATGTAAAATAAACAAAATCATATTTGAATGCTAAATGGCAAGTGATTCAGAAGATCACATTGACTACTCTGCATTCTGAAAAATTAAGTAATTTTTTAACTTCATGTTTCTTACCACTTCAAGCATTAAATGAGTTTAAATAAGTTTTTAAATATGTAAATACCCGTTTACTGGCTCCGCTAACGCGTCGCCAGTAAACTTAATTTGCGACAACCAAATCACCAATTGATGCCGTTGAAGATTTAAATACGATACAGGTATCTTCTAAATTGCGCTATGATCCTACATTCAACGAGAAATATAAAGGAGAAGGTCCGGTAAGGACTCATTTTGGCCTCAAATTTCAGTTTCATCTGAAGAAAGATTATGAAGACTTTTTAAACACTTAAGTGTCTATTTCACTTGATTCAATTAGTTTATGTGAAAGATTTTAACTGATTAAGTCATTAAAAACGATCCGATTGAAGCTCAAATATGTAAAATCTCTCAAATATGCAAAAAAAAACGTCACTTTTCAGATTGATTGTTTTTGTCAAAAATGAAAGTGGCCGCATCCGTGTTCATCCACAACCTTTATATATGTTATGTATTATCATAAAATACAACTTACATTGCAATATTAAGGATGAACACGAATGCGGCCACTTTCGTTTTACACGGAAACCGTCTAAAATTTAACTAAAATGATAGAATTTTGAAGATTTCAGTAATTTAGCATGACTTAATGGTGCTACAACCCGATATATGTGCATTGTTTTGTCAAAAACAGCCCATATTTATGTAGCAGAAGCATTCAACTGTCCAATAAATAACTAAAAGTTTACATTTTAACAATTTTGTAAAACTGTTATATTTTTGGGCCAAAAAGGGGCCTTACCGGACCTACTCCTTTAAAAAATTGCGTAGAGTTGATTTTTCTAAATCTAATGAAGAATTTGCAAAGAACGTATACAATCATTGCGAAGCAAAAATATAACGAAATACAGAGGCTATGGACATTAAATTCTTGGAAGAAAATAAATTGAATTTTCCTTTAAAATGTCACTTCCAATAAAACGTTTTCAACTCATGGCATATTGCCACTTCGATTTTAACATTACTATTAAGGTTAGCATGTGTACCATAGAGCGTGCTGTCGTTAAATTTGTGACAGTTTTGAAAACATTTAAACATGGCTTTTTTACACGATTTATGATAAATTAAAAAAATGAAATGAAACAGTTTAGCTTTGGGTTGATAATAACAAGATTCTGCAAAACACTTATACAATAAATAACACCTTTAAACTGTGGTCTTTATATCAGAGGAATCAGATCAAATATTTAAATACTTTTAACTATAGGTAGTGGTGGTGGTGGATCTGGTCACATCGGAGGTGGAGCTGGAGGAGGACTATCTGGTGGACTTGGTGGAAGATTGTCCGGTGGTGTAAGTGGCAAACTCGGCGGTGGTATTCGTGGAGGTGTTTCAGGTGGACATGGAGGACTTTCTGGCAGTGTAAGAGGTAACCTTGGAGGTGGTGTTCGTGGAGGGGTTTCAAGTGGACATGGAGGAGGACTTGCCGGTGGTGTAAGAGGTAGCCTTGGAGGTGGTGTTCGTGGAGGGGTTTCAAGTGGACATGGAGGAGGACTTTCCGGTGGTGTAAGTGGCAAACTTGGGGGTGCTGTTAGAGGAGGACTTTCCGGTGGACATGGAAGTAGTATAAGTGGTGGACTTGGAGGAGGAATTTCCGGAGGTGTAAGTGGCAGACAAGGTGGTAGAATACATGGTGGTCTAGGCGGTGGTGTAAGCGGAAGTGTAGGTGGTGGAGGAAGAGTTGGTGGTGGAAAATATGGCGGCAAATCTGGAAAATGGGGTGGAAGTTCCGGAAAGTGGCACTAAAAACCCATACATGACTTCTTATTAAATAAATAAGTTCATTCATGCTTTGATTTCGTTTTGATAGAAGATTTTTTAACGCTGTACAGTTAAATGGTGATAGTATTCATTTACAGAAGCTTTCATACAGCTAGACATATAATTAAATATTCTTCATTATAACTGTTTCCATATGGCCAGTTTTGCATCATTCAAGAATGCACAAGTAGTCGCGAAAATATTTGATTAACAAAATTTAGATTAAAAACATCAATATGTATATTCAGAATTCAAATCAAATTAAAAAAATGTGACTATATTGTAATGGCTAAGTTTTACAATTAAACTGTAAAACATGGATTTTAGTATAAAGAAACTCAGTTATATGAACAATATCTCCAGAACGGTTATAAAAGAGGGAAGAAAGATACCAAAGGGACAGTGAAGCACATAAATCGAAAATAAACTATCAACGCCTGGCTAAAAATAAAAAATACAAACAGACAAACAATAGAACACATGACAAAACATAGAAAACTAAAGAATAAGCAACACGACCAAAAAACTAGGGGTGATCTCAGGGGCTTCGGAAAGGTAACCAGATCCTGCTCCACATGTGGCACCTGTCGTGTTGCTTATGTTATAACAAATCCGATAAATTGTCTAATTCGGTAGGTCACATTCATGAAAGGGAAGGGGATTATAGTTATGACGTAAGGAACATATTATCATATACTATATCATTTGTGAAACGTTTCCATAACGGTCAACCAACTCGTGATGGCGTCCGTAAAATTTACGAAGGGATGATTTCAACTTCACCATTTGGAATTCTTGGTTTAATAGCTTCCTTGTGAGCAGCAGTCCTCTATCAAGAAAATCATGATAGGAAATGCAAGCACGGGAATATCGTATCAATTGAGATTATAAGCAGTTTTCTATCAACAATTACTGAATGACATATGATATGTCGATCTTGCCTGGTGGATTCATAATGAAGGGGGGACAAATCGTACAAAGGGAACTTAGTTGAGAGAAGTAAATATGCATGCATTGGTCATTCATTACATTCAGAACTCAAGAGATGCTTGTGTAACGTGTAACCGTGCGGTCAATGGATCCGTAGCTGAATAAATCAGGATTTCAAGTGTTCAACTTAAATTTGCACCACAACAAATTGTCCTATTTAAAACAATTAACACACCCTTATATGAATTAACAATGTCAAATATATAAGCTACACAATGCACATACATTAAATTACAGGGTGAAGTTCCTCATTCACTATGCATAAACACAATGCCTTATTACAGAATATATACACACAATGTCACTATGCAATCACTTTGCAACATGTATTAAGCCTGATTATTCACAATGTCACTAATATATCACTATGCAACATGCATCAGACACTTTATTACACAATGTCACTAACGGATTATTATGCAACATGCATCAATACATATCACACAAAACGTATGAACACATTACCACATATATACAACATCTATTAACAATATCCACCAATTTGTAATATCACCTTTTGAATGTTCAATAAAGCACAATAACACAGTGACACAATTACACTTGCACAATGCTTCAATGCACAAGGAATGTATATGAACACAGCTCAACTCACACACTAATTATCACTATGAATCCGATCGAAATGAATATATTCCAAACTGATAAGATTAAACACAGTGCACTTTCACTTATACACTTCCACAATATAACAACTTGCAACACCAGCAAGATTTCACCATGTATTCTCACTAATACACGTCCACAATATAACAACTTGCAACACAAGCAAGTATACACCTTGTACTTTCACTGTACAATAACTTATTATATAAGTTCACTTTATAACACAATCACTATTCGAAATATTCACATATAAATCCAAACACTATAATTTATATCCTTTGAATCACTAAAGCCACTCTACTTACCAGTTGGAATATTTAATCCTAGAAGTTAACTCTTCAATGGTCCACATAAAACTGACAAAGTTTCTCTGTCTTGAGCTGGTTTATATACAACGATATGGAACGGTTCATTATACTTGAAGGGGTGAAAATCAAGATTATACCAACTTTACGGGTGTTTTAAGTAACAGATGGTGCTCCGACTGTGGAGAAACTTATAAACACATAGAAACACAATTAAAAGGAAAAGACAACTGGCATTTTACATCAACCTAAATGAACTATGACCGATTTTTGTTACACTTGCAGTTGCTACTCCGGACTTCACAAAACGTCATCAGTGTATAACCAGAAATTTTATGAACCAGGGTTATTTTAAAGAATGTCTCGTCCTTTTTCTTTAAGGTTTATGATCCCTTCTGTAGCCATGTAATTACGAAATTTTAAAATTGCAATATTAACAAAAACAGTAGATAACGAATAATAGAGATGAACCATTGTGTACATATACTAAGGGGCAACTTCGTATAAAGCATTAATATTCATTGTATCATTGCATTCAATAGAAAAAGGGGATTTTGTGGCAGATAAAACCAATTTTTTGTAGAAAATCGACAGGATTTAATATAGAGAATTTGTTATAAAATTCAGAACATAGATTACTTACTTTTTTTTATATGATGCACTGTGTCTAAACCACACCGGCAAAATTTGCTCGGACTCGATGGTATCTAACATCCGGCACAATGACGGAACACCAATAGACAAAAGAAAGGTGGGTTTCTCCTTATTTTTTTTATGATATCGAAGAATATATATACATATACAACTATTTTCTATTGTGAGATGCAATATTTTCTACAACCGTTCTATATTAACGGAGAAATAAGTCAAAATGCATGTCAAAATGACGAATTGAGTGAACCTTGCCTCGAAATTGTTTAATTTCTCGTTAAATTGTTCACATTGTACGGAAAGAAAGGTACGGGAAGATAGATATTGACACGGAGATTGCAAATTTAGTTATTATGAGCATCTCAATAATTGTATTTATGTGTATGGAACGAAAGAAAAGGGTCATGTCAAATTAAAATAAACCGGTTTCGTCAATGTTGTTACTACACAATCACTCGGTTTCGTCTATATATATCACCCTGTTTTTTTTTTGTTTTTTTTAACAAACAATTTATGAAAAGAAACTTTGGCACGGATCTGAACATTGTCTATCGAGAATTTAAATATATATTTATTGTAAAGTAAACTTGGCGTGTTAAAATCTATTTTAAACGGGCACTTTTGGACATACATGTAGTTAATTATGATAATACACATTTTCCTAATGAAAGGCGTATCTCGGCCTTATTTCACCTAACTTCAAACTAATTTTAAATGGAATATAAATACTGAATAGCAATCACTGGTATCTAATTATTTTGTAACATTATTACATTTTCTTTGTTTATAATAGTAGAATGTAAAGATGAAAAATAAAAGGATGTGTTTTGATTGTGCCATAATTTTAATTTACTATACTATATTATATACACTTAGTTTAGAATATTTACTATCAATTATTAATACATGTATGCATTCAATCATTGACGAACAGTCCCAAACCGACTATAGTCTATACTGTTCTGCACAAATTAATCATGCATGCAGTCCTGCCAGATTTTCTGGTACTATACATACTGTGTTACTTGCGCACTAAAGCGAGTTTTCACACTTAAGCATCCATAACATAGCAGTGAGATTTGTAACTTTCTCCCCGTTTCTGGTGGGCACATTTATTTTCATAGGCATGTTTTTCACATTATTTTTACAGTTCAAATTCATTTTTTGTACAGTTCAAATTCAATTGAAACTTCAAGATAACTTTCGAAAACAATATCTGACAGTTTTGTTTTTTCAATGTGAATAAAAGTTCACTGTTGATTTGCAAAACATGACCGTCATTTATATCTAGGTCTTATTAAGAAGAAGTGACGGTAACCACTAATATCCCATAAACATTGACAATGAGACAACTTTCTTTTAGACACAAAAATTATGCTGAATTAATCAAGTTTAGGTCAGCGTATGCCTTAAACAATGAGAAAAGCACACAAACTACATGAAAGCAAGCTATAACAGGGCCCTAAATTATAAATGTAAAACAATTCAAACAAGAAAACTACCTGCCTATTTTATGTTCAAAACGCATATGGTATAAAGCAACCAAAGACAACCATGGAATTACAAGCGTGTGATTCGGGAATGGACTGGGTCAAAGTGTTGTCGCTGACACAAACAGTACAACAAAAGTACAAATAATAAAAAATGATGAAAAAACCTTAACTCGTCCGATGACAGAGCATGTATAGTAAATGCGCGATGTGTGCCAAAACTTGTATCATAGTTAAAATTATCCCTTAACGATTGTAGAAAAGATTACATACATAGAATGATTAGATTACTTATAAAGGTGTCCATCCTTTTGTGCGAGAAAATCACATATCAATTGTGTGTTTCGATTTTTAAGACCATAAACTTTAATTTCAAGTTTAAACATGTTCAACATATTTTCCCATAACTCATATAGAAAACGCATATTTAGAGAGCTTTAATCTCAATATGCTGTTAAAAAAATTCGGAATGCAAATTAAATTAAAATATTTGTGTTCTATAAGAGTAGGAATTCAAGTGTTTGCTTATTATTTATTTGAATCTGAGACTGACTCATATAAATAATAAGCCGTTGTCCGGTGAACGAACTTGTTTTCCAACGACCCACAAAACTCCTTTTGAACGCTGAAGTTAAATAATCAATTATAATGTAATGCGATTATGATTTTTTTTATTTGACCAAACCGGGTTATGCATTTTGCAATCTATGACGAAACCGGGTTGTATACATTGACGAAACCGGCCAGTTCCATTTTGACATGACCCATTTCTTTCGTTCCATACACAGTGATACAATTATGGAGATGCTCATAATAACTAAATTTGCAATCTCCGTGTCAATATCTATCTTCCCGTACCTTTCTTTCCGTACAATGTGAACAATTTAACGAGAAATTAAACAATTTCGAGGCAAGGTTCACTCAATTCGTCATTTTGACATGCATTTTGACTCATTTCTCCGTTAATATAGAACGGTTGTAGAAAATATTGCATCTCACAATAGAAAATAGTTGTATATGTATATATATTCTTCGATATCATAAAAAAAATAAAAAAAATAAGGAGAAACCTACCTTTCTTTTGTCTATTGGTGTTCCGTCATTGTGCCGGATGTTAGATACCATCGAGTCCGAGCAAATTTTGCCGGTGTGGTTTAGACACTGGTGTTTTTATTGTTGTCAAAACGTCCTAAACAACCTTTAAATTACAAAATACCTCGTGCTAAATCACGCAATTCGAGCGCACCCTAAAAGGTGTACTTGAATTGGTCAATATTTATAAATATTTGATTTCAACAATATCTAAAAATATATAAACTTGTTTCAAGGAAATCAGTGCTAGTACTGCATGCATTAGTCCTCTATCTATCAAACATGAGAAAATGGGGAAAGGCAATGGATTTTCTATTGATTGTTGGTTGCTTTACGTCACATTAGCACAAAAAGGCTATATCGCGGCGAGGGCTTATTCGAATATTTTTACAATTTAAAGAGTATTTTTAAAATAAGACAAAAGGTCCTTCAATTAGCTAAAGTTTAAGACTAAAGCAAATTGATTATTTACAAATAACAATGAACAGTAAGATAACGTGATAAAAATTAAAATTGATTTAAATATGATAACATTTTTAAATTTTATGAAAAATTCCAATTTCTTTTAAGAATGCAACAGTATTTGTAAATGGAACATTATTAAATAAATTATACAGTCTATACATATTATTGACATTGAGATGCTTCCTACGAATATCAGCAAAGTCAATGCAATTAATTAGAACATGTTTAGTAATGTACTTGCAGTTACAAGGTATACATTGTGGTTCTTCTTCATTTTTCAAAAGATATTCGTGTTTTATTCTAGTATGACTAAACGACATCTAGAAATAACACTCTGATCTTTTCTGCACATAATTATTGAAAGGTTTACCTAAATTAAGTTTAATTTCAGGAAATTTATTATCATTTTTTTTTACTCCATTCATTTTTCAATATATTAAAAACATGTTCTCTAATATTAGATTTAAAATCGGTATATGGTATATCACAGTTAGATAAAGGGTCACCCAGGGCATTCTATGCCTCAAGGTCTACAGCTGTGTTTCCAAGGATTCCAACATGACTCGGCACCCATAGAAATATTATTTCTTTAAGAAGAATTTTAAAATTCCTCATTACATATAACTTTTTTTTTAGTATTTTGTATAGCTTGTAAGCATGAAAGTGAATCAGAACATATAATAAATTTGAATTTATCTGAAGGAGCAATAAATTTCAAAGCTTCCGCTTCAGAAGGAAAGATGGATGCATCAGATTGCAAACGGAGAGTTGCAGCTCTGTCCCTGACGACAGTAGCAGATGCAACTCTGTCACCATCTTTTGATCCATCAGTAAAGACAGTTGAAAAATCTGATTAATTGGCTTTAATTTAAGCACAGTGTTGCTGAATAAAACGAGGATTTGTTTTATTTTTATTGTGTTCAAGGAGATCAAATATCATTTTTGGTTTGGGAAGTTCCCACGGAGGACATTTGCAAGTTTTTATTTGAGCAACAGATTTTAAATCAAAAGAAGCTAAATGTGGTTTTAAACGTATACCTAACGGAGAAATTTTATTTCCATGTTTTGCAAAATTATCTTCATATATAAAATTGGATTAAAAACACAGCTGTTGGCAGGATTATCTGAATAGGCTTTCAGTTTGACAGCATATTGAAGTCCAAGCTTCAATGGATTTTCTATAAAATCTCCGTATGTTTAGCATTGAATCAACAGAGGGGTACATAATCCTTAAATAAATCTCATCGAAGATGCTAAGACATTTTTGATAAAAATTCCGCACCAACTTCACAAATAATACGCGATGGTCTTGAAGTATATATTCTTAGTTCTGATGTTGTTTATAATAAAAGTTTTCTTATTTTTTCCTTGTATATTTTTAACCTTTATAGTTTTGTCCATTTTTGATTGTATACATATGACGTGGCTCGGTACTTACACATCCCGCTATTGTTTTACTAGTATTGTGCTATAATCAATTTTGAAATACTGTCTTCCATTTCTTTTTTCAACAAAAACAGCTGATCTACGTGCCATGATACATCGTGTACAGTGGTTCAACCTTAGAGACAGCCGGTGAGGAAAATCGTCACTCGACTATAGATAGTTTATATTTCACATAGTCTCATTGGTCGAATTGTATAGGGCGCTTAACACAATGCAGGCGGTGTCGCCACCATATGCAATAAGTTTGGTTGTTAACACGTAGAAGGAAAAACAAAAAAATAGCTAACACAAATATGCAAATTTAACAATGTCGCACTGATTTTCAGACGAAGCATTATAACTTATGGTGTTTCACCTCTATTTTCATATGTTCCCCGATGGTGAACTTGTTTCGTGAAGTTGTTGTAAAGTTAGACTTCAATATGTAGCCCATATTTGATTCTAATCTTATCCAAAAACTGTAAAAACAAACCTCAAATATTACATTTAGACGTGACTGCGTACTTTTACATCCCAAAATGTCAAACGATATTAACCCAACCAGTCCATTAACGCCTGTATGTCCATATGATTTATATCATTAATGCGACGAACATTGATTATTGTTTAACTGTTGCAGAGGGATTACTTGTGGGTCGTAAATTCATTATCATACATATGCCTATTTTTTTCTTCGACTACATATATCTGAGGGACACGTAGACTGACAAATCGAAAAAACGGCGATCACTGCTATATTATAATCATAGTATACATGCAGAATGACGCGAAAATAATTGTCCTGTCTCCGAGTAATTATGAAAATTATGTTTAAAGAGGGGTATCTGCCTGGAAGAAACGGGAAATCAAAATTGCCAGTTTCACGATGAACGATTAAAATTTTCTTGCACCTTGATCTTTTTATCGATTTCACGAAACACGATGAACAACGAACCTTTTTTTACGGCTGCACGTGAAATAAAAAGTGGCAAAACACGTTGCACGAAAATAACCATGTAACCCCTCTTAAAGTTTAAAATCGGAAGTCTTTGTGTATGACTTAGAAGTCGGAATGATGACGGAAACAATATCCGGACGTCTTTTTCTTCGTTAGATGACAAATGATGATTAATTTATTGCATTGAAATGCGCATCTGATGCAGAAAAATTGGTACCGTTAATGTTATTACTATCACTTGGTTGATGCCTCTGCTGGTGGACTCTTAGTGCCCGAGGGTATCACCAGCCCAGTAGCCAGCACTCGGGTACTGGCATGAAAATACGGATTTTTTTGTGTTATTAAATTTTCTGTTACAAAATATCAAAAGTTATTATAAATTAAGGAATGTATCTCCCTCATGCAAAGCTCTGACTCCTTTCATGGATTTGGCTATACTTTTTGGAACTTTTGGATTATAGCTCTTCATTCCTTTATATGATATATGATATGAGCGTCACTGATGAGTCTTATGTAGACGAAACGCGCGTCTGGCGTACAAAATTATACTCCTGGTACCTTTGATAACTATATTCATCTTTTATATAAGCTTTGGATTTTACATATTTTGGCCACGAGCATCACTGAAGAGACATATATTGTCGAAATGCGCATCTGGTGCAGAAAAATTGGTACCGTTAATGTTATTACTACCACTGGGTCGATGCCTCTGCTGGTGGACTGTTAGTCCCCGAGGGTATCACCAGCCCAGTACTCCGGTACTGGCATGAAAATACGGATTTTTTGTGTAATCAAATTTGCTGTTACAAAATATCAAAAGTTATTATAAATTAAGAAATGTATCTCCCTCATGCAAAGCTCTGACTCCTTTCACGGATTTTGCTATACTTTTCTTTTTGGAACTTTTGGATTATAGCTCTTCATCTTTTATATAAGCTTTGGATTTTACATATTTTGGCCACGAACATCACTGAAGAGACATGTATTGTCGAAATGCGCATCTGGTGCAGAAAAATTGGTACCGTTAATGTTATTATTTGGGAAGGAAGAGATGCGACACACAAAATAAGGTCTTCTCGTTTAATAGTATAGAAGAACAAAGCAGGACTTGTGAATTTGATTTCAGAATTATTTGGAATTTAGTCAAAGCTAGAAGTTAAATGTTCAGGTCCAGATAGTTTAAAGAAGCTAACACCAGACAGTATCAATTGTTGCCAGTAGACAGAATCAGCACTGCGTATGGTCAGCTGACATTTCCTGCTGTGTTTGACAATTGGAACGCTGAGAATTTGTTCAAAGATAAATGGACAATTATAACAGAGAGTGGAAATAGGTTTATTATAACACAGTGGTATGACTTCTGTTATGCTGAAGTAGTAAGCTCTCATCAGCATAAACATTTGCAAGTTGTGAAAGAAACATTTTTTTTCCTTCAAAATATTCTTTTATTTTTCATTTTTTTAATGCCAGAAATGTAACAAATATTTATTATTCTACTGAATTATTATGCTTCATTTTAAAATATCTAGTAAAATTAGAACGGTATGAGAAGGTCTTGTTGCAAATGGAGCATCCGTACATCCTACTAGTGAGTGCACTCCTGAGATGGCGTTGAAGGCCAGACTCGAATGTATAAGCTTTCCCACACTTGTCACATTTGAAAATGGACTCATCCTGGACAGCTTTTTCGTGGGATACTAGGTCTTTTTTGTGGCAATATTTCTTCTGGTATTTGCTACATGCATATTTTCTTTCCTGACAAAAAAAAATGTAAAAGTAAGAACAAATTATAAAACTCATTGTATACCATCTGAACACATCATTCATTATTGGAAAGAGTATGCAAGGTCTTTTTTTCATACACTTGATATTTGTAATCTCTTAAGGTCTTCTGAATTCAACTTCAAATATCTCAACTGTTTAACATCTACTTTTACATTTCCAAATTTTACGAAGTCACCAAAGCAATTTTGTTGTAGACTGACAGATGAATTAAATTCACTCGTAATTCTCAGTAAAATTGAAGTACATACATCAGCATGGAGAAGCAAATGAGACCTCAACAGAGTCTTTGAGTGAACCTTCTGCTGGCACTGCCCACAAGTGTATCGCTGCTGATCATTATGCTATGCAGTGTGAATTTTTTAGACCAGTGGCACTCAATACGATAAATCATAATATTTTCTATAAGTAACATGTGTTCTGTTCATTTTTGAAAAGTTTATTTGTCTCTTTTAATATGAACAACCGGTAGTGTGCGGTGTATTATCTCTTCTCCAACCTTCCATTCCTTTCTCATATATCCATTTTTCTTTTCTATTTTAATATTGGTTTACCTGGGGTTTTTTCTCTATATTGTCAGCATATATTCTTCCCCAGCAACCTTTCCTGAAACGTTAAATATGTTTCTAATTTGCATTAATACGTGATAATGAGGCATCGGTAACAGTAACAGATTCAAAAAAAGGAAATGAAACATAAAATCTGAAAATTTATAATCAATTTCAAGTACAGAATAACTACTTTCCTATTATATATCATTATGATGTAATATCGCACTTTTAAAAATGTATTTTTGATATAAATATTTTTTTAATGATATTCAAATCAAACTTAATTTTCTTATGAATCAATTAAATTCGCAATCAAACATAACTTTAAACAACAAGTAAGTTCATTCATACACGCGGCATCTATACTATTAAACGAGAAGACCTCATTTTTGGTGTCGCTTCTCTTCTTTCCACAATAAATTAATCAACACGCCTCTGTGTCCTATAGGTACAGTGAATAGTCGCATTTGTCATCCATTCATATGATTTTTCAGATTGAGTTATTTTAGGAGAAAAACGAGAAAAAAGGCATCCGGGTATTGTCCCGTCATTGTACGAAATTTTAAGTCAGATTAGACTTCCGGTTTGCGTTTTTCTGTATACTTTGAACATACAGCATTTGTCATCCATTCATATGATTATTCAGATTGAGTTATTTTAGGAGAAAAACGAGAAAAAAGGCATCCGGGTATTGTCCCGTCATTGTACGAAATTTTAAGTCAGATTAGACTTCCGGTTTGCGTTTTTCTGTATACTTTGAACATACATATACTACGAATAAAGTGTATTTTCAGAATTTTATCTGCTATCATTTTCAACTTTACTATCCACGGCAGTCACAGAGTTTATTAAATAGAGAGGGTCTGTATACTATATCAATGATCACCATGGATCGATGAGTAAACTTAGAATTGAAAGTAAATACGCTTTATTTATATAGTAATCTATACTATTAAACGAGAAGACCTCATTTTTGGTGTCGCTTCTCTTCTTTCCACAATAAATTAATCAACACGCCTCTGTGTCCTTTAGGTACAGTGCATAGTCGCATTTGTCATCCATTCGTATGATTATTCAGATTGAGTTATTTTAGGAGAAAAAAGGCATCCGGGTATTGTCCCGTCATTGTACGAAATTTTACGTCAGATTAGACTTCCGGTTTGCGTTTTTCTGTATAGGAAGTACACCACTAACTAATGGCCCCATTGCTTTCTATGTTAAATTCCTCAATTTCCAGTGGTCACAGCTCTTTTATCTTAAGTTCAAATAAAGTGACAATCATTGCATGTCAAAGCAACACCTTCTGGTGTCCTGTACTGAAAAAATCAACTTACCTTACATTGCATATAAGAAAGAACTGGTTCCCGGAACTTCGGATGTACCAAAACAGGTACTTCCGATCTGACAAAAAGGCAAAATCTATCCTCCTTTTTAAATTTCATGCCATTTTTTTATTATTCAAATTTATCAGTCAAAAATTGTTCTGCAATGATCACCAGTCATGCAGCTTTCATTTGATACCAAAATTAATAAAATATTCTAAATATATTGAAAGTTATGTCCATGCGTAGGAACTATTTTGTGTTAAATATGTACTACTTTCTGGTATGTGCTTTCTGGCCGGGCCTGAATTAGTTGTGTTACACCTATACTTTGAACATACATATACTACGAATAAAGTGTATTTTCAGAATTTTATCTGCTATCATTTTCAACTTTACTATCCACGGCAGTCACAGAGTTTATTAAATAGAGAGGGTCTGTATACTATATCAATGATCACCATGGATCGATGAGTAAACTAAGAATTGAAAGTAAATACGCTTTATTTATATAGTAATGAATGTTCATAATATACAGATAAGCGCTAAAATTATTCATGTGAACTTTTGATACTTTTTCTGAAATTCTCCAGTCATTAAATCTTTTACAAAATTCATTGATTACAAAAAAAAAAGAAGATGTGGTATGATTGCCATGTTGAGACAACTCTCCACAAGAGACCAAAATGACACAGAAATTAACAATTATAGGTTACCGTAAGGCCTTCAACAAAGAGCAAAGCCCATACCGCATACTCAGCTTCAAAAGGCCCCGAAAATGACAATGTAAAACAATGCAAACGAGAAAACTAGCGGCCTTATTTATGTACAAAAAAACGAAAAACAAATATGTAACACATATTAAACAAACGACAACCACTGAATTACAGGCTCCTTACTTAAATAAATGTTCATAACATACTAAATGTATGTTCATATTGAAATTGATAGAAAACCAAAAATTGGGAACTTTGAAAATAAAGGTGGAGGGTAAAAAAAAACATTTTCCTGTCCCCAATAATATGACTTATGATACTTTTGCTGAAATTCTCCAGTCATTCTGTATTTAACAAAATTCTTCCAACAACACTTTACATACTGATACTTTAAACTACGCTTTGAATGCCCGCGATTTCGCGGGTGTGTTCTAGTAAATTTTTAAATTCAAAATTACATTATTTTAAAATCCCCTAGTCTACATTAAAGGATCATTTATGATAGTGAAATATCCTTCGAAACATTTTTTTCCGGATTGTAAAATGGTTGGTAATTACAGTTTACTTAAAAGAGTGTCAACATAATGTATAATTCAATAGAAAATAAATGATATAAAAAAAACCCACAATGTTTACCATTCAGACTGATCAAAGATTCATCCTAAAATAAAACATATGAAACTTAAATATATTAAAGAAACAAAAAAAAGCTAATTACAATCAAGAATATATGAATTTCGAAACTCGTGTGAAACAAATCAATTCAAAATGACATTTTGATCTCGCCAAGTTAAGCGTAATTCACTCAAAGCAGCTTAATATGAACCAGAAGTTGTGGTTTGTGTGCTAATGAGACAACGTTCCATCCAACTCGCAGTGTATTTAAAGTTAACAATTATGAGAAACATCAATTTTTTCCCGACCGTGCGAGGACTGAAAAGCCAGTCAAGGTCGTTAGACACTTCCATCATCAACAAACATCAATGGATTGAAAGATTGCAAGTACTTCACGTCAGTGGCAAATATTTCTAGAAATTAAGGACACTTGCCAATACATCATCCATTGAATTATGATCTTGTTCAATATTTTTATTAACAGTATCTTTAAAAAAAATAATGTTACGGTGATAATTCTTTTATTTTTTATTTTTCTACTCTAGAAAAAACAAGAATACGAAAGAAAAGAAAAGAGAAAAAAACCAGGGATGATCGAATAAAAGTGTCAGGTACACACAGTACACACAAGATAAATCTTATCACTTACGAATATATGACGTATTATTTTTGCTTAAAAAACTCAAATTATTTTTAACCGGATTTTTGTGACAAAAATGTCGGTTATTGATTTGGGGATGTACGGCGGGCGGGCGGTCGGTCGGCAATCAAATGTTGTCCGTGCATTAACTCATGAACCGTTCAACCAAAGCTTTTAAAATTTTAATATGTTATTACTGACAACTATACGAAGGTCAAGTTCAATAATGGCGATTTTGACTTTTACCGATCAGGAGTTATGGTTCTTGAAAGATTGAAAAATGGAGTTTCCAGTCGTGTCCGTGCATTTATGCATGAACTGTTCTACCAAAGCTTCCGAAATTTTAATATGCTGTTACTGATGACAAAATGGAGGTCAAGTTCAATAATGACGATTTTGACTTTTACCGTTCAGGAGTTATGGTTCTTGAAAGATTGAAAATGGTGTTTCCCGTCGTGTCCGTGCATTTTCTCATGAACCATTCAACCAAAGCTTTTAAAATTTTAATATGTTGTTACTGATGACAAAATAGAGGTCAAGTTCAATAATGACGATTTTGACTTTTACCGTTCAGGAGTTATGGTTCTTGAAAGATCGTAAAATGGCGTTTCCATTCACGTTGTTGCATTTACTCATGAACCATTCAATCTAAGCTTTTCAAATTTTAATATGTTGATACTGATGACAAAATGGAGGTCAAATTTTATATTGACGATTTTCACTTTCACCATTCATCAGTAATGGTTCTTGTGATATTGCCAGGACACAAATAAATGTTAATAAATCCGGTTTGCTGTCGTTGTGACAGCCTCTTGTTTTCATCTTAAAATTATTTGTTTAATGTCCAGTACAATATGTATATAAGATATATGATATCAATACAAAGTTGTAAATTCTAAGGCATTTCAATATAGAATTATATTTAAAAATTACTGAATCTCACAAAATTAGAACCATTATCTGTGCACTTACCCATATACCAATCAATATGACGTTACCTTCCCCTGCAGTGATCGTCCCTCATTATTATCACAGCTTTATAGCTAATTACGTACCCTTTTCGCTTGTATCTCGATTTTCGTTCTTCTAGTTAATTTTTCATCATATCGGAAAAGAACATTCAATGACCATGCTTAAATAATGATATAAATCTGAAAGGAAGTTGTTAAAGTTGAGAAATTGGCCATATAAAATTTACCTGAATTTGCGTCAGCCATATTGGGATCATCGTAATTGCAGTTTCGATTACCACGTTGACAACAGCGAATCGACCACAACGGCTATATTACTTCATTTGGTTACTATATATATACTTTTATTGTCGTCGGACAATAAAGATATCAATGGGCCATTAAGCCTCATAACCTCGTAAAAAAAAGAAGAAAAAAGTACCATTGCCTCATAAGGTTTCCAAACTTCTCAACGAATTTATCTAAGCTAAAGAAAATGAACACCCTCGCTCTCTCCCTAAACGGTTTGATAACTTTCAGTAAAAAATAAAACATCTTTTAAAATTTACATCCTTACGATTAGTTTAACAGTTCTCTTACCAGCTGGTATTTTCCTTCTAACATTTATTCATTGTGACGGTTTTGAAAATATTAAAACAGTTAAGTAAAATGTGCGTCCGAGTCGTGTATGCAAAAAAATTAATTTAAAATATCGGGAGTAAAAGGGTATTTTCAAAAATCTGCAACTTTTGCAATTCTAAAATTAATAGTAAACAAATTGTATAATTTACACTCTGACATAAACTGTAATGATTGTTTCCTGTTCTAAAACACAAATTGTACATCTTAAGACATCTCGTTAATTGACTAGATTTGTAAATTTCCGCATGGCCGTAACTTCCACACAGGTAGTAGGCTTAAATAACCTTCAGTAAAAGTAACAACACGTCTGGTTAAAAGGTATAAATAAGGAACTGGAACATCTCCATCAGATAAGCTCCAAGGACAGTCCATTACCGCACACAAATATCCAGGTATGTATAATTGACAGTATAGTTCAAGTAAAATTTTAATTAAATCTACAAATCTATTAAGTTTAAACAAATATAAGTTCATTTTCGTGATACTGATCTTAATACGTATTTGTACATTAATTTCAATAAGTGCGAGAGCATGCATATACTCTTTTTAAATTTGACAAAATTGTCAAAATAACTGAATTTCAAAAAAAGATATTCACATATAAACAATCACTATTTTTTAGTATCTATTGCAGTGTGTGTTTCCAACGCTATGTTATATGGCATAATGCTTTTATGTAATTCGGGTCCTGTGTACATATTATTATTTCAGTCCATTCAGATATTATTTTTAGACAATGTGGGTCCTTAGTATAAAATTGGTATTTCTGAATATCACGTTGATTTGTTGAAAAGTTTAAGGTCCTCATTGTTTGGTAATACAAAAACATTGGAATGCAATTACTGTAAAGTGGTAAATTAGTTGCATTTTGTCATAGACATATTACGTTCACCATGTATACACTATCACACATTTTAATAAAACAAAGATGAAGTTGAATCAGATTTTTGCAGTATAAATTAAATTTGATTGGAGTGTTGTAGAATTTCGTGGAGAAATATTTAAATACACGGTAACATCTTCATTTTTTTCATATTTTCAAACATGTTTGTGCAATTTTCAATGTTATTCAACACAAAATAATTATCTCTGGCTCGGGGATCTTAACATCCCTTTTGTTAAGTTGTCCTTTTTAATATTTTTTTTATCAATATTAACTTTTTATAGACATTTTACCAGCTTTTTACTACTGCTTTCAATCTAGCATTGTCAATCATACCACACTTTCATATTTTTTTTTTTTATCAAAAATCAATATGAAATCTTAATTATAATTTCAGAATGCAGTTCATAGTTGCTTTGTCTATTTTGATTGTTTGTGTTTCTGCACAACAAGGTAAGAAACTTAATAAGAATGAAAGTTATCAAAGTCGCCGACTTGGTTAAATAATTCATGCTTAATCCTACCCCTTTACTTATGTTTTGACGTGTGGGCTATTTATAGAGACAAACGAACTTTATTTTAATATCATTATTATTTTTTTTTTTTAAATGGAAACAATTCTTATTTGCTTGAATGTCCCTCTAATGTCTTTCTCCACTATTTGTGTCATTTTATGTAAGATTAATAAATTTTCGAAAAACGAAGTATCACCATTTAAAAAAAAAAACACTTGCATATTCAACTCAACAATTTTTTTTTCTTTCTTTAACAGATTACAGAAGAAAAAGATCAGGATATGGTAAGAGACTTCCATTAATCTGTAAACCGTTCAATGAGACAAATGTGTTTAATGTAAAACAAACAAAATCATATTTGAATGCTATTTAATGCAAGACAACTCAAATTGAGATCGCATTGATGACTCTACATGCCTTGTGTTGTCCAGTATAGCAACGCCATAATAAATAGCGTCGCAAAGTCAGTTTTGAAAATATTTAAACAGTTTCAATCAATAAAAATGAAATAAAAACGTTTATGTTTGAGTAAATAATCAGATCCAGCAAAAACTTATACCAACACACTTCTGTCTACAAAAGAACCATATCAAATAATTAAATACTTTTAAACCTGTAGGTAGTGGTGGTGGCGATGGATCTGGTCACATCGGAGGTGGAGTTTCTGGTGGAATTGGAGGAGGAATTTCAGGTGGACAAGGAGGAGGATCGTCCGGTAGTTTAAGTGGCAATCTTGGAGGTGGTGTTAGTGGAGGGGTCTCTAGTGGAGGCGGAGGAGGACTTACCGGCGGTTTAAGTGGCAAACTTGGGGGTGCTGTTAGAGGAGGACTTTCCGGTGGACAAGGGGGAAGTGTAAGTGGTGGTCTTAAAGGAGGAGTTTCCGGAGGTGTAAGTGGTAGTGGAGGTGGAAGTTTACATGGTGGTCTAGGCGGTGGTGTAAGCGGAAGTTTAGGTGGTGGAGGAAGAGTTGGTGGTGGAAAATATGGCGGAAGCTCTGGAAAATGGCATTAGAAGACATGCATAGGTCATTTGATGAGAAAAATAATGTCTATTCAATAAATTTCTTCATTATTTATTATCTTTTCGCTTTCCTACATCATTTTGCAACTCTGTACAGTTTAATCGAAATGCGCATCTGGTGCAAGAAAATTGGTACCGTTAATTTTATTAATGTTGACAATTCTCATTGCTTTCATGTAGCTATTCTTCAGTATAACTATTTTAATTTGGCTTGTTTGTCTCATGAAATCAATTTGTAGCCCCGATGGTATTTGATTAATCAAATTGGGATTTAAAACATACATATTTAAAGTCATACGATACTTCAAATAAAAATGAACTGAATATATCTTAAAGGCTTTATAAAGGAAACAGTTGAATACCGGTGTTCAATAGTCATAAATCGAAAAAATCAAATCCAGGTTACAAACCACAACCAAGGGAAACACACCAACTATAAGAAGAAAACAATAGGAACACTGAAGTGCAACTTAAAACAACAAAAAACGCCAACAAACATGAAAACGAACTATTGGGTAACAACCGCTATATTCCTGAAATACAACACAAATACACCCAAAAAGTTCATATCAGAGAAACGCACAATCAAATAATATAATAGTCGACACAACATGTAGTTCTACAATAA
Organism: Mytilus galloprovincialis; assembly: GCF_965363235.1. Taxonomy (NCBI): domain Eukaryota; kingdom Metazoa; phylum Mollusca; class Bivalvia; order Mytilida; family Mytilidae; genus Mytilus; species Mytilus galloprovincialis. The sequence goes on along the minus strand of NC_134841.1, from coordinate 77,801,426 downwards.
TATTCCTCCTAAATATTTGATGGTATGCAAAGGCAATTTTATAATTATTTGGTCTGCAAACGATACGACATAATCTAATTATAAAACAAGCTTACAGTAACTAAATTGTTGAAAAAAAATCCTATACCTTTTCAAACTGCTATTGAATAATTGTCTAACCGTAATTTAATAAGCAGATTGCTTTTCTATATGCAGTGACCTTAATCATGAGACCTATTGATAGAAATTCGGAAATGGCAAGTGCGAATGATCAATAGAGATTTTTTTAACAAGCATGGACTTAGTTCACGATCGAAAATCTGTTTGAACAAAACCCGAAAGGAGTAGGTTCAGTAAGACCCCTTTCTGGCCCCAAAATATAGCAGTTTTACAAAATTGTTAAAATGTAAACTTTTAGTTATTTACTGGAAAGTACAATGCTCCTGCTACATAAATATGGGCTATTTTTTGACAATACAATGCACATATATCGGGTACTAGCATCATTAAGTCATTCTAAATTCTTTGATTCTTCACAATTTAAGCATTTTAGTTAAATTTTAGACGGTTTCCGTTTTAAATGAAAGGGACCGCATTTGTGTCCATTCTTAATATCGAAATGTAAGTTGTATTTGATGATAATATATAACATATACAAAGGTTTATGATGAACACGGATGTGGCCACGATTTTTAACAAAAAACATCTAAAAAGTTACAATTTTTAGGCATATTTGATAGATTTTCATATTTCAGCTTGGATCGGAGCGTTTTTAATGACTAAATCAGTTAAAATCTTTCACATTTACTAATTGAATCAACTAAAAAAGGCACTTCAGTGTTTAAAAAGTGTCAAAAATCTTTCGTCAGGTGAACTTAAAATTTGAGGTCAAAATCGGTCCTTAGCGGACCTACACCTTTAATAAGCGGCTAAAGGTACCGATCAGTAGTCAATTAATCAAACTTTTTATGTTGATTATAGTTTCTTTATGAATAATGAAAAACGTGCATAGTAGACTTAAGTTTAGTATAGTTAATAGAATGAAATTCAAAACAGTGTGGCTATGGCCATTGCTTGACACATTAAATTCATCCATTGACTGGGACAATTTACGTGAACGTTTGTCTGTAACGACCACTGTTCACGACGTACCTACGATAGACATTTATACTGTGGGGTCACCAAAGGTTTCTTAACGCCTTTAATTATAAAATAATTCGAAAAATTAATCAGGAATAACCTTTATGTTTTGATTTATATAATTGAAATAAATCAAAACATCGTGTTATTTCTGATTAATTTTTCGAATTACTTTATTAAGGTGTTGAGAACCTTTGGTGACCCATAGTTTAAGTGTCTTTAAAAAGTACATAGTGAGCAGTGGTCGTTACATACAAACGTTCACCTAAATTGTTCCAGCCAATGGATGAATTTAATGTGTCAATCAATGGCCACAGCCACACTGTTTTGAATTTCATTCTATGCATACATTGGTTCAATAATTTAATTATCATTATAATAACACGAATTTCGTGTTTCATATGACTATGGAAGACAAATAATCAGTGTTTTAGGCTTGGCAATTTTTGACTAGCAATGCATTTGTAAAAGACACTAACAGAGGAGGTTATGCTCTCCCTTTGTTGAGGATTAACTATTTAAAGATTGAAGGATATACGATTTGCATATTCCCGCGAATTGTCAAATGTTTGATGCAGGGGAAGTCGGATATTACTCTGACGTCCAACGGCAGTTTTACCAGACAAGCTGAGGCAACAGCAGTTTTACCAGACAAGCTGAGGCAACAGCAGTTTTACCAGACAAGCTGAGGCCGTGCTTCTCTGGCAAAACAGCCGTTGGACGTCAGAGTAATCTCGAACTAGGAAAATTCGTGGTGACTATTTTTCAAGAATAAAAAATAAAGTAATCCGACAGAATAAGGGGTGGGACTTTTATAATACCAGTCACTAATCGATGCAACAAATAAAATATGACCATTGCATGGTAATACAGAGGCACTATTTCAACGTCTACAGCGTTAATGTAAAAAAATATTGTATTGTGTACTGTAGTACTAATAATAAAGCATTTGACTGTCCTGTTTCAGTAATGCATGTCAACACAATAGATACTTCCACCAAAACAGAACATAATTCCAAAATACTTAATGTCAGCATTTCGGTTGAATTTCAAGAATCAAACTTGACTAAACAATGGAGTGCAATAGAAATTAAACAATACTAACATGACGACAGAAAAATCAGTTCGATGAAAACGCTTCTTAAAAAAAAATGGTAAAGAAAAACCTCCTATAATTAAGCACACCCGATCAAGATCTAGGAAGTTAGTTAAATAATTGTAGTTACTTGATGAAATTGGTGATATTCTATACAGAAAATGGGAAAACACTGATGAATCAGCAACATGTCAAAACAATTCGGGGGAAAATTGTTCGTCTTTTACATGATTGTAGAACGGCTAGGCATTTCGGTCGCGATAGAACACTGACCGAGAATTATTGCAAGGTTCTATTAGCCAGGAATGACAACTTTGGACAGACATAACACGATGGGGTATATTATGCCAGCAAAGAAATTCCGGCCTTGGACAAGTCAAATCTCCCATGCAACATAGAAATGTTAAAGACCGATTGAATGCATCGCCATCAACTCAATTACTACAAGTATAACCACTTGAACGAGTACACCATTTTAGTATCCGATTACTTTAATTTACTAATTAGACTGAATCATACGTTCTCACTGTGTTCGGACAGTGGCCTTCTAGCTTGTAACAATTTATTTATTCTTTTAGGACACCGTGTCGTATACATACTTATCAGATATGCGAGTTCTAGTTAAAAAAAAACTATTCGGTAGTATTAGCGATCTATTGGAAATTGAAAAACAGCAAATGACTCCATTTCACCACAGTCAAACGGTATGGTAGAGTGCTACAAAAGACCCTCCAAATGTTGTCAATGTAAAACAACAACAATACCGAGCTCAGAAGAAAATCCAAAACGGAAAGTCCTTAATCAGATGGCAAAATTAAAAGCGCAAACACATCTACAAATGATAAATAACTGTCATATTCCTGATTCCTGCCAATTTCCTATGTAGAAGTTATGAAAATAAAGAAGATTGAGATATCCATCTCCCTCAGGTTACCATGTCATACAGAACATGTACCTACTAAAGTATGAAATACCCCATATTATTGATAGAACGCAAAATATTCTTACAAATTGATATTGTAGGCGACTCAAACCTCGATGAAGATTTATGAGTTTGACTGTCCCTTTGGTATCTTTCGTCCCTCTTTTAAGTTACTGTCCGAATTTATACATTGGATGGATCCTAGACGCCATGCAAAATACTTTTGATACAGTTCATGAAAATTTATAGTTTCCCTAGACCAAAAATACTGTGATTAGAAACAAAGGAAAAAACCTGACCTTTCATTGGACGAAGAAGGGTGAGTATGTTCAAGGAGTATGCATGAGGGAGATACATTCCTTAATTTATAATAATTTCTAACTTTTTGTAACAGCAAATTTTAATAACACCAAAAATCCGTATTTTCATGCCAGTACCGAAGTACTGGCAACTGGGCTGGTGATACCCTCGGTGACTAACAGTCCACCAGCAGAGGCATCGACCCAGTGGTAGTAATAACATTAACGGTACCAATTTTCCTGCAGCAGATGCGCATTTCGATAATACGTGTCTCTTCAGTGATGCTCGTGGCCAAATAAAGGCAACAGTAGTATATCGCTGTTCAAAACTCATAAATCCATGGACAAAAACAAAATCGGGGTAACAAACTAAAACTGAGGGAAACGCATTTAATGTAAGAGGAGAACAACGACACAACATTAGAATATAACACACACATAGAAACGGACTAAGCATTAGACAAAAACCTATGACAATAACAAATATAACATCAAAACCAAATACATGAATTTGGGATAGATAAGTACCGTGACACGTCTTATAGTAATGTGAATTCACACTCAAAAATAAGAGAAAGCAAACGACACAAACGTTAAAATGTAACACACACAGAAACGAACTATAATATAACAATGGCCATATTCCTGACTTGGTACAGGACATTTTAAAAGGAAAAAATGGTGGGTTGAACCTGGTTTTATGGCATGCCAAACCTCCCTCTTTTATGGCCATGTGAAATATAACATTAAAATGACAACACAACATTACAGGACTACAATATAAATAAATAAAAGAACACAACTGACAAAGAAACACACGAATAATAGCTAACAAAAGGGAACAAGTTTAAAAAATTTACATTTGAAATCCAAAGCTTATATAAAAGATGAAGAGCTTTAATCCAAAAGGTCCAAAAAGTATAGCCAAATCCACGAAAGGAATCAGAGCTATGCATGAGGGAGATACATTCCTTAATTTATAATCATTTCTAACATTTTGTAACAGCAAATTTTAATAACACAAAAAGTCCGTATTTTCATGCCAGTACCGTAGTACTGGCTACTGGGCTGGTGATACCCTCGGGGACTAACAGTTCACCAGCAGAGGCATCGACCCAGTGGTAGAAATAACATTAACGGTTCCAATTTTCCTGCAGCAGATGCGCATTTCGACAATACATGTCTCTTCAGTGATGCTCGTGGCCAAAATATTTGAAATCCAAAGCTTATATAAAAGATGAAGAGTTTTAATCCAAAAGGTCCAAAAAGTATAGCCAAATCCGCGAAAGGAATCGGAGCTATGCATGAGGGGGATACATTCTTTCATTTATAATAATTTCTAACATTTTGTAACAGCAAATTTTAATAACACAAAAAATCCGTAGTCTAACCATTGTTTCCGTGGTATTTGCTAGTAATATGGATTTTGTCTCAGTTTCTGAGCAAGTGGTGCTACTCCTGGTTTCACATTGAACTTTACCTATAATTCATTGTCATTTCTGTTGTCTTTTATTTTACCAATGCATTCAAAAAAATCTATCAAATGCATTCAATGTTTGTGTCATTTCTTTTTTACCATTTTCAGTTAAAACATTACACCTATCTACTTCATTTTTCTTATTTAATACTTTAAGATCATTCTGTTCTGCAAATGACCCATCTAGTCTTATTTCCATCATCCTTAATTCATTAAGCGTTGCCCTACTAAACAATGGTGGTCATTTTATTCTTCCTTGAATAACAATGAACTTCGTCTCCATTCCAAATGCTCCATTCCTTACTATAGTTTTGAATTCTCCTTTGACAGGAAGTGAATTCTGAAGAGTATTGAGTACTGTTTTACTTTTCTCCAATTTGAGTTTATTTCTGAATAACTTTCACCTTAGATTTGAAAAATGATGTTCATTCATGACATTTACATCTGCATCGCTATTTGGTTCTACTTTCATCTCTGTATCTCCTAAGTGATTCTTTATGGTTATCTCATCTTAATTCTTTCTCCAAACGAAATTATGTAATCCTATCTTTGAAACATATTTAACAGATTCATAAAAAAATCGTCTTAAACTTCTGATCAGAATCCTCATTGAATTTGTTTTCAACAGTTTGTCTCACATTTTTTTGTTTCTATTCTGCGTGATCTGCATCATTCCACCTCTACTTTGCTTATATTTTCTATTTGGTTTGTTCCGTGGTCTATATATTGATTGAAAATGGTTCTTTTTTTCCAGACGATCTACAATAGTTTCCATGTGCTGGACATCTTCTGCTTTCATGACGAAATCCACAATAGTTGCATAACTCCTGTGAATGTTGATTATTTGTTTTCATTGTCAGTTTTTGTTTATCATTGTCTTGTCTCCTTCGAATCGCCTTTCACGGGTGTCCTGTACTTTGTAAAAATAATAGTTCCACGCTCTCTGCACGTTAAGAACCCTTGCAACAACTCTGTTTGAGGTCTCTAAGTGGCCTGATACAAGGCAAAACTTCTGGCCCTATCTAAATATACTCTCATTTTCAAGCGGTAGTCCAAATTTTCCGATCTTCATCCCGAACGACATCTTTAACAAAACTTACCGATTATATTGATTGTTAATTTGTTCTCGTCTATACAATGGACGACATGTTTGCTTCATCAATCACCACCATTATTTATGATTCATGTTATACATTGAAACAATAAAAAGAATCACTTTTTTAATTTATTTTCCAGAGCGAATACACATATGGCATCAACAAACACAGTAATATGCGGTGTTTGTGAGTCTCAGCACACATCAACAAATGCTGACTACTGGTGCCCTGAATGTGATGAAGGACTGTGTTCCCAATGTCTAAAGCATCACAATGCATCAAAAGCCTCACGTTACCATGAAGTTATATCTGTCGACAACTACAAACATTTCAAGGGAGTAAAATGATTGAAACAAAAATTCAAAAATATAAAATATTCATGCAGTCTTTATACGAGGATGGAAGTATAAGGAAGATGGACATTAAATATAAAATTGAGGACAAGATGACAAGTATATTGTCAACTGTTACTTCACTAGTTACAATATCTATCGAATCGAGCTCTCCAATATTGGTTATGCGGACAGGGAATGAAACAAAAGCACAGCTGAGGTCTTTGCAACACGTACCACCCCCAACTTTCAATGATATAACAATAACATTACAATGTAAATTCGCATTTACTTGTAACAGTGGATGTTCATTTTCTTTGAAAGGAGACATCTTTCTGATAGACCAAGTTCATAGCCGTCTGCTAGTTTCAAAGGACGATGGAACCATAAAGAGTGAAATATATTTATCAACTCCAAACCCAGTAGATGGTACTTGTATCGATGACTTGACAGTTGCTGTTTCGTTTCCTTATTCAAAACAAATACAAATCATAAACATTTAGCTAAAACAATTAAATACAAAATAAATACGGCCAGTAAGTGTTATGGTTTATGTTACTCGAGTGGCTATTTGTTGTACTGTGGTTATGGCAGAGGTATTCAGAGAGTAAATATGTCAGACAATTGCTCTTTTATTGTAGTTAAAGACCACACTATGTCTACCTGGAGTTATGTAGCAACATTGAAAGACATGATATACTATACCAATAACTCCTACCATACAGTGACATGCTGCTCGTTGACTGGAGAGAAGATTTGGGAATACAAAGATCAATTAGTTCGTTCTCCGAGAGGGATCTCTGTAGATAAAGGCTCAAACGTTTATATTGCATCGTCTGGTAACGATAGTATAATGGTACTGTCGTCGAATAAAAAACAAGCAAGAAAAGTGCTTGGAAGTGATGACGGAATAAGTAACCCTTTCGGGCTAGCATTTGATTTAAAGCAAGGAAAACTAATTGTTGCGAATTATAATGCATCTGCATTGTACGGCCTTAATTTTTGATGACGTAGATTATAGCTTCAAAGCTTAAGGAGATGTTGTACAGTTATTAGAACATGTCTGAATTCTATTAAAATGACAAACATTACAGATTATATAGTTATATCTTTATTAAATTTAATTTCAAATATTTACTTTAAGATGTAATAACATATCATATTAAAAGCGTTTCACCTGCCTTTCAAATTTTTGGTCTTGAGCATACCTGGTGAACATTTAAATCTTAGACGCACCATATTAAAAATGAACAGTGTTATTTTCATTTATACACGTGACATGGAAAGCAGTTTAGTTAAATTATAAATTGCTAAACTTTTTGCAATTCTACTTCGTATGAAATGTATTTTGTTTCCAGTACGTGATACATATGCATGCTTATCTAGCAGCTGTGGCGTTAGCTCTGTGCGTGATACTTTCTATTTCAGCAATTTTAATGCCTGGATACTTCATATTTTGTATACTTATTGTATGCTTAATGTTAAGAAGTTTCCGCCTGGCATGTATATCAATTCTCCTTTTCTTCGTACAGAGAATGTTAAAAACTATGGTTTGTTTTTGGCTAAAGATTTTTATACAGCCGGAAATTGGGTATATGTCAAAGGGACAACAAACCGACCAAAGAGCAGATATTAGCCGAAGGCCACCATGTATGGATGTGTAAGAAATTTTAGTACAAAGTTCAATTTCACAATAGCAGGGTTATGATTGACTTTGGGGGTTATTGTCTCAGAGTTTTGCATTTAGTACCAGAAAGGGACCAAAAACAATTATCAGTCTGCTTTTAAGACCAACTTTAAAAGTATTTAAATAAAGGCAACAGTAGTATACCGCTGTTCAAACGTCATAAATCGATTGTGAGAAAATAAATCTGGGTAACAAACTAAAAACGAGGGAAAATAATGGAACAATAAAACCACTGAAATGCATCAAAAACAAACGCCAATGCTACATACATAAAAAATATTTGATAACAACTGCCATATTCCCGACTTGGAACAGGACATTTTAAGAAAAAAATATTTATTTGGTCTATATTTTCGCACAAGGTTCCCCACCCCATTAGAAAGGCTGGTATTAATTTTTGGGGGTTATTATAATAGCTGTAAAGGAACTAGGGGCGAAAAATGGTCGAACTTAAACTTTTTTGTCAGATTCACAGACAATTACTAGGGTGTTCCCTACCACAATAGAACGGTTGGGGTTATAGTCATAGCTATTTATGCATTAAGGGCCAAAAACAAGCATGTTTCATGTATTAAGACAATGATGTGTGTATAAGAGTATAGATTACTATGAAATTAAACCAAAGGTTCCATACTTCAAAAGGAAAGTTTGAAATGTTTTTGATATCGTTAAATAATTACGGGTTAAAAAGGGACAGAAAGCGCACAAGGTTTCATACCACAATCGTGTTATTGTTGTAGCAGTTTAGTAATTAAGGACAAAAAAGTGGTCAAAAGTAGCATTTTTTAAGTTTCAGGATATTAGTTTGTAAAAGGGTCTTGCTTTGTATGAAATTTTACTACAAGGTGCCATATTTTAAAAGAGTTTCGATTGGTTTAAGGGGGTCATGGTCCAAATCTTTTCCATGCGTCAATTTGTAGAGTCGATACACATAACTATTTCTTAACTTTATCAATGTTTACCAATGCGCTAAGAATGAGTTTTGGCAGCGTCAACAATTCGTCGGCTCTCCTATTCGCTAATTAACCACGACGTTTCGCTCAACATTATTTAGCTATGATTGGTTGTTATTATAAGTGAAAAAGTCAAATTTACTATTAACAGCTGATTTGAATAGTGGCCCAATGCCCAACAGGTTTCGGTATATACACTGTTTATCTTACAAGGTGCACAGGACTAGTCTCAGCGAAATTGATAATTTCAAAGTTATCAAAAACTACTAATATGGGTTCTATAATTTCAGACAATTAGTTTAAAAGTATAATAATCACAATTGCCGAATCTCAAGTGCATAAACAACACTTCTTTTTCCTCTTGATCTCATGATAGTCGAGAAGTCGACGTGTCTTGTAGAAAGAAAAGAAATTAAACTTGCTGCATTATCCTTTAACATCCCTTTCAACTTTATATAATTGATTCTTTCTCTTTATAAGTTTGGGGAAAATGCTTAATGCATCTCTTACTTTCAACAAAAAATAAATTATACCACATTTACAGTAAGGTCTGATCAAATAGTTGGGGGAGGGGTCAACATTGCTGCAAGTTTTGTTAATCCAAAATCGATTTTACATATATCCAGAAAGGTAAATCAAGTTTTCCCAAATTAAGTTAACAGGGGGTGGGGGTCAGTGAAAAAACTATGTGAATTAAGTTTTTTATCCTACATCGATCTTTTGATGTCGTCCCTTAGTGGTTTTTTAAACGTGCTTCGTCTAAGACTTAATAACACAATTTAACACAACTGCAAACCATGTAAACCAGGCTCTAGAAAATACATTACTGGGCTGTACATTGTATCCGAGGATGTCACAAGCCCAGGAGTCAGCACCTCTGTTTTGACATAAATTATCATTGATATGGTCTTTTTTAATCATTAATTTACAGAAATTTAAATTATCTAAAATACTGAGAATTTTTATAACCCTGTATACTAGTAGATAATCTTGGCTATATTAGGCCAAAACTTTGGAAACTTGGGGTTCTCTTTGCTCTTCAATTTCGTACTTTATTTTGCCTTTTTGTGTTTTTGGATGTCTAGACGAAATCTGCGGTTGACGCACAAAGTTTTTATGCTTGGTATCCAAAATGAGTTTTTTTACGACCACTGGGTCGATGTCACTGCTTTTGGAGGTTTCCTTCCCGAGGGTTTCACGAGCCTATAACTTCTATGTTAACATGAATTATCATTGATACGGTCATTTTTATGAATTAATTACAATCTACAAAACTTTGTATTTTTCGAAATACTAAAAAGTTCTACCCCAGGAATAGACAACTTGGGCTGCATTTAGCGAAACCTTTCATAATTTTGGGTCTGCAATACTCTTACTCTATACACCACAGAGGCGCGTCTGACGTACAAAATGTTACGCATGATACCTATAATATGAATTTATTGCTCACTACGGCAAAAAAAAATACTCTTATTCATTTTTTTTCAATCTGGAGCTTCTAGAACATCTGCCACATGTTACTATTTATAATATATATATAAATTTTATATATATAGCTATATAAAAGCAGTCCAATAACGCAAACATATTTTAGAGTAATTTATTATGTTTTATATGAATTACGCATTGTCTTTATATTTTCCATTCCATTTCCCAGAACTTCCACCCCATTTTCCTCCACCGCCTAACTTGGCCCCACCTGCAGCACTACCACCAATACTGCTACTAAAACTGGAACTAAAACTTGAACCACTGCTATTGGAACTTGAACTTGACTTTGCACTTGACTTTGACGAACTAGAACCTTTTGCAAAAGAGCTGCTATGTGCATTTGATCCACCACCCATTAAAGCTCCTCCAGAAGATGGGACACCTCCACTTGACGAAATGCCTGTTTTTACGTTGATTCCAGACCCTGTACCGCCAGACTGTGCTAAACTTGACCCAAATGAGCTACCACCATCTACACTGCTAGAACTGGAAAATGCCGAAGTACCACCACCTCGAACGCTTCCACCAGCTACACCCATGTTGCCTCCAGAAACACCAGATTTTATCTTTATCCCAATATCTTCCCCAACCCGTCCTCTGATAGTCGCAGATTTGCTAGTACTACTACCTAACCCAGAAGATCCAGCACCGATAACACTTCCATCTACTCCACCGCCGATGTTACCAGATATTCCAGAATCTTGTGTAACCTGTAATCCTCCTTGACTGACACCAGCAGAACCAGAATGTGAAAGACTGGATGAAATACCAGAAGAACCACCGACACTGCCACCAATCTGAGCACCTCCATTACCAGCGACACCGCTGCTTCCACCAGAACCACCAACACTGCTGGCAATCTGAGAACCTCCATTACCAGACATATCCACACCAGCGGCACCGTTGCTTCCACCAGAACCTCCAGTTTGTATACTCATTCTTATTCCACTTACGCCACTCGTACCACTGCTTGTCTGTGAGGATTTTACATTAACACCTACAGCCCCGTTATTGTTATCTGCACCGGAACTAGAACCAGAAATGCCAATTTTTGTTTGACCACCACTCCCACCAGAAATTCCTATTCTTGTTTCACCACCACTTCCATCAGAAATTCCCAATCGTGTTTCACCATTATTTCCACCAGAAATAGCCATTACTGTTTCACCACCATTTCCATTATCATCATCGTTACCATTACCACCGACTGAACCATTTTGATCGTTATCACTACCAGATCTAGAGATAGTTCCAGCTAAATTTCCACTAACTGAGCCAGATGCTCCTCCGCCTATGCCACCACTGCCAGTCATCCCCACTCTGTTTAAACCTGAATGGCCAGTATTGACTTTCATGCCAATGCCTCCACCGATATTTCCACCAAATGATCCACTGCTACCAACACTGACTTTTGAGATACCACCAGCTGATGCACCTCCAACACTAGCACCAGAAATACCACCTGCACCGCCTACACCTATACTACCACTACTACCAATCCCACCACCAACTCCAGTTCCCATTCCTACGCGTCCTCTCAGTCCAACACCACCACCTTGAGAAAATCCACTCTTCATTTTTATACCAATTCCACTAGACATCGAGTTTGATAACCCACCACTAGCACCGAATCCAACTCCACCACTGACACCTGAGCTTGTCATCGAGTGTGATGAACCACCACCAGAGCTGAATCCAACTCCACCGCCTACATGTGAGCTTGACATCGAGCTTGATAAGCCACCGCCAGAGCCGATTCCAATTCCTCCGCTTACACCTGAGCTTGACATCGCGTTTGATAAGCCCCCACCAGTGCTTAATCCAACTCCACCGCCTATACCCAAGCCTGATCCGCTGCCTATACCCATGTTTGATGATCCACCACTCGATGAACTGAAGCTGGATTTGAATTTGCTACTGAAGGATCCACCAATTTTGCCACCAACTCCACCTCCCAATCCAATGCCATGGTTTGCATTACCTCCACAGTCATCATCGCAAGCATGTCTATTACCAGTTGCTATCAAACAATTAAGAAAATCAGGTGATATTTATTTGGACTTTACCGGCAGGCGAATCTTATTGCTATCATAATGAAAGTTGTCTTATGTCAATCAGGACCTTATATAACCCCAAAAAAGAGGGGGGATAAAAAATTCGATTTATTCCTGAAGGAATATTTTACAAAAATAAAAACATAAGGTACAGAAAATTATACATGATAGTTAACAAAATCATATAGTATGGGGGTTTTAATTCAATGTATCATACGGTTGAGCGGTAGCAAAGTTTTTTTATGCCCCATCTAGGGGTATTATGTCTTTTCGGTCTATGCGTCTGTTAGCCATGCGTCAGTCTGTTTAGCTTCCTGTTAAAGTTTTTGGTTAATGTAGTTTTTGGTGAAGTTTATATCCAATCAACAATACACAAATCCTAATATTAGTGAGACTTGATACATGCAGAAGGACTAACAACACATGTTCCTTGTAGCCTGACTTGGTACATGCAAAAGGACTAACAACACATGTTCCTTGTAGCCTGACTTGGTACATGCAAAAGGACTAACAACACATGGTCCTTGTAGCCTGACTTGATACATGCAGAAGGACTAACAACACATGGTCTTTGTAGCCTGACTTGGTACATGCACAATTAGATGTAGATAAATATAGATGTATTGTCTTCTTGTCGTAGTCACAATTCATACTTAAGGATGACATCAAAAGATCGATGTAGGATAAAAAAAATTAAATCAAATAGTTTGGGGTGGGGGGGGGTTAATATTCTGCAAGTTTTGTATATACAAAATCGATTTTTACATATATTCCTATTGGTAAATCAATTTTTCCCAAATTAAGTTAAGAGGGGGGGGGTCAGTAAAAAAACTATGTGAATTAAGTTTTTATCCTACATTGAACTTTTGATGTCGTCCCTTACTTCCATCCCTTTCGACGTTTAACCCGATTGTTTGTACTACTAGAGGAACAGAAATTGTTTATTGTTCAAAGGCCACCTTGTTCCCTCTTGTTTGTTCGGGGTTCTAGTTATTAAAATTTTAGTTTTATTGGGTTTCTATACATATTTTCATAGTGTTGCCTGTCCTTGAAGCTTTCACTTCGGATAATCCTTTTGTATCTTCTATAGCATGTTTTTGTGGTCATAAGATTAATTCTTTTTGGCATAAATAACTAGGTGCAAGTGATAACGTATATCATGTATACCTACCATAACCAGAAGATGGGCCACAACCACAAAGTGACCATTCTCCTTTTCCAAGTTGTCACCAACGTTTTTGGTTTTGTTTTATCATTTTATAATTTTTGAAAGTTTTGAAATTAAGTATCACAATCACAATCTGACTGATACCTAAATGGGACAGCTTGTATCGATTGCTTAAACAAATATTTCATGCATATGCAAGTGAAGGGTCTGTCGTGCTGGTGGAGGAAATGGACAAACAAGTTGTTAAAAGGACGTATCTGGTATGACCTAAGTAAATAGAGCACGTTCTTAACGGATCTCTCCGAAATGCTGTTAAAATAATTCATTCGAACTATATAATAAACAAATCGTGTTACACCCTCTCCCCCTTTTCTTCCCCTGGCACTAACCATTTTGAAGCCCTTTTGAGGGTCTACTTCTTTTTGGAATAAATAACTAGGTGCAAGTGATAACGTATTACATGTATACCTACCATAACCAGAAGCTGGGCCACAACCACAAAATAGTAAAATACTGAAAGCAGCAAGCATGTTCATCCTATATATAAAAAAAAGAAGAAGTGGTTCATCAGTTAAATCTTAAAACAAAAAAGTTTATGTTTTGTTTAATCTCTCTCTCGTTAAGACAGGAAACTAAAGTACAATTAATGATCAGATATTTACAATGAGCTATGTGTAGAATATTGCTTTTCAATATGATTTATTTTTTCATAATTCCGCGTCTTATATTTGCTTCTGTTTCATTTTCTATCAGTAGTTTTGTTATTGTTTAGAAGTTCAAATAAAAATACAGTACATCTAAAACTGAGATGAATTCTGGAAATTTTAATTGGTAAGAAAAGCTTGAAAACTTCTTTCGGAAAGCTCTCCTTCTGAAACAATTTCGAGTCATTTGAATTAGATCGTCAGCTGGCCAGCTCTTGTGTTTTCCCACCAAAAGTGTATAGTTATTGAACAGTTATATAGTCGTATGGTAAATCAAGCCACAATAAGACATCGATCATTCATATATTTACTCGGGACTTTCAGTCAATTTTAAAAAAAACATAGGAACAAGCTTCTTTTTTTTTTATTGAAGCTGAATTTATTTTTCTACTTTTTTTTCGATCAAAACCATGGGTGTTTTTTTATCTCTCAAGATATTCAAAAACACATGTCCCTTACGTACAACGGTGAATGATCGGTGCCTTGTGGTATTTTGTCGTTAATTGAATGTTTGTTTGATTTTCATTTGCAAATAATTAATACTTCATCTAATTGAAAGGAAAAAAAATACAACTGTACATCATAACATCAGCTGCTTCGTGGATTTTTTAAACTAAGAACTATATTATCGTTTGACAATATTGTGTTTTCTTTATATTAAAAAAGTTTAAAATAATTGCATAAAATGAAATTATGTTAAGATTTGTAATTCCTAAACTTACCTTAATATTAGAACGTGTTATCAATGTGCTGCTACTACTCCTGTTTTTAAAGTGAAAACTTCTGAAAAGGCGTTTGGTTATTCTTTGTAATTAATTATGAGTTAAATGCTGTAGTATTGTACGTGTATGTTTCCAATTCGTCTAGGGTAGCAAAAACCTACTTTTAAAGTGTGTCTAAACTAAAAGGGGATTTTTTACAGTCTGCAACTTTAACAATTGAAATTAATAGTAAACAAATTTTAACGTAAAATGTAATTATTGTTTCCTGTTGCAAAACACAAATTTTACATCTTACAACATCTTACTAATTACCTATGTTTGTTAATTTCCGCATGACCGTAATTTCAACACTTGTAGTGGGAGCACGATACATGCAGAAAAATTAATAACAAGTCTGGTAAAATGGTATAAAACCAGAAGCTGCAACATCTTCGTCAGATAAGCTACGAGGACAGCCCATCAGCAAAATATTCAGGTATTTATACAAGACGGTATCTTAAAAGTTAAATTTGAATTAAATCTTTAAACTTTTTTCAGTTTAAAAACATAAAATAATTTCGTAGAACCGCTCTAAGTATGTATTGTTTTCGATAATTTTCAGAGATATAAGACTTTATAAGTTTTCTCAACTTTGTGCAAAATAGTCTAAAAATTGCATCTAAGAATCTGATTTTTTAAATACCTAAACAATTATTTTTTAATATCTATTTTACTGGAATTTAATTTTGGTGTTTCCAAAGCTATACGTAATATGGCACAATAGTTTTAGATAATGCGTGTCCATTGTACATACTATTTCAGTCCAGATATATTTTTAGATAATTCAGGTACTATGTATATATTATGGAGGTTTCTTACCGCAAACTCATTTCTCGACATGATATTTGATAATACAACAATTTTTTTTGGCGAAGGAACGCAAATATTGCAGAATTTAACAATATGCATTTGTATGCATCAATTTTGAAAATATTAACTACAATATTAACATATAACTTGAAACAATAACATACTTTAAAAAAAAGATGAAGTTGCAGCAGAGAATTACAGTAGAATTTAAAGATATTTGATTGAAATTTCGGAAAAGTCATGATATGTTACAATTAATGTAAACCTTACATTGGCAATTATACCACATCTCCCATATCACATTTAAATATAGAAAATCTTTATAAACGATAGATGAATTATTATTACAGAATGCAGTTTATAGTTGCCTTGTGTGTTTTGGTTGCTTGTGTTTCTGCACAACAAGAGACATACAAAAAGAGGTCTGTTGGTGATTACAACCCAGACTACAGGCAAGGTGAGAAAACATTACTTGAAGCATAGTTAATGTTGAATGTACGGTGACCTATAGTTATTAATTTCTGTGTCATTTTGGTCTCTTATGAGAGTTGTCTCATTGGTAATCATACCACATCTTCTTTTTTTATAATTAATGTGTTATTGTCAAAGTTATCATGAAAGCAGCCACGGTAATGCTAATCCTTTAACTCATGTGTTTCACTTGTAGATTAATTTTACATGCAATAGTAATTCATTTGTAAAAAAAATAAGTTTAAACAACAAATTTTAAGAAAATATGTAGCCCCATTGTAGAAAGACTCAAACATCTGAAAATTTCAAGTATTAACTTACAAAATGTTTCTTTTCAACAGATTACAGAAGAAAGAGATCGGGAGGTCACAAACATGGTAAGAGATAACAATAAAGCTGTTTACCTTAAATAGAACATAAAACTGATTTTTTTCAATGCAGAAGAGACCAAATCATTTTTAGGTAAAGATTGCATGAAATGAAACCAAAATCTTATGGGACTAACTTGATATCTAAATGTTCCAAGGCTGATCACTACCTTTTTGATACACAAAATATAGTGCATTGATCATAACATTCTATTCATCCTATCCATGAACATTCCAGAAATTTATCGAGTAATATATGCTCAGATATTCAAGGCATAAAATGATGTTACACTTGTCAAGAAAATAACATAACTTTTGCAAGGTGCAGGAATCTAATATCTGTTCTTAAAATATAAATGATGTCATTGTTGGAATCATCTTTAAAAATTTGGAATTATCTTCCTTTGTCTAGAATTGCTGTTAAATCTACAACCAATGCAATATTCAATTCTACTTCCCACTGATAAATTGAAGCAATCTTTACCGTTCAGTGCTTACAAGCACTTTGATTGAATGCTGTATGATATAAGTCGAGATCACTGAAGTTTGGGTTAACTACCATTTGATGTTACATTCACGTCATGTCAGTCTTATTGCTCCTTTTTGAGGGCCCTCATGGGGTTTTTGATTATGTGATTACTTGGCCGTTTTTTTTAATGATTATTTGATTATTAAGCCAAATATTTCATGATTATTTGATTACCTAGGACTGTATTTTTAGTTTATGATTATTTGATTACTAAAGATAAGCAAATATTTAATGATTATGTGATTATATTGGCAAAAAAATGGTGATTATGTGATTACTAGGACCCCCCCCCCCCATGAGGGGCCTCCTTTTTGCAAGGTCATAACAAATAAGATCAAAAACTTTGTACAGGTGAAATCACAGTGATAGTTTGGAAAACATTAATACAAATTCAATAAGTAAAAATTAAAAAAAAAATAAATAAAAGTGTTTATGTTTGGAGATGATAGTGATCACAATCAGCTTTTGTAATTTTCCCAATAAATGCATATAAAAACATCCAAAATTGTAGGTCATGGTGGTGGTGCTGGATCTGGTCATATCGGAGGTGGAGTTTCTGGTAGCCTTGGAGGCGGACTTGGTGGCGGCCTTGGAGGTAGCCTTGGAGGAGGACTTGGTGGTAGCCTTGGAGGAGGACTTGGTGGTAGCCTTGGAGGAGGACTGTCGGGTGGTTTAAGTAGCAATGTTGGAGGAGGAATTTCTAGTGGACTTGGAGGAGGACTTTCTGGAAGTCTAGGAGGAGGACTGTCCAGAGGACATGGAGGTGGCCTGTCCGGTGGTGTAAGTGGTGGACTTTCAAGTGGACTTGGAGGTGGTCTTGGAGGAGGACTTTCCGGTGGTTTAAGTGGCAAAGTTAGAGGTGGTGTTTCTGGAGGACTTGGAGGAAGACTTTCTGGTGGTCTTGGAGGTGGAATTTCTAGTGGACTTGGAGGAGGTCTTTCTGGTGGTCTAGGTGGAAGAATTTCTGGAGGACATGGAGGTGGGTTGTCCGGTGGTGTAAGTGGTGGACTAACCGGAGGAACTGGTGGATCATTAGGTGGTAAGATCAAAGGAAGCCTTAGTGGGTCAACTGGTGGTGGTTTAGGTGGTGGGCTAGGAGGCGGTGTAAGTGGAAATATTGGAGGTGGACTTGGAGGTGGACTGTCCGGTGGTGTAAGTGGTGGACTTTCAAGTGGACTTGGAGGTGGTGTAAGTGGTGGGCTTTCAGGTGGCCTTAGCGGAGGAACTGGTGGATCATTAGGTGGTAAGATTAAAGGAAGCCTTGGTGGGTCAACTGGTGGTGGATTAAGTGGCGGGCTAGGAGGCGGTGTAAGAGGAAATATTGGAGGTGGACTTGGAGGTGGACTGTCCGGTGGTGTAAGTGGTGGACTTTCAAGTGGACTTGGAGGTGGTGTAAGTGGTGGGCTTTCAGGTGGCCTTGTCGGAGGAACTGGTGGATCATTAGGTGGTAAGATTAAAGGAAGCCTTGGTGGGTCAACTGGTGGTGGATTAAGTGGCGGGCTAGGAGGCGGTGTAAGAGGAAATATTGGAGGTGGACTTGGAGGTGGTGTTAGTGGTGGCCTTTCTGGTGGACTTGGAGGTGGCCTTACCGGAGGAACTGGTGGATCTTTAGGGGGTAAGATCAAAGGAAGCCTTGGTGGATCGACTAGTGGTGGCTTAAGTGGCAATCTAGGCGGTGGTGTAAGTGGTGGACTAGGAGGAAGTCTAGGCGGTGGTTTAAGTGGCGGGCTAGGTGGCAGTCTAGGCGGCGGGCTAGGCGGTAGTCTAGGCGGTGGTGTAAGCGGCGGGCTTGGCGGTAGTCTAGGTGGTGGACTTGGAGGTGGTCTTGGCGGTGGTTTATCTGGAAGCAGTGGAGTTGGTATCAAGATGAAAAGTAGCAGTAGCAGCAGTAGTAGTATATCTTCTGGAGGAAGAATTGGTGGTGGAAAATATGGAGGAAGTTCTGGAAAATGGGGTGGAAGTTCCGGAAAATGGGACTAAAGACCTCAGCAGGACTTCTACTTAGAATATAGTGTCTATTAAATAATTTGCTTCATTCATGTTTTGTTTTCATTTTGCCCGAAAGTTTTAGAAATGTTTTTGTATCTTTTATTTACTATGTACTAACAATTCCAAGTTTACTACCCACAGCCTGATGTCTCAATGATTGGTGTATTACACGGATTTTGGAGAAAAAAAAACAGTAGAGGGCTAAAAACATCATTCTGTCCCCAAGTACCAAGGTTTCAATCGGTTTGCAATACACTACTGAAAAATAGGAAGAGAACGTTTTATTTGGTTTTGTGTAGTGCAAAGGCACCTGTGATCAAATATTTGTAAATGTTCTCTTTTATTGATTGTTGGTTGCTTAACGTCAAGTGCGTTCTTTAAATTGAAAAACAAATTATCATATCATTTGTATGTAGACTATTTCCAGTCCACTGTAATGTCATGCGGAACACACATGTGTTAAACATCCAAACAATTTAACAAAGGTTAAGAATGACATTTTGAAGTCTTTACCTTAATGTTAACAGAACTAGCAACAATATTTGCATTAATTACAATCTACATTCATTGGACATGTTAAACATATGAAACTTTTGTACGATGCTAATTCTTTTGACAGATGAACATAAATACGGAAGCATGCGAGAAGGTGTATTGTTTAGACACCTTTTTTACTTATTTACCTCGACTGTGACACAATAGAATGAAACACCGAACACGATAATTGCAAGATGTGAGACATCTTCTGAGGTACTTGATATCACAATCTATTCGTGGTTGGTATTTTTTGCTCAGTCTGTTTTTTTTACTATCCCTTGGGTAATTTTTTTCCTTTTTTTTTCTTTTTTTTTTTTTTTGGCTCACCTGGCTCAAAAGGCCAAGTTAGCATTTCTCATCATTTGGTGTTCGTTAAATGTTACATAGTGGTAAAAAATAAATTTAGAAATGTCCATGACCTTGAAAACTGCTATAAATCGAGAAAATAGTTTTAATCTGATATACACAAAAATGTTTAAAATATTTGGGTCTACATATTGTCCATTTGTATCAAAACTGTCATACAATTTCTTAACAGACATAATTACGAATTTTGTTTTCCAATTTAGATAATTATCCTGAAGTTAAACTAGAAAAGAAAGTGAGTAACTTTTTAAAGCAAAACTGATAAACAAGACAAGATCTACAAATAACTTAAATTGTTAGTTGACTCCTTTTGATGGCGATTTTTTTCATCAATTTTTGGCGCTTTTGTTTATTTTCTTATTAAACATTAAAATACATTTAACTCAAAATAGATTAAAAAATCTAAAATTGTCAGCAAGCCAAGTTTAAATCAGATGTCGACTCCTTAATGATGGTTCTTTATAGTGTCGATGTTTACCATTTGTTTATGTTTGCCTTTTATCTGGAAACTTACATTTCATAGATAGGCATGCTAAATAGCAAAAGAAAATCAACAAAACAATATCTACAAATAAGTCAAATTTTACCGAAATCGTTAGTAGACTCTTCATTAGAGTTATTGCCCATAAATGACGATTCTTTGACCATCTTTTAACCGATCAATTGACCGATTTCTTGCAGGAATCGTCGTTATTGAATTTTCGAAACTTCTTTATTTTGACAGAGCTTATGTTCTTTAAACTCAGTACATACGTTTAATTTTCCTAGATTTGCACAATTTGTTTGTGCATTATAGAATCGGATCTCATTCCTTAATGTTATTGATTATATATATTACATCTTTCCTTAAACACTAGGGTTTCCATTCATTTAATTTGTTCAAAAAGCTAGTCAGATATGGATAAAAAAAAAAGTCAGATATGATTAGTTCAATTTTGAAAAGATATACTAGTATATAGCGGAAAAGGGCGATAAAGAATGGCCATAGCATATTTTTATTCTTCTTGAAACCCAACTTTAAAAAGTTTACGTCATACAAATAAAAGGAAATTGAGGGCAAGAGGATGAAGAAAACGTCATTATTAGAAAATAACTCAAAGCCTGTCTGTTGGGTTCTTAGGTGTCTTACCAATGATAAGGCTTAACGGTTAACCATGGGCACATTATAATGTGAATCTTTGTGCAACAATACCCTAGTGTAAATATATTTTTGTGCTCATCATAAGTTTAAAGGAAGCAAGTGTCCTCAAATGATATAGTTGGTTGCTATGATTTGCAAGTCTTTGTCTATCTTCCATTTATAGAACATCAATAGCAAAATACGCAGTGACGGCTTTAGTTATTTTTTATATGGCCAATCAGGAACATATATATTACTGTTCCCAGGGCCAATTCTAGGATTTTTATAACTTTTTGTTGAAATTTGTCTACAATCTTTTCATGCATCATATATAAAAACGTTTGGTTTTTTTTGCCTGATTTTTGTGTCGATGCAGGCAAATATGATATATTGACTGTTTAGATATAGTAATACTGTTCCTACATTTATGTCATAATGTGTAGTCGATTTGAAAAGTTCACTATAAACTGGAATGCGCTTGTTTTTAACACTACGTTCAATCAAAATGTATAAGTTAAAAACTTTGAATTTAAATGCAATCAAATATGAATTGGAAGATGAACACGGGATCAAAACTTTATTTTAGGCTTATCTGTGTTTTCCGGAACACACAGTCCATCCGCATTTCTGATTCTTTTATTTGTTTTTCTTTCTTTCTTTCGATCGAAAGAAATAGAAATACAGCTAATATAAGATAGAAGAAACGACACATTTCAATCTATTTCAAAGTAGGGATTCAACAATAGCTCCCTTTAAGGCTGAGGATGAATTTCGAGTCCAGCGAACCTGGAATGAACCTTTAATTTTATCCAATCAAAACTCGTCTTGCCATTCACACGACAGAAAATCATCAACACAAACAGCATCCTCGTTATTTATTATACATTTCGGACCTGGTGCCCGCCCAGAGGGCTATGGGAGGGTGTCTAGGATCCCGGAGACACGGCGATAACTCATCAGGCGAGTCTTCTGATGCTGCAGGTAGTGGGAGTTGGGTGGGGGTTATTGAACAAAGACTAAAATCACCCCGGTCATTTCCTGTGATCAGCTGATTAACAGTGGTACTTTGTATATCCATTACTATGTATACTAGGCAGTTGTTTTTATTAAGATTAAAATTAGTTTTAATCTGAATGAACTTGTAATTTGAATGACCTTATTCTTATTTTCTTCTATATTAGCTTAATTTTTTCTTAAATTTGATATAAAAAAGATGACAGTGTCAGTGTGTAAAAAATCTTGAAATACTTCCTGTCCATAATGCATAAATAGATGAACACTTGGCCACATTGTTTACAACCAGGGGCTGAATTCTGTTTGACGATTGTCACAAACTGCAATTTTTCATCTGGTGACCAAATAGTACTTCAATGATATTTCTGTTATGGTACCAAAATTTACACATGTGAACATTTTAAATTCTTGACTTAAAGTAGTAAAATTGGTCTTACCGTCTATTAGAGCATTTACAGGTTAATGAGGTGTATGTTAGCATCTGCTGGTAATCTTGTTTACAGGTAAAAAGATTGCTTTAGCATTAATGAGTGAAAATTTAATTGTAATTATCAATAATTATTCATAAAAGTTGATCATGATTGATAGGTTTTTCTGCAATCAATCGGCAATCCTAAGGGAACCAATAATGCTCCTCTTTTTGCCAACTGGTTCCTTTATTCATATGAGGCTGACTTCTAGGGATGAATGAAGGAAGTAAGCATTATCCTTTAACTCAAAGTTCCACTATATACATGTACATGTAGATGATGTCCTTCCAGTGCTCTCACAAAATTCGAAAGTTCTGATTTGTACAACTGTTTTTTTGTCTTATTATCCAAGATTGGAATTAAGCGGTGCCATGCTTGCCAGTAGGCAAGAAAAAATCTGCTCAGGGCAAGTTAGTGAAGTAAAATTAAACCATCTCATAATTGTTCACTGGGCAAGATGAAATATTGTGCTTGTGTATAACTTTGTCAGAAGTAGATTTCTCCGAGGTGTATGTATTACTAATTCTATTCCTTATTTGTTTCATATGCGTATCTCTGGAAAATTGTAAACATTATGGTTTCCCTTGAATAATTCTGTTGGTTTTGATTTGGGGATGTACATGATGTATGTATGTTTGGAGGCAGGCATCCAGGCGGGCAACTGGCAAACAGTGTTTAGATATGTTGTTAACAGTGACTAAATGAAAGTTCAATTTTTACAATTTTAGGTTTTATGGTTGTGGAGTTAACATCACAGTAGACCTTTCAGTAGTGAAAAAGTGCCTGGGTACACTTTGGGATTTTTTTTTAATTTAGATGTGTTCTTTCCTGTGAATAAATGAAGGTCAAGCTCCATTTTCTGACATGTTTCTGACGATTTAATTAAGTTTTTACCTTTGTTGATTTATATAAAGACCTTTAAGAAACATGAGAAATGAAAAGTGATATTGTCTGTGCAATGACTTGAAAATGCTTTTAAGAAATTTTTCAAATTTAGATATGTCGTTTCCATTGACAAAATAAAGGTCAAAATCAATTTTTACTATTTTAGCTTTTATTGTTGTTGAGTTGTAGACCTTTATGTGGGGAAAATGAAATTTCAATGGATTTTAACCTTCCCATGTTTTAACATATGTGTTTTTTTTGTGGGAAAAATTTGGTTGATTATATGGGGAATGGGTGAAGCATGACGGGAACGGGCCCCTCTTAGGTCAGTCAGTGGGCTCCCTCTTTTGAAGTTCTGGATCTGCCGCTGGTGTCAACCCTACCAAAATTCATTTATTTTTGTATTAGTTGATCTTATTTGCAGATATCATATTCATCATGGGAATTTCATGCAGGAAAATCTTGTTTGCTTTCACTCTGATAGCCTCTTGTTTCAGTTCTTTAGTTTTCTCACATCCAACATAAACCCTGTGAAGGCCTCTTTACTACTAAGTAGCGTTGTATAGGAGTGCATGATTATAATTTAAAGGAAATGAGGTTGAGTTATTGACTTGCAATCTTATGATTTATAATATATTTCATTAGCTATGTTTTTAGCTTATTTTGACAAAATTGACACACACTGACTGCTAATCATGCTAATACAGACATACTTTTTCATTTTTCCACTTTTATAAATCGTGTCTGAATTAAATCAAACAAACAAAATATGTTGAATAAAAACATCAATCTATTATACATGTATGTGTTAAATATTATTTGTAAAAAAAGATGTACATAAATGTGTAAAAAAATTATGTTAAAAAATGTCTACATGTATTCAAATGATTTTGGTGATGACTAAGTCAGATGTAAAAGTAGTTTTGGTATATTTAATTTATTTTTTCTTGTTTATAGTTTCAATTGGGAGAAATCAACCATTGAAACCTGAAAAACCCAAATGGAAAAGTGACATTCCACTGACAGAAACACAGCTTCGAAGTAAGAGAGAAGAGTTTTGGGACACAGCACCAGCATTTGAAGGCAGAAAAGAAATATGGGATGCTTTAAAAGCTGCTGCATATGCATTAGAGACAGGGGACCATGGTTTAGCTCAGGCAATAATAGATGGTGCTAACATATCCTTACCGCATGGTAATCTATCTTGTTTATGATATCAAGTTTAACCTATATTTACATTTTCATGAAAGCATGTAATGTATTAAATGTTAAAATGTAACTAAAATATGATTTATTTGTTTTTGCTTGGAAAAAGGCCAAGTATTCTTATTACTTTTATCCTTTGTTGTCCATTAACCTTTTCTTCTGCTCTGGAACAACTGGGCCACAGTCTTGTTTGGTGTATCTTTAAAATTAAGATATTTGTTAAAACCCATAATTGATCAACAAAATAATACGGACAATATATAAACATAATTTAATTTTCGATGTAACGCGTCTTCTGATTGGCTGACGTTATTTTGTTATGAGCCCATAGACATAATTTAGTCATGTGACCGCGACGTCATCAACGTTTTTTCATGGTTTTCTACGGTTTAAAATGGAATTTAGAATTAAATTATAAGAAATGACTGTAATATTTTTTCTGTCTATTCGAAATAACATAAAAAATGTGGTGCACACTGTTAAATAACCCGCTATGCGCGTTATTCAGTGTGCACCAAATTTTTTATGTTATTTCTTCATAGACAGAAAAAATATTACAGTCATTCCTTAAATATTATATATGAATGAAAGGAGATCAAATTTTGAGATACATGTCAATGAGACAGCACCACTCAAGTACAAATATAACCATAAGACTTCTAGAGCATGAAACAGAGGGTGAAACACATGCTGCAAAAAAAAAATAAGTCTTACTAAGAAACTTAAGCAGTTTAGGTAATAACAATTAAGCAAAAATAATTACAATGTTCCACCTATTTTTTCATTCATTTGAATATGAACATGTATATTCATTCTGGAAAAAAATCCACTTTATAGCTAGCTTGAAAATAAGTTAGATAAATAGATAACACCCCATAATGCACATGTACAATGCAAGTTTAATAAAAATCAAAAAAAGTAAATGTAAAGTTTTCAATAATGGAACAAAATCAAAATCCTGACAAAATAGATATACATGTAAGAACACATGGTATGAGTGCCAATGAGACAACTAGTACTCTCCATCCAAGTCACAATTTATAAAAGTAAACCATTATAGGTCAAAGTACAGTCTTCAACACAGAGCCTTGGCTCACACCAAACAGTAAGCTATAAAAGGCTCTAAAAATGATATGACAAGTGTAAAACCATTCAAACAGGAAAATCAACGGTCTAATCTATTTTAAAAACGAGAAACACTTATGAACTACACCAACAAACGACAACTACTGAAAATCAGATTCCTGACTCAGGACAAGTGCAAACAATTGGAGCGGGTTTAAAGCTTAAATGGGTACCAATCTTCACCCTTATCTGAAACAATAGTTCAACTTCACAACATAGAAAGACACACTATAAAATATCAATTGAAATGGCTTAACTCATTCAAAAGACTTATTGACTCAAAATGCACACTCAAAGTATAAGTTAGGAGTTAAGCAAAATAGATGCAAACCTGAACAAAAATTTACTAAGTTCAATATCGAAGTAAACATCATTTTGCTAAAAAATCACTAAAATGAAATTTCTGACTAAAAAGTACACCTTCAGTATGTGCATAACATGCAAAACCATTCTGTCAAAAAAAATCATCCTATACTAGCTTATATAAATTGAAACAGTAGGTTAGTAGCCAAACTGAGAAACAGTCAACTATATACATGTACTCAAAAAAAGTTTAAAAAAAATGTTTAACATGTATGAAATTTATTTTTCTGTCACAGGAACATTGATGGACAGTTATGACGAGTTGGGAAACAGATACCAACTTCCTGTCTACACCTTAAGTGCTCCGACAAACTTACTAGAAGAGACAAGTGAAAGTGATGCTGGGCTGGACTCAGAGAATGCTTCACCAGGGCTGGAAATCCCTCTCAAATTCAGACTATCAAATCATACTAAAGATATCAAACTCTATGTGAGGACTTCTGATACTGTGATGAAACTTAAACTCCGGTTGTCGGAGGAAGAAGGTGTCCCACCATCAAGACAAAGATGGTTTTATTCTGGACGGTTGTTGTCTGATAAAATACGCATTGAAGATGCAAAAATTCCAAAGAACAATGTTATTCAGGTGATTGTTTCACCTGAGCCGACAGAAAGTTAATGGAAAGGTTATTTAATTTTTATCTTTTCTTTAAATGTTGTTTCATGAAGTAATATATAAAATTATGTGTGTTGTGAGAATGAATGAGTGTAAAGAGGTATTGTTATTATGCATACTCAGGTGGATTTAGCTTTCTCCACTCGTCCACAGTTTAGAGTGGGTACACGGTTGCTGGTCTGTATTGCCCACAATGTGGACATATTGTTTCATTTGATAAAACATATTTCAATTTTTTTAAATAAATATTCAAGCATTTTTATTCAATTATATAAATTTATATTTTCATATATAGTAAGCAATCAAAACTTGAAAAGAAAATAGACATTAAAAAGATGCACACTTAACTGTGGACAGGTGAAAAAACAAAATATACCTTAGCTAAAGTGTACTTTTAAGGTCACAAACTATGTCTTCTCATGATCATAACATGTATTGTATGTTCACACAAGTTTTTTAGCACATGTTTTGTCTGATAAATCAAATGACATAAAAAGCAGCAAGAATGTATTTTGTTTCAGAACTAAACTTTTTGAACTTTGTTGAAAATAATGATTAAAATATCAATATAATAGCTTAATGACACATTGGATGGTTGCATTTTCAAGACATCTTGCAAAACAGAAGTATGTTTGATTTTTGCATTGATTTATCAGATTTATACACATGCAAATGTTGATGCTGTTGATCAGGGTAATACACATGTACATGTAAAATGGATCACTATATTCTAATATAAGTATTTTATATGGGTGATTTAAAAATTTCGACCATTGAGTTATAGATTTAAAACTCTAATGATATCTTAGCCAAATATAAAGTCATTATTGCATATTGCTTCATTTGTGAAGATTGAATTCTGAAGAATAAACAGTTATCTCTTGCCTTCTACTTTCTAAAGCTTCTGAATTAACTGGTTGTACCTGCAAAGAGATGGCATCATGGTACATTTGTACATGTACATGTTGAGAACCAAAAAAGGGTGGTAAAAATAATGATACAAAAATACTTTGTTGATAGTACCTAATTCTGTTCCATAAAATTTTCCATGGAGACTTGGTATTAAACAGAAAAATAACTGCATGTACTGACCAGTTCATTGCATTTATGTATTTTGAAATATCTTGTCATTATATACATGTAATGGGGGCGGGGCAGCTGTGATGGCATTCCAATACAACTAGTGGATATCCACAATGTGCTATTTTCCATTAAGGCTGTTCTGTTAAAACATACATGGACCCAGGAAAGGCTCTTTAAAAACACAGTGACTATCCATAGAAGCAATTTTAGAGTTCTGCATACATTTGAAGCATATTAAACACAAATTTTATTTCCCACCCACCCAAAGTTGCAAATTTAAATTGCCTTCCCTGGATCCTATGTATGTTTTTATGGAACAGCCGTTAGCACCATATACTGATAAAAATCCAACAACTACTATGCTTGGTCTGTACATAAAGTATGCAATCAAAAGTTTTATGCATCATTATAAATAGTTTCCTTTAAAATAACTTTCCTGATTTATTTCTTAAATGATTATTAAACTTGTTTAAGTTGCAAAGTTGCAATATACATGTACACATGCAACTGTTTAAGTGTCTTTACTGTTTTACTGTCTTTTTTATACTCTGTACCTTCTAAAGTAGGGGTATATAGTGATTTTAGTGTGTGTGTGTCTGTATGTATGCTTGTCTGTTCATTCATCCATGTTTTTCTTTCTATACTTTGTATCCACAACTCAAGTCATAAACAAATTTTCATTTTCTGATTATTTACTCATCATTGACTGACTGAGAAAGTCTTTTTTAATATGCATGTATAAACTTTCTAATTGACTGTGTCTCTGGAAGTATAGAAGCTACAATTTTTTTTTTAAATTAACAGATGCAATTAAACAAGTTTCATAGAAATTGAAATATTCAACCATATATACATACAAAGACATACTACTGTATCTTAACTTTTATTTCTTTTGATTTGCCCGAATAGTTTTTGACAAACATTTTGTGGAAAGTTTAATATTTGAATTCAGTTTTAATATTTGACTTTTTAAAAACTAATTAAGGTAAAATACTTTCTTTTTGTTACTGTGCATGGTGCCAATTTTTTCATAGTGTTTTTAATGGTTGACTTTGTGGAGTTTCTTTTTTATAAATATTCTGTAAAGTTTCAGACTTGTATCAAGTTTTTTCTTCTCCTTCAGATATTTAGTTTTTGAAGTTAATGTTGTAAATGATTGATTTTGAGGGATTTTTTTGTCAACAATTTTTTAAAGGTTATATCATGAATATTGAATATTGTTAATAAAATTTTAATTAAGGACAAAAATAATCAAAATGTTTTTTTTAAGCATTATATTTCTCTTGTTTAAATCACAGTTTTGTAACAAAGTCAGAGATTGCTGATTACACAAGAAGCCTGCTTGTCAATTATTTCTAAAGGACAATCAATATCTATAGGGCCAGCCTCATTTCTGCTTCATATAAGGGTCTGGATGGGGTTTACAGAATAGAGAATAATGAATTAAAACTTCAGATACTGTTTATTCATTAATTTTTGTGGCTATCAATTTTTGTGGATTGAGAAAAATCTTGCATTTTCATGAACATTTGATTTTCATGGTTTTGTCTCAGTCTGTATACAACCCAAAAGCAAATTTGTGATAAGGGGAAAATATAAATTTGTGGTTCACTTTTACCAATAAAAACCATGAAAATTGGTATCCAACGAATGATAATGAATCCACAGTAGACTCAAATAATGAATAGAGAAAAAAAAAAGCTGGGAGGGGAATAAAAGAATAGGATAATGGGGTGCTGAAATATAAAGAATAAAGAAAAATGGTTTAAAAAGAATAAAAAATTAAAGGATGCCATCCAGGATATATATATCTTTGATTTTAAACTTATTATTTTATTGCCAAAAATTCCACTAAAAAGCTATTTGGGATTGTGATTAAATTGTTTTATTTTTTTTTCAGCAAATTCATATAGGCCTTTTATTGTTAAACCATTTTTACGGGAAAATTGTTTCTTTATGGATGATCATGTATTCAAACAATCAAATGATAGATTTTTGTAAAAGATTTAAAGTTATACATAATTTTGTCTTTAAGTTTTGAAGCCTGATTACAGGCCTTGTTGTTGTGAATGAAATTGTCTCAGATATAGTTTACAATACCAAAATGGATTGGTGTGATAGAAATCGTATTTTGTTATCTCTCATAGTCTCATTTGAATTTCTCCACATTGTTTGAATAGCTGCGGAGGACATGTATAAAGGTTGAATCATTTGTTCGGTAAAGCAGAAATGGATTTGTAGAAATTAATAGATGTGAAAAATTTAAGAGTGGTCAAGACTAATTTTAATTGTCAGTCAGTTAGTCTGAATGTTGGTAACTCTGAGTTACACCTTTAGAGGCCCCCAAGTTTGCAAGAAAGCTTACATGACTTGGTGTTCCACAGATTGTTCAAAAGATAAGTGTGATATTTTAGCTTAAGAGAAATAACATCTATAAAGTAGAAGCAAAATGGATCAGAGGTCCTATGATCCAGATGCTATTTTTTGTTTACAATAATTTAAATTCATGAGTTATCCAGTCATAAAATGAAGGTAAACACATCATTGTACACAATGTATATAATATTTTTTGGGGCATACAAATACTTTACCATTATGATTTTGAACAGTCTGTGCAGAAAGTTTATTGTTTGAACAACAACCAAGTTATTCAATTGAACTATTACAAATGTACTAGTAACATTTTTGATTGCATTTAAAAAGTCATAGAATAAATAACTTTGCATATCACAGGTACAAAATGAATATTCTGTAAAAGAAAATGCAGGAAACAGGAAAAAATTGAAAATGAGTTTTATAATTGTTAAAAAATAAGCACTTTTAGCAAGTAATGAAAATGAACATTCAACAAAAAAAACTCCCCCCTTTCTGATACATTTATTGGTTGGTTGTTGCCTTAATTGATTATTCATAGCCTTTAAATAGACTTGAGCTTCAGAAATTGAATTAATAGCAAACACCACTTCATGTATTATTGTGACTGCCCTTCTCTAATTCAGAGATGAAGACATTTCTGTTTTAAATGTGCAATATCCAGTGTTTGGAGTAACAGTTGCAATGTAATTTATTAAACAGACAAATTCAAAAACAAAATATCATTCATTGTACTTAATTTCATTTAGATTTTATGTTTTGGGACATAAGTTTTTATTTTCCATTTAAAATATTTTTATTGTTGTCAAGGAACATTTATATTGTATTTTTGAAGAAAAATGTGGTTTTACATATAAAATACAAATGTACAACAAATAACTGTGATTGAGTTTGATAATTTACATGTACTAAAATTTCTTTTTTTCTAAACATAATATTCAGACAAAATATGGTAAAACCCTGTATAAACTTTTTATAGTCATCACTTAAGACTATTCAATTGTCCTGAAGTGATTTGTGAGTGTAGTGTTACAACAGGGAAGTAATTTAATGTGATATACTTTTATCTGGAGTTGCTGAGAAAGTAGAAAGATTTTTGAGATTATTTAGTTATGATATTTTTCTTGTAAAGTGATTCATCTATAATATTTTTTCCACTATGACTTCTCTTAAAGATAATACCAGAAGGGGAGTTACCATTTGATTTTTTCATGGGTTGGTGGCTAGGATGAATAATGTTTAAAAAGACAGAATGACAATTTATGTAAAACAAAAAGTCAGTAAAAACTAATAAAAAAAAGGGAGGACCAAATAGATTGAAAAATAAAAAGTCAGGACAGTGATCACAACTATAAAAAAAATTGGAGGACAAAATTTGTCATTTATAATATTTTTTCCACTATGACTTCTCTTAAAGATAATACTGGAAGGGGAGTTACCATTTGATTTTTTCATGGGTGGGTGGGTAGGATGAATAATGTTTAAAAAGACAGAATGACAATTTATGTAAAACAAAAAGTCAGTAAAAACTAATAAAAAAAGGTAGGCCAAATAGATTGAAAAATAAAAAGTCAGGACAGTGATTACAACTATAAAAAAAATTGGAGGACAAAATTTCTCATCCTTTTCTTCCCCCTCCCCCCACCCACCCGAACCCTAAAAATCAAATGGTAGCTCCCTATCTAATGTGTATGAAAATTCATTTGATATCTGATCAATAAACTAGATTGTACTTTGGACTCTTCTCTGAAGAGTTTCTATTGTCATTAATAGATGCACTTTTAAAAACAACCAATCATTGATAAGCATATTCTTCCTTGACATAAAGAGGAATGTAACATCAGTTTTAAAATTACATGCAATGAAACTTTTCACTAGCTTCCCAAACACTAAAAAATAAATGGCTGAAGATGATCAATTTGATCCATAAAGAGATTATTATAACTTTCAATATTTTTTAAATAATGAGTATATTAAAACTCTTCTTATAATTTTCCTATGTTGGACAGGTTTTACCAGTAATCTTTTAGAAAGATGATTTGTGTGAAATATTACTGCCTTTTAATAAAGAAAAATCATGTCATTTAATATTGTGAAATTAGTTTGATGGTGATGATTTTAATTTGTCACAGTCATGAATGGCAAATTTTAAATCATTGAAACTTGTACTATTATTTTCATGTTGAGATTGAATACGGTTATGAGAAAGAGTCTGATTAAAAGTTGTTTATAATGTTTAAGTTTATTGTTATTTTGCAAAATAAGTCAAGGGAAGACTGTCAGCCCTATGCATTCTCTACTTATATACTTTAGCCTCCGTATTATTTTGGGGTATTGATTTTGGTGAATTTTGTGCTGTACTTTACCAGGAAATTAGTATTTACGAATTTCCTGTATGGTCTTTGTCAAAACGGCTAAAATATCATAGGCAGATCCAAGGCCGCCTGCCCCCCTTTTTCATAGGAAAAATTTGGTTGATTATCTAGGGAATCACTGAAGCATGACTCAGTTGATCTGGAAATATTAACATTTCCTGCCCTGTTAGTAAGTCACTAGTAGTGACTCAACTAATGTTACTCCTGTTAAAAACTGTAGAGGTGCTATAAATATTGTTATGGTATCATAATATAGAAATTTGCAATTGACCATACAAGGTATTAGAAAATAATATCAATCTTTAGCACATAAGTGTACAAGTTTGAAATGAAAATCTGGGGTCTGGGCCCGGGCCTCCAGCCCCTCCCTGCATCCACCCATGCAGTGTATTGCACACAAGTTTCTTAAATAGAATATAATTCGAATCATATAACCAATTTCAAGTTCTTTGACTACATTCTGTTTCAGAAACCCAAATGTCTCAAATAATCAATAATTATAATAGACACAAATATTGCATATGATTACTACACAGACACAAATCCAGAATGTGAGGTTTCTTAATTAACTACCCGTTTCACAGTGAATGCCAACTACAAGCTTTTGTCTTGAGAGACAGTCACATGCAGAATGTGGCGGGGGAACAACCAACGTACTTCATAGGCTGTCATGGTCTCGGATTAATAGCAAGTAAAAATTTGTTTATCATCAATGTTTTAATGCCCCATTTATTGTCATTATGTTTTTGGTTTGTTTGTTCTTCTGTCTGTCTTGCTTCAGGTTAAAGTTTTTGGTAAAGGTAGGTTTTGATGAAGTTCAACTTGAAACGTAGTACACATGTTCCCTATGATATGACCTTTTAAAATTAATGCCAAAGTTGAGTTTTTACCCCAATTTCACTGTCGGGTCCAGTGAACATAGACAATGATAGTGTAAGTGAGGCATTCCTGTCCTATGGACACATTCTTGTTTCAATGTATTTCTAATCAGTCTTCGTGTTTGGTGTGGGATTCCTTTATAAATGGCCATGCAACATTTATGAAACATTTTGCCTAAATAGTCCACTAATATAGTCAAGTCGTCCTAGATAAGAAAAATTGGCAAATATTGACGTTTTTATTTAACAAGTATAAACTTTCTTGAAAATTTCACGTTTAGTATAAATTGTCTTTATCAATCGGGACAATTGTTGATAATGGTAAAAATAGTTTATGTACAAAATTAAATTCGGAAAACTATACATGGAGCAAGGCAAATGACATTTTCAAAAATATCTATTTATAAGGTGGTGGATCCATGTGTGATGTGGTCATCATTCCTCCTGTTGCCTGTCCTCCCGTTGTCATGGGCATTCCGTGTGGTTGTCCATATGTTGATGGAGGTGGGTATGCCGGGTTCCCACCTATCTGCCCACCAGCTGTAGGACCGAAAGGAGAGTAGTCAGGTGGCGGGTGTGAATATGACATCCCGTGATGTTGCATTCCACCGGTATGCACTAAGTAAAAAGAAATATAAATAATTGAAATACCTTATTTTATAAATTAAAAATCTGGAGATTATCAACATACGGATTACTGAAAAAAGTCTTAAAATCAAATATTTTACTAATTTCATACAAAATATTAAAACAATGCAAACAACAGAGTTGTATTCTGTTTAAAATTAAAAAAAAACAAAAAAAAACAAATGATTGAATCACATCGATATTTGCTTTATCAATGTCGACCATAACAACATAAACATACCATGTCGAAAAATACCACTGATACATTAAAGCCGAATAATATCCGTAATTGGTTGGTCTATTATTAATGTTAATTTTAACGAACACATAAGTGTAATTTTTAAACTTTCTGTAATCGGTAGTATTTTATGAGGAAGCCGACCTTCCTGTATCATGCTAGAAAAAAGTAAAATCACAAAAATATTGAACTCAGAGGAAAATTTATAATGGAAAGTCCCTAATATAATCAAATGGCAAAATCAAAATATCAAACGAATGGATATCGACTGTCATTTTCCTGACTTTTCGTATGTAGAAAATGGTGGATAGAACCTGGATTTATAGCTAGCTTAACCTCTCACTTGTATGACAGTCCTATCAAATTCCAATAGAAGTGCTTAACTACTGAATAATCAATATAAGGAGATTGGTATTCAGCGTTAAGATGGTATTTATAGAGTAGCTCATCATTGTCAAAATGATATTAGAACTCATTAGGAAACAAGATTACAAACAATTAGATGATAGAACATACCAATAGTTACTATTCACAATAAGATGATAGAACATACCAATAGTTACTATTCACAATAAGACGATAGAACATACCAATAGTTACTATTCACAATAAGACGATAGAACATACCAATAGTTACTATTCACAATAAGACGATAGAACATACCAATAGTTACTATTCACAATGAGACGATAGAACATACCAATAGTTACTATTCCTTGTCGTTGTTGTCTTTGTTTTATTCTTTTTTGTTGATGCTTATGAGTGATGACACAGCAAATTATTATTCCAATAATTATAGCAACGACAACCACTCCTCCAACAATTGACCCGGCTATAGTTCCAACACTGAAAAAAAATAATTAACAGAAGGTCACTCAACAATACTGACCATAAGCATTTAATACGCTATATTGTGAGGTGTTTGGTTTCCAAAAATCCTTGGTCTCTAGCATATTATAGACATTAGTAGGGTTGTTTTTTGTTTCATGTCATTCAAACCCAGATCTTTACGATACCTCATTCATCGGTTCAGTAACAGTGGCGGATCCAGGGGGGGGGGGGGGGGGGGGGGTTCCGGGAGTTGGACCCCCCTTTTTTTGGCCGATCAATGCATTTGAATGGGAGCATATAGTTGGAAACCCCCCTTTTTAAAATGGCTGGATCTGCCGCTGAGTAATATTATATCCAACACAGTTTTCAGACAGTTCAGCTAAAATTTGTGGTCAAACTTTAATACTATCTGACAAATTTAGTTACTGAGTAAAACACCATGGATTTTCCTGAACAAGATAGAATTCCATCGTTGGTCAACTCATTTTTGTTGAGTAATGACAAATATATGGCTCGCAGACTTTAGTAATATCTGACGAAATTAGCTTAATGTAATTCAAGAACAGCAAATTATTTTCAATAATCAAGTTAAAGTTGTTGTGAAACTTTTGAACAGCTTTGTGATTTTTTGTCGAGCCTGCAACTTTTGTTGCTGAAAGCTCGACATAAGAACAGTGATCCGGCGGCGGCGGCGTTAGCTAACTTCTTAAAAGCTTTATATTTTAGAAGGTAGAAGACCTGGATGCTTCATACTTTGTATATAGATGCCTCATGTTACGATCTTTCCATCAGTCACATGTCCAATGTCCTTGACCTCATTTTCATGGTTCAGTGACTACTTGAAAAAAAGTTAAGATTTTTTGTAATGGTAAATTCTCTCTTATAATAAGCAATTGGATAACTATATTATTTAGTAAGTGCGTACCTTGCAAGGTACTCATGCCCGTCAGACAGTTTTCACTTGACCTCAACCTTATTTCATGGATCAGTGAACAAGGTTAAGTTTTGGTGGTCAAGTCCATATCTCAGATACTATAAGCAATAGGTCTAATATGTTTGGTGTTTGGAAGGACTGTAAGATGTACATGTCCAACTGGCATGTGTCATCTGACCTTGACCTCATTTTCATGGTTCAGTGGTTATAGTTAAGATTTTGTGTTTTGGTCTGTTTTTCTTATACTATATGCAATAGGTCCACTATATTTGGTGTATGGAATGATTGTAAAGTGTACTTGTCTAGCTGACAGGTGTCATCTGACCTTGACCTCATTTTCATGGTTCAGTGGTCAAAGTTAAGTTTTTGAGTTTCGGTCTATTTTTCTAATACTTTAAGCATTAGGTCAACTATATTTAGTGTATGGAAATATTTTATGACCTTTATGTCTGTTACACAGGTTTTATTTTACCTTGACCTCATTTTCAGGGTCCATTGCTAAGTGTTAAATGTTTGTGTTTTGGTCTGTTTCTTAATTTATAAGCAATAAGTCAACTATATTTGTTGTATTGAAGAATTGTTAGCTGTACATATCTGCCTGGCATGGCTCATCTGACCTTGACCTCATTTTCATGGTTCATTGATCAATGTTTCGTTTTATTGGTTAATGTTGAGTTTATGTGACAGTTGTAATAAAGCTTTATATTTAGGTCCATCAACATATTATCAATGATTAGTAAAGAAGGCGAGACATTTCAGTGTGTGCACTCTGTCAATAACATACATTATTAAAGATTTTTCATTTAAGATGTCATTCTTCCCTATAATACATTTGGTCTTCCCATTAATAACATGTTTATTTTTGTAAACACTGTTTTTGCTTTCTGTATACCCATTCATTTTTAATGCAGCATACAAAACAGAGCTTTATACCGAACATGTATATAGATCCAGCTGCAGAAGCTCTCGTGGCCTGGTCCAGATATCAGTGCATCGAAATGTTAACAAAAATCATATCTTATCCAGTTCATGAGTTTCATTTCCGAAATATGTAAAAGATTGGTCTATTTCCCAAATTATCAAATGTCCAAATACGTTGCATCTCTGTGGGGGAACAATCTATAACGATGTTATTCATCTTCACACCTGTAGTGTTAAAAAGTTGTATCAAGTTAATGACCAAGATCTAGTGACGATTTTCTGACTTCGTTCATTGCATTGTGGTTACTTTTAAGGGTTTAAAATGGGTTTACTATAACGATAATCATGTTTTTTATGATGAAACGCTAAGAATTGCTAGAAAATTATATTAAAAGAATGCAAAACATCTCTAGTATCAAATCAAGCTTGAAGTGTGTACCAAAATGTTAGACTTAAAATTGGGAATGGAAATAGGGGATGTGTCAAAGCGACAACAACCCGACCATAGAGCAGACAACAGCCGAAGGCCATCAATGGGTCTTCAATGTAGCGAGAAACTCCCGCACCCGGAGGCGTCCTTCAGCTGGCCCCATAACAAATATGTATACTAGTTCCGTGATAATGGACGTCATACTAAACTCCGAATTATAAAGAATCTCAAGAAACTAAAAGACTTACTTGTTGCAACATTCTCGACTGTAGTAATAGCCACAGCATCCAGTACCACAATAGTAAAACGTTGTGCTACTGGATGCATAGCTGTAGTAATAACAGAAATCTCCACATGAACAACCTACAATACAACATTCAAAACACAGTGATATAGCAAGTTAATATAGAAATTCCCTGGATATAATAAGATAATATCGTCCATAAACTATTTGCCACTGGACGTAAGGTAAGCAACAATGTATGAATCATAATAATAATCACAATAACTTTCAGTTTAATGTAACTGTTTGTGGTGGGTTTTTGTTTAGGTGTGTATTTAAAACCTGTCTTTTTTTAGGAGAAACAATACCGATTAACGATTTTACAGGAGAGGTTCGATTTATACGATACAAGTTTTTATAAAATATGCAGATGCCAACACAGGCACTCGTCTCTGATTTTTTTTAACCTATGTACCTTTATATTGACGGTGGATGTCATTGATCCAACTATATACTGCAAACCAACTTATTTTCGCGGATACTTTTCTTCGCGTTTTAGCCTTTTTAGTCCACTTCGCGGTTTTCTATTTTACTTTAAGTACTTTAATAAGGAAAGATCCAAGTTTTACATATTCGCGACGATTAATATTCACGTTATTTTTCTACTCGCGACTCTCGAAAATAAGTTGGTTTACAGTAATCCACAAGATTTTAAAAGACGTGGTTTTAGGAAACAATTAGAATCCGTATATATTGACTACAACACTGAGCAAAACTTATGCATTATATTCAGCTATATATAAAAGACCCCGAAATGACAAAATGAGAAACGATTCGAACGAAGACATCAAGTTTGATTTATAAAAAAACTCAAATGTGAAGCCAACGATAATTTAATTCTACTGCATATATATAACAGGCACATATATTTGCGAGAGGTACATACAGAATGTAGCGGGGTTAAACATTCACATTGCTTGTTTGTTTTTGATTTGTAAATTATCTCGATTTAAATAAGTTAACGGATGATGGTTCCAAAGAAGTATTAATTTCTAAACTTTAATAACGCTAAAGTTGAAAGATAAATGATTAAAAATTAAGTTACAAACTGTACTCACCAGTAATGAAAATAAGTAAGACTAAAAGAGATATTCGGAATGGTTCTAGCGCCATTTTGCAAGTGTTATACAAAGACTACAACTTCAATGGGAGAAATCTTTTTGTTTTAAGCCTCTATAATCAATTAAACTAAAAAGAATTAGGTCTTTAAATTTAGAAGTTTATATTTCAAAATATTAGCTTCTTAAGCTGTTGATCTCCAAACATTATTTTAATCTGTTTTCGTGTCAGAGAACTTAATTAGGGCGAAAATATCATTATGAAAATTTATTGTACTCTATAGCCAGCCGACCGAAATAACGGCTGGTTTACAACGATATATCTGTCCCTGCTATCGGCAAGTCTTTCCTCAAATTCGTAGTGGGTGGAATACAACGAATAAACCAATCAGTTATAAATATAAACAGATTTTACTGAGATGTAAGACAAAAGACAGGGATCTTACAAAAGTGATGAATAAAAATGTTAAGTTTCTATAGCTATCTTCAGTCATTTTATATACTACTGGACTAGTTAAAAAGACATTTGAAGCCATGGTGTTTTAAATTTCTTTGAAGTTGCTTACATATCTACTACTGGTCTTTTTTTTTTGCCATTGCGTTGTCTGTTATTTTTTTTTACATATACGAGGTTGAATGTCCCCCTAGTATCTTTCGTCCCTCTTTGACGATCTTGTTGGAATGTCAGCGTGTCTCTACAATATATCGGGTTAAATAAATCAAGTGGTAGCAACCACCAGGTAATATGCTTTAACAGTGTGATGATGGTATACCAAGTACAACAACTTTATTCCGAACAAAAGTGACATATATATTCGTCGGAAACTAGGCACATAAACGGTACCCTAACGCATTTAGACCTGCTGTTTAAAAATGTCAAGAAAGATATGAACATGGTGTTTCAGGCGACTCTACCGAAAAGCTTGACTAACAAAACTTAGAATTTTACCATTACAACTATTAAAAAGGAATGTATAATGAATTTCATTCCTATATTATATATATAATATAATGATGTGGCTGAGATTTAAATGTGCACTCGTGAATGCTATACAAGGTGATAGGACGTGTTGCTGGGATATGTCACCTTTTCCAGCTTGAAAATAACGGAATAAGTAGGAAAAACTATCAGAAATATATATATGAAAAGGTCGATAACGTTCCAATTACTTGTATATGAAAAGCAGGTGTCATTTTCTGCACAGCCGAAAGTAAACACGCCGTAAGTAAACATTACACACAGAATCTCAGCTTTCAATATTCCACTTTTCCAACACACCCCTCGAAACCCAACCAATATGGGAAATGGTTACAATTTTACCTACGCAATATATAAAAAGGTATAAATTCCTAGGATCTATATTATATGAAAAGGGTGGGTAACAGAACCCAGCGACACCCCTATCAATTGAGCATTGAAGTGACCGCCCCCTTCCCGTGAGTAATT
The DNA here is from genome assembly GCF_965363235.1 of Mytilus galloprovincialis. Classification (NCBI taxonomy): domain Eukaryota; kingdom Metazoa; phylum Mollusca; class Bivalvia; order Mytilida; family Mytilidae; genus Mytilus; species Mytilus galloprovincialis. The sequence continues at coordinate 77,760,918 of NC_134841.1, read as the reverse complement.
GGGACGTCAAATCAAGGTAACAGTCATATGAAAATATTTCAGACGGAGATATATTTCGCAAAAACATGTACCAACATTCCAATTATAGTTGACCCATTATGCAAGTTACTGAAGAAAAAACAAGACCATTAGACATATATATCAGACGAACAGACACACCTCATATACTAAACTTATGACCTACAGTTGATAACTACTGAATTTAGAACATTAACTAATTCTACACTTGATCGAAAATTAAAGAACCTTAGTGAGCACGCTCACATACCCCACGTCCCCACATTGTCATTGGAGAAATTAAATAAGTGTAAGAAAAAAAAAATTGTATAAGAAAAAATATTGAATAATTATTTCCTGTCAATATGCACATCAACATAGTATGTCCTTATTATCTACAAAATTTCATGAAATTCTGTTGTGTGGTTTCAGAGGAGTTGAGATGACAAACTGTTGCAGAAGTACATTGAAGCAAATAAGTTCAAAGGGGCGTAACTCCTAGAAAAAAAAATTGAATCGTAATTTCCTGTCGATATGCACATCTACATAGTATGTCCTTATTATCTACAAATGTTCATGAAATTCTGTTGTGTGGTTTCAGAGGAGTTGAGATGACAAACTGTTGAAATAGTACCTTAAAGCAAATAAGTTCAAAGAGATGTAACTCCTTGAAAAAAAATTGAATCGTAATTTCCTGTCGATATGCACATCTACATAGTATGTCCTTATTATCTTAAAAGGTTTCATGAAATTCTGTTGTGTGGTTTCAGAGGAGTTGAGATGACAAACTGTTGCAGAAGTACATTGAAGCAAATAAGTTCAAAGGGGCGTAACTCCTAGAAAAAAAAATTGAATCGTAATTTCCTGTCGATATGCACATCTACATAGTATGTCCTTATTATCTACAAATGTTCATGAAATTCTGTTGTGTGGTTTCAGAGGAGTTGAGATGACAAACTGTTAAAGTAGTACCTTAAAGCAAATAAGTTCAAAGAGATGTAACTCCTTGAAAAAAAATTGAATCGTAATTTCCTGTCGATATGCACATCTACATAGTATGTCCTTATTATCTTAAAAGGTTTCATGAAATTCTGTTGTGTGGTTTCAGAGGAGTTGAGATGACAAACTGTTGCAGAAGTACATTGAAGCAAATAAGTTCAAAGGGGCGTAACTCCTAGAAAAAAAAATTGAATCGTAATTTCCTGTCGATATGCACATCTACATAGTATGTCCTTATTATCTACAAATGTTCATGAAATTCTGTTGTGTGGTTTCAGAGGAGTTGAGATGACAAACTGTTGAAGTAGTACCTTAAAGCAAATAAGTTCAAAGAGATGTAACTCCTTGAAAAAAAATTGAATCGTAATTTCCTGTCGATATGCACATCTACATAGTATGTCCTTATTATCTTAAAAGGTTTCATGAAATTCTGTTGTGTGGTTTCAGAGGAGTTGAGATGACAAACTGTTGCAGAAGTACATTGAAGCAAATAAGTTCAAAGGGGCGTAACTCCTAGAAAAAAGAATTGAATCGTAATTTCCTGTCGATATGCACATCTACATAGTATGTCCTTATTATCTACAAATGTTCGTGAAATTCTGTTGTGTGGTTTCAGAGGAGTTGAGATGACAAACTGTTGAAGTAGTACCTTAAAGCAAATAAGTTCAAAGAGATGTAACTCCTTGAAAAAAAATTGAATTGTAATTTCCTGTCGATATGCACATCTACATAGTATGTCCTTATTATCTTAAAAGGTTTCATGAAATTTTGTTGTGTAGTTTCAGAGGAGTTGCGATGACAAACTGTTGCAGTAGTACAATAAAGTAAATAAGTTCAAAGGGGGGTAACTCCTAGAAAAAAAATTGAATCGTAATTTCCTGTCGATATGCACATCTACATAGTATGTCCTTATTATCTAAAAAGGTTTCGTGAAATTCTGTTGTGTAGTTTCAGAGGAGTTGCGATGACAAACTGTTGCAGTAGTACATTAAGCAAATAAGTTCAAAGGGGCGTAACTCTTATAAAAAAAATTGAATCGCAATTTCCTGTCGATATGCACAACTACATAGTATGTCCTTTTCATCTGAAAAGGTTTCGTGAAATTCTGTTGTGTGGTTTGAGAGGAGTTGCGATGACAAGAAACAGGACTGACGGACGGACGGGTCAAAAACATTATACCCTCCGCAAAATTGTTTTCAACTTGTCTTGAAAAAAAATAGATTGTTTTACGCCGCAGGCGAAAAAAAAAATTTGTCCAGAAAAAAAAACCATAGCACCCCCCAGAAAATCAAATGGTTGCTGCCTTACGTTCAGACTGAGATTACTATATATATAACCAATCTACCTGCCTGTAGGACTAGGCTTCTTCGTCAGGAGGGTAGTACACCTTACCTAATAAAGACTTCACGGTTCAGGTAACAAGCAAGCTAACCAAAGACATTACCTTTGCCTACAACTCAATGGAATCGGCTGGCACGTCTGAAAAATCTTAAATGAAGTCATAATTACTAATTAGTATCGATCTTGAAAATTCCATATCAAGTTTATTTGGCTTCGTGAAGTTCTGTAGCAAGACAGTAAGCTAAATTATTCATGATTTTTGTGAAAATTGAAAATTGCGAAACAAAAGAGATAGTAGCAGCCGAGTCCTTTGGGTGCTATTAACAGTTTTCTATAAAATAAAAAAAACTAGGGGTTATTCCCCGACTAAAAATAGACATGGAGGGAAGTCCGTTTTTATCAACATAATTGGTGAAAAGGTATCATGTTTTTTGTATTTGGTTGTAAAAATAAGTTAATTAACTTCAATTAAAACAGGTTGAATGATTAAAATAATTAAAAAAAAATAAATTAAATATACATGTTTTGAGGGGTGACAACACTGTAAACATCCAGTTTTTTTTTGGCAGTGAAAATTAATAACCTATTTGCAGCCACTGTAGCTCTTTTTGGAGCAGGCGAATGTACCCTGAAGCATGAATTTTTTGAAAGACCAGGTAAAAATCTATGAAATTCATAGTTTTGATTATGAAAAATGTGCATACATCATGTCTTCATGGGTGTGCACATGACCTGATTTCAGGTACTTTATGTTTAGATTATTCAATGTTTTTCCCATTTTCTCTGGGTAAAACTTTTTTATACTATTAAAAGTACACTTTATTTTAATTTCATTATAAACTAGAGAACATTCTGATTCCAGTGATATCTAGTGTTATACAAGTATCTTTATCAATCAGTCCACCACTAAGGGTCACTTATGCATGGTCCCTCAAAATATGACATCATAGAAAACAAAACAGTTCATTGCATCCTTTCAATTCGACCAAATAAAACTATCCAGATAAATTTGGTTTATAGCTGGTCAAGATACTTCAGATTTTGAAATTTGAAAATAAAATTCCCCATATCATTCAATTGGAATCTTTGCTGGGGACCCCAATCATCACTGCTTTAAAGTTTTTAAAGATGTGGCATTTCCCAATTGGAATAAAGAATTGACTCTGATAACCACATGTTCACCAAATTGAATAAATTAAAAACAAAAAAATAACCTTTCAAAACAATAGTTATAACAATTTGGTTCAAATGTGTTTGGGAATGTTTCAGATGTGACCATGTTATTTACTGACAAACACAAAGTGATGGCAAAAGCTGAATTTGCCAACAAAATAGCTGTTATAGAAAAAGATTAACTGGCTTTTACAGTGATTAAATTTTCCTTGATGCACTTTTTACAAATCCAATACTCCTATGCATGTTTATACCCCAAGAAAAGATCATCTTTGCTGTTCAACCTTTCAGAATTTTAAGTTGTAAATTCTCTTCAATTTCATACTATCTGGCCTTTTCAACTAATCATATTTGAGCATCACTGACGAGTCTTTTATAGAATTCAGGGGAAAATACCTAATTTTAAGCCTAGTGTCTTCAGTGTTAGCAAAGTTGACAAACTTAAGGATGTTCGCTACTCTGTTAAAAAATAACAAGCTTTTTAAAAGACTATTATAAATTGATAGTATATAAATAAAGAAAAATAAAAAATAGAAAGAAAGGGGGGGTCCGTGTGCTTGTTTTCGAGATAAAAGCCATTGAAAACTTGGCGGGAAATAATTCTCTCTAGATTTTTCTTTCATTTAACATCGACACCTTTTTTGTTTAAAAAACTATGATAAAATAACAAGACTTTCATAAGATTTTGAAATATGGCTTTTTAAACTATATGTAATAAAAATAGGAAATGAAAAGTAGGGATTAGTGGGCATTTTTTTTTTAATGTTAATACATGGATAAAACCAAAGGATTCCGAAAATCTGGCAAAAAATAAAACCAGATGCTCCACAGGGTGCAGCTTTATACGACCGCAGAGGTTGAACCCTGAACATTTGGGGCAAGTATGGACACAACATTCAAGCTGGATTCAGCTCTAAATTTGGATTGTGATTAAATAGTTGACACAGCATAGGTTTCTGACACAGAATAAATGTGGTCTAATGAACTTAAAATATTTGTTTTGCCTTTGAGCAATTCACTATGCTGTTGAATATTAATCCTCTCAAAAAAATGTTTGAAGAAATTTTCTTTTTATTTATGAAATCTGAAATGAGAAAAATTTAAACCCCCCCCCTTTTTTTCACATCCCCCTTTCTTTTTTTCCAAAACTGATCTCAATTCAAATTTCTAATGGAGTTTGCAACAATAACTACTCATTTAAATACAACATAAAATATTAAAATGTAAAATAAAGTGCTAGTTATCACTGAATGGTAAAGATTGTTTTAATTTATCAGTTGGTAGGAAAGTGAATAAACATTGTATATTGTATAAAACAATGATTTAAGTTGATTCAACTACTATTCTGGACAAAGAAAGATAACTCCAATTGAAAATTTCTTGCTATTGCACAATACTGTGCAATTGAAAATATTTGCTATTGCACAATACTGTGCAATTGAAGATTTCTTGCTATTGTGCAATACTGTGCAATTGAAAATTTCTTGCTATTGCACAATACTGTGCAATTGAAGATTTCTTGCTATTGCTGAATACTGTGCAATTGAAAATTTCTTGCTATTGCACAATACTTAATATAATAATTTTGGATCCTGATTTGAACCAACTTGAAAACTGGGCCCATAATCAAAAATCTAAGTACATGTTTAGATTCAGCATATCAAAAAAGCCCAAGAATTCAATTTTTGTTAAAATCAAACTAAGTTAAATTTTGGAGCCTTTAGACTTTAATATACGTAGACCAATTTGAAAACGGGACCAAAAATTAAGAATCTACATACACAGTTAGATTTGGCATATCAAAGAACTCCAATTATTCAATTTTTGATGAAATCAAACAAAGTTTAATTTTGGACCCTGATTTGGACCAACTTGAAAACTAGGCCAATAATAAAAAATCTTAGTACATTTTTAGATTCAGCATATCAAAGAACCCAAGGATTCAATTTTTGTTAAAATCAAACTAAGTTTAATTTTGGACCATTTGGACCTTAATGTAGACCAATTTGAAAACAGGACCAAAGATTAAGAATCTACATACACAGTTAGATTTGGCATATCAAAGAACCCCAACTATTAAATTTTTGATGAAATCAAACAAAGTTCAATTTTGGACCCTTTGGGCCCCTTATTCCTAAAATGTTGGGACCAAAACTCCCTAAATCAAACCCAACCTTCCTTTTATGGTCATAAACCTTGTGTTTAAATTTCATAGATTTCTATTTACTTATACTAAAGTTATGGTGTGTAAACCAAGAATAATGCTTATTTGGGCCCCTTTTTGGCCCTTAATTCCTAAACTGTTGGGACCTCAACTCCCAAAATCAATCACAACCTTCCTTTTGTGGTCATGAACCTTGTGTTTAAATTTCATTGATTTCTATTTACTTATACTAAAGTTATTGTGTGAAAACCAAGAATAATGCTTATTTGGACCCTTTTTTGGCCCTGAAGGATTGGACTGCCTAAACTGTTGGAACCAAAACTCCCAAAATCAATCCCAACCTTACTTCTGTGGTCATAAACCTTGTGTGAAAATGTCATAGATTTTTATTTACTTAAACTAAAGTTATAGTGCGAAAACCAAGATAATGCTTATTTGTGCCCTTTTTGGCCCCTAATTCCTAAACTGTTGGGACCGAAACTCCCAAAATCAATCCCAGCCTTCCTTTTGTGGTCATAAACCTTGTGTTAAAATTTCATAGATTTCTATTCACTTTTACTAAAGTTAAAGTGCGAAAACTAAAAGTATTCGGACGACGACGCAGACGACGACACCAACATGATACCAATATACGACCAAAAAATTTTCAATTTTTGCGGTCGTATAAAAAAAGAGGAGCAAACATCCTTAAATACACATTAGTTACTCATTTTCATTTGCATATTTTTTATTGTAACCCCTCTGTCCTTGGTGACCATGACCTTAAATTTATCCCAAAAAAAGTCCTTTAGAATGCCATAGTATTGAGAAGGCTCACCCTCCCTTTTCATATATGCTGTTTTTAATCAATGGTCTCAATTTATGTCTGAAAAATTATTGGTAGCTTACATATCTGGATGGTAAATTTTAGTATGGCATAAACAAAGCTTTCTAGTCATTGTATTTTTTTTTTATTTTCAATACTCGTAAAATTTGGCTACAGCATTAATACATAAAATCTTGTTGCAGCCAGATTATTAGATGCAACTTTCAAAAATGGTTTGTTAATTTAAAATATAATATTATAACCAAACAAGATATGGTGAAGAATAATTCAGGAAAACTTCACGCAGGAAAACTCACAAGAATTTTCTTACATCAACATCATCCTAATTTTAGCATTAACATCTTATGTCATACAGTGCTTTATCATTCACAGTAATAGTAACCAGTTTCCTTGATTGTGTGAAAGACAGGCAGTCCAATCCTTCAGGGCTGTAACACAGTATATATGTATAGGAAATAAGACATTAGAGATCTAAATTCCATAATATTTACAAAATGGATAAAAATAAACCTTGAAGTTACAACTTTCATGGATTGCAATGCCAACAATATCAAATATCAAGTATGAAATGGAGCTTCATATAATAAATAGCCAATGTTGATCTAGTATATGAGGTAAGATGGGGTACAACATCTGTTTTTTAGTTTTGTTTGGGAAGAGCAAGTTTAGATAGAGAAAAGGGGAGAGGGATGAGATTGTGACAATTTAAAACTGATTTGACAACTTTTAAATGTTGTGCTAGTACCAACTTTAGGGAAAGTCAGGCAGTATGAACCATATGTTGTTTTTTATGTTTGTAATTGTTTATTTATCTTTTTTTTTAGTAGCAGTTGGCTATTGATGGTTGGTGATGGATGTTTAGCTGTGTCCAATATTTCAAGGATTCCTTTTAACATTTTAAGTATTGTTGAAATGCAAAAATATCAAAAATAGAAATGAAAATGCAAATTATCATATTATCCCTATTTGCATGTTCAATTAAATTTGGGACTCTTTTTATAATTTGTAACAGTCCTTACTACTGGTATTTTTTTTACCACTCAAGTTATGTATAATTTCAATGCTAAACGTTCACTGGCACAGAATATAGAAGTTCATCATGTTATTGGACTATAAATAACGAACTAGACAATGAAAGCATCAAAAACATTGTGAATATTGGAAAAGGAGATAGTCCAATACATTAGGGAGATAATAAACGATACAAAAAAGATTAAATTCTGGACATGGTAATATACATTCATATCCACACCATGTCTGGGCTCTCTTTTCCTAATTAGTAATAAACAATCATGACTGGACAAGGACAAGGATGTTGAATATCAAATCAAAATCACAAAAAGGTAAAAAAAAACCAATAACTAATAACTTCTTAAAATTGTCTATAAAAGTAACTTCTGATTCAAAAGGTTTCAAATTCAACTTTCCTTAAATCATGAACCATTTTTTGTTTAAACAGAGTTTTGAACATTTTAATTTTTCTCAAAAAACACAATTACACCATATAAATAAGTCAGTCAGCATTGAAGGTGCAGCCAATCAGAAACCATCATCATAGCTAATATCAATCTAGAGTTTTGATTTGAAACAGAATACTATTGAGGGCATTCAAATTACATTGGTGTCAAATTTAGCTCCGTTAACAGTGGTTTCTCATAATAAGCTATTGTTTTTACAATTTTAGATAAAAAGTAATGCAACAAAGTTTCCTAAACAGCCATGAGCTTACAATACACTGTTCAGTTTCAAATATATTCGTAACTTTGAAAGGCAAAATTTCAAATTAACAAATATACCATTAAATCTAAAAAAATATTTTAATACTAAGAATTTAATTCTTAGCTTTAAAACCTTTATCATTCTGTACCTCTTTTGCTCAGATATTTCTATGTATATCAATACAAACAGAATATCAAACTCTATAAAAATAATTAAAAAAACATTCTCAAAGAAAGTGATTTCAATAAAAATCCTGTGTGATTCCAGAATAATGGGATATCCAATGCACAGCATGAATTCACCCCAGTTAATAAATATGAGCTTCTTGAAAGTAATATTTTTTAAAGGGAAAAACTTGAAATAAATCTTTAATCAGATATGCATTGTACATTTTGTAATAAAGGAATTCAAAACTGCTTTTTTAAGCATTTATGTGAACAAATTTTAATAATTTGTTTTCCTTTGAAGCTTAGAATATATTTATGAAAATGATTGAGACAAGCGTACGTACCAGTGATTATTAAGATTTATGTCCCTCACTCTAGGTCTGCTTTCCTAAAGGTTACAAAAAAAATCTATTTTCTTAGTTCTTACAGATAATACCCAATGGAGCCACTGAAAAAGTTCAACACCTTTTTGGATGAAACATGAAGTTCTATATGTCATAGAATAGTGTCATAAAATCTCTGTGCAGTAGCTGAATCAGGTTGTAGTCTTTCTACCATGCAAAAGAAAATCTGTAAAACTTATAAAAAGATTGACCTTTGACAAAAGTTGTACAGAAAAACTCACGAAAAACCTAGATGTCAACAAGGAGTAACAGTCATACACATGCATACCAAAATACAACCATAAAAAAATCAGAGTCCCTGGCAAGCTTGAACTGTGATTGAACAAAAAATCAGAGTGAATTGAGTCCCTGGCAAGCTTGAACTGTGATTGAACAAAAAATCAGAGTGAATTGAGTCCCTGGCAAGCTTGAAGTGTGATTGAAAAAAATCTGTCTATGTAGCAGAAAACTTTAACATGAAGTTCTCTTCATTGTTTCATTTCAGAAATTAGATGACATAATGTATTTTTGTGTTATTTTTTCAAAAAGGAAAGTACATTTTAAACAAAATTTTGGAAAAATCAAACTGATATAAAGTCAATCACATCACTATTTTTGCCTTACCCTCATGAAATATGCATCAGATGACAAGTTCTTACATGAAACACTGAATAAGAACTCAATATCACCATGCACTATAAACTGTTATGCATGTTAAAGAAATGACTTTTGTTGGCTCGATATGCATCGGCTAAAAATGATATCACATATACTCTGTATAAATTCATTACAAGAACTTGTTTTCATATAAAATAGAACTCTTTGCATATAAAATCACACAATTCACGAATCATCGTCTTCTTCTGTGTTATTATTTTGTGATGTCGCTAAATTACTGTCAAAAATATCTACTGGATTTGGATAATTGTCCTGTAATGAAGAATCTACTCCATTTAAATCTTTTCTACACACTGGACAAGTTCCATGCTGTAAAAGAAATAAAGGGTTCAGTACAGTACAACAATAAGACTTATGCAATATAAGAATAAGGAGATGCGGTATGACTGCTCAGTATACTTTCAATCAGAAACCGTATGATGAGGATGTAATCAACTGAAGGTTTCATTCTTATTTTGTACAGTTACATCACTGTCCCAGGTTAGGGGAGGGTTGGGATCCTGATAACATGTTTAACCACGCCCCATTCTCTATGTATGTGCCTGTCCCAAGTCAGGAGCGTGTAATTCTGTGGTTGTTGTTTGTCTATGTGTTACATATTTGTTTTTCTTCATTTTTTTGTACATTAATAAGGCTGTTATTTTTTCTGTTTGAATTGTTTTACATTGTCATTTCGGGGCCTTTTATAGCTGACTATGCGGTATGGACTTTGCTCATTGTTGAAGGCTGTACAGTGACCTATAGATGTTAATTTATGTGTCCTTTTGGTCTCTTGTAGAGAGTTGTCTCATTGGCAATCATACTTCATCCTCTTTTTTTTTATAATTATGGCCTTTGACAGTGAGCTTTTAATGATTTAATTTTACTTCTAGAAATCAGACAATGAATTTTATTGGCTCTGCATAACTCCTTGGACTTACTATGAACAATTATGTGTCCATAGTACACAGATGCCCCACTAACACTTTCATTTTCTATGATCAGAGGACAGTGAAATTTTGGGTCATATCTTAATTGACATTAAAATTAGAAAGAAGGTATCATAGGGAACATGTGTATTAAATTTCAAGTTGATTGGACTTCAACTTCATCAAAAACTACCTTGAACAAAAACTTTAACCTGAAGCAGATGAACAGACAGAAGAATGGACGCACAGACTAAAAAACATAATGCCCCCATGGAAGGGCATTTAAATCAGCCCTTTGAAAAAAAAGCTGTTAGAAAGATTCCAATAAAGAGATTAGTTACCACTTCTTTAGTATTGCTGGGACACTTCTTCAAAGGAATAATTGATAAGTAATTAAGAATCTAATATGAAATTGACTCTACTTTAATAATTGTATATGCATCAAACAAGCTGACATGATTGTTCTGATCTGACAAAAGTTTAACATTTTTTGTTTGGTTAGGACTTCTAAAACTGGACAAATTTTTTTTTCCCCAATAGTTTCTGTATATAAAATGAACTAGCATGTTAACCAGACAGGCAAACAAGTACCTGACATTGATCATTCTCAAGTTGTCTTACAATTTTTGCTGGTTAGAAAATAATAAATTTAAATAAATTTAGTTTGTCAAAATAATATCAAAATTGGTAAAATTCAAAACGATTATTTTACTAAAAGGGGAGGCACTTTTGATAAATTGTTTGTGGTTGCATATTTATTTAGAATCTTGTAAGAATTTTAAGTAGAATGAAATTTTCTGTTATGGGTGGTTGGGGTAAATAAAAAATTTGTAAGGGTTCTGCTGAATCCAGTGTCTCGCCTACTTTTGCTGTAAATCGCAGGCTCAACAAAAATGAGGAAAAAAATATTTCTCTTGATACTATCTTTTGATTGTAAGAAGCTTCTGTCCAAGTTTGGAAAAAAATCAGGATAGTTTATGAATCTAATATATGTTTTAAAAACTTTAACTGCAGACTGTATGTAATGTTAACTAGAAGAAAAAAACTAAGTCCATTTATAAGTAAAATACAGATACATAGATGCCAACCCCCTTTTGACACAATCAGTAACAAACTATCAAATGTTCCGTATTTTTGAAAAGTTTTCAGTAATCATTCATAAACGTGCATTTACCAATAAAAATTACTGACGAGTGGTTGCAAAGTGATGCACACTAAAATTTGTCATTTAACATGTTGTCTGTAGTATGTATTCCATTCATTAATTGTTCAGATGTTCTCGACTCAAACATTTTTGTTTTGTCAAGGAGAAGTAGAGAAAGGGGGAAAGCTACTTAATAAAATGCAAGTTTGCCTCTTCGGAAGTCAGTTAGTTACCCAACAATAGGTTGATAACTCCCGAGAAACCGGAAGCATTACATTGGCGTTTCCTAAATACTGGACCAGGACGGAAAAGTAATGATAAAAATCCGCGTTTTACAAAATTGAACGTCGATGATTGGGAATCCGTAACTATTCGACTTTGACCGTAATAGGGTAGTTTTTATCGCAAAATCGGAAAAACTACGGAAAAATCGTAATGGTTGGCATCTATGCAGATACACAGGTACAAAATATTAACAAAATTTACTTCTAGATACTAACTTTTGATCATAAGCAAGCTTCTGTCAAAGTTTGGTACAAATTTGAAATAGTATAAGAAAGTTATTAAAATTTTAAAAAATTTAACCACAGAGTGAATGTGTTGTTTCCCTGCAGAAAAAACTAAGTCCATTTATGGATACTATCTTATGATCATAAACAAGCTTCAGTCCAAGTTTGGTAGAAATCCAGTATATTTTAAGGAAGTTATTAAAATTTCAAAAACTTTAACCACAGAGTGAATATTTGTGGACGCCGAAGACAAGGCCGACGGAATGAAGGATCGCTTAGTCTCGCTTTTTCGACTAAAGTCGAAGGCTCGACAAAAAGTGCCTTCTCTTCTAAATAGCAGAAAATTAATATCAAATCTTAAAGGTTATCAACATAATATTACTTAACTGTCAGAATAACAGTCAGTAAACAGAATGACAATCAAAATACCCTCTGATGTTGTGACCCAATTCCAAACACTTAATCCACTTTTATGATTATCCTTCTTTGGTACAAATGTCTTTATTGAAGAAACCATAAGATTAGAAAGGAATTGGAAAAAGTGTATGGCTGGCTTAAATTTTTTGTGGAACCCCATGTTTGGGTAAAATGCTTCAAAGTAACAATTCAAAATTTACAATAAAGGTTTTATAGTTAATCTGGTATGTTGAGAAAACTTACCATTTCTAACCATTTAACTATACAGTCATTATGATAATAGTGATCACAGGGTAACCGTTTTACTTCCTCATCTAAACTAAAATCTTCAAAACATATAGCACAATGTGCACCTTTATCTGAAATGAAAGGAATTTTATATCAACTATTCATCTGAAAGTAACCACAAGATTTCAAAACTTCATGACAATTCCTGTTGCAGGGTCAACACAACGACAAGCAAATTTTTTCTTTTTATTCTTTTGACATCTTCTTGTACCTATAAATCCATATTTGTTTAGAGTGTTAACACATTCAGATAACAATTTTAAAGCTAAAATTAAGATTGATTGACTGTATGATGCTTAGTAACACATTTTCAAGCATATTCAGGAACAAATTACAAAACAAATTCACTTCATCAATGTGCAGAATCTAAAATGTTTGATGGATAAGAAAGAAAACATAAATTTTACTTCTGTAAAAAGGTAAAGTCACATTGGGTAGGGGCAGAATATAAGTCTTACACTCCAGAGAGATTTTTCAGGTGCATTCAGCTGATATATGACTTAAAACTAAGAAACACAAAAAGAGGAGACTTTTAGGTAAATATGTCCTATTCTTTAGGATACAATTAACTTACCTACTAACTTTGGTGTTATTTTAATTGAAGGTAATGAATCTATTTTACTTTTCTCAGCAGGAGCTGGACCAGAACCTTCTAATTGATTCAATAACTGAAAGGAAAACAAATACTGATTAAGAATTCAATCATATAGGCTTTAAGGAAAGACACTTTAAAATCGACTATATAAATCTGTTTCATTAAAATGTGCTTTAATGTATTGTGGTAAACTTATCAATCCTTTAAAAAAACTTATTCTAAAAGGTTACCTATTCAACACTGTAATTAAATGTTAAATTAGTTTTTTTGTGTTTAAAGATTGATTTTGTTCTCAGTAAATTTAAACAATACAAAATATTACACATATGAACTTTCACTGTACTACAATCCGTCGATATTTCTAGTTTGGCATTGTCAAACGTCATGTTTTTCTCATACTGTTAATGATGCCTTTACACTAAATCCATTAGATGTTGGATGTGTACTGATTGATATTTTAGTCTTAAAAACATGATTTTTTTTCATTAGTTGTTATTGGCTTTGAACTGGATGTCATCAACTGCAAGTACTCTCAGATTTGTACTTATCATTCCTTCAATGAGTTACTACAATTTTCAGGTCCTTTTATGAATATTGTTAATAACCATTTAAAATTTGATTTCAAGAATTTATTCTTGCTTCAAGGGACGAACTATTTGAACTTGTTTTTTTATAAACTTATGATGGAGGATAATTCACACATTAAAGGACAAATGATCTGTGTCGGATAAAAATCAACCTTATGCAAGTGTACTTTTACATGTAGCTCTATAAGACTTTCAACAATTTTGGTAGTCAAATTATAACAAACTAATTTTCAAACAGTTACAGACTTCTCCTTGAGATTTTTTTCAACATAGGATCACAAATGTATTGATATTTATAAGAATAAGGTCGATTTTTATCCGACGCAGCCGAAATCATAATTAAGCTGTTTGTAAATTTATTGAGCGTGAAACTTAAAAAAACAATTTTTTTGCTCTTTCCTCAAGGTAGATTAAATTGTATTCTAATATGACGTGCTTCTTTAGCTTTGCAAACAACACCATGATAAAATTGTCCATATATCTATACTTAGCGCAGACTCAGAGATATACATAATAATGGCTGTTACAATATACTTTCCTCGTAAGTCCACATGTTTTGGAACCCTATTTGCAAACCATTTGCCTATTTTATTGTTTTAAAAATTGCAGTTAAAAAAGACAAAATAACTTTTATTCTTATATTTGGATGCATAATAAAAAGAAGTAATGCACAAGAGCTCGGAGAAATCAACAAAATAAAAAAAAAATAAAATTCTGCGAAAGTCTTTTAACATTTTTGACACATTTAAATCATTTCAAAACATGACGTCATACAAATGAAAACGCTACGGTTGAACGTTTTCTGATACATGAACCATCGAAATTCGTATAATATTGTATTAAAATTGATTTGTAAGGTAGGTTTTGTTTTGTTTTCTATTCTATTGCATTTTTCACATATTTACTGATTTCAGCAAGTCAACATGGCGGCTCCATAGTTATGAAATGTCAACTTTGGATTTGACGGTAGCTTACGAGAAAAACATGTAAATTAAAAATGGCAAATGTTGGGTTTGAGAATTTAAAGAATTAAACAGATTTTTTTCTAGCGGTTATTCACGAAACAATCCATGCAAGCTACAGATTTTACGAATGTTGGAGCTTTATCGAACAGGGAGTAAAAAAAGAACAGCCACACATACAGCATACCTATATCGCTTCAGTTTTTTAATGACCGTATTTGTCCTATTAGAATAGAAATAGTTCATGGAAGCCATAGATTGTTGGAAATATACACATGGCCTCGGCCGTGATATTCGTTTATTTTGTCCCTCGCTAACGTTCATGATAGAATTTGAATATCACGGCCCATGTGCAAATTTCCAACAATCTATGGCTTCCATGAATTATTTCTTAATTTATACATGGTCTTATGTTCTTTACATAAATAAATAAAGTATACATTTTTAGAAAATATTAGAATTATTTTACCTGTGTTACAATATTGTCTAGTCCATGGACACCCCAGGCATAATCTCCTGGATTACCATGCATCATGGGTATAAAATTTCTGAAGAATAAAATGTATATCTGTCATTTTAAAATTACAAGTTATTTTGGTTTCAAATGTCCAAATCCAAAGTTTACTAGTCTAAAATATGGTGGCAATAGACAGATTTGCATTAAATATGTACATTTTGTATCAATCTATGGACATAAAAGATAGTGGCTACACATATTTAAATACTGGAATATATCTACATAATTTTCAATTGGTTACCATAGGTAAACAAGAATGTGTCCAAAGTACACGGATGCCCCACTCCCACTATCATTTTCCATGTTCAATGGACCGTGAAATTGGATAAAAAATATAATTAGGCATTAAAATTAGAAAGATAATATCATAGGGAACATTTGTACTAAGTTTCAAGTTGATTGGACTTCAACTTCATCAAAAACTACCTTGACCAAAAACTATAACCTGAAACATGCACTTTCATTTTCTATGTTCAGTGGACCGTGAAATTGGGGTCAAAAGTTTAATTTGGCTTTAAAATTAGAAAGATCATATCATAAGGAACATGTGTACTAAGTTTCAAGTTGATTGGACTTCAACTTCATCAAAAACTACCTTGACCAAAAACTTTAACCTGAAGCGGGACAGACGGACGAACGAACGAACAGACGGACGAACGAACGAACGAACGGACGCACAGACCAGAAAACATAATGCCCCTCTACTATCGTAGGTGGGGCATAAAAAAAAAACTTTCCCCGTGTACGATTTTGTAGGACTTTTGGAAATTTTCTTGGTAAAAACAGACTTTTACAAGATAGAAGCCAGCACACCAGTTTTAGTTACACACTGAAATTACAATTGCTAACTGTCCATAAATGACTAAGGATCTGTGAGATAGAATGTTCCAAGTATTTCCAATTGACTTTTTCAGAAAAAGCTGTTAGAGGATATAAGGCACTTTAATATGAACTATTGGATGATAGTTCAAATGTCTTTTCATTTTGTAAATACTCAGGTTTCTTGTTAATTGTATGGTTTTCGATTGTAAAGAAGATATATTTCCAGTCAACTCCCTCATACATTTTAATAGAAAGTTTTTCAAAGTTGTGAGTTTTCTTTGATATCAAATCTAATTGTTAAATTGACTTTTCATGATTCGTGCAACAAGAAATCTTAGCTTTTAATTAATTTCAATAATCATTGTTTCCGTCTGAAATATTGTTTTTAAAAGGATTATCAGTGACATACTTGACCAGTAATAGGCTACAATATAATGTTGGTAAATAGAGACCTATTTTATGGCATTCACTATTTAAACATTTTAAAATACTAAACTTACAGTGCTGGACCATGGGCATCTGATAATCTGTCTATAAACATTTGTAACAACCTGCAATACAATACGGAGGACTATTTTATTCAGAGTATTTAAAGCATAATACGTTAAACATTTGTAAAGGGTTCAACTGAAATCTGTGTCATGCCTGCAATTGCTACCTCAGTGTAAAAGTGTAATATTGACCGCCAAAAAAACTCTGAAATGTCTCACCTACTTTTCTAAACGCAATAGAATTATTGCGTGAATTATATCTTAGAGAATAAAACAAGTTTATTCATAATATTATATCATCCATGTGAATGAGGTTAAGGTCTCATGAAATCTGCTAGACGACATGTACACCAAATATAGATAACTTATTTGAAGTATCGGAGATACAGACGAGACAAAAAGCTTATAGATCTGCATTTAAGAAAGTTTACAGGAAATTCGCAGAAGCATTTCTAAATAAGAGCTCATATTTATATTGAACAAATTATTGGGGAATATTGCAAGCTCGACAAAAATCTCACCAAAGGCATCAGCCTTATATTGCACTAAAATATCTAACTGAACTGAAACAAGCGTTCTTTTAAAATTACCCTTGAAGATACGGAACTTGTCTAGGGTTCTGTGACTGTTGATTATTTCTTGTTCTAAGTTGTATTCTGGTAAAAGGAACAGGACCATTACGTCTCATTACAGATGGATGATCCGTGTCTGTGTCCTCAGAATCCGATTCTGTCCTGTCTTCAGAATTTGAAGACCTCTGTGGACGATCTTGACTTACACCTGAAACTTGTTGTTGGAAGTTTTCAAGAAAGGCTCTGCCCCATATCTAAAAAAAAAATGTTGATCATTTTAAAGTAATAAAATAGTATTTTAAAAGAGCAGTTTATTATGGGTGAAATCACTTAGTTTATTTCCAAATCACATACACTGTATTTATGTAGAAGATGCTTAAATATAGGTTTCTTTAAAATAGAAACTGTATTTTTATATACTTGTCCTAGTTAAACCAGAGACTTAAACACAGATATTTTCTGTTTTTCCATCATGTGACAGTGTAAAAATAAAAAGACAGCCACACAATCATATTGAGTCAAAGTAGTTCACATTGAAGTTTTTCCTATTAAAATAAGACCAAGTCGACAAATATAATGTGTTTCAAGAAGAAAAACGATTTATGGTAGTCAATTTTTGTAGTGGTACTGTGTATAGCAATATACGACATGTACTTATCCTGAATATGGTTGACAGTTTATCCAACATCAAGCAATCTGTAGGTCATGAAAAATTAGAGAGTGTTAATCTACATGCTACATGTTAATTTTCGTGTCATTTGGTCTCTTGTGAATAATTGTTTCATAGACAATCACATCACATCTCATTTTTGATACATATACATGTATGAACCCTCTTTTAAGAATAAACTTGCCTCTGCAAAATTTGATGCCGGATCAATTATTTCTTGTGGAGAACTATTATTTGGTGACTCTCTGAAAGACATATGAATTATTTTGTTAATGAATAACACAAAGAAAATAACTTTGAGATAAAATTTAACTTTAACTTGAAAAGTATCAGGTTAACCAAGCAAGACAGACGTGTAAAGTGGAACACCTAAAAAAAAAAAATATTCTTCAAATATTGTTGACAATATTGTTTAGATTCAGCATATCAAAGAAGCCCAAGTATTCAATTTTTGTTAAAATCAAGTTAAATTTAATTTTGACCCTTTGGACCTTAATGTAGACCAATTTGAAAACAGGACCAAAAATTAAGAATCTGAATACACGGTTAGACAATATTGCCTATACATGTACATGTAGTATTGGAGAAACAAACTTAACCAGGAAAACTTAACATTGGCCAACCACCATGAAATACAGGTCAAAGTTAGTTGAACCCTGCAAGACAGATACCTTTAAATCAATCCATACACAAACTATAGTAGACTTACTGCTTACAGTATCTACGAAGACCTTATCCCATGATTAATTCCTGTGATTATTATGAAGTGAATTTCTAAAGTAATTATTTTTTGATAACTGATAATCAATGTTCATGTTCTCTCAGGTTACCTTTGTTTGATTAT
This sequence comes from Mytilus galloprovincialis, assembly GCF_965363235.1. Taxonomy (NCBI): domain Eukaryota; kingdom Metazoa; phylum Mollusca; class Bivalvia; order Mytilida; family Mytilidae; genus Mytilus; species Mytilus galloprovincialis. The sequence continues at coordinate 77,742,145 of NC_134841.1, read as the reverse complement.
TGTTAATATTCATTGAAACCATTACCAGAATTTATATATTATAACCAGGGTTTAAGCTAGGATTTTGAGGGCTTTAGTCACTTTTGCGCACTATTAAAATCAACCTCTTTTTTGTGTAACAGCAAGGGACCAAGGATGTATATTACTAGCTTGAAGTTTGACTTTGTCAGATTTTAAAGGACTTATAGGCATGATTGGGAGTCAGTATTGTATGATTTGACTCTATTGGACTATTGGCCCTTATTTTGAAAGATTTTGACATGGGGTCCAGAAACTTTGTTCACAATTTCTCTTCAGTTTGTTCCAGGGGACATCGAATTCCTGATCAACAAAAGTTGGATTCATTTTTTTCAAACAAGGAATCACAGCAGAAATCAACTTGCAATGATTACCTCGCTGAATAATCATTGTCCTTAAAAACGTCTAAATCCATATATGGAAATCATTTCTATTAAGTTGGGGCTGTATAAAATCCTTTTAGGAACGATTATAATGACTGAAAGGAGGTTGTAAACAAATCAAGAATAGATCACGTTTACTACTTTCGGTTTTGAAATGAAACGGAAACGGGAAGTAACACGTGGATAATAAATTCAAAACGAGTCCGGATTCATCATGAAATTTTAATTTTTATACGACCCCAAAAATTTTTTGGGATCGTATAATGGTATGATGTCGTCGTCATTGTCTGCGTCATCCGAAGACACATTGGTTTCCGGATATATCTTTATAATTTTTTTTTAAAAGGTTCAATACCACAAAAGGAAGGTTGGGATCAATTTTCATGGTCCCAACCATTTAGGAATTAGGGGCCCAAAAGGGGGCCCAAAATAAGCATTTTTCTAGTTTCAGGATAATAACATGTGTTCAAGTATTTCAATTGCTCTGAAATTATACCACAATGTTTTAAACCACAAGTAGAAGGTTTGGATTCATTTTCGTGGTTATGGGGCCAAAGTTTAGGAATTAAGGGCCAAAATGGGGCCAAAACAAGCATTTTTCTAGTTTCCAGACAATAACTTGTGTGTAATTGTATAGATCTCTCTGAATTTGTACCAAAACGTACCATATAACAAAGGGGAGGCTGGGATTAAGTTTTGGGTTAATTGCCCAAACTATATAGGAATTAGGGGCCTAAAAAGGACCAAAAAGAAGCATGTTTCTAGTTTCCAAACAATCATGACAATAACTTGTGTCTAAGTGTATGGATCTCTCTGAATTTGTACTAAAAGGTTCAATACTACAAAAGAAGGCATGGGATTGATTAAGGGTTATTGCTCCAAGGGGGGTTTCAAAATGTTGGGGGGGGGGGGGGATTTTTTGTTTACCATTTTTTTAAGGGATTCCTTTTTTTTCAAAATTTTTCAAATTTCAAATTTTGAAAAGTTTCAAGAAGAAATCTTCAATTGCACAGTATTGAGCAATAGATTTGTTAGATCTTTGACCACATTAATTTTGTGATTTAAACCCATATTATGTAAAAAAAAAATTGATCACAATCCAAATTCAGACAGTATCAAGCTTGAATATTATGAGCAAATTTGCCCCAACTGTTCAGGGTTCGACCACTGGGGTCGTATAAAGCTGAGCCCTGCAGAGCACCTGGTTCGATTTAAGATCCTTAAATCACAACTTGTAACACCTGTTGAAAATGTTAATTAAGTGGGATCATAAACTTGTCAAAAACATGAAAACAGGTAGATTTATAGTATTTTGATGCGAAAATATTTTACACTTTCATAATTTAAGTGACGAAATTGATTTGAAATACTTTCATCAATGTGAAAACCCTTTCGTACTTACGAAAATGACAAGCGCTAGCAAAATCACTGATTATAACATAAATATACAGAGTATACTTACGAGCCAATACCTTTTAATTTGTGTTATTTGTGAGCTGTCTGGTCAATATATACATGTATACATGTATGTAACCCTTTCTTCTTTTAAAATACTCATTTGGCAATATGACTTAAGAACATATAAATGTATGAAACTTATGTTCAAGGTCAAATTATAAATTACACTACATACTCTGATTCTGTTATTTCTTCAATGAATCCATTCTCACATTTAGGACATGTATAATCCTACAAAAAAGAAAAAAAGTATTTAAAATTAAAAAAATCCTACACTGACATTCACAGACATGTACACAGTACATACAGTCTGTGAACAAATGCAATCTTTATTACTCCTGCAAAACAGCATCAAATCATAATGACAATAAAATTGAGAATGGAAATAGGGAATATTGTTGTTTTTTGCAATATTCATGGTCAACTCTTTATTTTGACTTGCCATTCCAGTAATTAATAAAATAGTTAAATAGCTACATGTACATGTATTTTAAACACAAAAAGTCTTTGGCATTATGGAAATATGCTTCAATTGGTTAATAAAGAGCTGCACCAGCGCTTTTTAATACAAACAAGTTCCATTACTCCTGAGTCCTCAATGTCATATATGAACATATATGAGAAGTTTATAAAAAACTAAAGGGAGCTTATTTTAATAGATACATGTATAAGCCATTCAAAGTCTCATTAAAACTGCTTACAGCATTTTAGAGTTAAATATTGTCCGAAAACTACAAAATCAACTTTTTTAGGAGTAAAATCTCATAACTCAGAAACAAAGGGAACTTATGTTAACATATAAACAATTCCCCAAAGTTTCATGAAAATAGGTTAAAGCAATTTAGAGTTATTTGTACATGTTGACGAAGGAGGGACAGATGCCAGATGGACAACAGCATACATGATCATTGTACTATAATATCTCACGTAAACAGGCATTTCAAAACGGTCAAGGTCCCATAACAACTACAAACATTGTCTAATTATTATATATGTATATAGTGCCACATATTTGAGGGAAAATTTGTGGACATACACAACGTACATTCTAAGAAATTTAGCTTTCATCAGTTGTTATTACATGTATGATACACTAAGGAAAAATGGTTGAATGAAGTGTGATACAATGTAACTCATAAAAATATTGTCATACAATGTACATTTGTATATGTAACAACCATGACAACATGACACTTATGTATGGCCAACTACACATACTAATTCTAATTAAAAAATCCAACAACAACTTTAACCTTCTAGTAAACATGGTACATGGTCGAAAATTAAATGGTGTTATGCTTCAATAGGTCAAATAAGACTATAAAATATTTAAACCTTCTGGTAAACGGTCTAAAATAAGTACAGAACCAGTACTGAGTAGTACATGTATTTTCAAGCTGGCATTATGCTACAATTGGCCAAAATTACACTTGTCATTCTTATAGCTCTTAAAACCTTAAACACAAATTCAATCAATGGCAATAAAGTATGGCTATTCTGGGCAACTTCATATATAATGAATATCAATTAATGTATAACAAAGTATGAAAGCTATTAGGCAAACCCTCTCAATGTAACAATGTTCACAATGTGTTGTAAAGATAGAGTTCTGAGGATGACAAATAGCACATGTATCGTACATATATATGCACATTCGATTTGTGATACTCTGCCAGAGAAAAAAAGAACATATATAAAGTATCATTTGAATTGCAGAAGATGAGTGTCCTAAATTTTGTTGCTATTTGAAATTTCTATGAGTTTACACTGAAATACATGTACATTGTTGGTCATTTCTCAGAGTAATCATGATATATTTAACTGACTAACAATGACTAAGGCCAAATAAAAATATATGTGTGGTTCCAGTAGCCCTACCGTCCCTACTCAGGGGTTGACACTAACTTTTGTAGGTAATAGCCCGCAGGGCTAGTAAAAATTATATTCAACTAGCCCTGTTCTGTGTCAGGTAGCCCGGTGAGTGGGCCATTGGCCCACGAGTGAGAAGCCGCAGGCCCGCGAACTTGCCCCCAGATTTTTTTTAAAATTTAGATGCAAAATGCTGCATTCTGAGGCCTTTAAAGAAGATGTTTTCAGTCTGAAAAACAACTATTTCATACTTGTTTATATCTTCATAAAAAAAAAAAAAAAATTAAAAAAAAATGAACACCAAAGAAATCTAACGGCACGAATTTGTTTGTCAGATGAATTGTGAACTATAGTTCAAGAAGACACAATTTCATGGGACACTTTTTTTGCTTACAAAAAACTCATCAACTAAAATAATCAAATTAAAAAAAAAACAATGTTTTTGTTTAATTTTATTTCCATGTATAAATAAGTTGACTTGTCCCCTATTTTACTTTTGGTTTCTGATGCTGAGTCTTCATGTTCCAATTGCAACTGATTTGTCTCATGACGAGTTTTAACCCTGTTCTCGTTAATGCATTATGACATGCATACATCCCGGTACGTGCAATGGACGCTTTCTGATACCAATGGCTTAGTCTTGTTATCATCAACACCCCTCAGCCCTCAAAATGAAGCTAATCACATTTAATATTATTACTGGAAATTTACTTTCGTTTCAGTCCATTGCAACTGTAATGATAAATCCCGAGCAATACGAAAAGAATTAGGACGACATGACAAACGCTAATTCGATAAAGACAGAGAAGATCGAAAAGTTTTCATCACCATGTGTACTTTTGGAGTAAAGGAAAAATTCAACAGGGAACCTTTCAACGTTCTATTTTAAGAACGAAATGACATTTCCAATTTAAACTATTTACGCGACGACTATGTAATAGATAAGGCTAACTATGCACACGATTTATCATGATCTCTGATGTGATTAATAATAAAATATAATAAAACCAAAATGTATATGCAGTATAATTAATGTTTATTTCAAAACTGGTTATCTTGAAACGTGGTGCATTCTTACTTTATGGGCCGAGTAATCTTAGACTGAGTTGACTGTATATAGCGACTGGTTTACGGTAGAAATTTTACCCTCCAGTATCTGTATCTGTATGTAAATAAAGAGGTCGTAGAACCAGTGTAGACAATATATTCGACGAAGTTGTCAGATATGACCGGCATTTGGACTGTACTTTGCCGAAAGTACAACAGATTGATGTTCAATGACAAATAAATTTACTAGCCCCTTGGGCTACCGCGCCACGGACATTTACTAGCCCGACACAAAAGTTACTAGTCTTGGGCTAGCGTTAGTGTCGAACCCTGCTACTTTTTTGGCCTAAAAATAGCCTACCCTAAAGATTTTATTGTCATTTTTCATTAAGCACTGTTAAAGTCAGAATGTTGCTCCCATAGACTCAATGTAAAAAAAAACCATAAAATAAAAAAAAATCCCTACCTACATGTACCTACCTAACCTAACTTTTTTTCAGATGTAACTGGAACCACACATACTTTTTTATTTGGCCTAATGAGATTCCTATAAACTGATTCATGGTTATTTGTTCAGACCTTTAATATCAGCTGTTTATTCAATGTATGTAGGTAACATTAAACATTCTTATTTGGACATTGGAATTGTTTGAGTGAATGAAGTTTGAGCTATAGGTTAACTCTAAAACATCCTTATGTCTGTACAGCATTCTTATGGAAAGATCAGAAATCAATATTTCTCAATATTCAATATTAAAATATTGAATAAATATTGAATGATTCACAAGGATTCTTTGAAACTATTTAAAAAGAAGTAGGTGATCAACCTGTCGGTTAGAATTGTAACTTATTTCATCATTACTTTTGGATATTTCTGGAAACATTATGCACCATGATCAAGAAGCCCACAAAATGAAAAAATAATAAATGCAAACATTTCAAGTTGTCAGAGAAGATTATTTGACAAAACTTGGTCTCAAAGAGTAGAAAATTTGGCCTTCTTTTACTTTAGGGGTCCCAACCCTTATAGAGCATTTCTAAACTATCCTAAACCTTAAATCTTACCCTAACCCATACTTTACTACAACACTAGCCCTAACCATAAAATATTACCCTAACATAAAACATCCCCTAACCTAACCATTACCATGAATGAACCCTACTTCTAAAGTATAGGGACCCTTAAAGTAAAAGAAGACCGAAAATTCAATGCCAATTGTCAATGGCTCTCAAAGTCAAAGTCCTGCCCAAAACAAATTTTGGCTCTGGCCTTGTTAGAAGGGGTCACAGCAAACAGACCCAGCAAACTTCAATAGCCATTTCGAGATGTCATAATTATTTGGACAAGTCATATGACTCACAAGCATGAGGACAAAAATGTAAACAGTGATGGTATGACAATAGCCTCATTGAATAGGCTAATAGGCCTGGGGTGAGAAGGACACTTTTTTTCAAAGATCAGCTTCTCTGATGACGGTAATCTAAAACAAAATGAAATGCCGTTTTCTACAATAAATTAAAATCTAAATTGGTATTTAAGGAGTCTGCTACTTTAAAACATGCATGTGGGGAAAAAATCTGGCAACTGGCGTTGTGTTTACAAATTATAATAGTGCCCAAATAACATGGGTAAACAGCGACTGGTTCTTTTATGGAATTTGGGGCTTTCGGTTGAGTGTAAACTGACACAACATGATAACAATCTTCTATAATTTATAAATTTTCTAACTGGTAATTTGGGGTTTATTTCTTCAGAGCACGAATGGCAATAAAACTTGGAAACTGGCAGAGTGTTTACAGCAGCTTCAGCCATTTCTCTTCCCAGTATGACGTCATATAGTCTTGATCAATAAAATGTTTGAGAGAAGTAAATCTAATAACCAACTTTTAACAACATAAAGACAACCAGTCTAATGGGCGTTAATTGTTGGGACAATTTATTTCTCTGGTTGATATGTAGTTACCGTAAAACGCTATCACCATTTATCTTTTGAAATTGGATTTCCAATTGGGCTATATCTTCTGTGACATGTATTTATTATATATATATGATATAGATTCGTGTATAGGTCCAACGTAGTCCTATAACATATGACTTCGTATTCCTATTCAATTTTTAACGTTTTATAGTGATATTTTCATTTTTTATTTTTTTTGAGTGACGCATTGATAGTAAAAAAAATATATCAGAACAGTAAATAAAAATAGTAAATAATGCCCCCGAGGTCATATGTTATAGGACTAAGGTCCAACGTATGCGGCATCAAATAATTGACTTTCCGTGTTATTTAGAATTCAATCAGACGTCGCAATTGTCATTGTACAAAATCGTATGACCAGATACATATAATACATGAGTATATTTTTCCGTATTATATGTCTCTGATATGGGCGTACGAAACATACGATCTGACCATACCGTCTATTTCAGTTACTGATCATGATGTAAAACTGTTATCAATGGTCCTTCAGATAATAAATTCCTACTGTAAATGACTTATAAAGATAGTTATGTTTTAAAACTAATATTGACTTTGATATCTGGACTTACGGGAAATCGGGATTCATTACAATTAAAATCAAACCTTCTTCTGAGATCATCTGAAATATGAAAATGGTAGAGTTGTCTCTCTTTGTACACAACTAGCTGGATATATGACCAGCATCTAGCAGGTAAGTAAGTAAGTAAGTAAGTTAGTAAATTTTTTTAGATTCGGACATGATATGTACAATTCAACAAAGTAAACATGAGCTATGTAGAGCTCTTAACGGACTTGATATTTAAAAACAAATAACAAATTATAAGCACATTGGGCCATTCCAGTTAATTTCTGACAGGTGGGGATGGATGGGGAGATTTTTTTCATACCTATCAGAAAAAAACATCATGAAAAACTATCTATCAGATCTATCAGATGTAGAGTTTCTGTTCATATTGTGTTCATGGGAAAAAATGACCTATCAGAATTTTTTTCTGCAAGGATTGTACCCATCAGAATTTTAAATACAATACCAGATAATGCATGGTACGAAACTGTTTTCATTTCAAAGCACCCCTAAGATCTGAAATAGGTATTTTTTGTAACCCCTAAGATGTAATTATTTTTAATTATTTACTGCTACAAGACCCTCAGAAATTTTTGCGTATAAGTGTACGTGTCAGATGAAAAAACCTAAAATTTCACCCCTAAGATGTATAAATTTTACACCCCTCAGAGAGGACCATCCATCCCCCTTTAGCAGATATTAACTGGAATGGCCCATTTGACAAACTACACATACAAATAAAACACATGCATAATATAATAGCTAAGCAACAATGCATAAATCAATGCAAGCAAGCTAAAAAGAAATGAAAAGCACATTTTGATTTAACTGGCACAAACACAAAATCTCAGCAAATAAATAAAACAAAAGCAAACAAGAAACAATAAACAGAACATAGGGCAAGAAGATTCCAGCTCTGAGACAGCAAAGTTATTGCCTACATGAGCTACAGAAGTAGTTTTCTGAAGAACACCATGTTGACATAAAATGTTTGAACTGTTCCAAGGTTGAGAGGCTCCGTACATGGTTAGGCAGGGAGTTCCACAACTTGGCTGCCTCAAAGCTAAAACGCTTTTTGCCATAATGATACCTTTTAGTTCTAGGTTGTGGTCAATCAAATGTGAGTTTATATCTACCATTATTGTAGTCATTGTAGATGAATCTGAGCGCTCGTTCTTGAAGTTTTTCATTATACGCCCGTCGTCTTTTAGACGGGACGTATTATGGTATACCGTTGTCCGTCCGTCCGTCCGTCGTCCACACTTCGGACAATAACTCAAAAACACTTTCACCAATTTCCATGAAACTTAAGTGAATTGTTTATATCTATTGACGTAAGCTCCCTTTCGTTTTTTTTTAATTTCAGATTTTAAGTTTTGGATTTATGGGGCTTTATTCATAAAAAAGGGGGGATTTTCAACACTTCGGACAATAACTCAAAAAGGCTTTCACCAATGTCCATGAAACTTTGGTGAATTGTTTATATCTATTGATGTAAGCTCCCTTTCAATTTTTATAAATTTCAGATTTTAAGTTTTGGATTTATGGGGCTTTATTCATAAAAAAAGGGGGATTTTCAACACTTCGGACAATAATTCAAAAAGGCTTTCACCAATGTCCATGAAACTTTGGTGAATTGTTTATATCTATTGATGTAAGCTCCCTTTCAATTTTTATAAATTTCAGATTTTAAGTTTTGGATTTATGGGGCTTTATTCATAAAAAAAAAGGGGGATTTTCAACACTTCGGACAATAACTCAAAAAGGCTTTCACCAATGTCCATGAAACTTTGGTGAATTGTTTATATCTATTGATGTAAACTCCCTTTCAATTTTTATAAATTTCAGATTTTACATTTCCGTGTTATGAATTTTTATGCTTAAAAAAGGGGGGATTTTCCAATTTTGGGACAATAACTAACACTTTCACAAAATTTTATGCAACTTTGATAAATTGTTTATATCTATTGACATAAGCTCCCTTTCCATTTTTATAAATTTTAGATTTTACGTTTTCTTAAGTAATGAATTTTTATACTTAAAAAAGGGGGATTTTATGAAACTTTGGTGAATATATTAATGTAACATCCCTTTTGATTTGTATATATATTTCTAGTTGATCATATGAATTCATTTAAAGCATAAAAGACAAGTTAAAAGAGCAACGGGCGTATCATGCGCTAAAGCGCAGCCCTTTATTTTTAGTTGTTGCGCTCGCTACAAAAATGCCATGTGAGTGGACAGTAACTTAAGTTTGACGTGATGACAGAATGGTTAATTGTAATTTTTGCCAGTTTGTTCAAGCCAGTGTGATCCAATTCTTTTCAGAATGTTTATCTGTTTAGCTGCTTTTTTGCAGATGTTAGAAATATGTTGGTTGAAGTTAAGCTTTAAATCAATGGTTACTCCTAGTAGTTTTACTTCATCGTCGCAATTGATGTTGTTTACATTTAAGTTGAAGACTATGTTGTTTTTATGTGTTTTACTACCAATCGCTATGGCTTTGAATTTTTCTGGATTAGCCTGCATTTATTTTGTGAGAACCATGAAATTAATGAACCACTGCCTCCCTCCAAGGATTTAATAACTAAAGCCAAAAAAGAACCAGATTTTGAAAGGATATTGACATCTGCGTATTTATATTTAAAGTCACAGTTTTTTACAAAGAGAAAAATATCGTTTATAAAAATGTTAAATAAAACTGGGCCTAGTATAGAGCCCCGTGGTACACCTTTATAAATTTCAAACATTTAACTAATACTTTGACCAATTTTGACACATTATACAGTTTTCTATCAGTCTGGTAACTAACTAGTTATTGGAGAGCAGATTATAGAAACAAAACTACATAAATCATTTTTCTAATATTTGAAAAACCTTTTCTAATATTAGAAATACCTTTTCTAATATTAGAAATACATTTTTTAATATTAGAAATACATTTTCTAGAAATAAATTAATATTAGAAAATGATTTTCTAATGTTAAAAAATATGATACTTTTTAATATTAGAAAATGATTTCTTAAGATTTAGATTAATAAAAAAATGAATTTGTACAGCCTGTCTATGCATGGATATCTAGATATTGACATTTATTCTATGAATGTTGGATATAATGTATATTATCATATTTGGACGCTTGTTTATGGTCATAAAGTATTCAGAAGTAAATTTTGTTAAAAAAAAACCCTGTTTTCCGTATTTTACTTATAAATGGACTTAAGCCTTTTCCAACTGATTTTTATTGTTCGTTCTTATATTGTACTGTTATACCACTGTCCTAGGTTAGGGGAGGGTTGGGATCTCGCTAACATGTGTAACCCCGCCACATTCTGTATGTATGTGTCTGTCTCAAGTCAGGAGCCTGTAATTCAGTGGTTGTCGTTTGTTTATGTGTTACATATTTGTTCTTCGTTTATTCTTTTATACATAAATAAGGCTGTTTGTTGGTCTCTTGTGGAGAGTTGTCTCATTGACAATCATACCACATCTTCTTTTTTATATTAGTTTTTCTGCCAGGATCCATTACATTCACTCTGTGTAATTAGTTTTAATAACTTTCTTTAACTATCCTGGATTTGTACCAAACTTTGACAGAAGCTTGTTCATGATCAAAAGCTAGTGTCTAGAAGAAAATTTTGTTAAAATGTCGTCAGTCCTGTTTGTCTATATTTTACTTATAAATTGACTAAGTTTCTCTTCCAGTTAACATAACATACAGTCTGCAGTTAAAGATTTTAAGACATTTAGTAGATTCATAAACTATCCTGGATTTTTACCAAACTCGGCCAGAAGCTTCTTACAATCAAAAGATAGAATCTAGAGGAACATTTTTATTCTTTTTTTCCACATTTTTTAAGCCTGCGACTAACAGCAAAAGTAGGTGAGACACTGGGTTCCGCGCAACCTTTACGAATTTTTTTATTTTCTCGTCTGCAACAAAAAAGCCACATATACGTAGTCCTTTCAAGGATATACTAACCCTAACCCTAGATTTTATGTGCAGCGTATGTGAAGTGAAGCAATCAATAAAATGCTTTTAAAGTACTAGTTTTACTTTTTTTTTTTTGTTTCTCTTGCGCCTGAATGATATATTTTGTTCAGTGGTGGTATTTACAATTGGAAGATCTTAAATATAAAAACGATTCCAAATTGACTTGACTGTGTGCGTGTGTGTGTGATTCATACTTCTGTTTTCCATTTTACGCATATTCATACAAACAACCAGGATTATACAAAGTACCGCAAATTTCTTGGCAAACGGAAATTAGAAATCGACCTGTAAACTTTGAAAAAACATTTCAAGGTAATCCAATTGACATGCCCGTAGTTTGGTATTTATCGTCTCGATAGTAATTCTCCATATGACATCATTGTGTATTTCAAGCCAATACACCAGCTGACTGAATGTGTTGATTGCTAATTAATGCATCCTAACTAGATTTTCCACACTAAGTTTTCTTTTTACATTTTATCTCTGTAGATACAGCTCTACCTTGTAATATAATACTAGCTGCGGACCTTGTTTCCTTCTTTTGTTTCAACTGTTTGATTTTGTTTTTTTACTAAGCAGAGGTCGTAAGCATCATTTGTTACAAATTACAATATCATAAATAAATATACATGTATCATTCAAATACTAAATAAGGAGATGTGGTAAGATAACTTATTTGACAACTTATCAAAATTAAATGAAGCTTGTTTTTTTCCATGCAGCAAATTTCTATCACAATTAGCAGTCACAGATGTTTTTTTTATTCCTAATGTCATGTACATGTAGTATTAGAAATGCCTCTCGAGTGTTGCCTGGCAATCAAAATTACGAAATACCATCAAGAATATATAACTATATAAAACAACCACCACGAAACTGGTCATTGAATTTGTGTCCTCGCAGATTTATATAGTGTAGACTCCAATAAAATCATATTATACCAGTGTTGGTGCTTTCAGTTGGTGCATATCGTTCGCATCAAACAAAATGATCATACTTCTTCACTAAAAACATAACGATAAAATCTACTGAAAATATGTTTTTTCTGTGTTTAATATCAAATTTCGAACATGATAATTATTTTTCTCTTTCCACAAATGAAATAAAGGTGTATTACATGTAATATGTTTATTGTAAAAGTTTTAGGAAGCACAGTTTTCCCACTCCGCCATGTTTCATTTTGCATGCCGTGAGAACGTTTTTGGGTGTTCTCTATCAGGTCCACGTTACTGATATTAAAGATGTCTTTTGACAAGAAGAAAATTCAAAATACAATAGGAATGTGTGTAACCAGTAATAATTCATGATATTGTTATTGAAATAACCATGCACTACGTTCAACTAACGGTTAAAACTCATAGGCTTTGAGGCTTATTTTCCCTAGCGCATAATATTAAACAAGGTAGAAAAAAGCCGTCGGTTAGCGACGTTTGTCGACGTCACAGTTTTTGTGGTGAATAAATATAGCGGCGGGAATGTGCATGCAGTCATTCCCTAGCTCTTACACTGCCACGAGTGTCGGACAGTCCTTCGTTGAGTAACAAGGGTTCTTATGACAGAACTTCGATTTTAAACTCAATTTTTGATGAACTAGTCCAATACAATTTAAGGTAAGTCATTCACAGTAAAATGATGATTTCCTTTTCGATGAAATTTGTTAAAGATCGCCTATGTGCATCCTTAATAACAGATTGAAACTATCGTTTTTATTTATATTTTGTAAAGTTTTCACTGTGAACTTGTTAGAGATCGCCTATGTGCATCCTTAGTTACAGATTGAAACTATCGTTACTATTCATATTATGTACAGTTTTCACTGTGAACTTGTTAGAGATCGCCTATGTGCATCCTTAGTTTCAGGGTGAAACTATCGTTAATATTCATATGATGCACAGTTTTCACTGTGAACTTGTTAGAGATTGCCTATGTGCATCCTTAGTTACAGATTGAAACTATCGTTTCTATTTATATTTTGTACAGTTTTCACTGTGAACTTGTTAGAGATCGCCTATGTGCATCCTTAGTTACAGATTGAAACTATCGTTATTATTTATATTTTGTAAAGTTTTCACTGTGAACTTGTTAGAGATTGCCTATATGCATCCTTAGTTTCAGGGTGAAACTATCGTTACTATTCATATGATGCACAGTTTTCACTGTGAACTTGTTAGAGATCGCCTATGTGCATCCTTAGTTACAGATTGAAACTATCGTTACTATTCATACTATGTAATGTTTTCACTGTGAACTTGTTAGAGATCGCCTATGTGCATCCTTAGTTTCAGGGTGAAACTATCGTTAATATTCATATGATGCACAGTTTTCACTGTGAACTTGTTAGAGATTGCCTATGTGCATCCTTAGTTACAGATTGAAACTATCGTTTCTATTTATATTTTGTACAGTTTTCACTGTGAACTTGTTAGAGATCGCTTATGTGCATCCTTAGTTACAGATTGAAACTATCGTTATTATTTATATTTTGTAAAGTTTTCACTGTGAACTTGTTAGAGATTGCCTATATGCATCCTTAGTTTCAGGGTGAAACTATCGTTACTATTCATATGATGCACAGTTTTCACTGTGAACTTGTTAGAGATCGCCTATGTGCATCCTTAGTTACAGATTGAAACTATCGTTACTATTCATACTATGTAATGTTTTCACTGTGAACTTGTTAGAGATCGCCTATGTGCATCCTTAGTTACAGATTGAAACTATCGTTACTATTCATATTATGTACAGTTTTCACTGTGAACTTGTTAGAGATCGCCTATGTGCATCCTTAGTTTCAGGGTGAAACTATCGTTAATATTCATATGATGCACATTTTTCACTGTGAACTTGTTAGAGATTGCCTATGTGCATCCTTAGTTACAGATTGAAACTATCGTTTCTATTTATATTTTGTACAGTTTTCACTGTGAACTTGTTAGAGATCGCCTATGTGCATCCTTAGTTACAGATTGAAACTATCGTTATTATTTATATTTTGTAAAGTTTTCACTGTGAACTTGTTAGAGATTGCCTATATGCATCCTTAGTTTCAGGGTGAAACTATCGTTACTATTCATATGATGCACAGTTTTCACTGTGAACTTGTTAGAGATCGCCTATGTGCATCCTTAGTTACAGATTGAAACTATCGTTACTATTCATACTATGTAATGTTTTCACTGTGAACTTGTTAGAGATCGCCTATGTGCATCCTTAGTTACAGATTGAAACTATCGTTACTATTCATATTATGTACAGTTTTCACTGTGAACTTGTTAGAGATCGCCTATGTGCATCCTTAGTTTCAGGGTGAAACTATCGTTAATATTCATATGATGCACAGTTTTCACTGTGAACTTGTTAGAGATTGCCTATGTGCATCCTTAGTTACAGATTGAAACTATCGTTTCTATTTATATTTTGTACAGTTTTCACTGTGAACTTGTTAGAGATCGCCTATGTGCATCCTTAGTTACAGATTGAAACTATCGTTATTATTTATATTTTGTAATGTTTTCACTGTGAACTTGTTAGAGATTGCCTATATGCATCCTTAGTTTCAGGGTGAAACTATCGTTACTATTCATATGATGCACAGTTTTCACTGTGAACTTGTTAGAGATCGCCTATGTGCATCCTTAGTTACAGATTGAAACTATCGTTACTATTCATACTATGTAATGTTTTCACTGTGAACTTGTTAGAGATCGCCTATGTGCATCCTTAGTTACAGATTGAAACTATCGTTACTATTCATATTATGTACAGTTTTCACTGTGAACTTGTTAGAGATCGCCTATGTGCATCCTTAGTTTCAGGGTGAAACTATCGTTAATATTCATATGATGCACAGTTTTCACTGTGAACTTGTTAGAGATTGCCTATGTGCATCCTTAGTTACAGATTGAAACTATCGTTTTTATTTATATTTTGTACAGTTTTCACTGTGAACTTGTTAGAGATCGCCTATGTGCATCCTTAGTTACAGATTGAAACTATCGTTATTATTTATATTTTGTAAAGTTTTCACTGTGAACTTGTTAGAGATTGCCTATATGCATCCTTAGTTTCAGGGTGAAACTATCGTTACTATTCATATGATGCACAGTTTTCACTGTGAACTTGTTAGAGATCGCCTATGTGCATCCTTAGTTACAGATTGAAACTATCGTTACTATTCATACTATGTAATGTTTTCACTGTGAACTTGTTAGAGATCGCCTATGTGCATCCTTAGTTACAGATTGAAACTATCGTTTCTATTTATATTTTGTAAAGTTTTCACTGTGAACTTGTTAGAGATCGCCTATGTGCATCCTTAGTTACAGATTGAAACTATCGTTTCTATTTATATTTTGTACAGTTTTCACTGTGAACTTGTTAGAGATTGCCTATGTGCATCCTTAGTTACAGATTGAAACTATCGTTTCTATTTATATTTTGTACAGTTTTCACTGTGAACTTGTTAGAGATCGCCTATGTGCATCCTTAGTTACAGATTGAAACTATCGTTATTATTTATATTTTGTAAAGTTTTCACTGTGAACTTGTTAGAAATTGCCTATATGCATCCTTAGTTTCAGGGTGAAACTATCGTTAATATTCATATGATGCACAGTTTTCACTGTGAACTTATTAGAGATTGCCTATATGCATCCTTAGTTACAGATTGAAACTATCGTTACTATTCATACTATGTAAAGTTTTCACTGTGAACTTGTTAGAGATCGCCTATGTGCATCCTTAGTTACAGATTGAAACTATCGTTTCTATTTATATTTTGTAAAGTTTTCACTGTGAACTTGTTAGAGATCGCCTATGTGCATCCTTAGTTACAGATTGAAACTATCGTTTCTATTTATATTTTGTAAAGTTTTCACTGTGAACTTGTTAGAGATCGCATATGTGCATCCTTAGTTACAGATTGAAACTATCGTTAATATTCATATGATGCACAGTTTTCACTGTGAACTTGTTAGAGATCGTCTATGTACATCCTTAGTTACAGATTGAAACTCTCGTTACTATTCATACTATGTAATGTTTTCACTGTGAACTTGTTAGAGATCGCCTATGTGCATCCTTAGTTACAGATTGAAACTATCGTTTCTATTTATATTTTGTAAAGTTTTCACTGTGAACTTGTTAGAGATCGCCTATGTGCATCCTTAGTTACAGATTGAAACTATCGTTTCTATTTATTTTTGTAAAGTTTTCACTGTGAACTTGTTAGAGATCGCCTATGTGCATCCTTAGTTACAGATTGAAACTATCGTTACTATTCATATTATGTACAGTTTTTACTGTGAACTTGTTAGAGATCGCCTGTGTGCATCCTGAGTTACAGATTGAAACTATCGTTACTATTTATATTTTGTAAAGTTTTCACTGTGAACTTGTTAGAGATCGCCTAGGTGCATCCGTAGTTCCAGATTGAAACTATTGTAACTATTCATATTATGAACTTGTAAGAGATCGCCTATAATCATCCTTAGTTTCAGGGTGAAACTATCGTTAATATTCATATGATGCACAGTTTTCACTGTGAACTTGTTCGAGATTGCCTATGTGCATCCTTAGTTACAGATTGAAACTATCGTTACTATTCATATTATGTAAAGTTTTCACTGTGAACTTGTTAGAGATTGCCTATATGCATTCTTAGTTTCAGGGTGAAACTATCGTCAATATTCATATGATGCACAGTTTTCACTGTGAACTTGTTAGAGATTGCCTATGTGCATCCTTAGTTACAGATTGAAACTATCGTTACTATTCATATTATGTAAAGTTTTCACTGTTAACTTGTTAGAGATCGCCTATATGCATCCTAAGTTTCAGGGTGAAACTATCGTCAATATTCATATGATGCACAGTTTTCACTGTGAACTTATTAGAGATTGCCTATGTGCATCCTTAGTTACAGATTGAAACTATCGTTACTATTCATACTATGTAAAGTTTTCACTGTGAACTTGTTAGAGATCGCCTATGTGCATCCTTAGTTACAGATTGAAACTATCGTTTCTATTTATATTTTGTAAAGTTTTCACTGTGAACTTGTTAGAGATCGCCTATGTGCATCCTTAGTTACAGATTGAAACTCTCGTTACTATTCATACTATGTAATGTTTTCACTGTGAACTTGTTAGAGATCGCCTATGTGCATCCTTAGTTACAGATTGAAACTATCGTTTCTATTTATATTTTGTAAAGTTTTCACTGTGAACTTGTTAGAGATCGCCTATGTGCATCCTTAGTTACAGATTGAAACTATCGTTACTATTCATATTATGTACAGTTTTTACTGTGAACTTGTTAGAGATCGCCTGTGTGCATCCTGAGTTACAGATTGAAACTATCGTTACTATTTATATTTTGTAAAGTTTTCACTGTGAACTTGTTAGAGATCGCCTAGGTGCATCCGTAGTTCCAGATTGAAACTATTGTAACTATTCATATTATGAACTTGTAAGAGATCGCCTATAATCATCCTTAGTTTCAGGGTGAAACTATCGTTAATATTCACATGATGCACAGTTTTCACTGTGAACTTGTTCGAGATTGCCTATGTGCATCCTTAGTTACAGATTGAAACTATCGTTACTATTCATATTATGTAAAGTTTTCACTGTGAACTTGTTAGAGATTGCCTATATGCATCCTTAGTTTCAGGGTGAAACTATCGTCAATATTCATATGATGCACAGTTTTCACTGTGAACTTGTTAGAGATTGCCTATGTGCATCCTTAGTTACAGATTGAAACTATCGTAACTATTCATATTATGTAAAGTTTTCACTGTTAACTTGTTAGAGATCGCCTATATGCATCCTAAGTTTCAGGGTGAAACTATCGTCAATATTCATATGATGCACAGTTTTCACTGTGAACTTATTAGAGATTGCCTATGTGCATCCTTAGTTACAGATTGAAACTATCGTTACTATTCATACTATGTAAAGTTTTTACTGTGAACTTGTTAGAGATCGCCTATGTGCATCCTTAGTTACAGATTGAAACTATCGTTTCTATTTATATTTTGTAAAGTTTTCACTGTGAACTTGTTAGAGATCGCCTATGTGCATCCTTAGTTACAGATTGAAACTCTCGTTACTATTCATACTATGTAATGTTTTCACTGTGAACTTGTTAGAGATCGCCTATGTGCATCCTTAGTTACAGATTGAAACTATCGTTTCTATTTATATTTTGTAAAGTTTTCACTGTGAACTTGTTAGAGATCGCCTATGTGCATCCTTAGTTACAGATTGAAACTATCGTTACTATTCATATTATGTACAGTTTTCACTGTGAACTTGTTAGAGATCGCCTATGTGCATCCTTAGTTTCAGGGTGAAACTATCGTTAATATTCATATGATGCACAGTTTTCACTGTGAACTTGTTAGAGATTGCCTATGTGCATCCTTAGTTACAGATTGAAACTATCGTTTCTATTTATATTTTGTACAGTTTTCACTGTGAACTTGTTAGAGATCGCCTATGTGCATCCTTAGTTACAGATTGAAACTATCGTTATTATTTATATTTTGTAAAGTTTTCACTGTGAACTTGTTAGAGATTGCCTATATGCATCCTTAGTTTCAGGGTGAAACTATCGTTACTATTCATATGATGCACAGTTTTCACTGTGAACTTGTTAGAGATCGCCTATGTGCATCCTTAGTTACAGATTGAAACTATCGTTACTATTCATACTATGTAATGTTTTCACTGTGAACTTGTTAGAGATCGCCTATGTGCATCCTTAGTTTCAGGGTGAAACTATCGTTAATATTCATATGATGCACAGTTTTCACTGTGAACTTGTTAGAGATTGCCTATGTGCATCCTTAGTTACAGATTGAAACTATCGTTTCTATTTATATTTTGTACAGTTTTCACTGTGAACTTGTTAGAGATCGCCTATGTGCATCCTTAGTTACAGATTGAAACTATCGTTATTATTTATATTTTGTAAAGTTTTCACTGTGAACTTGTTAGAAATTGCCTATATGCATCCTTAGTTTCAGGGTGAAACTATCGTTACTATTCATATGATGCACAGTTTTCACTCTGAACTTGTTAGAGATTGCCTATGTGCATCCTTAGTTACAGATTGAAACTATCGTTACTATTCATATTATGTACAGTTTTTACTGTGAACTTGTTAGAGATCGCCTGTGTACATCCTGAGTTACAGATTGAAACTATCGTTACTATTTATATTTTGTAAAGTTTTCACTGTGAACTTGTAAGAGATCGCCTAGGTGCATCCTTAGTTACAGATTGAAACTATTGTAACTATTCATATTATGAACTTGTAAGAGATCGCCTATAATCATCCTTAGTTTCAGGGTGAAACTATCGTTAATATTCATATGATGCACAGTTTTCACTGTGAACTTGTTCGAGATTGCCTATGTGCATCCTTAGTTACAGATTGAAACTATCGTTACTATTCATATTATGTAAAGTTTTCACTGTGAACTTGTTAAAGATTGCCTATATGCATCCTTAGTTTCAGGGTGAAACTATCGTCAATATTCATATGATGCACAGTTTTCACTGTGAACTTGTTAGAGATCGCCTATGTGCATCCTTAGTTACAGATTGAAACTATCGTTACTATTCATATTATGTAAAGTTTTCACTGTTAACTTGTTAGAGATCGCCTATATGCATCCTTAGTTTCAGGGTGAAACTATCGTCAATATTCATATGATGCACAGTTTTCACTGTGAACTTATTAGAGATTGCCTATGTGCATCCTTAGTTACAGATTGAAACTATCGTTACTATTCATACTATGTAAAGTTTTCACTGTGAACTTGTTAGAGATCGCCTATGTGCATCCTTAGTTACAGATTGAAACTATCGTTTCTATTTATATTTTGTAAAGTTTTCACTGTGAACTTGTTAGAGATCGCCTATGTGCATCCTTAGTTACAGATTGAAACTATCGTTTCTATTTATATTTTGTAAAGTTTAAACTGTGAACTTGTTAGAGATCGCATATGTGCATCCTTAGTTACAGATTGAAACTATCGTTAATATTCATATGATGCACAGTTTTCACTGTGAACTTGTTAGAGATCGTCTATGTACATCCTTAGTTACAGATTGAAACTCTCGTTACTATTCATACTATGTAATGTTTTCACTGTGAACTTGTTAGAGATCGCCTATGTGCATCCTTAGTTACAGATTGAAACTATCGTTTCTATTTATATTTTGTAAAGTTTTCACTGTGAACTTGTTAGAGATCGCCTATGTGCATCCTTAGTTACAGATTGAAACTATCGTTTCTATTTATTTTTGTAAAGTTTTCACTGTGAACTTGTTAGAGATCGCCTATGTGCATCCTTAGTTACAGATTGAAACTATCGTTACTATTCATATTATGTACAGTTTTTACTGTGAACTTGTTAGAGATCGCCTGTGTGCATCCTGAGTTACAGATTGAAACTATCGTTACTATTTATATTTTGTAAAGTTTTCACTGTGAACTTGTTAGAGATCGCCTAGGTGCATCCGTAGTTCCAGATTGAAACTATTGTAACTATTCATATTATGAACTTGTAAGAGATCGCCTATAATCATCCTTAGTTTCAGGGTGAAACTATCGTTAATATTCATATGATGCACAGTTTTCACTGTGAACTTGTTCGAGATTGCCTATGTGCATCCTTAGTTACAGATTGAAACTATCGTTACTATTCATATTATGTAAAGTTTTCACTGTGAACTTGTTAGAGATTGCCTATATGCATTCTTAGTTTCAGGGTGAAACTATCGTCAATATTCATATGATGCACAGTTTTCACTGTGAACTTGTTAGAGATTGCCTATGTGCATCCTTAGTTACAGATTGAAACTATCGTTACTATTCATATTATGTAAAGTTTTCACTGTTAACTTGTTAGAGATCGCCTATATGCATCCTAAGTTTCAGGGTGAAACTATCGTCAATATTCATATGATGCACAGTTTTCACTGTGAACTTATTAGAGATTGCCTATGTGCATCCTTAGTTACAGATTGAAACTATCGTTACTATTCATACTATGTAAAGTTTTCACTGTGAACTTGTTAGAGATCGCCTATGTGCATCCTTAGTTACAGATTGAAACTATCGTTACTATTCATATTATGTACAGTTTTTACTGTGAACTTGTTAGAGATCGCCTGTGTGCATCCTGAGTTACAGATTGAAACTATCGTTACTATTTATATTTTGTAAAGTTTTCACTGTGAACTTGTTAGAGATCGCCTAGGTGCATCCGTAGTTCCAGATTGAAACTATTGTAACTATTCATATTATGAACTTGTAAGAGATCGCCTATAATCATCCTTAGTTTCAGGGTGAAACTATCGTTAATATTCATATGATGCACAGTTTTCACTGTGAACTTGTTCGAGATTGCCTATGTGCATCCTTAGTTACAGATTGAAACTATCGTTACTATTCATATTATGTAAAGTTTTCACTGTGAACTTGTTAGAGATTGCCTATATGCATTCTTAGTTTCAGGGTGAAACTATCGTCAATATTCATATGATGCACAGTTTTCACTGTGAACTTGTTAGAGATTGCCTATGTGCATCCTTAGTTACAGATTGAAACTATCGTTACTATTCATATTATGTAAAGTTTTCACTGTTAACTTGTTAGAGATCGCCTATATGCATCCTAAGTTTCAGGGTGAAACTATCGTCAATATTCATATGATGCACAGTTTTCACTGTGAACTTATTAGAGATTGCCTATGTGCATCCTTAGTTACAGATTGAAACTATCGTTACTATTCATACTATGTAAAGTTTTCACTGTGAACTTGTTAGAGATCGCCTATGTGCATCCTTAGTTACAGATTGAAACTATCGTTTCTATTTATATTTTGTAAAGTTTTCACTGTGAACTTGTTAGAGATCGCCTATGTGCATCCTTAGTTACAGATTGAAACTATCGTTACTATTCATACTATGTAATGTTTTCACTGTGAACTTGTTAGAGATCGCCTATGTGCATCCTTAGTTACAGATTGAAACTATCGTTTCTATTTATATTTTGTAAAGTTTTCACTGTGAACTTGTTAGAGATCGCCTATGTGCATCCTTAGTTACAGATTGAAACTATCGTTACTATTCATATTATGTACAGTTTTTACTGTGAACTTGTTAGAGATCGCCTGTGTGCATCCTGAGTTACAGATTGAAACTATCGTTACTATTTATATTTTGTAAAGTTTTCACTGTGAACTTGTTAGAGATCGCCTAGGTGCATCCGTAGTTCCAGATTGAAACTATTGTAACTATTCATATTATGAACTTGTAAGAGATCGCCTATAATCATCCTTAGTTTCAGGGTGAAACTATCGTTAATATTCACATGATGCACAGTTTTCACTGTGAACTTGTTCGAGATTGCCTATGTGCATCCTTAGTTACAGATTGAAACTATCGTTACTATTCATATTATGTAAAGTTTTCACTGTGAACTTGTTAGAGATTGCCTATATGCATCCTTAGTTTCAGGGTGAAACTATCGTCAATATTCATATGATGCACAGTTTTCACTGTGAACTTGTTAGAGATTGCCTATGTGCATCCTTAGTTACAGATTGAAACTATCGTTACTATTCATATTATGTAAAGTTTTCACTGTTAACTTGTTAGAGATCGCCTATATGCATCCTAAGTTTCAGGGTGAAACTATCGTCAATATTCATATGATGCACAGTTTTCACTGTGAACTTATTAGAGATTGCCTATGTGCATCCTTAGTTACAGATTGAAACTATCGTTACTATTCATACTATGTAAAGTTTTTACTGTGAACTTGTTAGAGATCGCCTATGTGCATCCTTAGTTACAGATTGAAACTATCGTTTCTATTTATATTTTGTAAAGTTTTCACTGTGAACTTGTTAGAGATCGCCTATGTGCATCCTTAGTTACAGATTGAAACTCTCGTTACTATTCATACTATGTAATGTTTTCACTGTGAACTTGTTAGAGATCGCCTATGTGCATCCTTAGTTACAGATTGAAACTATCGTTTCTATTTATATTTTGTAAAGTTTTCACTGTGAACTTGTTAGAGATCGCCTATGTGCATCCTTAGTTACAGATTGAAACTATCGTTACTATTCATATTATGTACAGTTTTCACTGTGAACTTGTTAGAGATCGCCTATGTGCATCCTTAGTTTCAGGGTGAAACTATCGTTAATATTCATATGATGCACAGTTTTCACTGTGAACTTGTTAGAGATTGCCTATGTGCATCCTTAGTTACAGATTGAAACTATCGTTTCTATTTATATTTTGTACAGTTTTCACTGTGAACTTGTTAGAGATCGCCTATGTGCATCCTTAGTTACAGATTGAAACTATCGTTATTATTTATATTTTGTAAAGTTTTCACTGTGAACTTGTTAGAGATTGCCTATATGCATCCTTAGTTTCAGGGTGAAACTATCGTTACTATTCATATGATGCACAGTTTTCACTGTGAACTTGTTAGAGATCGCCTATGTGCATCCTTAGTTACAGATTGAAACTATCGTTTCTATTTATGTTTTGTAAAGTTTTCACTGTGAACTTGTTAGAGATCGCCTATGTGCATCCTTAGTTACAGATTGAAACTATCGTTTCTATTTATATTTTGTACAGTTTTCACTGTGAACTTGTTAGAGATTGCCTATGTGCATCCTTAGTTACAGATTGAAACTATCGTTTCTATTTATATTTTGTACAGTTTTCACTGTGAACTTGTTAGAGATCGCCTATGTGCATCCTTAGTTACAGATTGAAACTATCGTTATTATTTATATTTTGTAAAGTTTTCACTGTGAACTTGTTAGAAATTGCCTATATGCATCCTTAGTTTCAGGGTGAAACTATCGTTAATATTCATATGATGCACAGTTTTCACTCTGAACTTGTTAGAGATCGCCTATGTGCATCCTTAGTTACAGATTGAAACTATCGTTACTATTCATATTATGTACAGTTTTTACTGTGAACTTGTTAGAGATCGCCTGTGTACATCCTGAGTTACAGATTGAAACTATCGTTACTATTTATATTTTGTAAAGTTTTCACTGTGAACTTGTAAGAGATCGCCTAGGTGCATCCTTAGTTACAGATTGAAACTATTGTAACTATTCATATTATGAACTTGTAAGAGATCGCCTATAATCATCCTTAGTTTCAGGGTGAAACTATCGTTAATATTCATATGATGCACAGTTTTCACTGTGAACTTGTTCGAGATTGCCTATGTGCATCCTTAGTTACAGATTGAAACTATCGTTACTATTCATATTATGTAAAGTTTTCACTGTGAACTTGTTAAAGATTGCCTATATGCATCCTTAGTTTCAGGGTGAAACTATCGTCAATATTCATATGATGCACAGTTTTCACTGTGAACTTGTTAGAGATCGCCTATGTGCATCCTTAGTTACAGATTGAAACTATCGTTACTATTCATATTATGTAAAGTTTTCACTGTTAACTTGTTAGAGATCGCCTATATGCATCCTTAGTTTCAGGGTGAAACTATCGTCAATATTCATATGATGCACAGTTTTCACTGTGAACTTATTAGAGATTGCCTATGTGCATCCTTAGTTACAGATTGAAACTATCGTTACTATTCATACTATGTAAAGTTTTCACTGTGAACTTGTTAGAGATCGCCTATGTGCATCCTTAGTTACAGATTGAAACTATCGTTTCTATTTATATTTTGTAAAGTTTTCACTGTGAACTTGTTAGAGATCGCCTATGTGCATCCTTAGTTACAGATTGAAACTATCGTTTCTATTTATATTTTGTAAAGTTTTCACTGTGAACTTGTTAGAGATCGCATATGTGCATCCTTAGTTACAGATTGAAACTATCGTTAATATTCATATGATGCACAGTTTTCACTGTGAACTTGTTAGAGATCGTCTATGTACATCCTTAGTTACAGATTGAAACTCTCGTTACTATTCATACTATGTAATGTTTTCACTGTGAACTTGTTAGAGATCGCCTATGTGCATCCTTAGTTACAGATTGAAACTATCGTTTCTATTTATATTTTGTAAAGTTTTCACTGTGAACTTGTTAGAGATCGCCTATGTGCATCCTTAGTTACAGATTGAAACTATCGTTTCTATTTATTTTTGTAAAGTTTTCACTGTGAACTTGTTAGAGATCGCCTATGTGCATCCTTAGTTACAGATTGAAACTATCGTTACTATTCATATTATGTACAGTTTTTACTGTGAACTTGTTAGAGATCGCCTGTGTGCATCCTGAGTTACAGATTGAAACTATCGTTACTATTTATATTTTGTAAAGTTTTCACTGTGAACTTGTTAGAGATCGCCTAGGTGCATCCGTAGTTCCAGATTGAAACTATTGTAACTATTCATATTATGAACTTGTAAGAGATCGCCTATAATCATCCTTAGTTTCAGGGTGAAACTATCGTTAATATTCATATGATGCACAGTTTTCACTGTGAACTTGTTCGAGATTGCCTATGTGCATCCTTAGTTACAGATTGAAACTATCGTTACTATTCATATTATGTAAAGTTTTCACTGTGAACTTGTTAGAGATTGCCTATATGCATTCTTAGTTTCAGGGTGAAACTATCGTCAATATTCATATGATGCACAGTTTTCACTGTGAACTTGTTAGAGATTGCCTATGTGCATCCTTAGTTACAGATTGAAACTATCGTTACTATTCATATTATGTAAAGTTTTCACTGTTAACTTGTTAGAGATCGCCTATATGCATCCTAAGTTTCAGGGTGAAACTATCGTCAATATTCATATGATGCACAGTTTTCACTGTGAACTTATTAGAGATTGCCTATGTGCATCCTTAGTTACAGATTGAAACTATCGTTACTATTCATACTATGTAAAGTTTTCACTGTGAACTTGTTAGAGATCGCCTATGTGCATCCTTAGTTACAGATTGAAACTATCGTTTCTATTTATATTTTGTAAAGTTTTCACTGTGAACTTGTTAGAGATCGCCTATGTGCATCCTTAGTTACAGATTGAAACTCTCGTTACTATTCATACTATGTAATGTTTTCACTGTGAACTTGTTAGAGATCGCCTATGTGCATCCTTAGTTACAGATTGAAACTATCGTTTCTATTTATATTTTGTAAAGTTTTCACTGTGAACTTGTTAGAGATCGCCTATGTGCATCCTTAGTTACAGATTGAAACTATCGTTTCTATTTATATTTTGTAAAGTTTTCACTGTGAACTTGTTAGAGATCGCCTATGTGCATCCTTAGTTACAGATTGAAACTATCGTTTCTATTTATATTTTGTAAAGTTTTCACTGTGAACTTGTTAGAGATCGCCTATGTGCATCCTTAGTTACAGATTGAAACTATCGTTAATATTCATATGATGCACAGTTTTCACTGTGAACTTGTTAGAGATCGTCTATGTACATTTCTATTTATATTTTGTAAAGTTTTCACTGTGAAGTTGTTAGAGATCGCCTATGTGCATCCTTAGTTACAGATTGAAACTATCGTTACTATTCATATTATGTACAGTTTTTACTGTGAACTTGTTAGAGATCGCCTGTGTGCATCCTGAGTTACAGATTGAAACTATCGTTACTATTAATATTTTGTAAAGTTTTCACTGTGAACTTGTTAGAGATCGCCTAGGTGCATCCGTAGTTCCAGATTGAAACTATTGTAACTATTCATATTATGAACTTGTAAGAGATCGCCTATAATCATCCTTAGTTTCAGGGTGAAACTATCGTTAATATTCATATGATGCACAGTTTTCACTGTGAACTTGTTCGAGATTGCCTATGTGCATCCTTAGTTACAGATTGAAACTATCGTTACTATTCATATTATGTAAAGTTTTCACTGTGAACTTGTTAGAGATTGCCTATATGCATCCTTAGTTTCAGGGTGAAACTATCGTCAATATTCATATGATGCACAGTTTTCACTGTGAACTTGTTAGAGATTGCCTATGTGCATCCTTAGTTACAGATTGAAACTATCGTGACTATTCATATTATGTACAGTTTTCACTGTGAACTTGTTATAGATTGCCTATGTGCATCCTTAGTTACAGATTGAAACTATCGTTACTATTTTTATTTTGTAACGTTTTCACTGTGAATTTGTTAGAGATCGCCTATGTGCATCCTCAGTTACAGATTGAAACTATCGTTATTATTTATATTTTGTAAAGTTTTCACTGTGAACTTGTTAGAGATCGCCTATGTGCATCCTTAGTTACAGATTGAAACTATCGTTTCTATTTATATTATGTACAGTTTTCACTGTGAACTTGTTAGAGATCGCCTATGTGCATCCTTAGTTACAGATTGAAACTATCGTATAATATTCATATTATGTACAGTTTTCACTGTGAACTTGTTAGAGATCGCCTGAGTGCATCATTAGTTACAGATTGAAACTATCGTTACTATTTGTATTTTGTAAAGTTTTCACTGTGAACTTGTTAGAGATCGCCTATGAGCATCCTTAGTTACAGATTGAAACTATCGTTACTATTTTTATTGTGTGAAGTTTTCACTGTGAACTTGTTAGAGATCGCCTATGTGCATCCTCAGTTACAGATTGAAACTATCGTTAAGTTTTATATTTATTCTCAAGTTTTCAGTGTGAACTTGTTAGCGATCGCATATGTGCATCCTTAGTTACAAATTCAAACTAAAGTTACTATTCATATCATGTCCAGTTTTCACTGTGAACTTGTTAGAGATCGCCTATGTGCAGTGCATCCTTAGTTACAGATTGCAAATTATCGATTCTATTTATTAAATGTAAAGTTTGCACTGTGAACTTTCTAGAGATCGCCTGTGTGCATCTTTGTTTGAGAACCTAAGTTACAGTAGGTGATACACCATATAATACCATATTATACCATGTAAATTGTACACTGTAAAATTGTTAGAGATCCTAAGTCATAATAGGATACACACGATATTATACCATGTAAAGTGCGCACTGTGAATTTGTTAGAGATCCTTTATTACAGTTTGAGATTCACGATACTATACCATGTAAAGTGAGCATTTTGAATTTGTTAGATATTCTGAGTTATGAAGTTACGAGTTATGAAGTTATAAGTTATAAAGTTAGAGATCCTTTGTTACAGTTAGATATTCACGATATTATACCATGTAAAGTTTGCATTGTGAATTTGTTAGAGATCCTTTGTTACAGTAGGAGATTCACGATATAATACCATGTAAAGTGAACTGTGAATTTGTTAGAGAAACTAAGTTGTTGTAGGGGATTCACGAGATAATACCATGGAAAGTGAACTGTGATTATGTTAAAGATCCTTAAGTTATAGTAGGATATTCACGATATTATACCATGGAAAGTAAACTGCGATTATGTTGGAGATCCTTAGTTATTGTAAGAGATTCACGATATTATACCATGGAAAGTAAACTGTGAATTGGTTAGAGATCCATAGTTATTGTAGGAGATTCACGATATTATTACATGTTAAGTGAACTGTGAATTTGTTAGAGATCCGTTGTTACAGTTGGGTTATCACGATATTATACCATGAAAAGTGTTAACTGTGAATTTGAAAGAGATCCTTAATTATAGTAGGAGATTCACGATATTATTACATGTTAAGTGAACTGTGAATTGTGAATTTGTTAGAGATCCTTATTTATTGTAGGAGATTCACATTATTGTACCAGGGAAAGTTTGCACTGTGAATTTATTAGAGATCATTAGTTATTTTAGGAGATTCACGATATAATACCATGGAAAGTAAACTGCGATTGTGTTAGAGATCCTTAGTTATTGTAGGAGATTCAGGATATAATACCATGTAAAGTGTGCATTGTGAATTTTTTAGAGATTATAAGCTACAGTAGGATATTCAAGATATAATACCATGAAAAGTAAACTGCGATTATGTTAGAGATCCTTAGTTATTGTAGGAGATTAACGATTTTATACCATGGAAAGTGTGCACTGTGAATTTGTTAGAGATTATAAGTTACAGTTGGAGATTCATGATATTATACCATGTAAAGGGTGCACTGTGAATTCGTTAGAGATCCGTTGTTACAAATGGAGATTCACGATATTATACCATGCAAAGTTTGCACTGTGAACTAGTTTGAGATCCTTTGTTACAGTTGGAGATTCACGATATCATACCATGTAAAGTGTGCACTGTGAATTCATAAGAGATCCATAGTTAATGTAGGATATTCACGATATTATACCATGTAAAGTTTGCATTGTGAATCTGTCAGAGATCCTTAGTTACAGTAGGAGATTCACGATATTATACCATGGAAAGTTAACTGTGAATATGTTAGAGACCTTAGTAATTGTAAGATATTCACAATATTATACCATGGAAAGTGAACTGCGATTATGTTAGAGATCCTTATTTATTGTAGGAGATTCACGATATTATTACATGTTAAGTGAACTGTGAATTGTGAATTTGTTAGTGATCCTGAGTCATAATAGGAGATTCACGATATTATACCATGGAAAGTTAACTGAATATGTTAGAGACCCTTAGTTATTGTAAGAGATTCACAATATTATACCATGGAAAGTGAACTGTGAATTGGTTAGAAATCCTTAGTTATTGTAGGAGATTCACGATATTATGTATACCATGGAAAGTGAACTGTGAATTTGTTAGAGATTTTTAGTTATAGTAGGAGATTCACGATATTATTACATGTTAAGTGAACTGTGAATTGTTAATTTGTTAGAGAACCTTAGTTATTGTAGGAGATTCACATTATTGTACCAGGGAAAGTGTGAACTGTGAATTTGTTAGAGATCCTTAGTTATTGTTGGAGATTCACGATATAATACCATGGAAAGTAAACTGCGATTATGTTAGAGATCCTTAGTTACTGTAAAAGATTCACAATATTATACCATGGAAAGTAAATTGTAAACTTGTTAGAGATTATAAGTTACAGTTGGAGATTCATGATATTATATCATATAAAGGGTGCACTGTGAATTCGTTAGAGATCCGTTGTTACAAATGGAGATTCCCGATATTATATCATGTAAAGTGTGAACTGTGAATTTGTTAGAAATCCTTAGTTATTGTAGGAGATTCATGATATTATGCCATATAAAGTGTGCACTGTTAACTTGTTAGAGATCCTTTGTTACAGCAGAAGATTAAAGATATTATACCATGCAAAGGGTGCAGTGTGGATTCGTTAGAGATCTGTTGTTACAAATGGAGATTCCCGATATTATATCATGTAAAGTGTGCACTGTGAATTCATTAGAGATCCATAGTTAAAGTAGGAGATCTTAGTTACAGTAGGAGATTCACGATATTATACCATGTAAAGTGTGCACCGTGAATTTTTTAGAGATGTGTTGTTACAGTTTGCACTGTGAACTAGTTTGAGTTCCTTTGTTACAGTTGGAGATTCACGATATCATACCATGTAAAGTGTGCACTGTGAATTCATTAGAGATCCATAGTTAAAGTAGTAGATCTTAGTTACAGTAGGAGATTCACGATATTATACCATGTAAAGTGTGCACCGTGAATTGTTTAGAGATGTGTTGTTACAGTTAAAGATTCACGATATTATACCATGTAAAGTGTGCACTGTCAACTTGTTAGAGATCGTTTGTTACAAATGGAGATTCACGATATTATATCATGCAAAGTTTGCACTTTGAACTAGTTAGAGATCCTTTGTTACAGTTTGAGATTCACGATATCATACCCTGTAAAGTGTGCACTGTGAATTTGTTAGAAATCCTTAGTTATTGTAGGAGATTCATGATATTATACCATGGAAAGGGTGCACTGTTAACTTGTTAGAGATCCTTTGTTACAGCAGAAGATTAATGATATTATACCATGTAAAGGGTGCAGTGTGGATTTGTTAGAGATCCGTTGTTACAGTTGGAGATTCACGATATTATACCATGTAAAGTGTGAACTGTGAATTTGTTAGAGAACCTTATTTATTGTAGGAGATTCATGATATTATACCATGTAAAGTGTGCATTGTGAATTTGTTAGAGATCTGTTGTTACAGTTAAAGATTCACGATATTATACCATGTAAAGTGTGCACTGTCAACTTGTTAGAGATCTTTTGCTACAAATGGAGATTCACAATATTATATCATGCAAAGTTTGCACTGTGAACTAGTAAGAACCTTTTTGTTACAGTTGGAGATTCACGATATCATACCCTGTAAAGTATGCATTGTGAATTTGTTAGAGATCCGTTGTTATTGTAGGAGACTCATGATTTTATAACATGTAAAGTGTGCACTGTCAACTTGTTAGAGATCCTTTGTTACAAATAGAGATTCACGATAATACGTAGCATGTAAAGTGTTAACTGTGAATTGTTTGAGATCCTTAGTTATTGTTGAAGATTCGCGATATTATACCATGTAAAGGGTGCACTGTGAATTTGTTACAAATCCGTTGTTACAGTTGGAGATTCGCGATATTATACCATGTAAAATGTGAACTGTAAATAAGTTAGAGATCCTTAATTATAGCAGGATATTCACGATATTATACCATGTAAAGTATGCACTGTGAATTTGCTAGAGATCCTTAGTTACAGTAGAGTTATAGTAGAAGATTCACAATATTATACCATGTAAAGTGTGCACTGTGAATTTGTAAGAGGTCCTTTGTTACAGTTGGAGATTCACGATATTATACCATGTAAAATTTACACTGTGAAGTTTTAAGTGATCCTTTGTTACATTTGTGGATTTACGATACTATACCATGTAAATTTTGCACTGTAAATAAGTTAGAGATCCTTAATTATAGCAGGATATTCACGATATTATACCATGTAAAGTCTGCACTGTAAATTTGTTAGAGATCCTTAGTTATAGTAGAGTTATAGTAGAAGATTCTTGATATTATACCATGTTAAGTTTGCACTGTGAATTTGATAGGGATTCTTATTAAGTTACAGTAGGATATCCACGATTTTATACCAGGAAAGTGATAACTGTGAATTTGTTTGAGATCCCTAGTTATTATAGGAGATTCGCGATATTATACCATGTAAAGTGTGCACTGTGAATTTGTTATAGATCCGTTGTTACAGTTGAAGATTCACAATATTATTCCATTTAAAGTGTGCACTGAAAATTAGTTTGAGATCCTATGTTACAGTTGGAGATTCACGATATCATACCATGTAAAGTATGCACTGTGAATTTGTTAGAAATCCCTAGTTATTGTAGCAGATTCATGATATGATACCATGTAAAGTGTACACTGTGAATTCATTAGTTAAGTTGTTAGAGATACTTAGTTATTATAGGAAATTCACGATAGTATACCATGTAAAGTTTGCACTGTGACTTTGTTTGAGATCCTTTGTTACAGTTGGAGATTCACGATATTATACCATGTAAAGTGTGCACTGTGAATTTGTTTGCGATCCTTTGTTACAGTTGGAGATTCACGATATTATACCATGTAAAGTGTGCACAGTTAAGTTGTTAGAGATACTATAGTTATTATTGGAAATTCACGATTTTATACCATGTAACTTTAGTGTTAACTGTGAATTTATTTGAGATCCCTAGTTATTATAGTAAATTCACGATATTATACCATGGAAAGTGTGCACTGTGGATTTGTTAGAGATCTTTAGTTACAGTAGGAGATTCACGATATTATACCATGTAAAGTGTGCACTGTGAATTTGTTTGCGATCCTTTGTTACAGTTGGGGATTCACGATATTATACGGCCATTTAAAATTTACACTGTGAACTTGTAAGGGATTATTAAGATTAAAAAATCATTTATTAATATTAGAAAATGAATTTCTAATATAAGAAAATACTTTCGAATTATTTGTAATATTAAAAAAGGAATTTCTAATATTAAGAAAGGAATTTATTATATTAAAAAAGCAATTTCTAATATAAAAAAAGCAATTTCTAATATTAAAAAAGCAATTTCTAATATTACTGATAAATGATTTTATAATATTTGAATTTCATTTTCTAATATTTGAAATTCATTTTCTAATATTTGAAATTCATTTTCTAATATTAGAAATTCATTTTCTAATATTAAGAACTAGTGTTTTTCTTTTTTGATATTAAAAAATGATTTTCTAATATAAGAAAATAATTTTCATATAGATCTATGATTAAACTATAGATTTGTAAAAAGAATCACTGATATATGATATCCATGCCATTTTGGTTGTAAAAGTAATTGTTTCAGGGCTTCATTTCCTTTATTGTTGGTAACTGGTGGCCTGTTATCTTTATCGATTAGAGTCATAGATTGCCTTATTTACTTTTCGTGCTTTATGGAAGCGTTGTTGTATATGGCATTTTAAAAGTTTTTTTGTTTAATTAGTCAAACTTTAAAAAAAAATCATGGCACGTACATGACACTCCCCAGCCGTAACTGTCCCATTGCATTCGGCAGGTCATTGTATTTCTTCATGATTTTCAGCATGTTCCAAATTTATTGCTAGTTCATTTTGTGAGTTAGTAACAAGGTATGTAGGCCAAATGGTCATTATCAGTAATAGCAAACTCATCACGTCTCTCTACTGAAATAAACTCTAATCGTTAAAGACGTTAATAATTTATCATTTTATTCAGAGACATATGTCTCTGGTTTATTGCATAATTTTGTAAGAAACACTTTTATAATTCAAATCAGCGTAGTTCTTATGTTGATGTTTTAAGTAATAGATTAGAAAGGTCATCTCTGTGTAAAATAAGATTAAGTACACACAATCTTGCTATTGAAAAAGGGAGACATTGATGTTTAACCAACGATGAACGAGTTTGTAATGTACATAATAGCAGACTTTTCAAAGAATTGAAATATAGGGCAATCAGTCAAAGAATTACTAACATGACTAAGAAATACTTCTTTGAAATCATTTTTTCATTCAGGAAATTGGCTGAAAATCGTTTTATGTTTTTCGGTCCTTATATAAAGCATTGATTATAAAATTCTATACATACTGTCCATGAACATTTCCAGAAATTTATCAATGTAAAAGAGGGACAAAAGATACCAGAGGGACAGTCAAATTCATAAATCGAAAATAAACTGACAACACCATGGCTAAAAATGAAAAGGACAAACAGACAAACAATAGTACACATGACACAACATAGAAAAATAAAAAATAAACAACACGAACCCCACCAAAAACTAGGGGTGATCTCAGGTGCTCCGGAAGGGTAAACAGATCCTGCACCACATGTGGCGACCGTCGTGTTGCTTATGAGATAACAAATCCGGTAAATAGTCTAATTCGGTAAGTCACATTTATGAAAGGGAAGGGGATTGTAGTTACGACGTAAGGAACATATCCGATATCATTTGTGAAACGGTTATTCCATAACGGTCAACCAACTCGTGATGGCGTCCGTAAAATTTACGAAGAGATGATTTCAACTTCTCCATTTGGAACTCTTGATTTAATAGCTTCCTTGTGAGCAACAACCCTCTATCAAGAAAATCATGATAGGAAATGCAAGCACGGGAATATCGTATCAATTGGGAGATATATACACCGTATGCAGGTGCTGCTGGAATGTTGCTACTTAGAAATGGAAAGTTCACAATTGGAAAGCTGAAATCATCTCTTTTGTCGTAAAGTTTTGTTTTCAGGCGACCCTCATTGTCAATTTCTAGATGTAAGTCAAGATATGAGGCCGACTTAACTGTATCTGTTGTATCCTTTATCTCTAGTTCAATGGGATAGATGCATTCGAAGTAGTCACCAAATTTTGAATTATTTAGTGAAAGAACATCATCTATATAGCAGAAAGTAGAGTTCTTTTTTTTACATAAATAAGGACGTTAGTGTATGCAGGTGCTGCTGGAATGTTGCTACTTAGAAATGGAAAGTTCACAATTGGAAAGCTGAAATCATCTCTTTTGTCGTAAAGTTTTGTTTTCAGGCGACCCTCATTGTCAATTTCTAGATGTAAGTCAAGATATGAGGCCGACTTAACTGTATCTGTTGTATCCTTTATCCTGTTCAATGGGATAGATGCATTCGAAGTAGTCACCAAATTTTGAATTATTTAGTGAAAGAACATCATCTATATAGCAGAAAGTAGAGTTCTTTTTTTTACATAAATAAGGCCGTTAGTTTTCTCGTTTGAATTGTTTTACATTTTCTTATCGGGGCCTATTATAGCTGACTATGCGGTATGGGCTTTGCTCATTGTTGAAGGCCGTACGGTGACCTATAGTTGTTAATGTCTGTGTCATTTTGGTCTTTTGTGGATAGTTGTCTCATTGGCAATCATACCACATCTTCTTTTTTATATTAAAGGATATTGTTAACTTCTTATCTTTCTCCCTAAGAAGTTCCTGTATGAAGCAAGGTTGGCAAAAAAGTGGTCAATACTAGTATTGACCATGCCAGTGGTAAATACCGGGAAATACTGGTCGATTGAAATTTTGAGTGGTCATTACTATAAAAAACACTCTCTACCTGGTCAAATACTATTAATAATGAAATAAATAAAGTGTTCAAATCATTTTCTATGCTTTCATTTCTATTTCTATTGTAAATTCTTTTAATAAACAATGATATACATTGATTAATGAGTACAAAATATTATAATAAAAAGAAAAAAAAAACTGTTTTGTCCCTGCTTCAAACTTTCCATTTCCAGCATGAAGAAGGTTTTTGTCTCACAGTTAAATATTGTTTATAAGGGAGTCTTCAATATCTTTTTTATTTCTTTTAACCCATGTACTGTCAACATTTATTGGGGGCTGTTGTTTAAGTAATTAAATTTTCACACCTGGCAATCAGGTGATAGGTAAAAAGACACATGTAACTTCATTTACCTTTAATTTTATTACTTTTATTTTAAATACCTGTAAAATCATACATTTTGAATAAAAAATATATTGATCTATAAATTTTGAAGTAACAAGTCAATTTTTATATACTAAAGTATGCAATATCCAAATTCATAGTAACTAAATTCTAAATCAGTAGGAATAAGTGATATAAATGAATAAAACATATCAAGTTCATTAATTCATATAAGCTGACACATGCATAAAGATTGAAGTTAAAATTTATTTGACTTTTTATCAAATTTTTACTTCAATTAATAGTAAAAACAACCATGAAAATTTCAATTGACCAGTATTTGCCAGTATTGACCACTTGGGGAGTATTGTCCAGGGCGGTAAATACCGGGGTGGTATTTACCACCCAACCTTGGTATGAAGTCAGCCTCATAATAATAAAGAAACAAGTCGGCAAGAAGAGGGGCACAATTCGTTCCCATTGGAATGCAGATAGTCTGTTGAAAAACACGTCGTCCGAACGTAACAAATATGTTGTCAATCAAGAAATCAAGCATCTTGATAATGTCAGTTTCAGAGAATTTTTTGTTCGAATCAGAGTAATCCTTTACAAAGTAGGATTTATCCCTTCCTAAGACAAGATACTTGTATCTTCGTTGGCCATTCTTTTTAATGAAACAAAGCAATACCAACTCTTTCAATTTGTCTTTTAGTTTGGAATGTACATGTGAAATACTTGTATAAAGTGTAGAAAAGTCAAATGTTTTAATACTATTACAAGATGAAAGAGAGTTAGATTGTATGTACTCTAAAAGATCTTTGGAATTTTTAAGTATCCACATCTGATTCACACCACCTCAAAAATAGGCAGTTTCACAATAACTTTGAAGCCCGTCTTTGATTGCTGATAAAATAGATGTTAATAATTTGGAAAGAGGTTTCGTGGAGCACTTGGAAGACCCAGCAATATACTGTTGTTTGTAAGGACATTTATGCAGTTTGGGTATCCAATACAGTGAAGGAAGATCCAGTTCATCATCTTTGGTTGAAATTCCAAAGGAACATAGAACAGACCTATGATTCTCCTTTGGTAAGTGTCGTGAGGGTATATGTTGGGTTTCCAAGTGAATTGTCAATACCCGATTCATTTATCAAGCAGTTAATGTAATGAGTTTTACACACAAAAACGATGTTGTTTTGGGCTTTATCTGCAGGGACAACAACATATTTGTCATGAAGGTTGGATAAGTGTTTTGCAACATTAGGGTCTTTAAAGATTGATGTAGGTAGCATGGGCATTGATAGACCCATTCAGTTTCTTAATTCTGATTTGTATCAACGACCTCACTGCCTTAATCCATTCAGAAAGAGTGTCTACGTCTTCCTTCTCATGCTTAGCCCATTGCCTGGCATAATCCTCGACTGAATCCATCAAAATTTAAAGTTGTATTTCCAATTAATGGATTTCGGCTCACGATATTTTGGACCTTTCGATAACAAATTTCGTAGGGAAGTGTTATTAACAATGTTGAGGTCACCGGTAATAACGTGGCCAGCTGGATTATATGTGAATTGGGAACTAGCACAAGTGCAATCAGGAGGTTTAGACTTGAAGTCGTCAATACTGAGATCCTGCAAAACGTGTTTGTAATATATGCTCAGATATTCAACATGTTCAAGGCACAAAATACAAAAATGTAATGTTTCACGTGTCAAGAAAATTACATAACTTTTGCAAGGTGCAGGAATCTAATATCTGTTGAATCAATAACAACCAATGCAATATTTATTTTTTTCTTCCCACTGATAAATTGAATCAATCTTTACAATTCAGTGCTTTCAAGCACTTTGATATTAAATATACTTCCTTCTTGTTGTAGTGAAAATCAGCTAAATATTAAAAAGTTGCATTAATAGTACTTCTTTAAAAGTCCCAAAAGTCACAAGTTCTTATACATAAACGTCTGGTATATAGAAATGAGATTTTAGCTTTTTAACTATAACATATTTAATTGTGCTGTTTTTATACGACCGCAAAATTTGAAAAATTTTTCGTCGTATATTGCTATCACGTTGGCGTCGTCGTCGTCGTCGTCGTCGTCGTCCGAATACTTTTAGTTTTCGCACTCTAACTTTAGTAAAAGTGAATGGAAATCTATGAAATTTTAACACAAGGTTTATGACCACAAAAGGAAGGTTGGTATTGATTTTGGGAGTTTTGGTCCCAACATTTTAGGAATTAGGGGCCAAAAAGGGCCCAAATAAGCATTTTCTTGGTTTTCGCACTATAACTTTAGTTTAAGTTAATAGAAATCTATGAAATTTTGACACAAGGTTTATGACCACAAAAGAACGGTTGGGATTGATTTTGGGAGTTTTGGTTTCAACAGTTTAGGAATTAGGGGCCAAAAAAGGGCCCAAATAAGCATTATTCTTGGTTTTCGCACAATAACTTTAGTTAAAGTAAATAGAAATCAATGAAATTTAAACACAATGTTAATGACTACAAAAGGAAGGTTGATATTGATTTTGGGAGTTTAGGTCCCAACAGTTTAGGAATTAGGGGCCAAAAAGGGACCCAAATAAGCATTTTTCTTGGTTTTCGCACCATAACGTTAGTATAAGTAAATAGAAATCTATGAAATTTAAACACAAGGTTTATGACCATAAAAGGAAGGTTGGTATTGATTTTGGGAGTTTTGGTCCCAACAGAATAAGGGGCCCAAAGGGTCCAAAATTAAACTTTGTTTGATTTCATCCAAATTGAATAATTGGGGTTCTTTGATATACCGAATCTAACTGTCATGACTGTGTATGTAGATTCTTAACTTTTGGTCCCGTTTTCAAATTGGTCTACATTAAGGGCCAAAGGGTCCAAAATTAAACTTAGTTTGATTTTGACAAAAAATGAATCAGTTAGGTTCTTTGATATGCTGAATCTAAAAATGTACTTAGATTCTTGATTATTGGCCCAGTTTTCAAGTTGGTCCAAATCGGGGTCCAAAATTAAACTTTGTTTGATTTCATCAAAAATTGAATAAATGGGGTTCTTTGATATACCAAATCTAACTGTGTATGTAGATTCTTCATTTTTGGTCCTGTTTTCAAATTGGTCTACACTAAAGTCCAAAGGGTCCAAAATTAAACTTAGTCTGATTTTAACAAAAATTGAAATCTTGGGGTTTTTTGATATGCTGAATCCAAAAATGTACTTAGATTTTTTATTATGGGCCCAGTTTTCAAGTTGGTCCAAATCAGAATCTAAAATTATTATATTAAGTATTGTGCAATAGCAAGTCTTTTCAATTGCACAGTATTGCGCAATGGCAAGAAATATCTAATTGCACAATATTGTGAAATAGCAAATTTTTTTTTAATTAGAGTTATCTTTCTTTGTCCAGAATAGTAAGCAAGAAATATCTAATTGCAAAATATTGTGCAATAGCAAGATTTTTTTTAATTGGAGTTATCTTTCTTTGTCCAGAATCAACTTAAATCTTTGTTATATACAATATACAATGTATATTCACTTTTTACTACCAACTGATAAATTAAAATAATCTTTACCATTCAGTGATAACAAGCAGTTTTTTTACATCTTAATATTTTATGATGTATTTAAATGAGTAGTTATTGTTGCAAACTCCATTAGAAATTTTAATTGAGATTAGTTTTGGAATAAGGGAAAGGGGAATGTGATTAAAAAAATTGGGTTCAATTTTTCTCATTTGAAATTTCATAAATAAAAAAGAAAATTTCTTCAAACATTTTTTTGAGAGGATTAATATTCAACAGCATAGTGAATTGCTCTAAGAGAAAACAAAAATTTAAAGTTCATTAGAACACATTCATTCTGTGTCAGAAACCTATGCTGTGTCAACTATTTAATCACAATCCAAATTTAGAGCTGAATCCAGCTTGAATGTTGTGTCCATACTTGCCCCAACCGTTCAGGGTTCAACCTCTGCGGTCGTATAAAGCTACGCCCTGCGGAGCATCTGGTTCATTGTTATAATGTACTGAAATATGGGCCTTTGCCAATTATTGTAATTGTGTGTGTGCCAATAGAATATTTGTATTTGTAATAATTGTGGGTAAGGTTCATCATAACCTTATAATGGTAATTATGGCCATATTAACATTACAGATCTCAATGCAAGTACACAGTGACTCGTACCTTTGCTTACTCATACTCAGCCATATTGCACTTCTAACAACAAATGCTTCTACTCAGTCCTTAGGGGCATTTGTTACTAATACTTAGTGGTCCAAGTAGTCTTATTAGTTATCAGAGGTACCAGGATTATAATTTAATACGCTAAACGCGCATTCGTCTATTTTTAAAGACTCATTTATGCGCAGACCAAAACAGTTATAAAGCCAAACAAGTTTAAAATAACTAGGATTATCAGTTTTCCTAGTGAAGGCTGTTGGTTATCACCAACATGCCAACTTCATCCACTATTAAAAACTTACTGCCACCAATTACAGCCAAAAGTGGCATTAAACACCAAGCAATCTTTCAACTTGTTCCTATTTTGCAGCGTTGTTTAATAATGTATCATTCAATTAAAAAAATCATTAAGTCATGAAAGTTGACGGTAATTTATTTTTTAGTTTATATTCTTAAGATTTGTAAAGTTGTGGTTTTGGCTGTGATGTGATGTTTAAAATTTGGTCATCTGTTGAAAATTTGCCATAATATTGTAAAAACCTTAGAATACACAGTATTCCTATGTTTTACTCCCTTTCCCCCAGTTCCTGCTTCCACCTCTCATTTTCTAGCTGGTTCCTTTATCCCTGTCAAACTTCTATTATATAGTCTTGTTCTAAGTGTCTGACTAAAAGAATGTTGGACCATCGGCATATTTGATTAATGGGGTGTGGTACCAATGGGTTGCCACACCTATGAGGTATTGGCAAATGGGCTATGGGAATATCATCAATTTAATCCTTTCTCTCAAGGTTTTTAAAAAATGTAGCTGTCTGAAATTTGACCAGCATAACTGTAATATTTTTATATACATAAATGATCGAAGATTAAGAAAAGACAAACTTGAAAGATGAATTAAGATTTTGATTTTCTTTATTTTGGGTCAGCAGTTGTGCCACTAAACACATTTTGGATAGTACATATCAATCAGGTTCTCACTTAGATGAGTCTATGCATGAAAGTTAGCCTTTATATCTCTATTCATTGTATCCTTAAAGGTGTCATAAATCAGTCTAATTAGTGTGCTCTATCATTAAAATAATGTTGACCTCTGTAAAAGATTGAATTTGTATTTGAATAAAAATTTATTGATCATATGGAAAAGATGTGGTATGATTGTCAATGAGCATAATGATCAGACAATTCTTCACAAGAGACCAAATGACACATAACCTTTTAACTTTTCTTACCAGTGAAAATCAAATTCAAAATGTGATTCTTACTACATTCATCACTTTATGCTATTTCTTACATGTATATGTAATGCATTAAATTTGGAATTTACACTGAAATATGTAAATATGTTTTCAGATAATCCGAGGACAAAATGGCTCGTTTAAAGACATTGATGACAGAAATACTCTTACACGACAAAAGTGATCACAGTGCTTTCAGATCTGATTTACAGGATGAAATAATTAGCCGTTATAACCTCTTAGATGTTTTCAAAGAAGTGTTGGAACAAGAACCAAGTGAAAGAATAAAGCACCTGGCTGTTTGCATAGTTTTATGTGCCAAAGCTACTAATGATTGGTTTTTAGGTTCCATTCAATCTGCTATTCGGGACAAATCTTTTTCTGTAATGAAAGATATTTTTCATCTATGTTTAGTTCCCAAGGTTTCAAATAAGGAACGCTACATTTTCGATAAGAATGATTTTGAAGGTGTAGCAAATATGGCGGCTACAGTAATGTCCATTTTCAATATACTGTTAGAAAAATTCAGTGAAGAAACCACAAATGATCAGTTCCGAGCTTTTTTATCACAAATTTCACCAGATATGATTTATTTAATTCTTGAACATATCAAAGATGATTTTTGGACCTCAGAATTATCCAGATTCATGGCAAAAAATCTTCTAAGATTGATGAAATTATTCTATGAATGTGTATCAGATGAAGATTTACTGTCTTGCAACCAAAACTTGACAAATAAAGATGCTTTCAAATCAGTTGACCATAGCATTATGAATCAAATACTGAAAATTTTAAATCCAAAACTGACCAAAAGCAATTGGGCAAAATATCCCAGTGCTAAGTCCGTCTTTGCATGGTGCCTATTCCACACATCATATCCCAACTTATACGAGAATTTAGAAAAGGTTTTGCCACCCACGCTTAATTTCATAGATGATTATGTAATGGCAAACAGGATAAGCGGAATACAGTGCTTACAGCACATTATGGAAAATGTGTCTGCCGAAGAACTGCGTTGGTATGGTCATGCTGATGTTGTGTACCAAGCTCTGAAACATCAGCTTTATACAAATGAAGCAGAGTTGAATGAAGCATCTTTTCCAGCCATATTGACAATTCTTAAAATAGTTGAAAAAATTCCAGTAGTATCTGATAGCCAAATGGATAGAAAAACAGCTAAGCATGATGAAGTAATACAAATTATTTTACTGAATGCAGAATGCGAAAATAAAATTATTCTCCGTCAGATTGTCACTTCATTTTTAGGTGATTTTGTTGATATAATGGGACTTTCTACAGTAAAACACCTTCAAAGAAATCTGAAGGTCATTGAAAGTTATCTTGAAGTTTATGAAGGGCCTGAAGAAATAACAAGAATAAATGTGCTGAATTTGCTAGAAAAAGTTTTGAAAAATACTTGGCCTAGAATTCCATCACACATGGAAAACATTTTGAGAATGTTATTGAAGTTTTTATGCAGTTTATCAATTCAAGAATCATCTAGAACTGAGACAGTGACAATGCTACTGACTGAGAAAGTTACCACATGTTTAAAATTGTTGAAAGTGATAGGGGGAGATAAGTGTGAAAATTTGATTAAATCTGTTGATAGTCCACAATTACCTCCCCTTTGTATTAATGTTCTCAAAGATGTGCAGTATTCAGTTGATTGTACTGGATGATATAAGAATTTCTGTTGATTAACAGATTTAACAAATGTACAGTGCCATAGTACTTGTATGATGTTATTTTGTGTCTGTGTTTTGAAAGAAAAAATATATTCTAATTATACTTTGTCCGTTTTTCTACTCATATTCTATCTGTATTGCTCAGTTAATGAGTTTTGACAGTACATTTAAGAGGACAAGGTTGTATTATTTAAAATAATCATTTCCTTCTTAAGTATTTTTTTTACCATCATATCTACAACGAATGTTTCATTTTCTCCCTCAAATTTGATTTTAATACATGTATATCAAATAGTATATTTTATTCAAACAATCAAATTTGATTTTAATACATGTATGATACAGAATTCATTGAGTAAGACCTCATGCTGCAGATCAAATGTCAGGGAAGGCAATATAGTTTTTCTTATGTCTTAGAGTATTAAACCAAAATTAAGGTATCAAGACCAAACTTCTTTTAAAAACTATCAAACTTAGACAGTGTGGTGTTCCTCGTCTTCAGGCACATGTGCATAGTCCTTGTTTGATTAGGAAATAAGTTTTGGTTCTAACTTTCTTGAATTTCCCCAGGCTGCAGGGATTATTATCAAACAGAAGATTGCTTGGTTTTCATTTTTGTTGACAGTCATTTTTCAGGTCTGTTTTAAATGTGTAGTTTTAGACAGTTTTCAATGTTCCTGAATATTTCCTTTTTGTGTTCTTGGAAACATTAAAAAAAAAAGGCACACCATCTACAGTTAAATTCATATGACTTACTGCCCTGAAATGTTTTGAAATATATGCCACATGACAAGCCCATAATTCCTGATTTGCTGGACTTTGAAATTTGTCTTGAATATCATGTGATGCATAATATAGAATTTTTACAATTTAATGTTGTTAGACTCAGTTATCTTCCAGATTTTATGTCATCATCTAGTTCGGCTTCTGTAGGATTTTTCATGACCCTCTAGAGTCTTTTATATTTATATGTAGCTGAGCTTTTTCTGATTTTCATGCTGATCTTTAATTCAAGATGGTTGGCATTGCTGATTATAGTTTGACATGAGACTCTATGCATGAAATAATGAGCATTCATAAGGTTGCATTTTGTATTAATTTGAGCTTTACTATTGCTGTACCATAGCTTTGCTTCTGGTTTAAAAGTTCTTTTTGACCTGCATGGAAAATGATAAAATCCTCTTATTATAAATGTTTTAAACATAAAAAAAAAGAAGTTTAGTTTCATTGTCAATTAGACAACTATCCACCAGAGTTAAAATAAAATGAATGGAAACATCTATATGTCGCTATGAGGCCTTCAAAATTAGCAAAACCCTACGTATATGTTACAGGCATTTTCTAAATTTAGGCATTTTGTATAATGACTTAATTTTCAGGCAATTAATAAAATGCTAACTTTTGACAAACATTATATTTTATGATAAATAGAACCTACTGAATTTTTTACATAAAATCAGCAAA
Source organism: Mytilus galloprovincialis (assembly GCF_965363235.1). Classification (NCBI taxonomy): domain Eukaryota; kingdom Metazoa; phylum Mollusca; class Bivalvia; order Mytilida; family Mytilidae; genus Mytilus; species Mytilus galloprovincialis. The sequence continues at coordinate 77,697,390 of NC_134841.1, read as the reverse complement.
TTGCCTGTTCAGTTTCAGGCAATTTGTAGAAAATGGAAATTCTGGACATACATTAGCATACATTAGCATATTAATCTATTGTAATAAAAATTCATAATATCTAATAAAATTTGTAGATTTAGCTAACAAAGTCCTTATATTTGTATAAAGTTTATAGTGGAAAATTGTTTTAACGTTAAAAAAACTATAATACACCCAATAACAAAAACTGAAGTATATTGAATTGATAAATTTTGTAATTATTCAAAATTGTATCAGAAACCTATACTTAATTATAAAATAATGAACCTGTTAAAGGGAGACAATACTGGCATAACTTTTTTTTAGCTCAAAAATCTTCTCCTCTGAAACTACTGGACCAAATTAAACCAAACTTGGCCACAATCATCATTGGGGTATCTAGTTTAAAAATTGTGTCCGGTGACCCGCCCAACCAACCAAGATGGCCGCCATGGCTAAAAATAGAACATAGGGGTAAAATGCAGTTTTTGGCTTATAACTCAAAAACCAAAGCATTTAGAGCAAATCTGACATGGGGTAAAATTGTTTATCAGGTTAAGATGTATCTGCCCTGAAATTTTGAGATGAATCGGACAATTCGTTGATAGGTTGCTGCCCCTGAATTGGTAATTTTAAGGAAATTTTGCTGTTTTTGGTTATTATCTTGAATATTATTATAGATAGAGATAAACTGTAAACAGCAAAAATGTTCAGCTAAATAAGATCTACAAATATGTTGACCCCTTTAGGAGTTATTGCCCTTTATAGTCAATTTTTAACCATTTTTCGTAAATCTTAGTTATCTTTTACAAAAATCTTCTCCTCTGAAACTACTGGACCAAATTAAACCAAACTTGGCCACAATCATCATTGGGGTATCTAGTTTAAAAATTGTGTCCGGTGACCCGGCCAACCAATCAAGATGGCCGCCATGGCTAAAAATAGAACATAGGGGTAAAATGCAGTTTTTGGCTTATCACTCAAAAACCAAAGCATTTAGAGCAAATCTGACAAGTGGTAAAATTGCTTATCAGGTCAAGATCTATCTGCAACAACAAAAGAAAGAGAGTTTTTAACGACCTCAGCTGGCTATACAACCCTTGCACAATCAACTGAATTTTGCAGAAATCATGAATAGGATAGATTGCCCTTATATGATAATTTTTTATTACCTTTTTGCTTTTTTTGGCAAAGTGGGGGGGGGGGGGGGTTGCGCAACAACAAAACTACTTCACAACTTTCTCATTACTTTGCATTTCTTGTTAGATAAATTTTACAAAAATTCTCCCCTGAAACAACTGTTGAATTTAAACAAACTTGGTTTAAATCACCACTAGGATATCCAGGGACCACTGTGTATGATGACCCTGCCTGCCCACATGGCTGAAATAAAACATAGGTTTCAAATGCACTTTTTAGTATTATATCTCTGAAACTAAATGACAGTACAACAGTTGCATTTATCATGCAACAATTGTAAATAAAAATATCAGGTGAGCGACACAGGGTCCTTGGACCCTCTAGTTTCGAATTGACACATAATACAAAGGAATGTCACTCTTGCATACATTTGGCACATCAATATAATTAATTAACTGTGCATTCGTGCTCCACCTTCAATGAAGATTCTAAATTATAAATATAACCAAAAGTTGTTAATCTATAGGATAGTGAAGGCTAATGAAAGTTAACTCACTGTAAAAATATTTCTTTGAATTTTTTTAAAACTTCCTCAGAAAAATGCTCTAGCTACTTGACTTTCATAGCTCATAATTAACGTTTTTACACAATATTTTAATAAAGTAGTAAAAAATTATTTGCTTCTCAAAGTGTAAGACGCAATAAAAATCGTATGCTTGCATCATCTTACCCAAATACAGATTTAATTAAGTCCTGAACATTTCGACATCTGTAGTAAATGTTAAGATCCGATTAAATACCGATATCCCGATATCGTCAGGTAAATATGCTACTATGATACATATCACCAAAAACAATATCTTGCAATGAAATTAACTAATGGTTCAGAAGAATTAGGATTAGTCTGTTATTATCAAGCAGCTGGTAAAGGTTCATTGTTAAGTGGGTCAGAGCTGCTTGATAATTGATAGCGACCGCCATTGACAGTAAAACCTCGTCTGACCCACTAAAGTCCCTGTGCTCACTCTGTCTTGTCATGACAGAGGGACAATTTGTTCTTACAAAAGGACAAAAGAGGTAGGGCCAATATGCCGAGGATTTTTTTCACAGAAGGGCCAATTTCAAAAAGTGCCAACAGAGTAAAATTTCCTATAAAAACCAAAAATAAAAATGCTTTTTGATCAATATCTCGATTTACATATAGTATTCTCAGATCCGGACATCCTGGCATTTACATTTGTCAGGAGGTGATGCCATCCGGAATCCTCTAGATTTTTCATCTATTTGAAGGGGATTACTGATTATTTATATTGCCGATAATTTTTTAACGAGAGGTTATAGTATGTTAAAAATCAAAATAGAGATATGTGTGATCAATAGTTAATTTAACCCTAAAAAAGGATGAAAGTCCAATATCCGGATTTTCGGGTGTTTTTATGTGGAAAAAACAGGGAATCCCCCAAGAAGGACATTTCAAACCAAAGAAAAGTTATGCTTTTTATGACTGTTGTTATTCATACTACTTTTTACTTCAAAAATGAAATTGGTTTAGTGTGTCCTTATTACATAAAAAACAACTTTTTAAAGAAAAAATTGTAACATCGATAAATTGTACCAATATAGTTTCTAAATAAGAGTCATAATGATAAGAATCGCCGTAGCTCCACCAGTAGAGCACAGAACTACTAATAAATGACGGTTTTGAAGAAAGGGTTCGAACCTCGCTCAGAACTTTTGCAATTTTTTTGTGTGTTGTTATATTAAATTTTAAAGTTTCTATCATATTTTTTCGGTTGTTTGCTTGATTCATAGAGTCATTTTGGTTCATTTTGACTTTTCAGTTAGTGTACTAGTAAATAATTTTACGTGTATCAAAGAAAAAACAATGTATCGCTTATTGTGTGCAATCCTATGACTGTCCATACTCTTGAATTACTTTCTATTCATATGTTTACGTTATTACATATATCCAAGGGACAACTGCCGTCAAACTGATGTAGGTGCCTGTACATAACCAATAACACGAGAATTAATTCTATAGAAATTAAGCCTACATGTTGCGGGTGTAATATACACATAACTTAAAATAAGGCCATTGTATACAATTTTCATAACAACAAAACACATTTCGTCGAAACCTTTTTTGAACATGGTATTATATGTAACAAATGCAGTCAACAACAATTTTGTCGCCAAATCACAAACTGTAAAGATACTAGTACTGAAATTTTTACCACCGTCTATACACGGGTACATAACTCATCAGAAAAATAAAACAACATAACAGAAAAAATCAATTACACTACAAATCGTGATTGTAGGTAAAACATCAAGAAGCTGTTGCATCTGTATCACAACGAAGGGCCGATTTGTTAAAATTACAGAAAAGGCAATACAACATGAAGTAGTAACACAGGGTGATCTATGACCAACTGATGTAAGATGTTCTGCGGTTAAAATATATACATGCACATGTATTTTCTTGTCTAATCTTATAGACGATAAAACCTTAAAAGACCAGGACAAATACTGTGTAACAGATATACATATTCAGAATGAGAAAATCACGATTTGAATTAGTTCGATATCATTTGGCTCCTTGAGAAGTTACATGGTATGGCACCTTGCATAAAGGATGTTAATAATAAAATAAAATCAATATTAAAAAATCAATAGTCATGGCCTTGTTTATGTAGGAATACCTGTTCAAGGTATGAAAATAAATGATGTGACGTATTTTTATGTACTATAAATAGCATCTATCGGGCTATTTAAAACATTATTTACCTATCTTATCGAATGAAACAAATTGCCGACAAATTGTCCCTACCTCTTTACCAACGAATTTTAAGAAAATCGATTCTAAACAGAAGTGTGTAATATGAAGAAGAGAAAATAAGTTCTTATTTTAATTGACTGATTGATTTTTGTTTACGTTCAGTGGCAAATATTTCATGCATATTTAGGAAGAAAACAACTAGATAATAAATAAAATAAGCAAAAGAATGAATTGACTTGAGATAAAGGATAGGAATCACGACTGTCAATTGCAGTGAAGGCATGTTTGATAGGTACAGAAACGATGCCTTTTAACAGGCTACCTAAAGAACGGTCAACGAGTTCATAATGTACTGAGAACGTGGCACTTTCCTTACACGAGGCATCATATGCAATGTCCCCATTCAGAAAGAAGGCAGGTATTAAACATCATACATACCCTGCCAAACGGATTCACCTTTATAGCTTGGGCTTCGTCATTCAAGGTTCTGTTTGGCTGTGATGCAAAGCTATTTGTATCGTCCTCTTCACTAGTTACAAGGGACTCTTTTGGTCTTTTAAATCTGATAAATAAAGGCGACAGTAGTTTATGGATTATAAACAGGGTTATCTAAACAAAAACTAGTGGAATTGCATGATTTCCATAAGAAGTTAGAACAGGTGCATCAAGAAGTTAATGAGCGTTTTCTGTTATGCATGCAACACCCGCTATTACACGAAGTTGTGCGACTGTTGTAAATTTTACGGACGCCATCACGAATTGGCTGACCGTTTCACAGATGATATCGGATATGATCCTTATGTCGAAACTACAATACCTTTCCCTTTTCACGAACGTGACCTACCCAATAAGACTATTTTCTGGATTTGTAATAACATAAGCAACACGACGGGTGCCACATGTGGAGCAGGATCTGCTTACCCTTCCGGAACACCTGAGATCACCCCCAGTTTTTGGTGGGGTTCGTGTTTCTTAGTCTTTAGTTTTCTATGCTGTGTCTTCTGTACTATTGTTTGTCTGTTTGTCTTTTTATTTTTAGCCATGGCGTTGTCAGTTTATTTTCTATCTATGAGTTTGATTCTCCCTCTGGTATCTTTCATCCCTCTTTTGAATGCTATATGCTAAGGCAAAAGATTTTAATCAACCTCATCAGGCTTTGTAAGTTACTTCGCAATTTTCGGAACATGTGAAAAGAGTTCATGTGTGAGCTTTTTGTGAATTCCCATGTTTATGCCAAACGATGGGTTTGGGGAAAAACAGGACAAATGTATGACAGATCCTGACATCTAAACATTTTATGAAATAACAAAGACTTTTCCAGTTCAGTGCTTATACTGAGAAATTTAAGAATATTCAGTAAAATTTATTTTGAAATATTAAAACTCTTTCAACGTAAGAGTTAACATTCCGCAATTATAATGCTTAGTATACATTATGATACTAAAAACTGTTCTATTTTTCAATACTTTCAATGGCTCAGTTTTTTGTCGAGCCTGCGACTTTTGTAGCAGAAAGCTCGACATAGGGATAGTGATCCGGCGGCGGCGTTAGCTAACTTCTTATAAGCTTTATTTTTTTAGAAGGTGGAAGACCTGGATGCCTAATACTTTGTATATGGATGCCTCATGTTACTAAGTTTCCGTCAGTCACATGTCCGATGTCCTTGACCTCTTTTTCGTGGTTCGGTGACTACTTGAAAAAAAGTTATGATTTTTTGTAATGTTAAATTCTCTCTTATTATAAGTAATAGGATAACTATATTTGGTATGTGCGTACCTTGCAAGGTCAGACAGTTTTCACTTGACCTCGACTTCATTTCATGGATCAGTGAACAAGGTTAAGTTTTGGTGGTCAAGTCCATATCTCAGATACTACTACCATAAGCAATAGGTCAAGTATATTTGGTGTATGGAAGCACTGTAAATGTCCAACTGGCAGGTGTCATCTGACCTTGATCTCATTTTCATGGTTTAGTGGTTATAGTTAAGTTTTTGTGGTGTGGTCTGCTTTTCTTATACTGTATGCAACAGGTCTATATTTGGTGTATGAAATGATTGCAAGGTGTACTTGTCTAGATGGCAGGTGTCATCTGACCTTGGCTTCATTTTCATGGTTCAGTGGTCAAAGTTAAGTTTTTGAGTTTTGGTCTTTTTTCTAGTACTGTATACAATAGGGCAACTAAATTTGGTGTATGGAAATATTTTATGATCTATATGTCAGTCGCGCAGGTTTTATTTGACCTTGACCTCATTTTCACGGTTCACTGCTCAATGTTAAGTTTTTGCGTTTTGGTCTGTTTTTCGTAAACTATAAGCAATAGGTCAACTATATTTGTTGTATGGAAGAATTGTTAGTTGTACTTGCTGGCATGGTTCATCTGACCTTGACCTCATTTTCATGGTTCAAAGGTCAAGTTTAGTTTTCTTGATTTATGTTAATTTCATGTGACAGTTGTAATAAAGCTTTGTATGTAGGACTATCAACATAATATCAATGATTAGTAAAGAAGGCGAGACATTTCAGTGTGTGCACTCTTGTGTGAACAGATCCTTACATAACACAATTTTAGGAATTTTGTAAAATACTCTTTAATTTTTCAAGACATTTTTATAGAATGTCCGAACAAATTACTCCATAAACAAAGTGCACGAATCTTACAGTCACTTACAAAATGCCTGTTATATATTTTTGAAATTTGGTGGATATTCTATCATTGGCGATCGTTCCACATCTCCTTATCTGTTTATAGATATATATGAATTAATATAGCCTGATAATCGTTATCACACGTTGTACCTTATATAACAAACGTATACTTATATAATTAAGTAAAGTCGCACGTGTTTGAATTCTTTTGCTTTATATGCTAGAAAGACTTACATGGTAAGTTGTCAGAGTGGATATTTTTACGGTGAAATTTTAAATGAAATGTTGAACAATTTTCAGTATTTCCTACGTTTATACGACACAAGAAAATATTCGGTTACGAATTTCCTACTTTGATTAAAACCAAATTCCGACAGATGGTACTAAAGACCAACACGTATTATGGACTACTGCTCATATTGCTCTTTTTGTAAGCGATATCAGTTAATGGTTCATATTGTTGTGTAGTTATGGTTCATATTTCCCTCAAAGGCGGTCAAATTAAAAAAAAGTCTCTGGACTCACAAACCCATTAATTAATCCTATTAAAAATTCATATTTATATAAAACTGAAATTTTATGTTTTACAGCTCATTAAAGATGTATCATGGGTTTTTGACTTCCACCATCATTCTGCAGTCAGTTTTCATATTTTGTAAGGTAAGTAAGATTTGTCTTTGAAGCAAAGAGGATGTTTTGACTGAATTAAAGCATTTAATTGGTATTTACAATTCGAATTTACATTGACATCAGTCTTATATCGGCGACCGATATTTCTGCTTCTAAAACAAACGATCGAAATATGTCGTCGAAAAATAATCACATTATTTTACATCTTAATCTATAAAATTCCTTGACGACAACAATTGACTGTTATTTTACCATCAACCAATCGAAAAATTAACAAGATATAAAACATAAAGACTTTACAGTTTACAGCAAAATGCACTAAGTGTGTAGGTAAAGGTAATATCTTTAGTTAGCTTGCTTGTTAGTTGAACCGTGAAGTCATTATATGTTGGGTATATTACCAATCTATCTGTCTGTATGACTATACTACTCTGAAAGTAATAGTTTACTTAAACTTATAATGATTTCACAATTTACATAACAAATTAAGCAAACTAGCCAAAGATATACTATCTTTACACAATGTATATTGCGGTAACATGAAACGTTTGCATCCAGTTTTACTGATTTACATACTCTAGTATCTTCCTATTATTTCAGAGTGAGAAGACTTGGATGTTTTCCGTTGGCGGTAACAGAAAACCAGCCAACTTTATGTAAGTTGCACGTAAATTGAAAAAGGTTGATAACATTCAGTGTTTTCAGCTGAATTCATTCTTCATTTTTTTCGAGGCGTGACTGGTAAATAAAATTAAGAGTTACATTATAATTGCTCATATTACAAATAATGATGCGGTTAAAATCTTAATTAATTTTATAACAACACTCTACTAGTTTTCGAGTAGTGAAAAGAGTCACTTTTCAAATTTCAGAGATACAGATGGATACTTGAAAGGAGCCGATGTTGATTTGATTAAATCGGGTAAATATTCGTATTTTTTGCAATGTTGATATGATTTGCATAACTACAAATTCTTCACAGTGGTTCGTTCGTCATTTCTCTCCTTGGTTTTTGTTTATATAAGCATTACTTCAATTTCACTGTGAAATATTTTAATTAAACAATGCATCATATAACCAGATATAAATATAAATAGATAGCGAGCACGTGTAATTGTATGTTTTGTTCTAGGTCTGTTTGATATAGTTTATAGTTTATATTATAGTTTAAACAAATATGTTAATCATCGTTTTATGTTTACCTTCTTTTCACTTTCTATGTAGACACTTTTCCTTTTAATACTAGTAGGTAAATACGCATAGTTCATGCGTGCCTAATCTGTAACTAGGTGTTTAATAAATTGTAGGTCACATGACAACAGATTCATAAATACATCAGCGGAGTTTAACTTTCAAGATTATTTTGCCCAAAATGTTTTCATAACGAAAAGTTCCAAACGGAAAGTTCTTACTCAAACCTGGTTTTATAGCTAGCTAAACCTCTCACTTGTATGAGCGCCGCTTTAAATTCCATTGTTTTGACAACAATGTGTGAGCAAAACAAACAGACATGACAGACTAAGATGTAAAATATAGGGGTACAGCAGTCAACGTTGTGTTGTAATCTTAAAAACAAACAAATATATGACAAAGAAACACAAAAGACATATAGACAAATCACATCAGAAAAAATGAAAGACAAGAATACAAAAATGTTTTCCATAGAATAATAAATCATTGAAGGGATGTATAAACAGACATATATACAGACCCATGTCAAATGGATATCACCAAATAAATTAAGGCAACAGTAGTCAAATACTTGTAAAGTCAAATGCCAAATAAAGGCATAGTATGAAATTCAAAACAGTGTAGCTGTGGCCATTGATTGACCCATCAAAATCATCCATTGACTAGGACAATTTACGTGAACGTTTGTCTGTAACAACCACTGTTCATGACGTACCTACGATAGACATTTAAACTGTGGGGTCACCAAAGGTTTCTTAACGCCTTTAATTATGAAATAATTCAAAAAATTAATCAGGAATAACCTTTGTGTTTTGATTAATATAATTGATATAAATCAAAATATCGTGTTATTTCTGATTAATTTTTCGAATTACTTTATTTAGGTTTTGAGAACATTCGGTGACCCCATAGTTTAAGTTTCTTTAAAAAGTACATGGTGAGCATTGGTCGTTACATACAAACGTTCACTTAAATTGTCCCAGTCAATGAATGATTTTAATGTGTCAATCAATGGCCACAGCTACACTGTTTTGAATTTCATACTATTAGGTCAGGAATGTGTATTCAAAATATGCAGAAAATATGCATTATACCTCGAAAAAAATACGGTTTTCAATATAAAAATAAAAATTATTTGGGACTGAGAGGGTTGAGACGATAAACAATATCAGTACCCACAATCTATACTTCCAGACCATCATGTATTATTTGTGAAATATCATTTCCAAACTTCGCTTTTTGTCGAGCCTTCGACTTTAGTCGAAAAAGCGAGACTAAGCGATCCTACATTCCGTCGTCGTCGGTGTCGTCGGCGACGGCGTCCACAAATATTCACTCTGGTTAAAGTTTTTGAAATTTTAATAACTTTCTTAAACTATACTATACTTGATTTCTACAAAACTTGGACAGAAGCTTGTTTATGATCATAAGATAGTATTTTTTAATTTTTAATAACTTTCTTTAACTATTCTGGGTTGGTACCAAACTTGGACATAAGCTTGTTTATGAACATAAGATAGTATCCAGAAGTGAATTTTGTAAAAATAAAATTCCCTTTTTTCTGTATTTTACTTATAATTGGACTTACCGGTAGATTTTCTGCTAGGAAACATTACATTCACTCTGTGGTTAAAGTTTTTAGAATTTTAATTATTTTCTTAAACTAACCTGGGTTTATTCCAAACTTGGACAGAAGCTTGTTTATAATCATAAGATAGTATCCAGTAGTAAATTTTGTAAAAAAATAAATCCATTTTTCCGTATTTTATTTTTAAATGGACTTAAATTTTCTTCCAGGCAACAACTCTTTCACTACTTGGTTAAAGTTTTTAAAATTTTAATATCTTTCTTAAACTATCCTAGGTTTATACCAAACTTAGACAGAAGCTTGTTTATGATCATAAGATAGTATCCAGAAGATTTGTAAAAAAAATAAATCCATTTTTTCAGTATTTTTACTTTTAAATGGACTTTTTTGGATTTGTACCAAACTTGGACAGAAGCTTGTTGAGTATGATCAAAAGCTAGTATCTAGATGAATATTTTTATTGATTTTTTTCCTCATTTTTGTTGAGTATGTGATTAACAGCAAAAGTAGGCGAGACACTGGGTTCCGCGGAACCCTTACGAATTTTATTGATACTTGAAACAAAATAATGAATTTATTTTTCAGTATGTGAAATCGCAAACAAAAGGTGTGAGATAACTGTTCAACCATTTGAAGAATGCGTTAGAACAGTTCGTGATAGAATATACCCAGGCATAGGTAAGAATAGTTTTAGTACTGTTGAATAAAAACACCCTACTAGATGGATAAAAAAGTTAATGTAAGTAAGATACAACCGTTGTCAATACTGAAGGCGCATACCGAGGATCGTACACTTTCAAACCTTTTCGTATTGCGAAGTCGCTTAATGTTTTTCTTTGTCCCAAAATTTTGGGTTATTTTTCGCCCGATACTACGTGAAATGCTGTGCTGTTTGTACAAACTTGAATAGTTTGGACTTCTTCCTCATAGCTTTATAGCTTGTGCAAGTAGTATTTTAGCGCTTCATTTTTTGAGAAAATCAAACGAGAACGTTATAATCTTCATCTTTTTAATTAGCTTCGGACTGTAGCATATTTTGGATTCGAGCATTATTGAAGGGACATTGATTGTCAGAATGCGCATCTGTTGCAGAAAAATGGCACCGTTAATGTTATATGATATATCATAGATAACAGGTATGTCATATTTGTTTTTGGTTCATTGTTTTGTACATATATCAGGCCGTAGTTTTTTCGTTTGAATCCTTTAATTTGCATTTCTCCTTTCGGGGCCTTTTAAAGATGACTATGTGATATGGATTGTTTTTACTCATTATTATAGACCGTATGGTGACATATAGCTGTTATGACTTCTGTGTCGTTTAGTCTCTTGTGGTAAACGTTGCCTTATTGGCAATCATACCGGCACATCTTGTTGTGTTTAAATTACTAATACCTCTTTTCCAATAAAGAACGGGAAGTTGACATAGGAAAACTGAAATCTTCGGATTTGTCCTTTTTTCCTCTTCACCTTCCACATTATCGTACCATGGCAATGTACAAAAAATATTACAGGTTAAGATATAAGAAACAACGCATGTGTCAGAATAAAACTATTATTATACGCATAACAAGCATATGGAGTAGACGTCAAGAATACAGAAACCAGAAAAGACACAAAAGTATGGACTCTTATTCGTGCGGTGTCGCAGAGTATAGGTCAATAATCGCCACAAAACATATACTGGATACGCATACATTTTGTTTTTAGTTGATTAAAGATTCGTTTGTCCAGTCCAATCGTTGTGTCTCGACCTTTATTTCTACTGTTATGGTTATGCGTCTATACCCTTTAATACTTTAATAGTACAAGTGTTATGGGGAAATTTTATGATGCTTGAGAAGGTTATGTGTTTTTTTTTTACCCTTTAATATTACAGGTATTATGAGTAAATGGTATGATGCTTGTGTTGGTTATGTGTCCATCCCCGAGAGATTGAACTCAATGGCATTCACAGATGCCTATGCGAATGCCGTTGCTACTTTTACTGTTTTAAAAGGAAATCCTCGTAATTTTAATCCAGACAATGTTTCAGAGAGTGTTATCAGTAAGTTAAATTAACATGTTAAGTATATGATGCGGAATCAAGGTCATAATTATTGGTTTTAGTATATGCTTGGTATGCTTGATTCATTTAAACATATAGGCTAAATTACATTTCAGCATATGGTAAATTCATTTAAGCATATGGTGAATTCATTTTATGCATATGGTAAATTTATTTTAGCATACCCATAATTCAATTAAGCATATGCTGAACTAACAGCATGTTTATAAATATTGGCGCGGAATCAAGGTCATAATATTTGAATTTAACATATGCTATAATTAATATAGCATATATGCTAAAATTCATTATTACAGCCTTGATTCCACGACATATACGTATGAAAAAGACTTAAAAAATCATTTACCCACGGTTCGGTTTTTACATGTGCTTTCTGTGTCATACTTTTAGTTGAAGAGATCGTAGAACAAAAATCCACTATAAACAATATTTTTCATAAAGCTTCAGACCTGAAAGGCCGTTAAATTCAAATCAGCAGGAATTGGTTTATATCATGCAAACACACTTGCAATACACATTTACTTTCCCTATACGTGGAATCGGATTTAACGTCCAATTTATGACCTGTCGTGCTTTGTATATATATATCCTACATAGACAATCGCTCCAAGTTTGGCAATGGTTTTTGTGCTGGTTGGGAAATGTCTAGATCATCATATTTCAACACACCAGATGATCAATGAAGTCTTATGCAAGTTTTTATCTTGACTTACATCTAGAAATTGACAATGAGGGTCGGTTGAAAACAAAACTTTACGACAAAAGAGATGATTTCAGTTTTCCAATTGTGAACTTTTCATTTCTAAGTAGCAACATTCCAGCAGCACCTGCATACGGGGTATATATCTCCCAATTGATACGATATTCCCGTGCTTGCATTTCCTATCATGATTTTCTTGATAGAGGGTTGCTGCTCACAAAGAAGCTATTAAACCAAGAGTTCCAAATGGTGAAGTTGAAATCATCCCTTCGTAAATTTTACGGACGCCATCACGATTTGGTTGACTGTTATGGAATAACCGTTTCACAAATGATATCGGATATGTTCCTTACGTCGTAACTACAAAGCCCTTGCCTTTCATGAATGTGACCTACCGAATTAGACTATTTACCGGATTTGTTATCACATAAGCAACACGACGGGTGCCATATGGGGAGCAGGATCTGCTTACCCGTCCGGAGCACCTGAGATCACCCCTAGCTTTTGGTGGGGTTCATGTTGCTTATTCTTTAGTTTTCTATGTTGTGTCATGTGTACTATTGTTTGTTTGTTTGTCTTTTTTCATTTTTAGCCATGGCGTTGTCAGTTTATTTTCGATTTATGAGTTTGATTGTCCCTTTGGTATCTTTCGGTCCCTCTTTTTTTACTGCGCTTTTACAGAAATAAAAAAAAATAAAGAGAAATCTATAATTAATTGGAAACGGTAAAACTTCTGCCACAAATCACTGAACAGCCGTTTTTTTTCTTTAAAATAATAGGAATAATTTTTTTTAAATGATCGGGGTTACCAGACACACTTGGGACCAGAAAAAAATATTAAGCAAGGTGTCGGAATACTCAGGGTTTTTTCTGCAAGGGTAGACTTATTTTGGGACCATGAAAATATATGTCTTGAATGACTGATTACGTTTATTTTTATCTTTACTTTCAGCTACGTTAAATGGATTATTTACTAGTAGTCCCTGTTTAAAGCGGTTGAACAAAGTCCCTAAAGGAATAATAGTAGCTGCTGATTTGAACAAAGTTAAAGACTTACTAAATAATGGATCGGTAAAGATATTTGTACAAATAAGAACAAATACCTCTTTAAATTTTCACATAAGCCAGACAACTCATGGAATTATTTGCCATTACCTGTCGTCATTTGTTTGGTTAAGGAAGATTCTTTACAATTCATTTGTATTCTTTCAAACCAACATACATACTAGTTATATGTATTGTCATATCTAAAAAATATATACAAAGGTACGATTCACAATTTCAGTAGAAAGTTAAAAAAAAATAATACCGGACTACTAAGACAATTTCAAAACGGAAAGTCCATTATCAAAAGAAAACAACTAAAAGTTCAAACACATCCATCTGTCATATTCCTGAATTGGTACAGATGTTTTCTTATGTTTGAAAATAGTGGATTAAATCTGGTTTTATAGCTAGCTGAACCTCTCACATGATTCACCACGCATGTGCACTAATTCTAGGCTGACGCTTTATTTTCTCCCCGAACCTTAATACCTGGATATGATGTATTGCCTGCCCGTTATGACTGCACTACGAGTGGACTTGGAATGATGGTTCGTAAGGATAATGAACTTCCTGGTTGGTGGAACCCAGCATTTCAATCATTTTACAAATCCGGGAACTATACAGTGTGGTGTAAAACTATAAACCAAAAATATGGAGGTAAAATTTATTTTGCAAATTCTTTCATAGATTTTTGCATGAGCATTAAGTATGATACTTTCGAAGGTTATTACACATATATATATAACGATAGTCTCATAGGTTATTGCAGGAATATTGTTATGCTTACAGAGTATTAACGTAACATAAATCACACAAGCGATAGGAAAGAAATTGTTTTCTGAAAGTCAAATATTACATAGATATAAAGACAATAGCAAAACAAGAACAACTTATTGTCATCATAAACATACATGTAAATTCAGAGGAAAAAAGTAAAACATTATCAAAAGAAAAATTGCACTATTTCTTTTATTTTGATTAAGGAGGTACAAGCTTACAGAAATTTTACATGCAACAATAGTTTACCGATGTTCAATAACAAAATGTTACATGGAACAATAATTTACCAATGTTCAAATCTCATAACGTTACATGGAACAATAGTTTACCAGTGTTCAAATCTCATAACGTTACATGCAACAATAGTTTACCAGTGTTCAAATCTCATAACGTTACATGCAACAATAGTTTACCAGTGTTCAAATCTCATAACGTTACATGCAACAATAATTTACCACCAATGTTCAAATCTTATAACGTTACATGCAACAATAATTTACCACCAATGTTCAAATCTTATAACGTTACATGGAACAATAATTTACCAATGTTCAAATCTCATAACTATATATGCAACAATAATTTACCGATGTTGTTATCTGATTACGTTAGATAAAAAAGTAAAATAACAAAAATACCGAACTCTATAAGATAAATTCAACACGGAAAATCCGTAATCAAATGGCAAAATCAAAAGCGCAAACATATCAAACGAAGGGATAACAACTGTCATATTCCTGACGAGTACAGGTATTTTCTTATGTATGAATTTGTGGACCTTTCACTTGTATGAATGAAAGTCGCAAAAAATTCCATTATATTGACATCGATGTGTGAACAAAATAAACAAACATAATAGGTAAAAATGTCAAAAATTGAGGTACATCAGTCAACATTGTGTTATGATCTTAATCACTATAAAAACAAACTAATATGTAACAAAGAAACACAAGAAGGCAAATCACATAAGCAAAAATGAAAATCAAGAATGCAAATATTTACCATAGCACAATAACACAATGACGGGATGTATAAGAAACAAAAAAAAAAAACATAAAAAGGCAACAATGGTTTATCGATATACTATTCGCATAACGTTACATGAAACAGTAGTTTACAAATGTTCAAATGTTATAGATACCAAGAAGATACAAATCGAGGTAAAACTGAAACTGAGATAACTATTTACACCACTGGGTCGATGCCACTGCTGGTGGACGTTTCGTCCCCGAGAGTATCACCAGCCTAGTATTCAGCACTTCGGTGTTGACATGAATATCATATGGTCATTTTTCAAAATTACTATTTGCAAAAGTATGATTTATTCGAAATACTAAGGATTTTCTTATCCCAGGCATAGACAACCTTTGTCGTATTTGGTACAACTTTTTGGAATTTTGGGTCATCAATGCTCTTCAACTTTGAACTTGTTTGTCTTTCTAACTATTTTGATCTGAGAGTCACTGATGAGTCTTATGTAGACGAAACGCACGTCTGTCGTATTCAATTAAAAGCCTGGTATCTAAATGATTTCAATATACTGATCATATAAATTGTTTTATTTATTCTCAGTACATCTTTATTTTACTTAGGAATCCGTATCGATGATAGCTACTGTTTACCACCACCTGCTGTTAAACCGACTGCTTCTGGATCTGGAACACAGCCTGGCCAAATTGTCGGACGGAGATAAATAATTCTAACAGATAGTAACATTATGAAGTCGTAAAAAATAAGACTGATACAGTATTATTTAAAGTATGTTTGGGACAAGCTTGACTAAGCAGATGCTGCAAATAATGTTTTAGGAACAATTGAATATTTTTACGTTATTTGATTGTTAATAAAAGTTCATCATATCATTATGCATTATGCCTGCTTTGCCAAGAACATTAAAAGTGGTATTTGATAAGTGCTTTTGTATTTGAACTGTGTACATTTTTTTCTAGCCATTACATGAAATTGTGGTATTGTACTCCATATGACATTGCTGTATGAAATATATTCCGAAATACAGTCACTGATATAAGAGTACTGTTGAGAACCATTATTTGATAGCAGCCGGCTTAGCACTTCTATGAGGCATTTGACCCAAAAGTAGCTTTTAATCTCTTTTCCCCATTGGCTTTTATAGTTAAGTTAAGGCTTCTATTATACAGGGAAATATTTTTGTAATCCTATTTTTGACATTAACATATTATGTCTGTTTGTTTTGTTCACTCATCGTTGTCAATATAATGGATTTTATGCGAATGTTATAAAAATGAGAGGTTTAGCTAGCTATAAAACCAGGTAAAATCCTCCATTGTTTACGTTAGAAAATGCCTGTACCAAGTCAGGATTATGACAGTTGTTTTCAATTCGTTTGATGTGTTTGAGCTTTTGTTTTTTTTCCATTTGATTGGAGACTTTCCGTTTTGAATTTCCTCGGAGTTCAGTATTTTTACGATTTTACTTTTTCCTCAACCCATACAAACTGACTGCCATGATAAAGCCCAAAAGTGGCGTTAAATAACCAACAATAAATCAATCAACCCATTTCATTGATCTAGTGGTGGTAAAAACTCATCAACGATAATAGGCTAAAAAAAGGGATACCCAAGATCCGAAAATC
The DNA here is from genome assembly GCF_965363235.1 of Mytilus galloprovincialis. Taxonomy (NCBI): domain Eukaryota; kingdom Metazoa; phylum Mollusca; class Bivalvia; order Mytilida; family Mytilidae; genus Mytilus; species Mytilus galloprovincialis. Next base: position 77,680,207 of record NC_134841.1, on the reverse strand, counting down.
AACCATTTTAAATTTAGAACTGACTTTCTAATCTTTTGGCTTTTAAGAAATGGGAAGTAATCAAATGAAAAATAACGCTATGCGTCTGAAGAACAGTTCTAGATAAACCTTCATCAGTAACACCCATACTAAAAATTAAAACCACGGATGTATATTATAATATAAACACAGTAAGAGATATATGACCCAAAAGGCACCAGGGGAATCAACCAAATATATCTATTTTTAGGTCAACTTTGCCTAAAGGAGTTGGAACCTTATTTTTAAAAATAAGTTATCAATTTCTTAACGGAGAATTATAAAGGTACTATTAAAATCAGCAGCCAAAAAAGAGCAGACAAAACCATGGCTAAATTAAAGCTAGACGAAATGTATGCTCAAATAAACGCTCACGACACAATGCATATCAAGTTAGGAAAATGACTTTTGTTTTCAATGGGTTCCATTTGTGATAAAGTCTCTTGAATTTCCCTTTGGTATATTTCGTATTTCTTTCATATATAATAATGTTAGTTTTTATGAACTTTCCCCATTTGAATTTACTTTAAGAGTTCGGTATTGTTGCTGTATCTTTTTGACTATGTTTGTTCAGAGGTATGCCTCCTTTAAAGCATCTGACCGCACCTTAGTATTACAAAAAACAAAACCGTGAATGTACAAGAAAACTTCCCACCAAAAACCAGGACTAAACATGACAGACCCGGGCATATTAACTGTCCCTGGTCCACTTTTGTCACATATCTCGTTGCTGGTGACATGTGCAATGAAGAAGAAAAGTGATATTTTATAATGTCACAATCAAGTAAAAGAAGACGTAGTTTTGCCTATAACAACTGGAACAGATCTCAATATAAAGGGGTTGTATAGTTGTTGCAGTACAAACATTGGCAGCTCACATACATTGGCAGCTCATAATAGGAAAATTGAGTGATCTCTTTTTTTTGTAAAGTTTGATTCTCAGCCGATCCTCATTGTTATTTTTAAGACACGAAGAACCTTACCTGTTTTATGGTATCCTTTTCTTTATAAAGTTAAATTAGATACAAAAGAATTATCTATCAGCAGTTACCGGGTTAGAGGGGGAGCATAGTTAGTTACAATTAGAAACGATCGACTATCTTTAAAATAAAAAAAAAACATCCATGTAGACTAAGCGAAACCTAATGTATTGGAAAATAAAACAATTAAGTACTATTTTAATTAATTCGTGATTGTGTTAAGGTAGACAGCTTCAATAGATTTGTTGTGTGTTATTATATAAACAGTCGATCCTTTTGTAAAAAAAAAAATAGATATTGGTAAGTCACGAGTTGCAGGTGCTTGAAGAAACTAGCTGAGTTTTATTTGTCACTCAACACTAATGTCCATTTATCATCCAAGGTCTCTTTTCAATATATATAATTTGGTAACTGTACAATTCAAACAAATTGAATTAAAAACTGACGAGTAATACCGCAGTCCCACTAGGCCACGATCGCACTACGATCTGTGAAAAAAATGAAATTTTTGACGATCGTAGTGCGATCGTGCAGATCGCAGTAAGGTCGTAGTACGGTCGTGATGAGCGTGGTCAACTTTGAACATGTTCAAAACAATCGTGGTGCGGTCGTGGCGAAATCAGGTCGTAGTGGAAGTGTAGTGAGAGCGCAGTAAGGTCGTGATAAGATCGCAAAGGTCGCTGTACCATTGTAGCGAGAGCGTAGCGAAAGCGTGATTTTATTCGGAGATATTTCGATACGATCTCACAGCGACCACCACGTTCTCACCGCGACCCATCTACGCTTCAACTACGACTATACCACGTTTACACCACGCTGTTCAAGACCATAGTACGATTCTAACACGCCCATGCCGTCCTCATCACGCTCTTCTTACTACGACCATCATGCGTATTATCATTTTCACATGAAATACATAAAAGCTTTCTAGGTTTTGTTTGTATGTATGTAATTTGGACTTCTTGTCCTTTTTCTTCAACGGCTCAACCATGCTTGAAACATCTGTGTCATCCCTGCTATCGTTCACTCAAACATCTTCATTTGAGCTTGATGGACCAGGAATAAGTTGTGGTTGGATTGGTTGACCAGACATCTCTACTGGATCAGGATTCGTTACTATAACAGATCTCCCTCTGCTTCTACCCCTACCACTACGCCGCCATGAGATCTGGTAGATGTTAGTTGCATGACTGCGTTGTTTCCGAGAAACTCTACGCATCAATGAGAAATAGAAGGAATGATAAAGTATTTATATGGAACACGATGTTGACGATATATTACTGGGAGCGTTGTAAGATCGCACTATATATGAACGTGGTATGGTCGTGGTTAGAGCGTGCTATAATCGCAGTAGAAGCTTGATAAGATCGTGTTGCAGTCTGATAATTCGTGGTATGGTCGTAGTGAAGACGTGATTAGCGTGGAAAGATCATGATAATCGTAGTGAGGTCGCAGAATAAACGTGGTATAATCGTGGCGTGATCGTTGCAGAAGCGTAAAAAGGACGTAGTAGCATCGTGAAAGCAACGAAAATTTCCATTTTCATGCCGCTTAATCGTAGTGAGGTCGCAGAATAAACGTGGTATAATCGTGGCGTGATCGTTGCAGAAGCGTAATAAGGACGTAGTAGCATCGTGAAAGCAACGAAAATTTCCATTTTCATGCCGCTCATATCGCGACCTCACCACGATCTGAATTTATTTTAGATCGCGGTGAGCGTGGTGCGATCGTGATCTGGTGGGACTGGGTCTTAACGGAAGTGAAGTCGGCGAAAAAATTCCCCATGAATAGATAACCTTAGCTATATCTGTATTAGACAAAATGTTTCGGGATTTTGGGGTTCTTAATCCACTTCAACTTGGCCTTTAGATTTGTCTTACCTGAGAGCCACAGTAGTATATCACTGTTCAAACGTCAAACGTCCGGCTTACAAAATGACAAGCACTGTATATATGATGAGGGGTTTTCCAGATATTTTTATGATGATTTCTATGATATCCGCTCGATATTTTTTTTACAGATGGAAGACTTAAAACTATATAAAGGATCTTTAGAAACGGGATGATTTTGACCTTCCTATTTTCATCATCCCACTTCATCTCCCCAATTGTATAGCGTTTTCATATCACAAATAGTGATATGTTACGCTCGTTTATGTCTAGCATTAACAGACTACTAGTACATAAATTTAACAGAGGATTGCCCCTTACACAAAAACTGTTCAAACATAGGTATCAGAAGAACGACTGAAATCAACACAACATAACTTTTACGGTCGTAATCACGAATTGTTTGACCAAAACCATGTGCATGTCTCTTAAATCGGAGGCGAAAATGTTTTGACGGTCTTCAATTTAAAGATGCCAGAAAAGACGTCAGAAATTTTACACGTGTATCCTTATCCCGATTGTGACATTTTAACTGAATGTGTATTACTAGTACATACATGATATTTTTCGAAGTTGAAGCGATTCCCTTAGTTTTTGTTTACAAATGTAATACTTCGATTTGCTTTGAACTACGATAAACGCGCGTAGCCTTAATTTACTTTTTACCCTACTTCGCAAATATATTTTGTTTTTACGAATTTTATACTAAAAGATATTTGTAAACGTTGTGCGCTTTATGGGATTTACATTCACTGGGAATGATCAATAGTTATCAAAGGTATCAGGATTATAAGTTAGTACGCCAGACGCGCGTTTCGTCTACATAAGACTCATCAATGACGCTCATATAAAAAAAAGTTATAAAGCCAAACAAATACGAAGTTGATGAGCATTGAGGATCCAAAATTGCTAAAAGTTGTGCCATATACGGCTAAGGTATAATCTATGCCTGGTATTTTAAAGCAACAGAAATTAATACTCGAATACATGAAGAGCGATATGGCCCAAAAAGCCAAATAATAAGTTTGCATGTGTATTTCAAATGAACAGATTACGTTTGGTCATAGATAAATTGGCTTATTTCTTCGCGACAATATACATTTGTGTGATTCTGCTTCTACGCCTACATAAATCTCTGGCTAAAATAGGTTTCAGTCACCATCTCAAATTGTTTAATCGATTTATTGCACCTGTGTATCAACTCACAAGAGACGAGTTTTCATGACCTCTATTATTTAGCTATAAAGAAATGTGTTTTCTTTTATTTTCTATTTATTTGTGAGTATCATGACATCTCGACAGACCAGGACTTTCCCCATTGTGGACACTTCCTTGATTTATTTCTTGATTTATATATTCTGAATGAACTTTCCATATTTGAACATCTGTACAATTTCATTGCATATAATTTTAATTTTCTCAATTTTATTTCTCCTTTAGCTTCTTTAAGAGTAAATGATGTGATTTTGAAAAGAAAAAAAAATGAAAAAAAATGCTCTTCAACTTAGTACTTTATTTGGCCTTTTTAATTTTGTTGATTCACGCGAAACGCGCGTCTGGCATACAAAATTTGGATCCTGGTATCTATGATCTGTTAATTTACAACCACGTGGTCGATGACACTACAGGTGGAGTTTTTCTCAACGTGTACAGCTTTTTGTCATCGGTCCCGCGTAATGCTAAACATGAACAACACATACGGCATTTTATGAAAATTAAATTTGTTAACAAAAATATACATGTACTTTGTATGTTATAGATAAATACTCTAGTTCAGGGATAAACTGGACCCCTGTTGTGTTCACTTATCGCTACACTGACACTTCGGTGCGAAGCTATAGATAGAACGGCGGACCAGTTTAGTTCAGGGAAGCAATGCGCATGTGCAAGATCGATCGTGATTTTGCGTTATCGACTAATTAGATACGAGATTTGATAAACTGGGGGCATTATCAGTTTATTGATTTACCAGATCGGTATCGTTATTACTGTAGTCATACGCATAATTTATTTTCACATGCTATGGCAAACGAAAATAGAATCATATTCAAAACAGTGTAGCTGTGGCCATTGATTGACAACCTTAAAGTATCCAATTCACTGGGGCAGATTAGGTGAACGTGTGTCTGCAACGACAACTGCTCACTACTTACTTATTATAGAATTTAAACTGTGGGGTCACCAAAGGTTCTTAACGCCTTTAATATTAAAATAGTTCGAAAAATTAATCAGGAATAACTTTATGTTTTGATTTATATTATTGATATAAATCAAAACATCGTGTTATTCCTGATTAGTTTTTCTAATTTCTTTATTTAGGTGTTGAGAACCTTTTGTGACCCCACAGTTTAAGTGCCTTTAACAAGTACATAGTGAGCAGCGGTTGTTACAGACAAACGTTCACATAATCTGCCCCAGTCAATGGGATAATTTAAGGTTGTCAATCAATGGCCACAGCTACACTGTTTTGAATATGATTCTATAAGAATAATAATGTTCAGAGATGATATTATTTAATAATAATAAAAAAAAATAGGTTTATCCATTGTAAAAAAAAACTATTAAGTTGATGGGGTTAATTCACAAAATATCTCATTGATTAAGAGCACAACTACTTCTACGGTGTGATCATTTAAGAATGGCCTACTATTTATTCAATGCGTATACATGTGGGTTTTGTTTGTGAAGAGTTCTGGATAATTAAAAAATCATTTGATTTCTTTGTTTAATACCATAAAACGATTCATTCTTTCAGATATTTGTCACTTTGCCTTATCTTCAAGTCCAACACAATTTCTCACGTTTCTTACAAAACTTATATTCTTGTGATGTATTCTTTTGTTGAAAAAAAAAATGTATAGATATAGAAAGATATAGGAAGATGTGGTATGAGTGCCAATGAGACAACTCTCCTCCCAAGTAATAATTCATAAAAGTAAACCATTATAGGTCAAGGTACGACCTGCAACACGGAGCCTTGGCTCACACCGAACAGCAAGTTATAGAGGGCCCCAAAACTACTAGTGTAAAACCATTCAAACGGGAAAACCAACGAGAAACGAAAAACACATATGAACTACATAAACAGACGACATCATGCATTGTAACTTTTAAAGCCAATTAAGTAAAAAAAAAATCTGAAAGAACGTGCGATATCATATTAGGAAAATTGATGGTCAAACCATAACAAAAAATCAAGTAAAGAATTTTAAGTATTCAACCTTTATAGCTTGCTGTTCGGTGTGAGCCAAGACTCCGTGTTGAAGGCCATTTTTATTTATTTTCAAATTACAAAGGTTATTCCTGATTAGTATTTTAATTATTTTATTTAGGCGTTTAGAACCTTTGGTGACCTCACAGTTTAAATTTCTATGATAAGTACGTCGTGAGCAGTGGGCATTACAGACGAACGTTCACCTAATTTTCCCCAGTCAATGAATGGCCATAGCTACACTGTTATGAATTTCATTCTATATACAACATATGACAAATAAAAGGCAGCAGAGAACAGAAGTTACAGAGTATACAATAATATTATGACATTATATGTGATCTAATTTTCCAAGCGGCTGCATTTGAATAAATGCATAGTTTTACTGTCAGAGATTTAGAATAAATTATCTAACTTGTGCCGATTTGGCCAAGAATAGTAGAATAAATATAAAATTCTATGAGCACAGATCTATACGTTGGACATGATAAAACAAAATGATATTCGTCTTCCAAAACATTCATATTGCAACATATACAAATTATATTTTCTCTTTGAGTATTCAGATAACGACCAACTTCAACATTTAATCTAAGTGTGCCGCTACGCAATTTTGTTAATATAGATACATTACAATGAAAATTTAAGTATCTTTCAAAACCAAATACTACTTTATATCGTTTATAAATACAAAGTTTGATACATTCTTCTAAAGCTGAAAATTCCACTGACATATTAAAACATACTATTTTGACCGTTATGTTAATTAATCTTAATTACAAAAGGAACGGTTAGATATATGTCACCTGACTTTGAATGTTACCTTCACGCAAAATGGACAGATTCATGCTGTGATGTTCACTTAGCAGATCGTCTGTATATTCAAGAAGGTACAGGTGCTATTTCATTACCAATCCATATCCGAGGAACTGATCTTAGGTCATAAAAATAAAAGTCAATCAACACCTAGGCCATATGGTATCATAAAGTTTTACCTTAAACTATTAATCTCACCAGGCGACAGTGAGAGACAATTTATATACCCTTAATAATCGTAATCATGTTCTGACAGTTAGGTACCATTAAAATATATGTTCAAAATGCTAGCCCTGATTGCATGCGTGTATTTACATAAATGTTTTGTGCTTAATTCAAATGCATCGGATATTGACAATTTTTGAAAGGAGGGGGAGATGGGTCGTTCATCATTTTATTTTGATATATTGTGAAGCATACATAATATTGTATACAGAACATCTAGTTAATTCCAATATATATGTCAGAGTAAAGACATTTATATATCTTATAAGTGCATGGGTGCGGCTTTTTTGCTAAGATTTTAATTCCATATGACGATCTGAAGGTGTTTGATTTTATGGGAACTTCATATTTTTATTATGGTTTGAACAAGGAACGTATATACTGTACCAAGGTTTAACGGTCAGATTATTTATACAATATTGAAAACATAACATTTATGAAGCCATGATGTTTATTTTTTATTGAATACATCGCATAATATCATTCATTGCGACTATGTGTTATGACCAGCAACAATTTTTCAAAAAGCTCCGTCTTACATGACAATCATATGGTTTAGATTGTTTATCTATATTCTCCCGAAAAAAGGCTAAAGAGAATAAATTATGTAGTGTCACCATTGTATGCTATACTGTTTTGGCAATTAATGCCATTACGCCAGCATTTTTTTGGAAATTATTCTCAATCAACAAAAAATTATATTTCTGCACATAAAGTTCTTCAAAGATCTTCAAAGTTCTTAACAGCTTCCAGGGACTTGAAGGACCTCGTTCCTTCTTTATCAAACATTTCGTTTTGGCTTTTTGCAAGCAGTAATTTCAATTTTCTTTTCCAATTTTCTCCCGTAATTTTTAAACACTATATCCCGAAATTTTCAAAATATTACTTATTTTACTTTATTACACATAAACATAAAAAAAAAAAAAAAAAACAGATGACACTCAACGACTTCACAGGTAAATGGGAAAGCGGCAGGCGTCCTAATAAACGCCTATTAAACACCGAATATTGATGTGTACCATATATGACTTTGCCCCCAGTTCAACCAAATCTCGTATATTCTCGCATGAGTTTTAATTAAACGCTTGACCCACTCAGAATTCTAGGTCGCGAACAAGCTTTCCCTGAACTACTGTAATATGAGGCAGGCATTACCTGTAAATGGGGACGAAGTCTGTATGAATAATTTTTTTGTAACTTAAATATTTGTTTAAAAAAAAAGAAACGGAAATACCGTAACGTTTCCGATTTTGGTTCTGTTGTTAGGGATTTAGTTGTGACGTTATTTAAATTATGACGTCATATGCAATGTAAACAAAGAAACGCTATCATCAGGTAACGTTTTTTCATATCAAGGAATTATTAAAAATGAAATTGGTATTGCGCGTTCCTTCCTATTTTATACTAGACTGATAAATATATATTTTACTCAAAGTTTCATACAAACGAGACCGGAAAAAGGAAGTACATTGTACATTTCTGCGCCGGTCCGGGATTTAAAAACACGACAAAAAAAATTGAACGATTTTGAGTTCATTAGTACAATGAAAAATTCGGGAAATTTTCCCGTATTTTTTTTTATTGAATTTTCTACTGTTATTGGGGACTCCGTCCCCATAATATGAGGCAGGCTTAACCTGTGAATGGGGACGAAGTCTGTGTGTATTATATTTGTTTTACCTCAAACATGTTAATAAAGGAAACGGAAATACCGTAACGTTCCCGATTTCGGTTCTGTGGTTAGGGATTTAGCTGTGACGTTGTTTAAGTTATGACGTCATATTCAATGTAAACAAAAGAAACGCTTCCATCAGGTAATGTTTTTTTCAAATCAAACAATTATTAAAAATGAAATTGTATTGAGTTCCAATCTTATATTTTACTAGACTGATACATATAATTTTCTTTTCAAAGTCTCATGCAAACAAGACAGATTTCTGCGCAAATGCGGGGAAAACCGGAACAGGAACTAGATCTGAAAAAAAAAGTTAACGATTTTGAGTTCATTAGTAGAATGAAAAATTCGGGAAATTTTCCCGATTTTTTTTTTTTTTTTTTTTTTTATTGATTTTTCTACCGTAATTGGGGACTTCGTCCCCATATTACGTTCTTATGATAGTCCTTTTAATGCGTTTATTCCCCTTTAAAAGTGTCCTGTACCAAGTCAGGAAGATGGCCATTGTTATAATATTGTTCGTTTCTGTGTGTGTTGCATTTTAACGTTGAGTCGTTTGTGTTTTCTCTTATTTTTTAGATAAGACGTGGCACGGTACTTATCTATCCCAAATTCTTGTATTTGGTTTTGATGTTATATTTGTTATTCTCGTGGTGTTTTGTGTGTTGCTTTTCGGTGTTGTGTCGTTGTTCTCCTCTTATATTTAATGCGTTTCCCTCGGTTTTAGTTTGTTACCCCGATTTTGTTTTTTGTCCATGGATTTATGAGTTTTGAACAGCGGTATACTACTGTTGCCTTTATTTAGCAGTTTTTACTTTTTAACTCTCTACACTACACTTCCAATCAATATTATTAAACACAAGTGTACCTAATAAATTAAATGATCGTTTGAAAAATCCGATTTGAAATTTATCTTCTGAAATTCATTAAAAAGCTTTCTTTATTATTGTAAAAAGTAGCTATGCTACATATACTTACTAGAAGTGTGATGAGATGATTAAAGCTGTTAATTTCTCCATGACATTGCTGATCTATGTGTGTTTCGGCAATGATTATTATAGACAGGTTGTGTGTATTCCTATGGGGCACTGATGGTTATAGTTGTAGGTATTCCTGTGGGAACCAACTGCGCCCCTTTAATAGCAAACTTGTTTCTGTATTGTTATCAATCACAGTTTATGATCAAACGCAGTAAAAATCCATCAAAATTCGATGTCATTGAAAACTTCAACTACACTTACCGTTTATGTTTTTTTAAATCAGCAAGAATTCTCGAAATATACTGATACAATTAACCCAAATGAACATATATGTATAGGATTTCGTTACCACAAGTTAAAAACCTCTTTTAAATTCTTTCATATGTAGATAAACTGTGTACAAGTATTTGGTTTGGGAGTTTGACTTTACCTCGGTCGTTGAAAACTTATTACAACAGGATAAATCAAAAAAATTATCAAGACATTTTGCTGGAACTTAACCCATCTGACAACAATTCATACACTTATTTTACTTGTATTTTCTCCCACATTTCAAATACTTTTGTTGACAATATCTGCAGTCAGCACAGCCCACTTCAGAGCAATTTTGGCTATATCTCCTCGATTCAGTTTCCAAACGTTCAAAAATAAAATTGCAAGGTTGTAAAAAAAAACCCAGATGATTCATAATCAAGAGTAAACAAATGTATCATTAGAACAATTCTGGTGCTTTAAGATTCATGTTTCATCATTTCCTTATCCAACTTTAAAATAGATAAATCAACAAAATACAACTTTGAAATACGACAACCAATTCCATTATGAGGCAACAGTCCGGTTCAGTATAAACAAAAAAATATGAACATCAACGCTGTCGTGAAACTAGCGTGGTTTTGCTTCAAACGGCTCAAACGTGACTGATTATAAGCCGAGACTGCTATCACACATGTGTTCAAGAACTTTCAGTTATAATTTACAAAATAATTAACTTAAAAATATTTGCCTACATATGATTCTTTATTGGGATCATATAAAGGTAAATTCTTGATAAGCTGAGACTACTATAACCAGAGATATATATCTCTGATATAACTTATAGTAAGCTCAGACAGTTGTCGGCTCAGTCTCTCTGAAAAGGGAAATATTCCATAATCCATATTGCTCATATCTACGGCTTCTGCCGATAGTTTTCTCATTGGCAACTATAACCAAACCTCCTTAGGTTTATAGATAAAATCAGTCATACAATTAACTATAAAACACAGGGAACTACGATTTCCTCGAAAACTCACAAAACACTGTGGTACCGCTGAAACAATACTAATCAGCTCAATTTTGAATTAGAGAGGCTAACAGTATATATCAGAGGAACATTCAATTTATTAGTCGAATAAAAACTGACATTGCCATGGCTAAAAAAGAAAGACCAACAGACAAACAATAATAGTTTATACACAAAACACAAAATGGAAAACTAAAGACTGGACAACACGAACCTCCACCAAAAACTATGGGTAATCTCATGGGCTCCGGAAGGGTAAGCAGATCCTCTACCAAGGAAACCATGCCAGGTAATACAAGACATGGAATATCGTATCAATTGGGAGATATCTACTCAGGCGCTGGAGTGTTGCTACATCATGAAAATGGAAAGGTCACCGCAATTGGGAAGCTGAAATCATCTTTTTTGTCGTAAAGTTTTGTCTTCAGCAAACCCTCATTGTCAATTTCTAGATATGAGTCAGACTTAACTGTATCTGTTGTGTCCTTCATCTCAGAGTCAAGTTCGATGGGATAGATGCGTTCTAATATAGCCGTCAAATTTCGAGAGAAAAGTTTATAGAGGGTATTGCTATCTTCTTTCCTGTATTTCTATGAAGTTCCTGTATGAGTTCAGCCCCGTATGAATCAAGTAACAAGTGCCGATCACAAGTGGGCAAGAAAGGGGACACAGTTTGTTCCCATGGGAATGCCGGTTTTTGTTGTTGTTGAAAAACACGTCCTCCAAATGTAACAAATATGTTGTCAATCAAGAAATCAAGTTTCTTGATAATGTTAAGATTTTTTTTGTTTGAATCTTTCTCAGAGTGAGTCTTATACAGACCCTTTTTACAAAGTAGGATTTATTCCTCCCTACAGTAAGACAAGATACTTTTATCTACGTGAGCAATTCCTTTTTATGAAACAAAGTAGGGCCAAATCCTTCTACAAATTTAGATGGATCATTCTTGTGCTTATTAAATACAAGATAATGTATCAATCCACGTATGAAATTTGAAATTTCCCGCGAAGAAATATTTGAACATCCAATCATAATACGTTATTTCTTAACTGCAAGATATGAGTAATGACCGGAAGGAAGACAAATAATTTTTCCGACCCAGACTGTGGACAAAATTGTTTTGATTTCTGTAATGGCAGAAAAGAATTAGCTTGTTGATAGCAATTTCTATCCAGCATACTTTAAGCAGTCATAGATGGAAAATATGCAACATTTGTCATATCACTGTAATGCATGAAGAGCAAAAAATCTGCGATACAAGGAAGTCACCGAAAGTGAAAAGGCAAATTATTTGTAGTTTTGGTCAGTATCAAATAACATAGGTTGCATTTACAAATAAATATAGGTCTATGTCAGAATGGAAGTCAATTGATAAATCCTACTTTTTGCTGTCTCCCATATGTAACTGTAAACAGAAGTTATTGTGTGTTGTTTTTAAATGCAGCCTTGTACTGACACTGTCAACTTGTAGTGTACAGTTACAAAACCCATTTTACAATGCAAATATTTTGAAATACAGTTTCATAGGTCAATACCATCAACTTATGGTTACTATATTGAAACTTATCCACACAAGGAAACTGATAAACAGTTGGGTGTACATTGTAAGATGGTACTAATGTAAGCGTACTTTCATTCCCCCATGTATTTTTTCCTGGTAACTGTTTTTCACTACAAAATATTAGATGTAAATAGTGTGAAACGTCGATCTTGATATTGATGTTTTGTTTATATAAGACCGGTTTATTGTTTACATAAATAAATGGGTTAAAAATAAAATAATTTAAAGGTTTTAAAAGCTCTTCAGAGCTTACATGTATGTATGTTTGTACTTGTAATGCTTATACTGACTCTAAATAAAGCTTTATGTCTTATGTCTTAAGGAACCAGTTTGATAAATCAGAGAAGAGCAAATACACAGAAAAACTTCAGCAATCAAATCAATATATATATTACATGTACACTTAGTGACAATTTTGAGGCATATGATTTTATAGAATTGCATTGAAAAGATATTTTAATCTTATTCGTTATTAAGCATTATTGTGTTATTGTGTGTTCAAAATGAGACCTTATTACTTCATCAATGTATGGATCTAAAGCATGAGGTATGAAATAACTAGTGCAATCAATCCTGTTTCAAAAACACTAGCGGGTAATTCCTTGGATGAAAACTCTCCACTTTTTATAAATCAGCTATGCAAGTTTCAAATACACTTTACACTATTAAGCCAGATTTTACATATATTTCCCCTTCAAAAAACCTTTTTAGAAGTTGAACCTTATAATGACTGGTGGATGTTTTACACTGGACCCAGATAGAAAATCCTAGTGAATTTTTGTTTTCTTCTTCTGGATGAAGTAGCAGAACTACACTGGTGGAATCAAACCACTGTTACACTCACACCAGTTGGGATATTTGTATTTTCCAGACAATAACTTGTGCTTGTATGGATCTCTCTGAAATTGTACCACAAGATCCTGTGACTAAAGGAAGACTGGGATTGAGTATGGGGGTACATGTATTTGCTCCAAACAGGCAGGAATTAGAGGCAAAAAAAGGGCCATTCAATGTCAAACTTTTTTTCTAGTTTCCAGTCAATAAATTAACTGTTTAAGTGTATGGATCTCCCCAAAATTGTACTACAAGGTTCAATACTTCAAAGGGAAGGCTTGGATTGAGTTTAGGGGATATTGCTCAAAAAAGGGGGGTGGGTCAAAAACTTTTCAAATTTCAAATTTTTTAAAAGTTCTAAGAAGAAACCTCCAATTGCACAGTATTGCCCAATAGATTTTTATGATCTTTGACAACATTTAATTTTTGTCAGAAAACTACATTATTTCAAAATTTGGTCACAATTCAAATTCAGACAGCTTCTAGCTTGAATATACATGTACATGTATATTGTTCCCAAATTTGCCCTTCATGTAACTGTTCTGGGGTTGACCTCTTGGGTCGTATCAGGCTGTGCTCAATGTAAAAGCATTTTGTTAAACTTGTCAAAGTCTTGAAAATAACTGATTGCTCAAGAAGTTAGTTGGTTTACAGCAGATTTAAAGTGTTTTTCATTATTGGCATTATTTATAAGAATTACTTAAATGTTTATCACAATATAATAATACAGTACATGTACCAAAACATGCAAAAAGGAGAAAAAGGATGATTTGGATTCACATCATTAAAAAAGCTAGGTTTTTGTTTTGCCTTGAAAGAGTCAAATTTCCAAAAGCAAGACATTCTGATAGGTATGCTGTTTCTGGCAGCAGTGTCAAAATTGTATTAGTTTATGATTTAGTCATGTAAGTCTAGTTTTAATCATGGAGTACGACTATTGGTAGGTCGTATTTTGTATGCAGTTGTATTAGCATGAGCACATCTCATTACCATGGATCTTATTGGGCCCTGTCCTCTCAGTAATGGTCTATTGACTTTGAAACCTTTCTTAGTTTACATATATCAATATGTTTATTGTTTATGGATAACCACTAGTGGTATGTCATATGATCAATGATATTAGGTGTGCAGTTGTATGAGCATTGGTATATCTCATTTCCATGGAGATTATTTGACCCCACCCCCTCAGTTATGGTACATGTATATTGACTTTGAAACTTTCTTTTGCTTTGTTCTTATGTACAGTTATTAGATTGTGATTAGGTCAGTTTAAGGGGAATTGTTAGACAGTGGTAGATCAATTATGACTGGTACATGTATTAGATTGTGATTAGGTCAGTTTAAGGGGAATTGTTAGACAGTGGTAGATCAATTATGACTGGTACATGTATTAGATTGTGATTAGGGCAGTTTAAGGGGAATTGTTAGACAGTGGTAGGTTAATTATGACTGGTACATGTATTAGATTGTGATTAGGGCAGTTTAAGGGGAATTGTTAGACAGTGGTAGGTTAACTATGACTGGTACATGTATTAGATTGTGATTAGGTCAGTTTAAGGGGAATTGTTAGACAGTGGTAGGTTAATTATGACTGGTACATGTATTAGATTGTGATTAGGTCAGTTTAAGGGGAATTGTTAGACAGTGGTAGGTCAATTATGACTGGTACATGTATTAGATTGTGATTAGGTCAGTTTAAGGGGAATTGTTAGACAGTGGTAGGTCAATTATGACTGGTACATGTATTAGATTGTGATTAGGTCAGTTTTAGGGGAATTGTTAGACAGTGGTAGGTTAATTATGACTGGTACATGTATTAGATTGTGATTAGGTCAGTTTAAGGGGAATTGTTAGACAGTGGTAGGTCAATTATGACTGGTACATGTATTAGATTGTGATTAGGGCAGTTTAAGGGGAATTGTTAGACAGTGGTAGGTTAATTATGACTGGTACATGTATTAGATTGTGATTAGGGCAGTTTAAGGGGAATTGTTAGACAGTGGTAGGTTAATTATGACTGGTACATGTATTAGATTGTGATTAGGGCAGTTTAAGGGGAATTGTTAGACAGTGGTAGATCAATTATGACTGGTACATGTATTAGATTGTGATTAGGGCAGTTTAAGGGGAATTGTTAGACAGTGGTAGGTCAATTATGACTGGTACATGTATTAGATTGTGATTAGGTCAGTTTTAGGGGAATTGTTAGACAGTGGTAGGTTAATTATGACTGGTACATGTATTAGATTGTGATTAGGTCAGTTTAAGGGGAATTGTTAGACAGTGGTAGGTTAATTATGACTGGTACATGTATTAGATTGTGATTAGGTCAGTTTAAGGGGAATTGTTAGACAGTGGTAGGTTAATTATGACTGGTACATGTATTAGATTGTGATTAGGTCAGTTTAAGGGGAATTGTTAGACAGTGGTAGATCAATTATGACTGGTACATGTATTAGATTGTGATTAGGGCAGTTTAAGGGGAATTGTTAGACAGTGGTAGGTTAATTATGACTGGTACATGTATTAGATTGTGATTAGGGCAGTTTAAGGGGAATTGTTAGACAGTGGTAGGTTAATTATGACTGGTACATGTATTAGATTGTGATTAGGTCAGTTTAAGGGGAATTGTTAGACAGTGGTAGGTCAATTATGACTGGTACATGTATTAGATTGTGATTAGGTCAGTTTAAGGGGAATTGTTAGACAGTGGTAGGTCAATTATGACTGGTACATGTATTAGATTGTGATTAGGTCAGTTTAAGGGGAATTGTTAGACAGTGGTAGGTCAATTATGACTGGTACATGTATGCAGTTGTATTTATCATTAGCACATCTCAGTTTCATGGAGAATATTTGGACCTCACCCCTCAGTCATGGTCTTGACTTTTAGCTTTTGCTTAGTTTACATGTATTAGGTAGCGTACATATAGTTTGTGTTTAGGTCAGTTTATGATGAACCACTAATGTTAAGTCATTGATATTTAGTATGCAAATGTACTTGCAAGTTTCATTTTCATGGAGATTAATAATATTATATACCGTAACCTTAAATCTCATTATGGTTCATTGACTTTGAAACCTTTTACATAGTTTTACTTCACAAGTTTTAAATGTTTGTGTAATAGGTTTGTTTAAAGGGAACGACTTATGAAAAGTAAATGGCATTTCATATGCAGTTGAATTAGCATTGGCACATCTGATTTCTATTGAGAATCAGATTGTTTAGCCCTGTATCTTCAGTCATGGTTCATTGACTTTGAATATTTGAATATCTTACATAAATGATATGTCAACAATTTATTTTGAAATATAATATGTGTATTTACAATGTAACATATATGCATACATGAATGTTTTGTAAAACTTACAAATTTCAAATTCCTTGAATTGACAAAGGCCACAATAAAAGTTGGGGGTTGGCGTTATTTATATAGATTAGACTTGGTTTTCAGTTTGAATGGTTTTACAGTAGTAATTTTTTAGGGCCCTGAGAATTATAGCCTGCGTTTTTTGTGTGAGCCAAGGCTCCTTGTTGAAGATTGTACTTTGACCTATAATAGTTTACTTTTATAAATTGTGACTTGGATGGAGAGTTGTTTCATTGGCACTCTTACTACATTTTCCTATAACTATATAGGAATTTTGAAAGATATTTTTTCCAAAGTTTAACTTTTATTCTTAAAATTATAACAATACTTGACAGTTGTTTTTTTCATGAACTTTTGACCACTTGTTAATTTCGAATTTTTAATCAAATGCCAGAAATGTTTGTAAGTGAAAATGAGTATTTAATGAATCTGACCATCATTCAGTAACCACAGATAACATGGATGAGATAAGCCTTAGAAAGCTTTTGTGATGATACATTCTTGAGGATTGACCTGTGTTCTGTCACTTTTATTATTTTTTTTTTAAAGTTAACTTTCATGTGCTAAGAAAAACAAATAGAGTTGTATGTGTTATGTAAACAAAAACTTCAGACTTGAGAGGAAAAGTAAACCAATTATCACACAAGAGGTATATATATGTATGATGTGTAAGATATGACTAGTTTTTAGTGTTGTCAATTTTATCAATGGGAAAAGTCAAAAGTTGCTAGTTTAGTGAAAAACTGTCATAGATTAAGATACTATTTGCTTTCTGTTTAACTGTAAGTTAGTATTTACATGATTTAATTGCTCTTGTCTTGTGTAAATAAGTTAACATTGTATATTAAATTCATAAATGTTTAAAAATCTTAAATACTTATTTGAATAGCATTTATACATAATGTACATGTATAATAAACAATATTTTTGTACGGTATACATAGGTTTACATGCTTGAATTGTTATAATGAAAATATTTACCATAAATAATTACGATTTATATGTATATACATGTAATCCATATATAGTCACCAATATTTGAAAGGGGTGTGGGAATTTGGGTTGGAGGCTAATTTCATATTACAATTTTAATGCCCAGGCCGCTAGCTATAGGCAAAGGAGTGGTTGAGTGTGACCCTTGTCTCTCCATCTGTACATATATTCATCCAACAATGAATTATTGTTCTTTAACATGAGTTTGCCTCAACCAAATGTATTGAATCTTATATATAAATACCAAGTATAGACTAATGTGCACCAAAATCTAAACAAGATAAAGAGAAAGAACAGTTCCTAATGGAATTCAACAGTATTGTGCATACGTTTTCTAGGATATAAATTCCAGGCTATAACGCACTTTTAACATTTGTTTAAAGTGTTTAGACATTAAGTGCTGTATGTTTTATATTGTGCTGTCTTGATTCTACTAAAGTTTTTATGTATTATATATCATAATGGGTTAAAAATATTTCGCTAAAATGGCCATTGACAATTTTAATTTTCCCTAAAATGGGTTCTACTTTGGCGCTACGTCTGATTTTTTTTGCTCAAATGTCCTATCAATGCGTTAAAATGTCCTCCAGCGCCTTCCATGGTGCACATTCTTTGAAAAATATATCAATATCTTTTGTTTGCAGTCTATATATATATATATATATATATATGTGTATCACTGTTTTGGTATAATACTAAAGTTACATTTTAAATTTTTGATCAGATAATAGGTCTGTGAATCATCCATTTCCTGTTGACAACTTATATATTTTGATTTTAACCTGGTCAGATGTACATGGTGTAGCTAAATTGATTTAAATCGTGTGATAATAGCCAGACTTATAAGTATAAAAGGCATGATCGTATTGTTTGCTCATGGAATGTTTAATCTGTTAAAAAATTGTTATTTGAATGAAATAATGAATTGATCAGACCACACCAACTCATATCATAAATGGAAATGTTCTTGTGGTTTGATTAATGGTATTAAAACTTTAGGGAGTTCTTCCTTTAACTTATTGTATTTATAACATGTACACTCTAAAACAAAAATCTACATAGATATGTTTCCTTCAAATAGGACCTACACATGTAGTAAAAAGGCCCTATCTACCAAATGCACAAACAAATTTATTATCAAATTGAATAAGTAACACTAATGTCTTAATATGATTTCTTCTAGGGAAGGAGCATATGTATTCTAAATTGTATTTCAACCAAGGTCATATTTAATATTTTTAAATGGTACATTGATTGTATGTGTTGCCGTTTCACCAATCTTGTCATAATGGCAGAATAATGTTTACTTGGCCTCACTTTTTTTCCTGCTAATTTCTGTTTTTAATTCAGAATTCTTTGTATGCTGATTGTTATTGTCTT
The DNA here is from genome assembly GCF_965363235.1 of Mytilus galloprovincialis. Classification (NCBI taxonomy): domain Eukaryota; kingdom Metazoa; phylum Mollusca; class Bivalvia; order Mytilida; family Mytilidae; genus Mytilus; species Mytilus galloprovincialis. Next base: position 77,660,992 of record NC_134841.1, on the reverse strand, counting down.
TCATATTTGTAAATATTCTAGTTTGAGTTGTTTCAGTCATTTTATAAGTTATAGACTACTAGGCTTTGAATTATTTTATAGCGAACCCTATGATAGTTTTCCATAGATTCACCTGCAAGTTACCTGTCGATTTAAACTTTTGGCAGTTCTATTGTCCCATCTAACAAATACAACAGGTATTGTTCTCTGTATAGTTTATTCACCAGGACCTTTAAATTTCTTCTAGGAGAAATATATCACTCATTGATTAATATACCTGAACAAAAAATTGAACTGTCAATGATGAAAAAATACTTATACCAATACTAAGAAAGGACTCACAAAACTGCATGTGGTGTTGTATTTATTCAATACCAAAAACTCGTTTTTAATGTGTTCAATATTAATAATGATTTGAAAATTAAAAGTTGATTTCTGATCAAATATTCAATAAATATTTTTGTGTGTTTGATAAATAAAATTTTGAATATTATTATTTTTAAATTAAGGTCTTCATAAACATAGTCTATAAATTAACAACAAAAAAAACATGCAAATTCATTGGAAAATACTAAAAAATGTGTCTAAAATAAACTTTTTATTATTAAATCAGATTTTATATTGAACAGATTGAAAATATATTAATGATATATTGAATAAATACAATATTGCATACAGTTTATGTGAGTTTATAGAAGTATTTCAATAAAAAACAGATAATTTTTTTGTCAGGTAAATTAATCAATGAGTGATATATTTCTCCTAGAAGAAATTTAAAGGTCCTGGTGAATGAACTATACAGAGAACAATACCTGTTGTATTTGTTAGATGGGACAATAGAACTTACAAAAGTTTAAATCGACAGGTAACTTGCAGGTGAATCTATTGAAAACTATCATAGGATTCGCAATAAAAACATTTTGGTTAATTGACATGTGGATAAATGTTTTAAAAATATTGACTTGTTTAGAATGATGTCCTAAATACAAGACTTGAATTAAATGCATGGTTGCTTTGAAAATACTGCTGCTAGTTACTGGTACCAGTCTTGTATGACAACTCCAGTTTCCGGTGCATGTCAAAACATGGAGGGAAACAAAATAGTCCATTTTTTTCTGAATTTTTTTCTGGACTCATTTTTTTCTGTTTGATTATAGGTTTATGCTGTATTGAAACATATATATAGATTTAAAAAAAATACTGCATCTTTTTGGGAATATCAATCCAGGAAAGTGGAAGGATATCATGTTGATTGGAAGTGGTGCGGCTTAGTAAAAATAGCAAACAGAAAGTAGAAAAAAAATGTTTTGACTTCAGGATTACATAACTTTTTATTCTTCGTGGCATGACCCACTTTTTTTTTCGATTAATTCACAATTTCATATAAGTACATACATGATATGAACATGAAATTTTTTTTCTATGTAGCATTTTTTATTTTTTTATTTTCAAAGATCAGCTGTTTAACCTGTAAGCCTATGGAGCAGTCAATTACAAGACTGCAACCTACTGATCATTTTTAAGAGAGTAAGAAAAATACTAATTTCCTCATACATGCTGGGAAACTGATCATAACATTATAAGGTCAAATACTCTGAAGGATAATATTGTCTAAATTATTGATAACATAGACTTTGCCCTGTTTAAATTTTTTATATATATATTTATTGTTTGAAAAATGAGATGTGAAGATATAAGCTGTGAAAGATTACCTAAATCTGGGTCACATATGACAGCAAGTCAAGTTTTATAACAATAAGAAAAATGTACATACTTCCTTAAACCTCCATATCCTTCTTACTCAGTGTAAAATATGTACATACTTTGTGTGTTGTATAAAATACTGGTAAGTTTTACAATTATTTTCTCAATGTATATTCTATGAAATAGATTGTTGTAAATCTGCAGATTTTGAAGGAGGAATTATACTATAATAGTAGTACTTTGTAATTCAAAACAAATTTGAATACAGGTATTGTAGTTGAATTGTGCAGCTGTTTATTTTAAATGTATAATGTTTTACACATACACAAAATGTATAGTCTTTTAAAAAAAAGATGAAACACGATTTTGACATTCAGCATATTTTTGCCAATTGTATGCATGAGCTATATATCTAGATCTGTGTACTAATGAATTCATTCATTATAAGGATGTTAAGTTTCTTTGAGGAGGGTACAGATTAAAATTACAAGATGGCCGAAACTACTTCCTATTGAATGATTGATTGCAATTGATTGTTAGTTAATGTCCAGTGGCAAATGTTTCATGCAAAATCAGGATGAGAACAAATCTACAATACATACAATAGAAGTATTAGGGGCTTATTGGATGAAATTTGGACTGCTTGCAAAAACCCCTTGTGGTAATATTAGATAGGAACATTATTTTTGCCTACTGTAACAGCCTACCTATGGACCCACTTCCTAAGAAAAATCAAATGAGATTGAATCCATTTAGTTAAGTGTATGTCATGTTTGTAGAGGCACGTTTAAATGTAGGGACATTTAGGTAAATTAACACAATCAATTGGCAACTTGTTCCCTTGGAAAATCTACTTTTTTTGTCGTGTCTTCTTGTTAAAAAAGATGTACTTAAAAGTTATTTTAAAATGATACAGCCCACAGGACAAAAAAAAGGCAGAAGACACCAAAGATAACTTTAAGATTTCAAGTTTAATTTTTAAGTCTTTTAATTTTTTTTAATTTATTAAATAGTAACTCTAGGAGACTAGTTTTGTTTAATAGGTTTTGTAGTTAAAATTCCTAGAATTATTACCAAATAATAAAATTGAGAATGGAAATGGGGAATGTGTCAAAGAGAGAACGACCCGACCAAATAAAAAACAACAGCAGAGGGTCACCAACAGGTCTTCAATGTAGCGAGAAATTCCCGCACCCGGAGGCGTCCTTCAGCTGGCCCCTAAACAAATATATACTAGTCCAGTAATAATGAACGCCATACTAATTTCCAAATTGTACACAAGAAACTAAAATTAAAATAATACAAGACTTACAAATGTTGTTTATTTTTGTCTTACCTGAAATTAAACTACTTTAATGGCAAAAAAATTTACAAGCATGACTTTACATTTCATGTTTTCCAAAAAATTAATACATCTCATGTTTAATAAAGAAGTGATATTCAACTAGGTGAAATACTATTTGTAACATAATACAGTGAACAGTTACATACACGTACATGTAGAAAGAAGTACCTGTACACCCAGATTTGACAAGATAAACAATACACATACATACCAAGATGTCATAAGATATCAACATAATCCAGTAATAATTTATTTCTCTGTCCAGATCTCATACTGACCCTCCTAATCATATTCCTTATCTTATTAACTGCCAGGGGAGATTTTTTAATTGGAAGTTTAGTTTATGACTTATCAATTGAGTTGTTGGCTGTTGCACTCCAAAATATTTTTACAAAATGATATTCTTGTGGATTTAAGTGATGGAGGTCACCAGTATTTGAAAATAGTTTATGGCTTTATTAATTGGATTACTGATAACAAAAAACTATTTTTTTCTTGGATGCTAGTGACTAAGATACATGTTCATGTAGCTGTCTAAACAAAGGTCAGTCATTTTTGTGCTAAAATTCATGCGGATGATGGATTATTAGAGCAGTATATTCTTATTAGTGATGGCATGTACAAGTTCATAGAAATGAGAAGTCTTTTGATTTGATTCTAGGAAGTTTGGTATATAGGTGGTGTAAATTTGTGTTCACTTGTATAGTAATTATACTTGTAGAAGTTTTATTTAGATTTTTTGGTTTCAAAAAAGGTGTCAATTTTAAGGCTTACGTTTACATTTCACGTGTTTGCAATACATACAGCTGACCCAAACAGCTGACCATCAAATACATGTAGGTCCATTCAAGACATCCATAAGCTCTTAGTTTAAATTTACAATAACTTGTAAGACAGTGAGACTTTCAGCATATTTGAACTTTTTGAGAATGGAAGTTTAAGTAATGATGTGAGATTACTTAAAATATTGATGCCCCCTCCATGATCCAGTGATCCATGATCACCCTTGGATTTCTAGCCTCACTCTTGATTTTATCAGAAAAACCCTTGAGTTTTGAGATAGTATGTCACTTAGAAAAATAATTTGAACAAGTATAATTTTGAAAGACTATTATTAACATCTAAATTGATTGTGAAAGTGAAAAATGACTTGCCTACCATGTACATGTAGGTAAGAAAGATTCTACCTAAAACTAGTATTATTAAGTTTTAATTTTTTGGGGGCCATAGAACAAAGATACATACATTTTTGTAAATAGATATGTATGCATTTCTATTTTTAAAAGAAAGTACTGTCACTAATCAAAGGTATACAATTTCTGTTTAAAAGTATCTGGCTCATCCTTTAACATTTTTATGAGCTCAGAGAGTGCTGTCATCTCATTTATATATGTACATTTAAAACTTAAAGTATTAACCTGTTGTAAATGATACATGTATTACTGATTCTTAAAGGATTTAAAACTGGAAGGAAACAGTTTTTCTTCTTCCTGTCCATTATGTTTAAAAAACTTAATGAACAACCTTTTACAGAAAATTATTAAAACAAAATCTACCTCATTGGTTTTAAAACATTTTAAAGTTTATTTCCTGCAATAGCTGTCTGGTATTTTAAATTTTTCTTCAGTTTAATTATATTTCTAGGTATATTCAAGTCTTTTAATTGGGTTAGCCAAGTGCATTTTTGTTAAATACAGCACAACCCAAGAAGATGTAAGTACTCTCTGACGACATTCATAAACAACTTATGACTTTTAAATATCTAACTTGAAAACTGTCAGTTTATATATAGCCCTTTCAAATATCAGTTGTATCATGTGCTTTTGTTTTTTCATTGCAGGTTGACTAACTGTAACCATGCCAGAAGAAGTGTTATCTCCCTTGTTCCCGTTTTCTCTATTTCCTGCTACATTATCAATAACTTAAATATATATATTCTATATATATAAGGCATTCTGGAATACAAAATGGCGGCTTCAAAGAAGGGAAGTGTTAGGATTGTCCGTCGGATGAGTATGGAAACATACATGGTCCGTGTTTTTGCAGGACAGCTGAGCACAGACGAGTATACTTCAATTGAAGCTGAGAAGACCTCATGTTCTGCAGATATTGTAGCAGCAGCGTGCCTTAAACTAAGACTAGGAGATCCTAAAAATTATGAATTAGCTGAAGTGTTCTCCTCCTCTGGTCAACTATGTAAGGAACGTAGATTAGAGCCAACAGAAACACCTGTCAGAATACAACTCATGTGGCCAAAAATTACGAATAGTGCAATCGATAGAACTTCTGGATTAACTGGTTATAGATTTTACATAAGGAAAAAAGATCTTGAAATCCCCGATCGGACGTTGTCATGGAGGGAATGTTCACAAGAATTAAATGCAATAGAAACCTTTTTAACTAGCTTTCTACAACAAGTAACTTGTAACAAGGAATATTCAGATCTGTGCAACCTTCCTGATCTAAATGAGAGAACATTGTTAGACAACGTCAAATCACGATTTCAGAATTCAAATATCTATACATATGTAGGATCTATATTAATAGCAGTGAACCCATTTAAATTTTTCCCAATTTACAATCCTAAATATGTTAAAATGTATCAGAATAAACGTTTAGGGGAACTGCCCCCTCACATCTTTGCAATAGCAGACACAGCATTCTATACTATGTTACGGAAACGCAAAAATCAGTGTATAGTAATATCTGGTGAATCGGGATCTGGCAAAACTGAAACAAACAATTTATTATTACATCATTTGACAGCCTTAAGTCAGAAAGGAGCTCATGGCAGTGGAGTTGAACAGACTATTCTTGGTGCAGGGCCTGTTTTAGAGGTTTGTATTTTGTTACCAGTATAATATGTTCATGAATGTGGTATCCTCTATGATGATAGGACACTTTTTTGATGTATTAAGATACAGGGATAACTGCCTTATCACATTGGAATCCCATTGAAATGAATGGTACATGTATACTACATGTATTAGAATTACTTATTTATATACACCATTTTGAATAATAGTGCAGAACTGTATAATTACTCCCTGTAACTAGTAAGTCATGCTGGTTGGTTGTTGTTACATATTATACCCACCTTTGTTTTTTATTCATAAAAACACATGGATGGATTTTTGAATGAAAACAGTTCTTGTTCCTCATTTCATATTGATTTTATACATGTAGAAAAGATTCACTCACTCCAGAGGATGTTAACTTTTTATACACCACTTCAAATATTATCAACTGAATTGAACTGATAAAACATTCATTGAACAAATTTCCCTCTGAAAAAAAGTGAAATAATCAGTTGATATTTCTAAACAATAACTCTGAAAGAAAACCTGAAAGATATTGCACAGAAGTACAACAGAAAAACCAAGCTCTAAGACACAACTTCTCTCCATCCCCTCGGCCCTCATTACAGACAAACAAAGACAAACAACAGCAATTACAATTCAGTTTATACAAGTACTGAAGTAGAGTTTGTGATATTTTAATTGAAAGCCTTTAGGTAATACAATATACTTTATCTAATAGTACCATTATCTTGCATACATGTACATGTACAATGTATGTATATCAGCTTTTATTTAAGGAAATCCCTAGTTTTTATCTTAAGGTAGCACAATACAAAGATTTTTTCACTCCCAATCAGACAAATTTAAACTGATGTAATTCATTTGATCCTTCTTTATATTTTATAAATGAGGTACCAACAGAAAGAAGAAAGATTAATCTTTCAAATTGTGATAATTTCATTATGATATAATTATTACATAATTAATTATTATGTAATTAGTTGCTATATTGTGATGTCCACACTTGAATGAATTTAGCGTCTTTGTTCTTCATAGCATCCCAAAATATTTTATAGATTCTTGTACAACACAGCTTGACCTCCAAAACTGTGTCTCAGATTTCTAAAAACATCAATAGAACAAATTTTATACCCAATTGAATTTAGTGGTCTCTTATGAATTGATGTTGCAAACTTCGTTGAAGATTTATGAGAGAATGAAATACAATAGGAAAAATCTGAGACACAGTTTTGGAGGTCAAACTGTGTTGTGCAAGAATCTATAAAATACTTTGGGATGCTATGAATAACAAAGAAGCTAAATTCATTCAAATATGGACATCACAATATGGCAAGTAATTACATAACAATTAATTATGTAATAATTATGTCATAATGAAATTATCACAATTTGAAAGATTAATCTTTCTTCTTTCATTTGGTACCTCATTTATAAAATTTAAAGAAAGATGAGTGGAATTACATCAGTTTAAAGATGTCTGATTGGGGATGAAAAATCTTTGTATTGTGCTACCTTAAAAGATTGAAAATCACTTTAGCAAAGTAAATACACATATCCTCAAGGTTTATTTGCATACAAGTTACTCACACAACACATTTTACTTTTACTAAAGTCAGCTAACTGAAAGGAAGTTATCTTTTCCTATCACCAAATCTATTTCCTCTTTCAAAGTTAGGCTAATTATGTTTTAATGTGATTTACATTGTATGTATGTTTTTAAGGAGACCATCAGATAAAAAAAAGTCATGTACCTCGTGTAATGATCTGAAATGAAGAATGATTTAATAGTACATGTACATGTATGTATGGATAACTGTGGAAATGCATAAGAAAAATTATGAACTGAAAAAACTTGCATATTTTTTTTTAACTATATCAATTTTTTCCTTATTTGCCATAACAAATGTATAACTTAAGTCATGTAAGTGCAAGGATTGAAAAGTAGATACACTGTACTAGATTATCCTGTATTAGATTTTTGTTTCTTTGCACATAGTAGAATTAGAGGAGATGTTGGGTATAAGCATGATAAGTTTATGAGACAGCAACCCAACCACACACAAAAACATCCAAAAGAATTTAAAGATATCAATCAACCAATAAATTTTATTTTGAAAGTTTATACATTGCACATTGTATAGCAAAAAAGAGGTAATTCAAGGGATTAGAGATATTGAGGTAGAATAAGAAATTTGGCAATTCTACAATATATTAATTCATTCTTTTTGAGAATGAGTCTTTTTACTGGATGATTGTCAGACTGGGTTGCCAGAAAAAACTATGTACATGTATTTTCATAAAAAAGTAGATAGTCATGGGAGCAATGCATTAAAAAGTAAAGTTTTGCAAATTTACATTTGGTACCTTCCAATTATTACTATTAACTTATTTTAGTTTTAAAAAAAAAATTAATGAATACATGTACATGTATTGACATATCATCAAAGTATTAGAAATGTATGATAAACAAATAATCACCTGTCTATATGTGGGAGTCTGTCATTTAAATCTAAACCTATAATTGTATATGACTGACCTATGTAAACAAGAGTAGAGAGATTTGTAAGTTTATTTGGAACATAGGTTGATCTCTGCAAATCAGATGTTATGAGGTTGCATACATTACAGTTGTCCATCAACATGATCAAAGTTTTGAAATATCTTTATTTAAAAAAAAACATCTTTATAAAATTATCATGATTATGTAGGTCCTATAGCTATGTTACAACTTTTAAGTACATGTACTTCATGCACAGACTATCAAAGAAGTGATGGTACATGCTTACTAATACATAAAAAATAACATTGCAGTTCAATACTAGTCAGAGATTGCTCTGATGTCTGACGGCATGTTTAGCAGACTGGTGGCAACTGTGACGAAATAACACACTGGTGCACTTAATTCCATTAAACTTTAATAAATTCCTTGGGTCAATTAGTCTTTGAAATCTGATAGTATCTTCTTTTCAACTGGAAAAAAATGTCAAAAGTAGATAGAAATCTCAGAAACAAGTAGTTGTAAAACAGTAAAATATGCACACTGGTATTTAAATCTAATGGATGTGAAATAATAACAAATTCATAATTTCACACCTGAGTTCTTTACATTTATTAACAACATGTCATAAGTGATAAATAAAAGTAGACATAATCCATGGTTAACAAATGCTGTGTGTATAATGGTATTCAGGGCATCTGTTTATATGAATTTCTTATTGCTAGAATAGTGAAAAATGATGTCCTGTTTACCTGTAGGCCATATAATTAGATGTTGTCAAAACAATAAGGTTATATTGTAGATTGTACAGGTTACAAATTTTACCTGTCTCATACTTGAAATTTTAGTACATTGCACATTTACAAAGTACAAATGTAGTTTACAAATTTACATGTGCATTGAACAAATGTAAAAAGGTCTAAACTGCAAGTCATGACTCAGCTATATCACATCAGCAAGTAACTTGAAAATTTCCCCTTTTTAAATTTCAAAATTGGAAATTTCCATATTAAGAAGATGTAAATTTAGGGTAACTCAAAGACAATTTAAGAATTAGGGTTTGGTATTCATCCTTTATGCAGCTTTCTGGTTATGATATTCATAATGCATGCTTTGTCCCTTAAGCTTAGGGTTCTGCATTGAAAGGAATAGTCTGTGTGCAATAGCTGCATGTCTTTTCAGAAACTTGCAGGAATCTCTTGAATTTCAATGTCTTGGTTCTGTAACATGAATGTGTCCTGCAACTGGACATCACATTATTGTTATCTAGGTGAGGTGTGGTTTTTACCAAGGACTGGACCCTCCCAAACACATACTCAGCTGCTTTATGCATACCTTAACCCTATAGCTAGCTATTTAAAAGAAATTTTCTTAAAGGTTGTGTTTTCAATAATTATTTACCCAGATGTTACAATTTTAAGACTGAAGATGTAACATCAAAGGCTATGTTGATCAGGATGTTATCATAAGTTACTGAGAGAGGACTGGTCATGTATATATAGATTCCAAATGATCAATGCAGACTCCTTTAGCTTTTAAGTTTGTATTTTTGTTGCATTATTGTAAATACATAAACTTTGATTGTATTTATCTATCATTTGTATCTGCTAGTCATTGAAGATTTAAATAAATAAATGGAAATAAACCCACACAGTTTTTTAAAACATGGTAAAATAAGTATCTTTAAATTGGGGGGGAAAATTCAACAAATTTACATGTTTATTCAAAATGTATTTTATTCTCATTGAATCATTGATGCATATATATACACCTTACATATTGATAGTCACAAATTCAGTTAATTTATGCATGATGTGTACATGGAAAATCGGATTTGATTCAAATATGATATGTTATTGATTCCCTTGGGGTATCGGAAACTGTTTGTGGTGTATTGATTTGGGTTAGTGTAATTCTACAAAGTGCTTTAACATAGAGGTCTAGTTTCATTGAAATGTCAAAGTGAATTGATAAAAAGATCATATTTGGTCCAAAATTTTAGTGTACATGTATACTAATTATGAAAGTGTAATTGTTTTAATACTTTTAAATTAACATCACTGCAAAGCAACATTACACGTTCAAAGAAAAATTGCTGCAAAAGCAACGTAGCGTTTACAGAAAAATGGCTGCAAAATCAGTTTGGGCATGAGAAATAAACATGATAAGAATACAGTTTTACATGAATATGAAGTAAATTTTTAAAAGATATTCCAATTAGTAAATTGATGGTAATTTTATATATTTGTCCAAAGGAGTTTATCATTTTTAAAAGATCTTTGTATGGCATTCAAAAAGTAGGCTGTGGTTTATATTCAATAATCAGAACTTTATTAATGAAATATGATATACATGTACATAGTATCCAAATTCAAAGTGGTTTATGTTAGAAAAAACCAATATACAAAATCTTCAAAAAATCAGTAGCAGATCCAGGGGGGGGGGGGGGGGGGGGCAGAGGTTGGACCCTCCCCTTTTTTGGGGGATGATCAAATTCAATGTATTTGAATGGGGACATATGGTTAAAAAAAAACCTTTTCTCCTGGGTAAGGAACCATCCCTTTTAAAGATGGCTGAGTCCTCCCCTGAACAATCATGATCATGATATTACATTAAAGGATAATAGGAAATAACACAAATATTGATAAGTACAGGAGACCCAACCTCTAATACAGGACTGAAAAGTCAAATATACACAGTGATACAGAGACAATGACACATCGGTGCCATGGTTCAGATAGCCTGACTTGAGGTTTTAACTAGCTAAGAATTTTTTTCTCTGAATTTTTTAAAAGAAAATAAAATGTCAATGTATATGCTTAAAAAGGCAGCTTGTACCAAAATTGGCAAACATTTAAGATGCTAGTTCAGTATTGATTCAGTGACATGTCATTTTATGATATCAGTGCTGACAGTGAAATATGACTATAGGATACAGAGGCTATTACGGTAAAGATCTGTGTCATGTCATTGTTTATCTTAACATTACACATTAAATTCTGATTTGTGTATTGGGTGAATTTGCATAAATCAAAATAAAATAAACTATTTGAAGTTCTCTCACATGATGGTCATTTCGTGTTTACATCTGTTCAACTTGTGTCCTTTTGAAATTTTGAGAATGAAATCTCGGAAACTGAAAAATATTATATCCATGTGGAAAAGTTCTTCCAGGGAAAGAACAAATTTTGTTTTCATTGATTTTTAACCCTTTTGAAGGTTTTATGGATGAAATTTGGATATATTTGTGTTTGTTTTGTGGATTTTTGCTTGTTAGTGTGTGTGTATTAGTGACTATTTCAGTAAAGAAGGTGAGATTGGAAACAACAGTTTCAGTATGTAATAACTTTTAAGTATGTGGAAATTTTGCTTAATTTCTCTCTCCTAGAAATTCTGAAAAGAACACACTTTGCATATATGAGGCAGGACTCGGTTGGTGATTGAAAATTTGAAATTATTAAGTGTTTAAAAATTACATGAACTAAGTATCTTCCATTCATTTGAAAAAATACACATTCATTGAAAATTTGCTCAAGTAGGAGATTTTTAAAGTTTTTTCTGGTTAAATCATGGAATATGATTGTCTAAATTGTTCTTATTTTGACAAAATCAATAAGAGTTCAGATACAATTCAAATGTAGAAGTCTTGAATACTTGTATGTGCTTCCTCATTTTTAGGACATTCTTCATATTATTTTTATATTTATTTCTTCAGGTAAACATAGTTATAACTATAGTCTATATGCTGCATTACTGTTTACTTCTATATGTATATTTATATGAGGCCTGAGTGATGTGTTGAAGATTTATCCCTGCCACTTGGGGACTTGGCCTAGCTAGTCGCTTTCCTCTTGTCACTATATGCTTTAAAAAGTTTCTCCACTGCCAAAGTATTCTTTAGAGGCCCTAGTGGTCACAGCAGTTTCTTTCTTCAACAACAATTCTTGAATTTTACCAAGTTGATGAAATAGCAGTTATATTAGTGTTTTGTGGTTTATCTATCTATCAAATTCATTAAAAATCAGTACCAAACAAATATTAAAGAATCCACAGTCCTTGTGGATCAGGTCTGAGGAGTATATATTCATACAACATTGAAAACACAAAATATAGTGGGAAGTTGTGAAGTAAAATGTGTTTTGTCAAGTTAGGCAGTAATACATTAGTACCTGTTTGCTACATGTACATAACATGGGGTTCAAAAATATAATCTGTGAACTCACTTTCTAACAAAAAAACATAGTTACAGAAAACCTAACTCTGCGATGTCAGGAAGCAAAGTAACCCAAATAAAAAGTAACATAACCAGACTTTGGCTAACATTGTATTTGAATTTATTTCAGGCTTTTGGTAATGCTAAGACAGTACACAATAATAACTCCAGCAGATTTGGCAAGTTTGTACAAGTCAATTACAAAGAAAATGGAATGGTTCATGGGTAGGTATATTTGTACTAAGGATTTTATTTCATAATCAATAATATATGTACATATATGCTTATATTTCAACTTACATGATATTTTATAGTGCACAAATTTATAAATTTTTATTTATTTGTATACATTACAAAACAAAAATAGAACAAAATGTTTTTCTTCACTGAAAAATGTACTAGAGTTTTAGAGTTGCTCCAAGTTTGAGGTGAATTTTTACATTGTTGGTAAACAAAATAAATTCTGCAAGCTCACAATCAATCCAAAATTTTGTAGTGGGGACTAAATTATTCGGTTATATATAATTGAATCTGTGTGTATTCATGTTCATTCTTAACATTTTGTGGAAGAGATAGTCAAATATCATATGGTTTGGGTGGGGGTGTTTGGACCACAAATGGAATTGTATAAAAAAATGTCTGATAATATATAATAGAGATTTGTATAGATCAGGATACCAGTATTTGCCACGGTGTACCCTATTATCAAGCAGATTAATTATGTAACTAAAACAATGTGCAACATAGGAGGTTAGACAACTTACATGTTCAAACTTTAGAAAAACAACGATAAGGTTAGCTCATTGTCTAATTATACATTTTAAGGTATCTTTTTTTGCATTCATACTCTGTGTGATTTTTCTTTAAGGAAGAGTTTACCTTTACGAGGATGTTGTAAGACATAACATCCTTACTATGGATAATCTCGTTGTGTAAACTTTAAATTTGCATGTTAAAATCACAATTATGTACACTTTGTAAACCTTAAATTTATATGTAAACTATCTGCAAATAATGTTTCAAATGACAAAAAAAAAAGGTCAGATTGACAATAAAATCATTAAATGTATGAAAAAATGTAGAACAGGTTTACAGGAAGAAAGTAGTGTAAAATCTCTGTGTATCCTTATCCATGTTATCCCTGTTGTTTAAGGTTATTTGGTGAGGAAAATAAATTTGATTGTTTTTAGAAGTTTTACAGAAATCAGTAGTATAAACAATACAAATAAATCACTTTATTAATGTATTAGAAATTTAAAAAAAACCCCACTGTATGTCAATTAATTTGAGATAATTTATATGTTTTAGTACATGAGGGGGATGTATGACAAAGCATTAAGTAAACTTGATGATTCAGTGCACAGTGGTTTCAACTTTGTCAGGGAATTGGTGTACCAGTTTTCTCAAAGAATTGAAAGAGTCTTTATTCACAAAAGTGCATTAAAACTTTAGGGATCAATACAAATCATGAATATGGTCTTTCAGTCTATAATGGGTATTTGTACAATAGTTTTAAACCATTGTTTTTATGTAACAGGATTAGTACATATAACTTTGATTCATTTATTTTCATACTTTCCAATTTTTGTGAAAACTTAGTTGTTAGGTTGTTATTTTTGTTTTAAATTCTAGAAATATTAATTTTGTTTGAAGTTGTATGGTTAACTTTACTCCTAAAATCCATGAGAAATTATTAGTACCCTGCACAGCCTGCAGAAAGAATTCCTAAATCTCATATTGCATCAATATCTTTGTGTTGGTTTATTGCCAAACTTGAAAACTATAAGTTATCAGAGATTTATACTGCTTTATTTTTTTGCAAATTTTTCTTTTGAAAAACAAAAGCTGGCTGGGGTAAATAAAATTATAATTTAAAGGAGGGATAAAGAAGAACACTATTACCAAAAAAACAAACAAAATTTTATTAAACACATAACTGAAGATAAAGCAACATCAGAGCAAAAACTCTGAAAAATGCCAAAATTTATTTTTACTTCAGTTAAGTTGTTGTCATCTCTTATCCAATTTTTTTTTTTTAATTCTGACATCATATTAAAAGATAATTTTTGTTTTTATGACCAACCGAAGGGAATTATGTTTTCCGGTCTCTTTTTGTCTGTCTGTTTGTCTGTCTGTCCTGCTTCAGGTTAAAGTTTTTTGGTCAAGGTAGTTTTGATGAAGTTGAAGTCCAATCGAATTGAAGGTAGTACATACATGTGTTGAATTGTGTTCCCCATGATAAGATCTTTCTTGTTTTAATGACAAATTAAAGTTTTGACCACAATTTCCACTTAACTTAGAAAATGATAATGCAAGTGGGACATCTGTGTACTCTGGCCACATTCTTGTTTCAAAGTAGGGATAAGAAAAGAGAAGTAAAAAGGTTGAATAATCCATAAGACATTATATAAACTTGATAAAATTGATTGATCCAGTGGCAAATATTACATATTCAGGATGATAAAATGCTGAGAAACAACAGCATGTTTGTTTGGTGTCTATTAATGCACCTTTTTTTTAATGAATTAAGTCTTTCCAAATTACATTACTGTAACTAAGTCAATGCTTCATCTTTTACAGGGCAATTGTGGAGAAATATCTTTTGGAAAAATCACGAATCGTCAGTCAAGCAAAAAATGAAAGGTAAGTTGGTATCCAATACTGAAGGAATTTATAGTTTCATATCCTTCATTAATGCAAAGAAAAAAATTACGTTGACAATTACTTTAAAAAAAATGTTCTTAAAAGTTTATTGAAACTACATTATCTTTTAGTAAAATAAATCACTAAAATAAGAAAGAATAGTTTTATTTTGTCAAAAATATGGCAAAAAATTATATATCAACATGGAAATTCATATGCATGCAGCTGTATCATGAAAATTCACACACAAAAAAAACCCAACATTTTATTTAGTACCTTTGATCATGGTCATAATTTGTTACAAACACGTATTTCAAAGACAAAATTCAGCATTTGTTTGATTTGAAATGTATCTGGATTAGCTTCAAATTTTTTTTAACTGTATACATCATTACATGTCAGTATGAAGTATTTATTATTATTATTTGACTGACACAAAAGCCACAGAATGCAATACAGTGATTACAATCTGACAGTGACGTGGTACCACTGTTTGCATACAGCTTTATATTTAAGGCAGAATACCTAGATGCTTCATACCTTGTATACAGATACTTATGTTACAATGTTTCTGTCTGTCATATGTTCATTGTCGTTGACCTCATGTTCATGGTTCAGTGACTGTTCTGACTGTTACACAAATGATACAGCTATAGTTCTCTTGTATATCTTTACCATAAAATGGTAATATGCTTTTAATCAGTTAATAAGAATTTGGTTATTTTTTATTTTTTTCTTATAAATGAGATTATAATATAATATAAAAATTAACCTAAAGTGAAATAATTTGTATAAATTCTAGGCTCTTTACTAAACTGAACAGTCAAAATACGGTGTTTTTGTTGTAGAAATTACCATGTGTTCTATTATCTCCTGGCTGGATCTGATGAAGAAGAGAGAGAAACATTACATCTACTGGAGCCACAGGATTATACTTATTTGAAACAGGTTAGTTCAAATTGGATTGCTGATCATTTGATATTTTCCACCGTATTGTTAACTTCAGGCTAGAAAGTAAAATTTAAAAAAGATGGTACCAAATCATACCATATTCAACAACTTTCTCTAATTGGTCATTTTGAATCAATTATGTAAATATTTACGTGTTCATGATGTCATAGTTACAGCAGAATATATCATACTTTTCTTTTGTCAATAGAATTAACACAATTTTGATAGAAAAAAAATGCAATACATTTAATTCAATTTTTGTCAGACCGAAGTAAAAAACAACAAAAACAACACTTGTGTAAATAAATGTATCTTAGATTTCACAATCTGGCATTTTAAAATACAATATAGTATATTATTTACAGAGATTCTGATAATGAGAAAAAAATATATGAAAGTTTGACATGTTTGAATTACAAGTAGGGTATGCTTAGCACAACAGCTATAAGATCTTGTTCTCTTATGGGCTTATTACTTTTCTGTAGCAACTTGAGGCATTTAAACCAATGTTTTCTATTGTAGAGTGAATGTTTTCTATTGTAGAGTGAATGTTTTCTATTGTAGAGTGAATGTTTTATATTGGATGGTTTTGAAGAAGAAAGAGTAGATGAAAAATATGAATTTGAAAGGTTAAAACAATCTATGGAAATGGTGGGATTTTCAGCAGTTACACAGAAAAGGTAATTTTACTTGTCCTAAAAAAGTAAACATCACAAATTTACCTCTAAAATCTCTGACAAAAAAACAAGACATGATAAAAAACATTGTCAATTTAACAAATGAAAAAAATACTTAGCTTTTTTAAACATGTGTGTAATGGATATAAAATAGCTTTTTCTTGCCTGGGTTGTAATATTTTTAATTAATGAATATTTTTATTTTCAGAATATTTTCTGTGTTATCAGCTGTTCTTTTGCTTGGAAATGTAGAGTTCAAAAAGGTGAGAAAATTCCCATCCAGATAATGAGAGATTTTAGTAACTCTTTACCAGTAGTCAGCACGTTTTGTGCTGACATGAATTATCATTGATATGGTTATATTTATGAATTAACTGTTTACAAAATTTAAAACTTTTGAAATACTAAGGCTTTTCTACCTCAGGCATAGATTACCTTAATCTCCTGGCAAAACTTTTAGGAATTTTGGTCTTCAATGCTCTTCAAATTCATACTTTATTTGGCCTTTTTAACTTTTTTGGATTCGAGCATCACTGATGAGTCTTTTGTAGACGAAACGCGTGCCTGGCGTATATACAAAATTTAGTCCTGGTATCTATGATGAGTTTATTTAATGTAAAGTGTATGGTTCATTTATATATTAAATCTATAATTGTTTTCATTACACTGTTATTATTGTAGCATCTTATTTTGTTGGCCTGCAACATTTCTTAGTCGTGAGAATGGACTGTTGGCATTTATTCAGAATTCACAGTATTCTCTTTATAAATGTATTGAGAGTTCTTCCATTTAAACAAACTTTTTTTCAATGACATTTATACATTTTGCATGTTATGCATAAGGAAGCTCGCTTGTCATGTTTTGACAATTGGGTCAAATTTTCGAAATTCTCTGGTTTTAAACATCTGAATGCCTTAACAAATTTTGCCCGGTGACCCCAATTTTCCTTTATAAAATTCTTTTACATGTATAATGATAAACTGTCTGTTAGTCTCTTATAAAATTTTTATTATTTTTTAAAAGTTTATTATTTTGAAACTGAGAAGCCAACTCCCTTAATCTCTATGTTAATTATGCAATAAAAACTTATGAAATTTCTTTTTTCATTATAGAAAGGTGATCAACATCATGATGAATCTGTCACAGTGAAAACAGAATCTGTCGTACAAATTATTTCAAGTCTCCTAAAGGTAAATAGTCATTATAGAAGTTACAGTAAAAATAGTTTTACCCGCTATATTTAATCATAGTATACCAACTTTATTAGCTATAATTTCATAATTGGTTTACATAACATAAGAATAATAAGATGCAGTATGGTTGCCAATGAGACAATTCTCCACCAGAGACCTGGCCTCACGGTCATAAAACTTTCGAGCATGATTTTTGTACTCAGACTCGAAAATCAACCAATCAAATTGCTGGATTTCATGTTTTGAGCATGATTTTTGTACTCCGAGCACTGAGCAAAGTTTTATGCCTTCCAGGCCAGATGACATAGAAATAAGCAACTATAGGTCATCCTACAGTCTTCAAAATTAAGCAAAACCAATGCTGCTTAGTAAGTTATAAAAGGCATGGAAATGACAAATGTAAAACTATTCGTACGAGAAAACAACAACTGCCTGATTGATGTACAAAACAAAAAACAAATATGATATACAGCAACAAACAACAACCACTGAATTACAGGCTTTTGACTAGGTAATTCATTTTGGCATTTCATTTACTTTTGATTTTAACGACTAAAGTATTATAACCAGAATACATTTCTGTAACCTGATTTGTGATCTGTAACTTTGTGAGCTAATCCTGTTTAAAAAACTTCTTACTCAATTTCCTATTGAAATTGTTTCTATTTTCAGGTCAAGGAGAAGACATTAGTAGATGCCTTGACCCAGAAAAGAGCTACAGCAGGAGATGAGACAGTGGTCATGAATTATAAAATGGAGGATGTAAGTGTTTATCATCAGGAGTAACTACAGGCTTTTATTTTCATTGCTCCAAAACACTAATTTCAACATTTCAACATGATTATATTTTGGAGATCATATTTTTATTATTGATGAAACTGAAATTAGTGAATCACAGATTTGTTTTAAAAAAAAAAGTAATAAATTAGATTGACAAGCATATATTTAGAAAAGTATTTGTTTGTCACATATAAGTTAAACTACACTAAACAAATTGATATCATCTGCCTGGTTTTCAAACAAGTAATTCATATCTTCTCAAATAGTTATAGAAAGAATACGACTTCTAATTGAAATTGTAACCTCTTATTGAAAAATTCATAAAAGACATGAACATTTGTATTGCTTTCTAATAATAGGTGATACTTAATATCTGATTTCAGGCAATAGCTACCAGAGATGCCATGGCAAAATGTTTGTATGGTGCCCTGTTTGACTGGATTGTTCTGAAAGTGAACCAGGCTCTGTTAGCAAAACGACATCACAGTGATCATCAGGTAAAAAAGGAATTGTAAACAAATTATCATAATCTTTAGGATTAAATGAGTAGCTTAAGTAGTTTAGATTAATTTTGAATAAGTAAAACATAAATATCAGTGAAATAATTTGTAAAATAAGTACCATGGTAATTTTTTCCATGTTCAAAAGATTGGTTATTCTTTTATGGGGTTTTCTTGCATTTTGTTATACACCATCCTTCAGAATTTGAAATTCCCTTTCCTCTATAAGTCCCTATCCTACATAATTCACTACCATTGTTTTCCAGTCAATCCCACGTCTGAAAACAAAATGAAATGAAAATACTGTAATATTAATATAATGAGCTCATTTGAATAAAGAGATTCTTAATTTTTCTGTAAAAGAGAATACAGGTCATGCATGCTTTCAGGACAGCCAATATTGTTAAAAAATCTGAGCATAGTTTGTTTATATCAAATTAGAAATATAAAGATACAGTACAAAAAAACTATATATATTTCTGGTTTCAGTATACAGGCCCAACTTATAAAGTAGTGAGTTCAATTTCTGTTGTATGTTAAAACAACAAATTATTTATAAATAGCACATTTCACTGAGGGTTTTCATAAACTCATGGTAGCAAAGAAACACACTTCATGCACTAAAATTGAATGGAAAAGAAACTTAGTAGTGTTGTCATTGTCTTTAATGTCTGTCCTGCAAAAATGCATGTTTGTAAAGATTTTAACATCACATTTGTAAATATGAGAGCATTTTTTTATTTAGTAATAGACTTTTTAATTTCATTATTACTTTCCAAAGAAATTTTGGAAAAGACTTTTGAATTTTTTGATGGCTGTTTCATTTTTGCATACTTTGGGTCTAGGGAAGGTACTTGCAAAATGGGGTAGAGGGACAAATTTTGATTTTGGGTCCATTAAGCCTTCTCTTTAATGTAACTTCTATTTAACTTTTGGTAGAGGTATCTTCTCTACTTTTCATGTTAACTAAAATCTTGTACAAGTTGAAAGGTATATGTAGATGCCCTTCGGATACATTGGGAATTGTTTTCAGAACATCCAATTTGATCTCAAAAAGAAACTTTTAAAAAAAAGTGTTTTCTATGGTTTAAAAAGTTCTCTATATTGATTTACTATGGTACTATGAATACTTTTTCAGACTAGAAAAGTGAGTATAAGGCACACCTTCTATTCATACATCTTTCTCTTAGTATATGCATATTATGCATATACCATGCATTGCCAGGCAATATTTGTGGGTCTTATGTTATAAGAAGGAAATTCTGTTAAAACTGCATTTAACTTTTACCAGCTTTGGTGAATTAAAATGAGAGATTTTTGATAAAAAATTAATAATAAATTAATTAATTTAGGTATTTTTGTTAAGAAAAAAATAGAGAACTGATAATTAATATCTGCTTCACAGCACTCAACAACTTTTTTTAGTTGATTGAAAAAGAAAATAATGTCAGCCATGTAGTTGTGAAGAAAAATATAGAACTGAAGAAGGCTGATGGCCGAACGTCTCAAAAATTGGTTTATTGTTACAATAATATAAAGTATGTTCCCTATTGGAATTTTAAAACAAGAACTTTTTTTAGTACAAATGTTTTACTTCTTACAATATTTTGTTGCAAGTTATCAGTTTTGTTAAATTTTATCTAGACCTGTTTAAAATGTGTAGATGTTGCAAGACAAGAAGTCAAAGGTCAAGACATTTAAGTTTCTGTTGTAGAATCTGATTTACTTTGTTTATAAGAACTCAAGCGTAAAATGAAATTTGTTTTCACTGGAATATATGCTTATTTATGGTTATTGTTTAAAACTTAGATTTTCAGTGAATTATTATTCTTATTCCTCTTCAATTTGAAATAAAAATATATCCATTTTCTTTATATAATCTTTGTTATACCCATTATTTATTGAATGTATGAAAAAGTATATTGTTATTCTTTTAATAAATACATATGTATATATGTGTTCCTATCTTCAGTTTTACACCTATCAAAATTCCAAGATCTTTTTTTTTTATTATTGGTGAAACTGAAATTAGTGAATCAATAATAATTGAATCACAGATTTGTTTAAAAAAAAAAGTATTAAATTAGATTGACAAACATATATTTAGAAAAGTATTTTTTTTGTCACATGTAAGTTAAACTACACTAAACAAATTGATATCATCTGCCTGGTTTTCAAACAAGTAATTCATAGCTTCTCAAATAGTTATAGAAAGAATACCACTTCTAATTGATTTTATTTTACTACTGTGTAAAACTTTTTATGTGTATACATACCTGGTACAAGTTATTATCCCAATACATGTAGATGGTTTTTGATATGACATAATTTCAGTTAGAGTTACTTCACTTGACTCTATGTTTAAGGTGAAAATGGATGATTTTCTTATTTTGTTCACTAAAATAAAAACATATAATACAATCAAGTCTGTACTAAATCGTAGTGATGAATTATTAAAAGAAAGCTGAAAAAAATTTAAAAGTGTTTAGAAATAAACCTTCTTAGTTTAGAAATCTGTAGAACAAGCTGAATTTGATTGATTTATGAACAAATCCATACAATACTGATGTTTACAACATATTGTAATTGTAAGAGCGGAAATCTAGTGAAAACAAATTTTACAACATTCAGATACCATACTCAATGTTCTGTACTACAAATGGGTGGAAGTTGGCAGATTTTTTTGTTTCAATGTCTTAGAAATTTTCATTTTAATCTTTTTTAATTAAGAAAATGAAAAGATGTTTGAAAAACAGTTATTATTCAATAATCACTTGTATATGATATAAGGAGATACACATATTAACCTAGATACACACATTTTACACTAGTGAAACTCTAGATGCAAGCATTTCCAAAACTTGTTCATTACGACTTGAGCTTTATACATTTAATGCTTAGGCTAAATTAAAAAAAAAAAAGAAGGTCTTTACTTCTAAAATAAAACTTTAAGGTAGATGCTTTGGCAATAACCATGTGCATTATTAAGGAAAGCCAGATGAATAGGAAATTATGTGTATGTGTGTGTTTGATTGAGAGCATGCATTTTATGTGTGATGTATTTTTTATTTTCAAATTTACAGTACAACCATTATTGAAATTTAAATCAGAAAGATTTGCATGAGATACACAGAAAATCTATATGTTGCATTGTGAAGTTTTTGTAATTGTCGAAAACAATTTATTCTTAAAACATGTATATAAAAATTTGAAATGCAATTTAGATACCTAATATTTACCAAACACCAGCAAATTTAAGCTATAACATGCCTTTTTTTTCAAGGAATGTAGGTTTTTAAAATATTTTTTATGTTAACATTTATTCCTCAACAGAAATTTACTAAATAATTAATGTAGAAAAAGTAACTGCTTACACTAAAACACATTCACAATTACTGGAAATTTTGGTTTGTAGTCATTTTTACTCAAATCTTGCCTTTTAAAAGTTAGGACATACCTTGAAAATGAAATATGTATGTGAGGTTAACATCTATCAACTCCAACTTTGTGTAACTTGAGTGCATTAAGTTTTTTTTTGTTTTTACACCTAAATTATTTTTAAGTAGCAGTTGATAAGATACTTGGAAGAAAACTATGAAAGGTTTCTAGTGTAATTGCATACCTTTTTTTTATTGATTGTTGTGTCGCCTTATAGCAAAGCTGAAATTATACTTAAGGGATCACTTTGGTTTTCTTGTTTTATCATCCTTGATATGTCTTGGGTCATCATACTTGACACACTTTGTTATTCCCAACTCCGTGAAAATGGCTTGACAGAATTCAGCCTATTCAAATTTTTATGCAGAATACAAGTTATGTACCTGTTTTTTTACATTTTTGATATGAATGATTCTCAAACCAAAACATGGACTTCATTATTTCTGCTAGTATCATTTGGAGACGAAAGCTGATACACATTTCCCATTTAAAACATACACATTTTTATAATCACAGATTCAATTCATAGATTTAGAAAAAAATGTAAATTTTTACTACGTATGAAAAGGACTAATATTATAAATTTTGTTGAATATTTATGCATGATTTTTGCCCTCCCTATAATAGTAATAAATTCATGGTTTATTTCTGATAATAATAAATAATCATGAAAAATAGCGAAATGAAATAGAAAAAACATACATATATAGACTCGAAATTATGAGAAATTGTGAAAAGAATGTGAATGTTTTGGAGAAATTTTGCTTGAATGACAAGTTTATGTTTTATCTCTATTTTGTGAATTAATGGTAATTAAAATAAAATTAAGCTCTCAATATTTTTCTCTTTGTACTGGAAATAGGTTTACATGTTACTTCACATTATATGCACAAATGGAAACTAATTTTCTCTAGATATTGCAGTCCATGAATTCATACTATTCTAACAATAATTATGTCTTATTTCAGGGTAATTCTATAGGAGTATTAGATATTTTTGGATTTGAAGATTTCACCAAGAACAGTTTTGAACAGTTCTGTATAAACTACGCCAATGAACATTTGCAGTATTACTTCAATCAACATATCTTCAAATTTGAACAGGTTAGTTTGCACTGTAGTCATATAGGTTCTTATATATTTACGATGGACCCTTAGTGACCTAATGGTCTAAGTAGTCAAACTACTGTATCACTAGCCAGTCAACACTGGGGTTGTCAGTTCAACCTGCATAGTACCAGTGCACTCGACTCCAGTCTTAATTGACTAGGATTGTCATTTGCCCTACCAAAGCTTGTTGGTTCTCTCACGGTACTCCAGCTTCCTCCACCAATAAAAACAAGACTGCCACAAAAGTGGAAAGTGGCGTTAAACAACAATCAATCTATATACATACTTTGATCACTGACTGTGATACACCTTATTGTAATACTTGGTGAAATTTGAAAGACAAAAAACCAACAAAGTTTGGGTTTATCATTATAAGGATTAAACATGTTATGTAAGAGAGTACAATGGATTTATTATTGTTCGAGGGATTCCAATTTTCATGGATTTCATGGCTATTTCAAACTTAAGTCCAACAAGGTACAAATTTGCTATAGGCTTGAATGCCGAATCAGGCCAAACCAGAAAATCAATCATCCATGAAAGAGTTTCCTTAATCCCTGAAAATGGGCACACACAAAAATAAATGAATACACAGTAAATACACTTAGGTTAGTTTATGATAAGGCTGAAAGGGTTAGTTTAGCATTTGGCCGACTAGATGAAATATGTGTGGGGTTCGTCAATAACTACATTAAATAAGTCCATACCATTTTAAAGAAAAATCTGACAATATATGTGTTTATGACTTTCAGGAGGAATACAAAAAAGAAGGAATTCAGTGGAAGAATATTGAGTTTATAGACAATACTGGATGTTTAGAATTATTTTCTAAGAGAGGAACTGGACTTTTCCCTCTCTTAGATGAAGAGTGCAAGTTAGTATTTTATGAAATGATAATTTGGAAATTTAGGAAAATTTCATAACAGCTGAAGCTCTCATTTATAAACCTTTAGGTCCTAATTACCTGTAAGTGGTAGTTATGTAAGACTCAGCTTCTGTTTTACGGAAGGGTAAATTTACTTTTTGTACTCAAGCTCAATACTGTTTAGGAGTACTGTTTTACAGAAAACCTTATATATATTTAAAAAATATTGAAACTAACAATATTCAAGTAATTGGCATGTACAAAGGAAAAGATATAAAGTGCAGTTGAAAAATAAGTTAAGGAACAAAATTCAAGAAGTTTTTGAAATACTTAAAGCTTGTTCATTATTTTCATTAAATATTTAATTCCATTCATAGAATTAATGATAACATAAATTACACATATATATGCAACCTCAACACTTATAAGTGTGAGAATAAAATACATAATGAGATAATATAAAGAAAATCATGACAACATTATTTTGTTTCTTTCAGTTTTCCTGGTGCTACGAATACTTCTTTACTGACTAAATTTAATCACCACAACAAAAGTTACACATATTATCAAGTACCACAACTCAAAGAAGAAGCTTTCTTTATTGTACATTATGCTGGCAAAGTCAAATATCAAATCAAGGTATAGTATCTACTTATGAAATTAATTTATCTGTGACAATGATACAATTTTGACATTATAGAATTTCAGCTTTGTAATTGGCATAATTAATAGGTTTTGAATCTTAACCTATACAATATGCTTGTATTTTTATTCCTCGGTCAGGGCTAGCTATTTTAGATTTGGTCAAGATAACAAAGTTTGCCCCTAAATTTGTTCTCTCAGATATGGCAACAAAGGTTGGCACTATCAGTATGGGATAACCACCTGAAGAGACAATTTTATAAATTCATTTACATTTTCACTGTACCAAGATGATTTTGACACCCACTCAGAGTTAAGATTTCAAGTTTCCTTCCCTAGGTGCCATGTTTATTTTTATGGAAAAAAACCTTGGTAATTTAAAATAGTTTTATTAGAATAAGCCAACTAAAATTAATTAGTAGATTTTCATCCAAACTTTGAAAAAATTGGGGCGGGTAGGAGGATTTTATTTTTTATATTTTATTTCATATGAAACCCTCTTGTGACATGTTTTTGATATATGCAAGTGTTTAGTTTTAGTTTAGGTTAGTTTAAACATTTATTTATAGTGAATTAATTGGGAAACAAGTTATTGCAACTTATATTAATCCCTTTTCACTTTGCGGTTGCTACCTTGTAGCGGCAATAGCCTACTCTTTTTCAAAATCTTAAAGGGTGTCTTTAACTTGCAATACATATGGCTCTCTCTTTGCACGTGTCAGCCATTTATCGTGCCCTTCTGACAGACTACCAATTACCATTGTTTCTCAAGACCATAATTGCAAATAGTGTCAAGGGAGAGCAGAAAATTCACTCCCCAAGTATGCAAGTGTAATAATAAGCTTATACCATGTATATGCATACATGTATAAAAAATAAAAAAAAATAAAATTCTGAAATATCTCTGATTGGCAACCACTGTTCTACATGTAATTGCCGCCTTAGAGATCTATTTATTGTAAACAGAAAAAAAATGGAGATATGTTCTCTTCAGTTGGACTATCTTCATGTACACCTTATTTATTTTGCTTTCTAAGCAATGGTTTATAGTCCCCATAAAATGAAAATAATGTGCGTTGGTATGCATCACAAGTATTTAGTCCAAATAATTATGACATCTTAAAAGGCTATTATATTTTATTGCTTTGACACCTTATAAACAGCTTAGCCTTTCAAGAAGTCATAATTATTTGAAATACACAAGTATAATGAGTACTGAATAAAATGAGATTTGACGTCATAATTATTTGGAATACACAAGTATATTAAATTAGTACTGAATAAAATGAGTTTTAACTCGGTGTTGGAAAAAATACGATTGGTGCTTATGCAAGATGCAAATATAATAACAATGAAAATAAACATGAACTTAACAAAAAAGAAGTTGTTTAATAAATCTATTAAAGGTATTGGGACAGAGGGTGTTTTCTGTTTGTCATATAAAAAACCCTCAATATAGATCATAAATGTAACCAGTTCATGCTTGTATCAGTTTCTTTATTCAGTCATCTTTTGTGTAACTATGTGTTCCACAATTCTTGTGCTTTGGAAAATTTACTGACAGAAAGTCATTGCCTAAATAAGAATATCAACGGTTTTCTAATCACAGAAATTTGTGACTGCATACCGTGATTTGCGTTCTTGAACACCACGTGTAACTCGTAACCGGAAATATTTCATGCCCTTGTTGTAATCAATCTCTATTCTTGGTAGATGATATTGTCATCGTAGAGCAGCAGAATGTGTCTACTCATAATCATTAAATTATTAGATATTTCGAAGAAATACAAAAACCGAAATAATAATTTATTGATTTTGCAGGATTTCCGAGAGAAAAATGGAGACCAGATCAGACCAGAAATAGTGAGTGTATTGAAGAGCAGTTCACTCACATTTGTTAGAGAAGTCATGGGTAAGTTAAAATCCTTCAAAAAAAGGTATTTTATTTATAACATATGCCTTATGAGGTAATCCGAGTCTAAAGCTTGACAAATCAATGGCAGTGCTTACTTGCTTTTAATTACAAAGCATCTTTGAAACATACAATGTCACATTAACATAAACAAACAGAGCGCAAGAGTGTTTTGTCTTAAAAATTAAAGATTTTGAGATGATCACATAACAAATATGTTTCATAGCAGTTCTTCTGTGTGAATGATTTGTATAAAACGACTTCATAATAGTTGAAGCCATCAGACGTTTTAGCAGCCAGCAATGAAATAAGACAATACTAAGTGAATAAACAATCCTAAGACTAAATGAAAGATACAACAGTCTTCAAAAAATTACACAGAAACTTATGAATGACCACACTAAGCCCCCCTCCCCCCCTTTCTAAAAAACAAACAAAACAAACAAAAAAACACAGGATAAACTTAGCTGTCGAATACAATGATGATATACCACAATTTTTTTAGTTTAGTAGTGAAATTATGCTATTGAAATTATGCTATTGAAAAATTGAGAATAAAGATCAGTTTTTTCATAACTGAATTTTACTCCCAATTTCTAGAGCAGTTTTTATTTTTGAAAATACATCTAACATTTTACAAAAATACATTAATTAGGTTAGGCCATTGCCACTGACACATTTCTTTTATAGTGAAATGAATATATTCAGTAGTTTGTTTGAATGTCAGACTGGACATTGTTTAGAATTTTTCATGTGCATTTTTTTCAGGAATTGACCCTGTTGCCTTACTACGATGGTCTATAATTAGAACATTGATAAGAAGTGTGTTTGCCTTTACTGCTGCAGGGGATAGATACAGAACTTCTAATAGTAAATATTGTTAAATTTCTTTACCTTAAGGTAGTTCAACTATGCATCACGATGAAAGGGCTATATGAGTCAATGTCTTATTAATGCTAAAAAATTAAATATGTCAGATTAGTATGAATTTTATGCCTAGATTTATTTGTCTTTCCTCTGATTTTTAAAAGATTCAAATATCTTCTAGCAAATTAAAGTAAAAAAAATTGCGAAATTAAAGTTTTGGTCATGAAATGACAAATTGTTAATTTCACTGAGTGAGTGAAAGCAGAAGATGGGTATGAATAGAATATTTATAAGAAATATTTTGTTTGTATAGGTAGATGCTGTTGCAAATTACCTAGTAAGTTTTATGCATGAACTCAATAATTTCCAATCTATAAATAATAATGAAAATTCTTCAAAATATTTTTTAACTAGTTTTATTGTACTCTTAGTAATTTAGTATTTTAATGACTACTGAATACTTGTTTACATGTAGTATTAACACAACTTAAATATGGTCATCTTACAAAATTAATATTTTGGTGAAAAATAATATCTTATACTACCCACTTGTTCTCTTTTTTTTTTAACTTATTGGTAATGGAACTTCTATTGCCTAAGAGTCATTATTCTCATATATAATATGCAATGTTTATTTAAGGAGGAGTTTATATAATTGGGGGATACATCCAAATTTGCATACAATCAATTTGTGGAACGGATCCATGAATGATTATAATACATGTCAAAGACCTTGAAATGACTGCATTTGTTGCTTCAATTTGATATTTCTTGATACCTGTCCACAGAAAATTGTTTGAAGAATACATATAATTGCTATTATCTTTTCTGTTTCATTGACATCAAATTTAGATGGGATCACCAGACTATTATTTTTCAGTTTAAAATCAATGAACCTCAATTTGACAGATTCATATTGCAAAGTTGAACATGTTTCAAATGAAATTTGTTTATCCATTCTTTATTTTAGATTTAAGGATAAATACCAATTCACAGAGAAGAGGATCTGATTATTCCCTTCCAGATTCTCTCATACCAAGTGAAAATTTGCTCAGGTAGGACGTGTTCAATTAAACGTGTCACATAGAGTTGCATTCATTTCTTCATTATATTTGTAAACTTTGAATATATTCTTTGTAAGTCTGTATATATCACTTTTATCACTTAAGTTTTTGTATTTTTTTTTCTCTTAGTAATTCATGTAATTGTATTACAGCTCACATACTCATTTCACAGATCACTGATAAAATATGATTTTAGCTTTTTTTCACTTTTAGAAAAGTTAAGTATCTTTCTCCCTGTCCATCCTACTGTAAATAGAAATGTGTATACAGTTTACTTCAATTTGAAAGAAAACTGGACACCTTGCTTTTGTCCATTTTTTAAGTATGTAGATTGTGTATATAAGTCTAAGAGTGCTTTTCACTGTTTGGATAAAAGCTCAATGTTTCTCCTGCCGTATGAGTTACGGGTTGTCTGTACCAGATTTTGGTATGAATAAGTTGCACCTGCATATGGAAATTAACAATATAATATCCACCAGTAATACAAAATTGTCAGTTTAGATGAATTTGAGGGAATACTTTACAGGATTGAAAAAAATAAAATTTAAGAATAAGTGTTACAGCTTTATGAAAAACTAAATTAAATGCAAAAACTATAAAATCAGTATTACAGTCTGTGTTAAGACTTCAACATACTATGTAATTAATGTATTAACTTTGGTTAATCTTTGTTCCTTAACATCTCAACATGGGAATAACAAGTTTATTTAAAAGGTTGAACATTTAAATATCATATTGTCTTCATCATTCTTTTTATGACATGATGCCATATGTTTATCAATTACTGAAAATAATTAATGATACACCTTTTGACAAAATTTACTTTCTTTGTGCTGAAAACAATATGAGAAAATTGTCTAAATGTAAGAAGGGTTCAATGGAAAAGCAGTTCACAAATGAGACGATCCTTTTATAATTCTTTGTCTTGCAATTGTGTTTAACTTGATACATTAATTTGTATTCAAGCAGGTTATTCTTTTCATTTTCTTTAATGTTTTTTTACAGCAGTGTGTTTATTTTTCTGCTTTATAAGTAAAAGTCATAATCAAATATTTATTGTGACTTACTTAATTATATTTCTTTACCCTCATGTATTTCCTCCTTAGTTCAGCCAACAAATTACCAAAAATGAAGATATCCATCATCATTTTATTTATTCTTTTTAATTAAAAATGAAATAAAGTTAAATTATCTTTCAATAGATGATTTAACAATGAAGAATTTCCAATGAAATACCATTTATTTTCACATTGGTAACTTTTGTACTTTAAAGATTTGTGAAGATAGCTAAGACTGCTAGTGTTTTAAGGAAAATTCAGTAAGTTGAAATGTTGTTATAAAATTGTTTTCCGATGCATGAAGTGGTATTTGGATGGCTGTGGGAACAATGTTGTAGGTTCTGGTTCATATCTACTTGTGATTCTGAGCATTGTTTTGTGGATTTATAGATATACTGGAATTTTCATACAATTTTCCTTTCGCCTGCATTTGTGATGCAGGTTGTCTAGTCTTGATGTTTTCTTTGACTTTGGGATCCCATAGTGCCATACTTTAGTTAAGATAATTTCCAGCCAATTTTATTTTGGGACTTGGTGAATACCATATGTATTTTAATTTTAATTACCATATGGGTTTTAAGTTTTGTATTTTTGTTAAATTATTTTTGTTATTTTATCAGTATTTTTACAATAAAAATTAGCAATAGACATATTTTATAAGCTCACAATTTGCTGGGGATAATGGTCAGAATTCCAATGATCCTGAAACTTGGGAAAAGTCGTGTATTTTTATTTTTTTTTAACAAAATAAACCATGGAATTTTGAATTATGATGAGATTCAAGTGCTGTGAAAACTCATGTTCAGTTCAATCTAATTTATGAATGGGTTAAACATAGTTAGAAATTAAAAACTTGCAAAAAAAAAAACCATAACACATAACACGTGACTAAATTTTGGAATTGATTTTTGCTGCTTTAAAAAAGATATGAAGTATAAAACAAAACAAACTGCTTATATTTAGCTTGTCAGAATTATTTTACCACCCACCCACCCACCCACTAAAAACTAATTTCTCATCATGATAAACGTGAATTTTATGTTAAATTGTGCATCAGTGGATCAAATCAGAATAGCCCACTTCTAGTTTCCTCTTTCAGTAATCCATTGAACAAATTATTGAGTTAGAGTCACCTAATTTATCTTCTGTCTCTCTCTCTCTCTCTCTCTCTCTCTCTCTCTCTCTCTCTCTTCAAACTTTCCTGTTTCCTTTTCTGGTTCACAAGATACCGCCCCTTTAGCACAGCAACAAGTTATTTACAACGATAAGGTCTACTGTAGTTAACTGTTCATATAGAAATAAATGTGTACATTCATTAATGTGAATCATAAAAAAATAACTGAAATAGAAAATCAATCAGTAGGATTGCAATAGATTTTATTTGAATATGAGTGATTAGAATTCAAATTATAAGTTTAAGCTTATACTTTCAGAACCCATTTGCATTAATGAATCTGTCAACATTCATTTCTTTATTTACAGCCTTTGTTTCTTGATTTCATTATGATGTTCTCGTACATTCTCTATATATGTAATGTAATAGTGTTGTATAAATGTGCTTTATTGATTTAGAATGTTCATGTATGTATAATATTGCTCTTTGATTGCTAAAGTTTTGTTATGTAAATGTTTCATAAATTATAAATTCTTGCTTTATTTCAAAATACAATAAAACCTTGTTCTGACAAATAAACATTTTTACTTGTGCAGCATTTGAATAGAGCTTTATGATTGACATGATTTGATCAAAACATAGGAATTTTTCTTAATTTCAATGAAAATCTTTGCTATTGGGACTACCTAACTGTGAAATTGCAACCTTATCTAGACTGTGGTATTGCAAAAATACTGTTTATTTTTAACCAGGACAAGGTTTTATTAATATTTCTGTTTGTTTTTTGCATCATGTTGTCTTTTCCTCTTTTAATTTGCATTACTTTATCTGTATAGTGCACGAAGCAAATCTCCAATGCATGATAAATCTGCATGTAATAATACAAAGGAAGACAGCGGTTGCTTTGATCCAGATGATGACGATGCTTTCTTAGACAACGATCAAAGTGGAAAAATTTGTCTTACAAGCCCAGGATTGTCAAAAGACGAAAATATTCTCATGCGTAAAGCCGAGAGAATTTTAAAGTATGTTTATGATAATCGTCGAATGTTGAAGAAATTATCGTAGGAATAAAAAACATATACACACAAGATATTAATTAAGCAGAGAAAATAAGTATATATGCATTTCTGAAAAATAATAATCATAATAAGTTTTCCGTGCTTGAAATGATGGCTTTCAACTGCATGTGATATTATGGATTAAAAGAAACATGAAAATTTATTAACATTTAGAATCAATTCCAAAAAATTCTTACTTGATAAAGCATGATGCAGTATGGTTCCTAATAAAGCTTTCTGACACAATTTCCTAACAAATGAAAAAAAAAATACTGACACTGGAGCATACATGTTTAGTTATTACTTCAAAGATATTAGATATTATAATTATTCGCTTTCCATTGCTCTGTTACAGGAAAAACAAGTCATTCCGACCAAAGTCAAAGCCACCTACAGTAAGTTTTTGTATGCTTTATTTGTAGATATGTTTTCATTGGGCTCTAAATAAATTTACATAATTATGGTGACCTTAGATAGAAAAATGAAAATTATACATTGTGTTTTTTTTTGCATGATGATTTATTTTATACAAGATTGAGGAAAAATGTTACAATTAATTTTTTTTAACAATCTTATTAGACATGTTGAGTAGCTGTTCATTATCCAAAATTTGATATTGACTGTTATATATTTCTGGTTTTGATGTAGACTAAAAGTGTCTATAGGTTGCATTTTTGTAAATAATGACAATGCATTTTCCAATAGGAACTCCCTTTACGGCTAAAACTGTACCACTTTTACTATGAAGTTTTGAAAAAATCATATCCTAGAATGGAAAATTCATATGCACTACTATTTTTTTCAAAGGTCAAAATATAGGATTGTGCGGCATATTTTCAACGTTTATATGCCCCGAACTTCTAGGAGTTTAAACTAACACTAATTTTTTTTAACTATTCCTACCTCGACTAGGGTTACCATAGATTTCAATATAAACAATATGAACATGTATATTTTCTGGTAACTTTCCCAAGTTGTGTCTGAGATGTAATCTACAGATTAGAACTGGGAACATGTATGTAAGCAAAAATAATTTTCTATGAATATTCTAAATCTCCTCATAAGAGGCGTGGTTTGAGAAACAGCTGTATTTACAAAGTGCAACCTATACTCTTAATCACTTATTTGTGTGCTGTTTGAAAACCATGTTAAAAATTTGATATCAGATAATTTACACCGTAAATCATAAAAAAGATAATAGCTATTTCCTTGCATTCAGTTCAGTAAAGAAATACTTTATGTCGACCATGGTTTACTAGGTCTAAACAAGATTATTAGGGAAGGATTTACATTTTGCAAATAAATAATTTCTCTTGGCTGCCAGGAATTATTACTTCATTTACTAGGACAGCTCAGAACATTTGCTCAAATAGAGGACTATGAAAGACTTATTTGATGGCTTTATTTTTCAGATGCTTAGTGACATAAAAACTCTAA
This sequence comes from Mytilus galloprovincialis, assembly GCF_965363235.1. Classification (NCBI taxonomy): domain Eukaryota; kingdom Metazoa; phylum Mollusca; class Bivalvia; order Mytilida; family Mytilidae; genus Mytilus; species Mytilus galloprovincialis. Next base: position 77,627,121 of record NC_134841.1, on the reverse strand, counting down.
AAGATATAGCCCGTCGTACTATGTATGGTAGTGGTAGAGATCCATCTAAGAAACAGAAATCCAGTGTCAGTGCTCAATTCCAATGGTCTTTAAATAGACTGATGTCAACACTACAACAAGCTAACCCATTCTTCATCAGATGTATAAAATCTAATGCTGACAAGGTAAGGAACTGACAAGAAATTTAGAATGGTCTTCCCTTAAACAATGAGTGGTCCCCAATTATCCATGAATCTCTTTTGAAATACTGAGTTGATTCCTTCATGTAATATATATCTTTTATTTGATAAAATGACTTACTTTTGTTGTAACAACAAAGTCTCAAAGACCTAATAGTTAATTAAGGTAAGTTAAATGCTAGTTTCATTTGGTTGCCTCAAAAGTACTTGCACAAGTGATACAAACAAAATTTGCTGTACATTCACATTATAGCAGAATAACAATTCCATAGATATTTTAAAAGTATGAACAAGGCTTATGCTATACACTGACCTGGTTATAGCCTCTTGCTATACACTGATACAGGTTAACTATGAAACACTGGGTAGTTTTCTATCACCAATCTTAAAAACTCTTATGAATTTATGAATTAAAAAGAAAGTATATAGAAGGAACTTTGAATAATTGATTTTTAAATTTTTTCCCTACTTCCTGTTTTATAGCTGCCGTGTACTTTTGATGATGTATTGGTTCTCAGACAGTTGAGATATACAGGAATGTTGGCAACAGTCAAGATCAGACAGTCAGGATATAATCATCGACTTACATTTGATGTTAGTATAATTATTTATGAGATTTCTATGCCCTGCCTACAATAGTAGGGGGCATAATGTTTTCTAGTTTGTGAGTATGTCTAATATTTTAGCCTGTTTCTTTTCATTCATCTCATATCAGGTAAAAAGTATTTAGATATTTAGTGCACCATGAGGTCCTGGTCACATTGACTTGAAACTCTTAAGGCACTTTCATTATGATGTGAAATATTTTGTTCATATGCCAAATTACAATTTTTACCTTAGTTTCTTGGTTTAAATGAACATGGAAATGTGAAAGTGTGAAACCATTACATTCTCAGGTAAAAGGTCAAGGTAAAGCTGAATCTTAGTTCACATATTCATTATGATTCAAACTTTTGATATTATATTTATATGCAAAATTACTTTTTTGGGTCAGATTTACTTAACCCTGAATTAAAGTGCTTAGATTAAAAAAGAAGAAAGATAAAAAACAGAATATATACTGCAAATAAACCATAGGCTTGAATTTTACCTAATATGCCAATACATTGCACCTCTTTTTTACAAGTGGTGAAATATTTGGCATAAAAGGCCAACTCATGGTAAAATCCAAATAACCTTAAGCCCCATGGAATATTTCTTAATACATTTCTATGAATGTCTTTAAAAAGAAGATTTTTTTTAAATTGCAGATCATTAAATTTGCAAGGGGTATTGATGGGGGACAAATGTGTTATATTGATGTGTTTTATTTCAGGAATTCATACAAATGTATAAGATATTACTGCCTAAAGGATTACTGAGTTCTGTAGATGATGTAAAAGACTTCTTAGAACATATGGAATTTATGGAAGAGAATTATCAAATTGGAATAACTAAGGTAATTTTGTCGAGAAATGTTCTGTTAATATGCCATGTCATATTTTTTATCATATAACTATTAATATATGATATTAAAAAGTCAATTTCTGGCACATATCTTTATTAGTATTTGGGGCTGTCTATCTTTTTGTAATAAAGTTATGAAAAGAATATTAGGTGTAAGCAGGCAACAATTTTATATGCGCTACACGGATAAATCTAGATTATTCTGAATATCTGACAAAAAGTCAAAACAACAGAAACAAATATCCTATATATACATTTACTGACATATGCAGAAAATTTTAGAAAAAAAACATTTTTGATGGCTTCTACTTGTGATAAAAACAGAATGAGCACATATTCCATTTTCAAATTAACTTATTTAGTTCTATCAAAGTCATTTTACTACTGAAATTTAGCAAGCAATACCTTTTTACTTGATTTTAAACTGTTTATTTTGGTCTTTGTTGATTTATTTTTAAGGAAATAGTCTCTACTTAAGTTTTCCTGTTGAAATTTGAAACCATTTTTTTTCAGTGACACATTATACAATAGAAAAAAGTAAAAATCACAAAAATACTAAACTCTGAGGAAAATTCAAAACGGAAAGTCCCTAATCAAAAGGCAAAATCAAATAATAAAACACATCAAACGAATGGACAACAACTGTCATATTCCTCACTTAGTACAGGCATTTTCAAATGTAGAAAATAGTGGATTGAACCTGGTTTTATAGCGTTAAATCTCACTTGTATGACAGTCCCATAAAATTCCGTTTGATATTTCACAATTCACAAATGTTTTAGGTATTTCTAAGAGAAACAGAGAAACAGAGATTGGATCAAGCCTTACATGTAGCCATTATGGAAAGAGTTATTAGAGTTCAGAGATGGTTTAAAACAATCTTTGAAAGAAGGAACTATATTAAAATGAGAGCTAGTATTATTGTGATACAGGTTAGTTTTGCAATTATATTTTATGACACGGTTAATTTTTTTTTCAGAAAAAAACTGCATTGTTATAATACTTCTAGCAACATAGTTAATGAGCGAATAACTTTTATTAACCCTTTGCTGTCATCTAAATATGAGAAATTTATTACGAAACATACATTGTTATTTAGTTGACAAAAATATTGTGAACATTAACATTTTCATATCAATAAAATGAAAATGTTTTCAGCAATAACAAATTATTTTAATTAAATTTTCTAAAATATGCAATTTAAAGGGATTTTTTTTTTGCCACTTTTGTAACACATTCTATGCATTTATAGACCTATGTTAGTTAGCAATACCTTTTTACATAAGCACAATATGTATCTTCAAGAATATCATTTCCACTATAATAAGATGCAGTTTAACAACTTATAAATGCAAACAAAATTTCATCAAAATCTGATATACATGTATTGACAAACAACATTTACTTTCCCTAAATTAAAAGTATTATATATCATATATTTGAACCATTACAGGCTTGTGTAAGAATGTTCCTGGGTAAAAGAAGAAAACTAAGATTAAAACAGAACATATCAGCCATGTGTATTCAGCGTTACATGAAAGGATGGCATCACAGATATACATTTCTCAAAACATTATCAGCCACTCTTATCATACAGTGTTGGTACAGAGGATATAAAAGTCGCAAGATGTAGGTTTACTTATAAGTCAAATTAATCTTTACTTATAAATCTGAATCTTTACTTATAAATCTGAATCTTTACTTATAAATCAAATCTTTACTTATAAATCAAATGAATCTAAAGCAAATTTAACTTAGAAAGTTTTGTTTGGAGAGGGGGGTGCACAAATGAAACAGTCAATTGTCTTATTCGTAGGCAGTGGTATTTAAGTCTTAAATAAATATGATTACATGTTAGGAAATATGGTTGATAGAAGGTAATTTTTACTCAAAATACTTGCACCCATGCAATTGTAAGATGGTTGTATGTAAAGGCAAATAAAAAAAAAAAAAACATTTTTTTATTTTGATCAATTGAATAATTTTGAGTTAAGCAGAGAGGAAATTTCAGTTTGCCATCTTTTATGTATTGATTTTTTTTAATCAAATCTTGAAAATAAATTGTTTCTTGACTCTGAAAAAAAAATTCAGTGTAAAAACTGAATGATATATTTCAATTTAACGTATGAAAATGAATAATTTTGTATATGTAATGCAGATATAGAAATCTGCTACTTGAAAAACAACTTGAAGAAGCGAAAGCCAAGCAAGCACAGATAGATGATTTACGATCCTCTAACAGTGATGAAGGTATTCTGACTAAAGGATCCAGCGGAGAAGAACTAGATGACGTTGGCAGATCTCCTAGACGTGATTCATCGTTAGTATATTATCATTATTATCTTTTTTAAACAGAAATAAATACATGACAGACAAGAATAGCAGTGGAAAATACACTCTTGAAAAAAATAAAATTATATGATATCTTATGCCACAAACTTCAAATTTTATTTTTCATTTATATAATTCTGTTGCAGTTATTATGCAGGCTCATGGTAAATCCCTGCAAGTTTATAAAGGAAAGTTATTAATTGAATTACTACAACTTTATATAAAATTTGGCAGAGTGTTTGAAGTAATAATTTAAAGTGATCCAGTCAACACTGATGTTGTGAGCCCAAACCCCTGTAGCTTTAATTTAAATAGTGATAATAAACTCGCAGAAGTCTTGTATATTATTATATTGAAATTAAATAACTCGAGTTGATATCAAGCAATATTCCATTCTCACTCGTTATGAAACCTTTAACTATTTGATCACTTATGATACTATTTGTTTTTAATTTTCTGTTGCAGGAGTAGTGGTGTTCATGATGAAGACTCAGAATCTGAAACAGTTTCCCTAGAATCAAAAAGTCATGACGGCTCCATAGTAACCCCACCTCCAACACCCACTGATGTTAAAATTATAGTACAACCCACCATTAAAATAGAACAAGACAAATACCTTAGGCAAGACAAGAGGTCATCAAGGTAAGCTGATTAATTTATTCAAAATTGTGTTTTCAATAGTTACCTCCCTTGTCCTGGTTTGTAGATATAAGAAGATGTGGTATTAGTGCCAATGAGACAACTCTCCATTCAAGTTACAATTTTTTGTGGTTTTCAGTATGGAATTTATTTAAATTTAAAGATGTTGACAACTGGAATTTTTTTTTAAAGAGAAATAAAAAAAAACGTCTCAAAATGAATGAATATGTTAGAAGACCGAAAGTACAAGTCAAGATGAATATCTATCAAATGGTAAAAATTCATATCAACAAAAAGATGCTTTATCAGGTATAAAATATTAACATATAGTTTATAATTTGATAATGAAATTCTGCTTAATTATTGATTGCAACTTCCTGTATAAAAATTTAGCATAAATGGTTGGTATTATTTGTATCATACTTTTATAGGATATATTTCAATGATATTCAATTATTTAAAAAAAATATTCAGATACCATTAGTTTGTAACTAAATAAAAATAAATGTCAAATCAACTGTTTTGATATATTTCTTTATTCATTTAATCAATATTGTTTTCAAATATATGTGTTTGGGTGACCCTAATCTAGGTTAATCCAGCAAAGTGATTCAGATGGATACATTTTATAAAATGTTATTTTCGCTTTTTTGTTGTTAATATGGTAGTCATTTTACAATTAGGTTGAAATTAATGTATTTTCATTATTATTTTTATATGATTTTACAGAGTTCAAGATTTGGCCAAATTTCATGAAGCAAAAGCTGTAAGTAGTCATTATTCCTACTTTTTCCAAGATTCTTATAAATTAATAATTAATTGAATTGTTCCCAAGGGTATTGACAAGTCACTAGAAAGTTGTAAAATAATAAAAATCCAGGTTTCTAAATGTTTCAGACTCTGCATTGTTTTTTTGGCAATAAAAAAGTCTTGAAAAATCTTATTATTTCATATAAATGTATACATCATTTAAAGAAAGGTCATGTAAAGATAAATATATAAGATAACAGTACTGAGAAATGGATTCACCTTTAACATATAGAATTTGGATCTTTAATAGAAAGTACATTTTTTAATGAAAATAACAAAAGGTACTTCAAACTATGAAAAAAAGAATCTAATTGATATACTCTCTACTTGTGTAAATAACCTTGCATGTCTTCAAACCAACACGGCATGCCATGTGGAATCTAAACATGCATGATATTCTTAACTTACTGATCTGGGTCATGAACCCTCATCATTTTCTACATTGGAACCCTTCTTCTACCTCTTGAAAATTGAAATTTATTTTAGTAGAAAAAGGATGATTTTTTTTGTGAATAATTGAAAGCAAAGCAAATTACAAATTGTATGAATAATAGTATTTCATGGATTGTCTCCAATTAAGACTATTTCAGTGTTTTTATCCACAAACTTTCATTATTATGACTGTTTTTGAAAATTTCTTTTTTTTTATAACATAAATAAAGACAAAATGGCAGTCAGGATTATCAATAGTTTGATAGTTTGATTGATGGTATTGTGAAGGTTCATGTTGGTCTTCATTAGCCCCAAAAATTAAACCATTGAACAATTGTTGAGAAATTATTGAGAAGTACTTCAATCCTTAAAAACAAATGAAAAGAAAACAGCTGGATTTTTTTAGTAAATTTTATGAATATCTGAACAGTTTGACTGTTCCAAGTATGTTATATGAAAAAATATGACTTGTTAAAAAAAATAACTATCTGTTGAATGGAATATTCTGATTCAAGGATGCCTTGAAAGAGAATTCTGACACAGTATCTCTTGAAAGAGGTCCAATGAAGAAAAAGCCAAAAGTTATACCTGCACCTCTGGCTAAGCAGGAATCATTCTCTGATTTGGTAAGAAGAAGCTTTGTTTGGGTGTTATATCAGATTTCGCTTGAACCACAACACTTCAAAAACTAGATTCTATTCCATATCTGTAGGTTTGAACATGGCGTTAAACTTGTCTTTGTCAATCAGTCTATAAGGTTTTGAAATGTCTTTCTTGTGCAAGACAACTTGAGCAATAACCCATACATTTTGATACATATTGATATCAATCTGACTGATCTGGCATCATCTTATTTAAAATGACTTCAGATTAGAGTTCATTTGATTTTGTGTTTAAAGAGAGCCTTATTTCCTCTATCAAATAATGTGTACCCTTTCAAAATTTCATCTAAGGAGTTAAGAATAGACAAGCTTCATCTTACGATACCATAGTCTAACAAAATTATCTGTTTAAAGAAGCACTTGGTAAAAAGTGAAAGCAATTCTAAATCTTTCCAACCACAATAAGGAAAAGATGAATGATAAAATGCTAATTAAACAATTGAAAACAAATCATTCTGAACTTATTATTGAGGAAAATCGACAGGTATTCTGATGTCCTTAACTTTTTATTTCCACAATTAATCTTCAATTTAAAAAATTACAATGTCCTTAACCTTCAAACATTGAATAGATTTTTAACAGCAGACCTTGTTCATTGTTGTTGAGGTGGTCCTTAATTTCGTAAATCACCAAATCCAGAACCTTTCACATCAAAATATTTTGAACCCCTGAAGAAATGAGAAAATATGAATAGGTTCCAACATGAATTATCTAAAAAGAATCTAGAATTTGAATTGTTGTGGTCCAGTAGTTTTGCAGAGTGTGCTTCATCTCTGTTGTATTAGTCAGTTTCTTGTCTGTTGTGTACTCTACACTTTGCTGTGTACTCTTACACTTTGTGTGTACTCTTACACTTTGCACTCTATACAATGTCTCATACACCTATCACCACTATATAGCTAAGTACTACACTCTTTTCTTTGAGCTAGCACTACGAATAAGGATTCTTACAGAGAACATATATAGACTGTATACAGATGTCTCTAGTGTAAATTTTAGTGTTTAGGTAGAATATAAAATATGGTGAAAGTTGTGTCATGTTGATAAGTAAAAATGTTGACTAACATAAAAATGTAGATTAGCTATAACCTTTTATTGTACTGTGGATTTATCTATTTTTCTGGTACTAATTTTTTTGTGATTGAGAAAAAAAATGTTTGTTCATGGATAATTTATAATTTTGTTATGTTGACAAAGTTTGCTTACAATCCTATTTTAAAAAATGTGCTCATCATTGAACATTTAAATATGTGGTTCATCTAATCCCACAAAATCCCATGAAAATAGTGTCCAATAAAATAAAATGAATCTACTGTACAGTATTTAACATGGTGGGGTAAATTATATAAGATATAGTATAGGGGGTACAGGTATTTTTCATAATTCCATGAGTTGTTTTCTACTTGGAAAATGTTGACATGTGTTTAAACAAATGAAAATCATTTCTATGTTTTAAGTCAAAAAGAAACAGAATCATTTTTATGCATACAGATTATATATTGTTCCAGGTATGGTATTGATGATATAAAAAAAAGTCAATATAATGGTTTATTTTTACCTTTTTTTGAGTTGTCTCATTGGCACTCATACCACATCTTCCTATAATATCTAGTCAATTCGTTTGAAAAGAAAAAAATGTGAAAAAAGCTGCATCACTTACTTTAAGGTGTAATTACATAAATGGAATTTGAATACAAAAATAGAAAGGGCTATTTCATAAAGTTGGATGTGTTAAGGTAGAAAGGTGATTAAAGCACCTCCCACATGACTTACTTTCTATATGTCATTGAGGAGTTTTGCATGTATCAATTTAGTATGCAACCACAAATGACCAATCACTTGTGTCCAAAAATAAATACAGGTATGTTCTTCTTACCTTCCTGCATTCATTTTAATGGAATAACCCTAAGTTATCTAGTAGTAGGTGAGAGGATAACTCATAGAACATTACTAATACTAAAGTGTTATTAAATGTGTGTTTTCTTATTGTTCCTGTATTATATGGTATATTAGTAAGAATTGGGTTGAGGCACAGTTGAGGGCAATTTCAGCTACTAGTAATGAAGACCCAATATGACTATGAGAATATAATGCAATTTCAATATGAAAACACCTACCTTTATTAACCCAATGACTTAAAATAATTACCAGAATCTGAAAAAGAACAAATACGACTGAAAGAAGACTAATACAAGATCAGTTTAAACTAACTTTCACTAATATACAAGGCATGGTTGGAAACCCTAAAATTATTAGTGTAGGACAAATTACCATTTTATTCACTAAAAAATAACCCTTTGAGTCTCTCAATTTATGCACAAATTATCTCCCTTTAGAATAGTGTCACTGGTGTATGTAAATAGAATGGCAACTGGCAGGTAAAAAGTCTGTCCAGTTACGAGAAAACAAGTATTGAAAAAGCATCTGGTGGCAAGGATAGCTTTCACAAACTACAATTTTCTGACACCTTTTTGACCCAATAACCCATAGTTAAAATCCTTTATTTGACCAAATTTCTAGTTTTCAGACACATGGAATTGTAATAAATGGCAAATTGATAATTTATTTTAAGTCATAGGTTAAAAATCTGATAATAATGTGTGACTTGTAATTTGATATAGATGTGAGATATAGGTTAAATTTTGATGGAGGAGTAAAATATATATTGAAATGATAATGTAAAGAGATTTAGACCTATCATAATCCATTTAATAAGTTGATGTTTTATCAACCTGGCATAGCTTTTTGTTTATTCAGAGAATGCAGAATTTTTCTATAGAGCTTTTTTCAAATAATAAGTATGGCCAACTAAAATTAATTAGTAGATTTTCATCCAAATTTTTGAAAAAAATGGGGCGGGTGGGAGGATTTTATTTTTTAAATTTTATTTCATATGAAACCTTCTGGTCACGGTTTATTCATATATGCAAGTGTAATAATAAGCTTATATCATGTAAATACATCCATAAGGTGTCTTGTATAAGACAGTAACAATCAAAACCAAGGAGTAACCAAAGACTCATAAAACCAAAAGACATTTACATCAACAGTTACAAATAATAAGTAGGAAACAACACGAACTCCACTAAAAACCAGGAGTGAAATCAGGTGCTCCAGGAGGGTAAGCATTTCCTGCACCGTATACGGCTCCCGTCATGTTATTTCTTTGTTCAGTTCGGTAATGATGGAAGGTTATTATGACTGAGGAAGAATATCACTGAGATATGATTTCTGACACACTTTTGTCATAATGGCCAATCAGCTCATGATGGCGACCATAAAATTGCTTGAGTGATGACTTTAATTTGATTGATTCATAGCCCTGTCTTATCAACTTTTGAGAAAGCAGTATTCCTCGTTCAACAAATCAACGTACTTTGAGCTAGCTCTAGAGTAACGTATCAATTGAGACACATATACTCCATATGCTGGTGCCGCTTTTTCAAATTCGTAAATATATATCTCTGATTGGCAATCACTGTTATTCATGTAATTGCCGCTTTAGATACCTATTTTATAGTAAACAGCAGAAATGAGGAGAAATGCTCTCTTCAGTTGGACTACCTCCATCAAATGTATTTTGCTTTCTAAGCAATGTTTTGTTGTCCTAATAAAATGAAGCAAATGCATTGGTATGCAACACGAGTACGATAAGTACAGAATAAAATGAAAACTTAAACAGTGTTGAAATAATAGGGTTGGTCCTTATGCAAGATGCAAATATAATTACAATGTAAAACATAAAGTTGTTTAATGACTCTATCGTGGGTATTGTGACAGAGGATGTTTGCTGTTTTTCTACAAAAAACGAAAGGCATGGCTAAATCTAAATCTTAGAGCTTGCTATAAATTAATAAATAAAAAATGCGTATGTTTGTCGATTTTCTGAACTCAATATACCGTCACCAATCTAAAAAGTTCATGCTTGTCAATTTCTTCATTCCAGTCAAATGTGTTCCACGATTCTTACGCTTTTGGGTTTCATTCACAGTTCAAATTTCTTGACACAAAGTCATTGTATAAATAAATAAATCCAAGGTGTTTTATTCACAAACATTTGTGTCATTTGTGACATACTGCGATTTGCGATTTTGGACACAGCATATTACTCGTAACCCGAATATTTCTTGCCCTTCTCGTAATCAATCTCTATTCTCGGTAAATGATGTTGTCATCATAGATCAGAATATATCGACTTAATGATTTTAGTAAGAATACTCTGAGAAATACGAAAACCGTATTTTAAAACAGGAAGTTTTACATGAAGCGAAATTATCGACGGTTAACGGTAACGGAAATGAACAAAATCCGGAAATCATAATTTTTTTCAAAAATAAAAAAAATCGGGGCGGGCGGGGATGAAAATCTATCAATTAATTTTAATTGGCCTATACCAAAGGAACTATATTTTATTTTGTTTTCAATTGTATACACTATGTTGTTTTTAAATTGCTGATATTTTAGATTACAGTCTCTGTTGGCTAATAATAATTAAAAAAAGCATCAGTTTCTACTTTCTGAATTAAAAAAAAAAAAAAAATAGAATGGTACAATTCAGTATTAACTTCTGAATATGACACTAATTAATTTCTTTCTAGGAACCAATGTCACCCTCAGATCAGTATGTTACTCCAGACAAGAAGCGGATGGTTGAAGAGGCTCTAAAGAAGCCCCCACATCAGAAAGACCAGTTAGATGCTGAACCCCAATCTCCCTCATCATTTTCATACGCCAGCCCATTGAGGAAGGCCAAAATATTTAAACACAGTAGGCTAAAGAACCTGTTGGGAGGTGAGTGTTTTGTTTTTTTGATCCCATGGGATCTCAGAATTTTATTCAACATTTTAATCCCTTAGCTGAGATTTGTTAGTTAACATAAAATAGATAACTGAAATTATCCTCCCCCCAAAAAATAATCTACCAACATACATAAACAAAAACTAGCATCAAATAGTTCAGATACCTGACTTGGTAAAGGCAAAGAAGTGGTGGAGTTTAACCTATAGATGTCTTTGATGGTTTTTGTGTCATTGAGTTATTATCTCAATGGTTGGTACCCTAATGTCTCTTTATAAATATGTTTAATCTGTAGTTTCCATGGAAAGGAAAATTAGTTGGCAACAATGAATATTCTGATACAGTTTATTTACTAAAATTTGGATGTCTAGGTCATTTTATATTCATATAGAATGACCAATAAGATGACGGTATTTAATCAGATGATGAGTTTATTTTAAACTAGAATTACCTGCAAAATTTTAATGGTTAGGTTCACTGGACATGCACTCTAATACACATAAAAGTCTTTTAAGGGGTTATGACCTTTCTGTAAAACACTCATTTAATTTTTTCCATGCTTTCATTTGCAGTAATATATCAACTCTATGTACACATTATTATATCGCAACTATATTTTTTTTTTTATAAAAGCCTTATTAACGGAAAAATGTTTAACAGTAAGTTTTTTTTTACTAAAATGGCAAGTTTGTTTATAGATATAAAAGAGTCTACTCAAACTTGTCGCAGATCGTCTTTTCGATTCCTCCATCGGGACAAGAGTGAGTAAATGGCCAGTCACTAAACATATAGCATGTCACATGACAGAATAATGGCTGATCGGTTGATATATTCGTAATAGACCATATTATATGGGGTTTGTGCAAAACGTAGGCATGCAAAAAGGATGTAGAATGAAGAAAAGGTCTTTAGCTATCTAAGGAATGGAAATATTACGAATCTCACAAACTTTATTAAGACTGCAGTGAACTTTCGCATATATTTGTGTGTTTTTTTTTTAGATTATTTAAAAGCATGACTGACACATCAGAAATGACAACCACATTTTCTTCATTTATTACCTGGCTTTTGCTATCCCTTTCATTTTTCTCTAGGTCTTGAATGCTGTGTGAATAGCTTTCAGAATTTTTGACAACTATAAAAATGCTTTGCTAGTGTTTTCTATTTTTTGTCTTCTCTATTGAAGCATGTTGTACAATGAATCATTCCTCATATCTTCAAACTTTATAAGCTTATCCCTCTATACAATAAACATGAAAAAACTTGCACAACTAGGGACATTTATATCTGTTTTCATTAATATTTCTTCCGCACACTTTGTAATTTCATATTTAATAGCATTTTATTTAACTCCAGCAAGTGTAGTTTTATCTGAAACTTTTTGTGTGTACTGTATTACCTAAATATTGACTGTAAATAAGTGTGGTTTCATCTGAATTTTTTGTGTGCTCTGAATTACCTGTTGACTGTATTAATCTTTTTGTGAAAAAAAATATTAAGCAGTTTGTTTTATCCATCAACTGTCTTCACACAGCACACAAAAGGGTAACTCTTTTCCATTGGCTGAATATCTATTGTTTATGAGGTAATCAGCCAATCACTGAATTTGAATTCATCTCTTAGATTATACAATACTATGAGAAGCTTCAAGTCTATCAAAATGTTGTTGTGCATTAATCAGAATTCCCCAATCAATCACTATGTGATAATCATTGAAAAATCAACCAGTCAGTTAATAATTATGAATACTTAGGTAGAAATGAGAAAGTGGTGCCAAAGGTAATAAAATCAATCAGTAGTTTCTTTTTAAAAATATTACATATAAAAACACAAATAATCATGAAAATTCATTCCTTTTATTTCAGCATTTTTATCAACTTTTTTGGGTAACAGAATTTTATTGAAATTTTTACCTGCAAGTTCTTCAAATGTAACACATATATTCTTTGGAATCCTTGTCAGCTTTTACTAGTATTCAAATCTCTTGTCTTCATGGCTGCCTTTTGCATTGAAAATTACCAATCCAATCTTGTTTGCTACTGTTCTGTGGATAAACATAGTCCTTGTCTAATATTAAGCTGTGAGTTCTAGAGCATTGAAGTTCATTATTTGTTGGTAAGATAATTTGTGAATAATATATGATAATTTATCAGTGCATAATTATCTTCTATTGGAATATTAGTTTTATGTAAAATAGATGAAAATAAAAAGAGTTAAATGTTTAACTGGAAATGAAATCTAGCCTTTAGCAAATACATTCACTTTGCATTCTTTGTCATAAACTGTTGTCTTGACAACTTTTAGAAATTTAATTCAAACCCTACATAATTATATAAAATGATTTATATGAATAAATTTCCAGCTAGGAATGAATCCAACAGTGAGGGGGATAGAACCTTTATCGGGACTTCGGGATCGGGTGTTTTTAAGCTCTGGATTTCGGGATTGCCCTTCGGGATCTGGGAATTTTTTGAATTTCTGGATGTCAGGATTTAAATTTATTTTAAATTGGGACCTCTGGATTTCGTGTTTTTAAGCTTGGGATTTCGGGATCAGGACCCCTCCTACCCTCGCTCAACAGTTGTTATCCATGAAAGCAGGATTTTTCAAAGTTTTTTTACTGAACTTGGTCCTCAAACAGGAAGTAGCAATGTTATGGCCACTTCTTCTATAAATATTTTTCTGCTAAATGCCGCTGGACTTTAATCAACCAACAATCAATCAATCATCTTTCTGGACTAATCACTGCCTTGCCTTATTATATTAGTACAAAAATTTCAGACCATTGCTACCAAATAGCTGATATATCTAAGTCGGAATTGCCATTCCTTCAGTCATCACATTTTATTGAATGCCAATAGAATAATAGCATAGACTTGCAAAGGTTTATTTCAATACCCCTGCCATTGGGCGAAGGGACCATTAAGTTTTACCAATTATCGTTTGTCTCAATCTGTCACAAAAGTATTCTTATATATTATAAGCAAGCTTGAGCAGGGGCAATACCATCTTTATTTGATTTTGTGCACAGATGATCAGGCTTCTATGTGAAGGGTAATTTAGTACGTAGAATGTCTCTTTTGTATTAACCAATCAAAATCTGGTGTGAAGTGTAATAAACTAAATAGATGTATGGACATTAATATTTTAGTTTAAACAATATTTAATCAGATAAATAATCACATAACAATATAATACACTTGAAATAGATATCTAGGATTCAGAAACAAAGTCAGTCACTTTACAACTTTATGTATAGGGATAAGTTATGGTCCTTTCCCTGTTGTCATTGTGTCTGTAATTAATTAAAAGTATTTGATTTGGTTTAATGTCTTATACAATTTAAGGCTTGCATCCTGTGTTGAAGAATGTGATTCATTAAAAAAATCATCCTTTTTATACGCCCGTCAAAATTTTGACGGGACGTATTATGGTATACAAATGTCCGGTGTCCGTCCGTCCGTCCGTCTGTCCGTCTGTCCGGCGTAAACATGTCGCACCGTAACTTGAGAACGACTTATCCAAATTTCATGAAACTTAATATAGTTGTTTCTTATGATGGTCAAATGGTTCACATGTCCCGCCGTGTCTCAAAAACAATAAATGGTTATTGCTTAAAACTTCCTCAGAAACTATCTATGATTATTGCATAAAACTTCCACACAAGACGTCGGGCGTATCATGCGCTCATGGCGCAGCTGTTTATTTACCTCATGATACTTAATTGTGGTAATCTTAAAAAGCTTAACACTTTATTTTCATCTTCAGAACTTTCTAAATTGCTTCTATTGGGTTGAAGAGGGAAGTTATGGAATTTGAGAATTCTCTCTTGGTATCGTCATGCTGCTATAGTTGTTTTTATTATGTCATGGCCTTACCTTTATGTCTATGTTAATAGCAGTTATACACTTGTCATTTTTGGATTGCTGGTCGGTGTGAGCCAAGGCTCCGCGTTGAAGACTGTACTTTGACTCCTACAATGGTTTATTTTATAAATTGTGACTTAGATGGAGAGTTGTCTCATTGGCACTCATACCACATTTTCTTATATATATATAGGTCAGTTTTTGACATAGTTGACAACTATAAATTATGTGAATGCAGTTGTTCTTTTCCTAAATTTATATAATCTTTATAAGTGTGAAGAAATAATTATATTTTCATTTTGTGAAAAAACCCCAAACTATGTAATATATTCTCATTTTGCAGGTAAAAAACCAAATCGTGAAGACAGTGATGAAGACCAAAGTCCAACTAACACTGAACGTAGACCACCATGTACGTAGAATTTTATCAGGGACAGATTATAATGCCTTGTTTTAGTTTGAGAATAGAATGCCATTTGGATCTTTATTATATTTCAAAATGAAAGCAAATTCCTAGCTGTAGAGTGCAGAACAAAACTTAACATAGTATAAAGTTTTGTGTTAGCTTCAAGACAGCATTCATACAATCTACAAACAGTCATATATGAATACATGCCAAATCAAAAGACACAAGTTAATCTAACCTAGGATAGGATTTATGTGTAGTATTGATAGGGCCATTGACATAAGTTAATCTAACCTAGGATAGGATTTATGTGTAGTGTTGATAGGGCCATTGACATAAGTTAATCTAACCTAGGATAGGATTTATGTGTAGTGTTGATAGGGCCATTGACATAAGTTAATCTAACCTAGGATAGGATTTATGTGTAGTGTTGATAGGGCCATTGACATATGTTAATCTAACCTAGGATAGGATTTATGTGTAGTGTTGATAGGGCCATTTTTGGCTAGGGCTGTTCCAGTTTTGAACAAATTGAGGGTTGGGAGGCACTTTTTCTTAACCACAATCAAACATGATATAAAATTTAATTTTTTCTTATAATTCTTACAAAAAAATAAAGAAAATGCAACTGCTCACAATTTATTTATTTGATTGCTTTCCACTCCAGTCCCTGGAATTCTAATAAACTGACAATATTCTGAATTGCATCTATCAGAAAGTCTTGGAAGACCTGGAAGTTTTCAGGGTACACATATTTATGTGTCCTTTAGGTTAGTCACCCTGTGTATCTGGTAGGTTGTCGACATTGATATCTATCTAATTATATAATCTGAAGATGCATTTACACATAATTTTTTGAAAAAGAAAAGACTTTCAGAGCCTTCTTGGAAAAACTAGCTGTAAACAGATTTTTTTTTACCTAACATATACAAAAGTGAATTTGAAAGGATAAAAGAGCCAACCATTTTGTTTGTTTTGTATCCTAATCTTATTTCCTAAATTAGCTGTATTAGAGTTATTCGTAATAATCCAATGATAGAGTCATAGTCATTCATCAGACATATGTTGTTTATTTGTTTAAAATAATAGGTAAATATACATGCTTATGGAATCATAACATTAGTATGACATTTGGCTTTTATAAAGGATATAATAATTTAGGTAAGAAACAAGGATTTTGTGTTTGATTTTGTTAATTTTAAACACTTTTTTTTCAAAGACGAGAATCACTGATATAACATGAATTTCACCAGCAATAAAAAAATTGCAAATCTTATCCCTGAGTTTGTAACAACTATTCAAATGTGAAGGGGAGAGGGTGTGTGGAGTTGGGGATAAATAAACATGCAAGCTCAGATTTATACAATTTTTCGTTTTTTTTATTAAATGGTAAAAATTATATTTATATTTTTGGTCAAAAACAAATTAATTTAGAGATACTGCTATTTTGGTTCAAAACTATTACTAAAAAAGAAATATGATAGACAACAACCAGCGAAATAAGCTAAAAACACATAATATTAAGGTTTTGCTCATTTTTCAAACAGATAAAAAAAACTCAAGTAAGTTACAGGAAAATTCTTGTAAGCATAACACCATTTCTTTGCGCAAACATAATGCTTCTCACTTTCAAATTAGCTCAAACATAATGCTTGTTATTTTCAAATTAGTTTAAACAAAACATGTCATTTTCATATTCCTGCAAACATAATGCTTGCCATTTTCAAATTTGTGCAAACATAATGTGTGTCATTTTCAAATTCGCGCAGACATAATGCTTGTCATTTTCAAATTCAAGCAAACATGATGCTTGTCATTTATAAATTCATGCAAATGTAGGTTGCCAGATCAGTTTTGGTCTGTCTATTATGTAAACAAAAGATTGAAGAATTATTTAGGCATTTCAATGGCCTGCATCACCAAAGCCAAATGCAGGTTATTTATCGCTCAGCTCTGTCTGTATTATGTATGGCCATCAATCCAAAAGACCTTGTGTAGAAAAGTTTTTTCGCTTTTATGAAATGAATGATTTTATATTTGATCTGCAGATTCTTATGTTAGTTTTAGCAGGTTAGCAATTTTAACATCTGCCTTAGGGCAACCTCCTGTTTAGAATTTTACAACACCCATTGTACAAGGAAAACTATCTTCAAATTTTTCTTGGCTTCTATATAAGGGAATAATTTTCAATTTTGTTTGCAGCTTCATATTAAATTAATACTATAATTTGACCGTTTTAGTTGGACTAATTGGAGGTATACCTGTTCTCCCTGGGCTAAGACCAGACCAGCTGTCCCCAACGTCTCCAAAATCACCATCAGATCCCAAATATTTCCCTGGTGTAAAGAACTTGTCTCAAGAAGATATTCATGACAAAAAGAAGACTCCAAAACGAGGAAGTAGTCGCAGAGACAAAGAACAAAACGATACACCCAAGAGAGGTGAATCACCAGCACGGGATGTGAAATTTGGAGAGAAAACAGAATGGCAATATCCCAGTGATCTTGTTATTACAGATTACAGAGAGTTAGCTGCCTTGGATGATTTTATTCTGAAAAAGGTGAAATTTATGATACTGAGTAGATATAAAAAGATGTGGTATGAGTGCCATTGAGATCACTTTCCATCCGAGCAACTCTTTGTAAAAGTAAACCATTATAAGTCTAGGTATCAACTGAAGCTGCACTGCAGTTTATTTGTCATGTTCTTTTATTTTCACTCCATATGATAGCTCATTCAGAAGCTCATTATTTTTATCATGTTTGATTTCAATGTTAAACAATCCCTAAATAGATATACCGATAAACATATGGCAATCAAAACATAGTTATAAACGGTCAAAATTTGGTTGCAAGAATTCAAAGATATTACTATTTTTTGGCAAGTTATAAAGCTAGAGGAAATCTATTTTTTTTTATTAGTTCTTGTGGAGTTCTCTTTATGAATACTTTGAACTGCATGATGGATTTTAATGAAACTTGATGTTGCATTCTGTCAATTATGTTCATATTTTGAATGGACAGTATTAAATTCATCTACCTTTTGATGGAGATATTTGCAATACTTGGGAATATTGCATGCTGAATTTTAAAATAGTATACATATACATGTAATTATAAGCTTCTATACCATATTGTTGATAATGTATGTATATGCTATTGTCATCAATATTAATACTATTAATATATGAAGTGAATTCAAATTCTTCAAATTATCAAGTGACTTTTAACTTATGCTACAAATAATTTTGGTCTTCCTTCAATATATAAATCATAAAGTGTATTCATTTTTGTTCACAGCTGATTGACTATAGCAAAGACTTAAGTAAAAACAAGCAGAGTGAATCTGTATTTGATGATGTTTTCATGAGATCAATGTCAGAATTTCATCTAGAAATGCAGGCCACTTTGTCAGTGGAAAAACAGGTAACAATAATGTTATTATGCTAAAGAATTATACAAGGAAATATGATATAGTATATTGATGATATCATTAATCAAATGCCTTGATAACATTTGTCACAGTTTTGAACTGGTGAAATTATAATGTTTCAATTTTACTTGGCTAATTCAAATGTTTATATTTTACTTGTATCCTCTGCTTTTAGGCCAAGTTATATCTACATTTGTAGACTTGAATCGAATGTCAATGTTTTTTTCTCAGTCAAGGAGAGTGAGAAAACAATGCAGTCATATGCCAACATCATTAAAGATGCCACTTAAAATAGGGATACAGTCTTCACGCTGAGTGGCATCCCAGGCAGCCTAGACTTGTAAAATTGCTCTCGAGCCTGTAAAAATCATATCTACAAGGCCAACAGAATCCAACTAAAAAAAAATTTAAATTTAGCTCTGGGCCTGTAGATTTAACAGTTCATCATGAAGACTGTGGATAAACAGATTTCTGTGGATTCAGTATTGTTTATGTGTACCAATTTTCATGGATTTCGTAAAAATATATGTGACTAATGATTTTAAGGGCATACGATACAGTTACAGGGGAGGTAATGACGTTGCTAACGTAAAATGTTATTTTGGCGACGTCAAACTATGACATATCAGGAAAAGATGCATTTTTCCACTATTTTTATACGACCGCAAAAATTTTAATTTTCGTCGTATATTGCTATCACGTTGGCGTCGTCGTCGTCGTCGTCGTCCGAATACTTTTAGTTTTCGCACTCTAACTTTAGTAAAAGTGAATAGAAATCAATGAAATTTTAAACACAAGGTTTATGACCACAAAAGGAAGGTTAGGATTGATTTTTAGATATTAGGGGCCAAAAAGGGCCCAAATAAGCATTTTCTTGGTTTTCGCACTATAACTTTAGTTTAAGTGAATAGAAATCTATGAAATTTTGACACAAGGTTTATCACCACAAAAGGAAGGTTGGGATTGATTTTGAGAGTTATGGTTCCTACAGTGTAGGAATTAGGGGCCAAAAAAGGGCCTAAATAAGCATTATTCTTGGTTTTCGCACAATAACTTTAGTATAAGTAAATAGAAATCTATGAAATTTAAACACAAGGTTTATGACCATAAAAGGAAGGTTGGGTTTGATTTTGGGAGTTTTGGTCCCAACAGTTTAGGAATAAGGGGCCCAAAGGGTCCAAAATTGAACTTTGTTTGATTTCATCAAAAATTGAATAATTGGGGTTCTTTGATATGCCGAATCTAACTGTGTATGTAGATTCTTAATTTTTGATCCCCTTTTCAAATTGGTCTACATTAAGGTCCAAAGGGTCCAAAATTAAACTTAGTTTGATTTTAACAAAAATTGAATCCTTGGGGTTCTTAAATATGCTGAATCTAAAAATGTACTCAGATTTTTTATTATTGGCCCAGTTTTCAAGTTGGTCCAAATCGGGGTCCAAAATTAAACTTTGTTTGATTTCATCAAAAATTGAATAATTGGGGTTCTTTGATATGCCAAATCTAACTGTGTAAGTAGATTATTAATTTTTGGTCCCGTTATCAAATTGGTCTACATTAAAGTCCAAAGGGTCCAAAATTAAACTAAGTTTGATTTTAACAAAAATTGAATTCTTGGGCTTTTTTGATATGCTGAATCTAAACATGTACTTAGATTTTTGATTATGGGCCCAGTTTTCAAGTTGGTTCAAATCAGGATCCAAAATTATTATATTAAGTATTGTGCAATAGCAAGAAATTTTCAATTGCACAGTATTGCGCAATAGCAAGAAATCTTCAATTGCACAATATTGTGCAATAGCAAATATTTTCAATTACTCAGTATTGCGCAATAGCAAGAAATATCTAATTGCAATTTCAATTGGAGTTATCTTTCTTTGTCCAGAATAGTAGTTGAATCAACTTAAATCTTTGTTTTATACAATATATATAATAAATATTTCAATTGGAGTTATCTTTCTTTGTCCAGAATAATAGTTGAATCAACTTAAATCATTGTTTTATACAATATACAATGTATATTCACTTTTTCTACCAACTGATAAATTAAAACAATCTTTACCATTCAGTGATAACAAGCACTTTATTTTACATTTTAATATTTTATGATGTATTTAAATGAGTAGTTATTGTTGCAAACTTCATTAGAAATTTGAATTGAGATCAGTTTTGGAAAAAGGGAAAGGGGGATGTGAAAACAAATGGGGGTGGGGGATTAAATTTTTCTCATTTCAGATTTCATAAATAAAAAGAAAATTTCTTCAAACATTTTTTTGAGAGGATTAATATTCAACAGCATAGTGAATTGCTCAAAGGCAAGAAAAATATTTTAAGTTCATTAGACCACATTCATTCTGTGTCAACTATTTAATCACAATCCAAATTTAGAGCTGAATCCAGCTTGAATGTTGTGTCCATACTTGCCCCAACCGTTTAGGGTTCAACCTCTGCGATCATATAAAGCTGCGCCCTGCGGAGCATCTGGTTTATCATTCAAACTGATTTAATTTGAAAACGAGTGCATGGACCCCTATTTTTTAAAACGACATTTTGTTTCATTTTGCAGGGAGATTATGTGGATCAAATTTTATAAAACTGTAAATAGAGGAATTTTTTTAATTTTGATAAATATACAGCAAAAAAATACGATTTTTTCTTAATTCATGACCATTTGATAAATATGAGTTATTTCTGAATAAAAAATCCATATTTTTTTAGGATACTCATAAAATACAAAAATTAAAAATTATCTAACAAAAAACAATTTGTGTTTATCTTTTAAAACAAAAAAGTTATGGCTTTCTTTCGAAAGAGAAAATACGGCCACAAATCCGAATTTTAAGCAAATAAACAAAATTTCGACCTCATTTAACTCAAAAAGTAGCACATGCAGGTATATTTTTTTCTACATAATTGATTTAAGCAGGCAAAAACTAGCCTATATGGAAATTTTCATCAAACTGTAAATACAGGATCAAAACTGTATCGTATGCCCTTAAATACTTAACAGTGAATAAATTATCAATCGGCTTGTGTGCAGTATAAATCAAAACCAAGAAATCAAATATCCATTAAAATACAATTTTCTCCAATTACATGAAAATTGGTACCAATAGACTTAAATGAAACCACAGTATATTTGGTCTTTCAACTCCAGAAAATGTCTCTGCTATAATCTCATTGAAAAGCAATATCTTCCTCTTATTATCCAAACAATAGATTATCTATAATTTATTACAGAAAGGGAATATGGACATTCCTTATAGAGATCTTCTACAAAAATTTGCTCAGTTGCTTGAGGCTACATTAAAGAACAGGCATAATAGAGGCACTTTCCCAATTACGATGGGAGTTAATGCATTCCGTGGTTTTCTGGACGAGTTTATCAAACATAAACGAAAAGAAAGGAAAGATGACCAAATACCTAAAAAGAAGATTAGAAGAAGAGATAGACCAAAAGATATTTATGTAAGTAAAGTTTTGTAGGTTTTCAGTAACTACATTAATAGTCCTTGAAAAAGAAGTGGCACTGGTAGTATTAGTAGAAAACATGTCTTGGAAGCAGACTAAATTTTTAACTCTGTTGAATTGTTTTAATAAGTTATCATTTCTAGTGACAAATGAATTTATTTAACTTTGGCATTGACCAATACATTAATATTTTCTCAGCAATTACTAGTTGTAGCTTAGTGATATATTAGGCACCCAGCTTCATCTGGTCATACCATTCCATGAAACATTTGATCAGTTTCTTCAATGTTCAGCTCAATATTTGCAGACAACTTTCATCTTTAACATTTCTGTCATGAATAATCATGTATATTTATGACATTTCGCCACATTTAGTCAACAACATTGAGCAGCAGTGATTTCAGTGAGTGTTAAATAAGTAAGACTAAAATATTTTTTTCTATTTTCAGGAGGTGATGGGACACAAGTTTATGTTAGTACAGTTTGGTATTCCCACATTTTGTGAATATTGTTCTAATCTTTTGTGGATCATGGAAAAGGGTAGTGTTTGTCAAGGTATGACATCATCATAATAAACATTGACATCAATATTTGATATACGACAGAAAAAAAAATTTGCATTGTATAATGGTATGATGTTGTTGTCGTCGTCGTCCAAAGACGCATTTAGTTTCTGGACAATAACTTAAGTTTTAGTAAATGGATCTCTATAAATTTTTAACAGAAGGTTCAATACCACTAAAGGAAGGTTGGGATTGATTTTGGGGGTTAGTGGTCGCAATAATTTAGGAATAAGGGCCAAAAAAGGGCCCAAATAAGTATTTTTCTTGGTTTTTACAAAATAACTTAAGTATAAATAAATAGAAATCTATGAAATTTAAACACAAGGTTAAAGGCCACAACAGGAAGGTTAGGACTGATTTTTGGAGTTTTGGTCCCAATAGTTTAGAAAAGGGCCCAAATAAGCATTTTTCTTGGTATTCGCACAGTAACTTTAGTAAAAATTAGTGGAAATCTATGGAATTTCAACACAAGGTTTATGACCACAATAGGGAGGTTTGAATTGATTTTGGGAGTTTTATTTCGAACAGTTTTAGTATTAGGGGCTAAAAAGGGCCCAAATTAGCATTTTTCTTGGTTTTCGCACAATTACTTTAATATAAGTGTATAGAAATCTATGACATTAAAACACAAGGTTAATAACCACAAAAGGAAGGTTGGAATTGTTTTTGGGAGTTTTGGTCCCAACAGTTTAGGAATTAGAGGGCAAAAGGGTCCCAAAAGTAAACTTAGTTTGATTTCATCAAAAATTGAACTATAGGGGTTCCCAATCTACCTGTGTATTTAGAATCTTGATATTTGGTCCTGTTTTCAAATTGGTCTGCATTAAGGTCCAAAGGGTCCAAAATTAAACTAAGTTTGATTTTAACAAAAATTGAATTCTTGGGGTTCTTTGATATGCCGAATCTTAACATGTACTTAGTTTTTTTTTATCATGAGTGCAGTTTTCAATTTA
The DNA here is from genome assembly GCF_965363235.1 of Mytilus galloprovincialis. NCBI lineage: Eukaryota > Metazoa > Mollusca > Bivalvia > Mytilida > Mytilidae > Mytilus > Mytilus galloprovincialis. The sequence goes on along the minus strand of NC_134841.1, from coordinate 77,603,134 downwards.
GTCCAAATTGAGATAAAAAATTAAACTTTGTTTGATTTCAACAAAATTTGAATATATGGGGTTCTTTGATATGCTAACCATATGTATTTAGATTTTTTATATTTGGGCCCAGTTATCAAATTTGTCAGCATTGAGCTTTAAAGGGTTCAAAATGGAACTTTATTAGATTTTTTCAAAAATTGAATTCTTGGGGTTCTTTGATATGCTGAATCTAACATGTATTTTGGTTTTGGATATTGGACAATAATAGGTAAATGTCTAATCTAAAAGTTTTTAAGTTTCAGTTCTTAATAGACCACATTCATTCTGTGTCAGAAACCTATGTTGTATCAACTATTTAATCACAATCCAAATTCAGAGCTGTATCAAGCTTGAATGTTTTGTCCATACTTGCCCCAAACGTTCAGGGTTCAACTTCTGTGGTCGTATAAAGCAGCGCCCTGCAGAGCACCTGGTTATTACCAAGTGTTGATCAAATTTATTTTATAGTTGGCTTTTTCTTCATTGTTATATTGTGCCAACTGCTGATTGCCATTGATATAAAGGAAAGGTATAAAGTTCATGACATGATATTATATAGAGCCTCTAACAATATCACGTTAACTGCTTAAAAAAAAATTTAAAAAAAATAGTACAGTAAGACAGCTAGCATTCTTTTATGCAATACTTGTTATTGCTGTTTTGTTTGTACTTTGATAAATTTTTGTTGTCTTTAATATATTATAGTGTTTTTTTTATCAATGATTAAAATTTACCACCAAAAGAAATTTTTATTTGGATATATAAAACTAGTTTCAAGTGTGCTCTACAAGTTCTAATCATGGCTTTATAACTTTGTGTTTTTTAAATGAGAATTTTATTTTATTTTTTTACAGTTTGTAAATACACCTGTCACAAGAAATGTGTAAATAAGACAACAACTAAATGTAAAGGTGTGCAAGACAATCAGGTAAGCACAAATATGTCAAAGTCATGTGTCAATTCTTGGCAATTGAGAATGGGATTGAGAATGGGATTGAGAATGGGCAATTTGATAGAGGTTTATTTAAGGGAAAATGAAACAAATGTTCTTTTTTGACAGCATAAATTGTTTCAGTTCAAAGTAAATAAAAGACTGGTTCAGTTTTAAAAAGTTAAAATGCTATTTCTAGGCAAAGAAGAAATAGTATTATAAAGAAGGCAACAAAAATGTAATTGATTTAAAGATTTTTTTTTATTTAAGAAAAAATTTGAACTACTGAATTGCATTATATGGCTTATTTAAGAAAAATTTTGAACTACTGAATTGCATTATATGACTTATTTAATTTAAAATTTTTAAGTTAAAAGCGAATTCATAATTTCCTTTTTGCTTGAATTTACAAAAATTGAAATAGAGACATAAATGTCTGCCTGCGTAATGAGTATTTTGCACATATCTGTGACTTAATGTGAGGATTTGCATCATGCACAAAAGTTGAAAGGAATCTTTTAAAAAAATTATGGGATAAACTGTACTATACATTTCAGATTCATGGCTCCTTGAGGCCATTTATTCTTCCTCCAATAATGGGTCCGAGAGGAAGGTCTCTCTTCAGACACCATCATAAGGTTTCAAATTTTAATGGAACACCATTAGATATCAATAGAAATTTGCTGACTATCCTTTGGCAAAATTGAAACTTCTTAAGTTGCATAAATTGTTTGGAGTTGAAAAGTAATGTGATGTTTCAATCTCAGAAATTTGACATACGAACAATCATTTTTACAGAGCTATGTCCCTTGGAAATGTAAATTCTTTAGAAAACTGCATTGAAAGCACTCTAAGATATACAATTCTGTCCAGATATTTATGAAATTTATATCAAGGGGTTATCACTGCCTGATGATCCAGCTTGCAAACTAACATGGCGGACATTGCTAGAAATAGAAAATAGGGGTAAAACTCAGAATGTTGAGATCTTTCTACTGTCAAATATTCATCAAACTTCTTATAGTTTATGCCCTTAAATGACAAATATTAAAAAAAAAAAAACTTTTGTCTTTTATCTTGGATTCTAGAATAGATGGAAACTTGCAAAAATAATCAGACCCTGAGGTAGTGAGTTTGAACCCAGCTCATGCAGGTGCACTCAACTCCAATCATCATTGATTAGGATTGTCAGTTTTTCTATCTAACGTCATTGGTTTTCTCTTGGCACTCTGGCTTCCTCCACCAATAAAACTGGTCGTCACAAAATAGCCCAAAAGTGGTGCTTAAAAGTGGCGTTTAAACATCAACAATCAATCAATCAAATCAGCAAAAATGTCAGATATTGTCAGACGACTCCTTAAAAGAGTTATAGCTAGTGATATTGACATTTGATGATAAAAATAAGCCTAAAATTAATGTCTGAGGAGTGTAAAATTATGCAACAGTGTATCTTTGAAATACTTTATTTAGTGATTACCCAAGTCTAATTATTATCATGTCCTCTAAACTATTTTAAAAGTCTAGCATGATGACGCTTGTGTATTAGTAAAGGGAGGTAATTCATTAAATTCTAAATATTTAGAGCAAAACCTGAGAATTAGTCAGCAGATTTCTGTTGTAAAGCTTGCTGTCAAACTAACATTGTTTCTTTAACTGTTTATTCTAACCAGTACATTTGGAAGTGCAGATGTTGCTTTAATGTAGCATCTGCTCGCTCATCTTGGGAATTATTAGTGAGTTTGATTGTTGTCCATATTAAAAACCAATTTTACTTACACCTGCATTTTTTTGTTTATATGATGTTTTTTTTATAAGATTGATTTAAGTTTTCATATTCAATGTTGTTTTTGGTAGGGAGAGGATTACAATCTGTTAGCTTAATCATTTGACATTTCTAAACAGATAGCATGTGTCAGTTATCAGGTTTTTTTGTCCCCTCTGCAATAAGTGGTTGCAGAATTTGAGACATAGGTATGCTAATAATCCTGCAATCATAAGTGATTAATACTGTGAAAGTACTTTAATTCGTGGGTATCAATTTTTGTGGTTTGAGCAATAGTTACATGTTTGGGTTTTTAAATTTGTTGATTTTATTTTTCTAAAAAAAAAAGAATTGAACAATTAAAGTCTTTTGAAACAAAGGTTACAAAAAGTCTGGATTGAAGGAAATTGCAAAGTAAACATTGACCCGTGTAAATAGTAGTGATAACACTAATTTACCCATGATTAAGTGATCAACAGATTCAAGACCATCAAAGGTGTTAATTATGCCATAAACATGTCACCTAAAGAAAACAGTAACATAAACAAATGCTATAAAGTATCTTGAATTGTCAAATAATCCTTATCAAAATCAAGTCCAGCATGAATTTATTATTTCACATATGTACGAGAACTATGAGAATATAAAATGAGCACTTTATCATACTAGCATATCAATACCGGAAATCTAACTTTCATCGATCAAAAATATTTTTTATGAGAATTATGCATAAAAGATCAAAAGTTGTACAGTTTAGGTTATTAAAGATTAAATGGGTATAATCCTGCATTCGGTTGTAGTTCTGTGAATGCTATAAAAGTATTCTCAGATTTTTCGTTATTCAATATATTCTCTAGATCATATCAGTAGTCAAACCTACCGTTGGGGATTTTTCCATGTTTTGATTTGGACAATGGTTGGTTTATTTCTTTGGACACTTAAATAAGTGGATAAAGTCATCCACGAAAACCACGAAAATTGGTACCACACAAATAAAAGTACTTTCACAGTATTAAGCTTCATATTATATTGTAGAGAGATTCAATAAGTTTTATACCGGTGCTTTACAGTTTGAACATTTGACACAAATCTCCATCCAAGTCACAATTTGTAAAAAGTAAACCATTATAGGTCAAAGTATGGCCTTTAACACAGGGTCTTGGCTCAAAGCTATCAGCAAACAATAAAGGGCCCAAAAATGACTAGTGAAAAACAATTCAACCAGGAAAACCAATGGTGTAATCTGTATAAATAAATAAGAAACAAGAAACACTGATGAACCACATATGTTAGATTAAAATGAGAGCAATATCCCTATTGATTTTGAGTCTGAAGGTCAAGATCTTAGTTACTAAAAATAGACTGAAATTTGAGCAGACGAGTGTTTTCCAATTAAAATCAATTGCTGAAAAATGGATTGTCACCTTACCTGTATACCGAGGTCTAAAATCATAACAGAATCATACATTAAATAAACAGAAAAAAGAGAGCCATCATGTCACTTCAAGCTATTGCACATTACACTTGGGGTGTTTGGTATATGTGTGAGTACTCTTTAACAGATGGTTCCTAGTTTATGTTATACTTGTTGTAAAACTTGGATGTTTAAGAATTTCTTTCAATATCAAATTCAGTATAGCAGGCGAGACATTTTTTTGTGTATGCACTCATGTTTATTTTATTTTTTAGTAAATCATGATGTTGTTTGGGATCTACAATAAAAAAAAACAACTTCTTTTTTCTTTCTTTTTTCAATTTGTAATTGCAATTTGCAGTGGAATATAATCAGTAACAGTGAAAAATATGTGTGTTCTCTTTTAATTCTTGTATTTTTTAGATTCTTTAAACAACTAATATCAAAATTTGTGTCATTTTTTTTAGTTATTTTATTTCTTTCAGTTTTTGTGCGCCTAATACATGTATTCAAATTTATAACAGTTTATGTGCTTTTCAGCTAAGACTTATTCAGATTGTTGGCTTACTTAAAAAAGTTTTCAATTATTTCTTAAAAATTGCCTCTCAATGAAATCACCATTAATTGTTAAACACAGCTTAATCTATATTACTGCTTTATTTTGGAAAAATACGAGAAGTCAAGATAAAATAAAATCAGTTAATAATTCATTCACTTTCTTTCCATATACATGTATGTAAAATGTTTGCTTAATGTAAAATATTTACTTTAATCAAAGCAAAAAACTTCATTGCAATTTAACATAATATATATATTATAAGGCTACGATGTAAGATATAAGATTTTGAATTTATAATTTTGGAAGCATTTGAAGAATGACAGCACTTGATTCTTTAACAAATATGAATTTAAGAAAAATTATCCTAAGTTGAAAGTTAAATATTCAAAGATGATAAATTGTGAGTTTGAATAATTTATGACAAATGCTTTTTTTTTTTGCTGTAGAAATTATGCTCAGTCCTAATTTGAGAAAATGTTATACAATGCAAGGTTTTACTTCCCTCAGAAAGTGATAAGATTATCAAATTATAGAAAATTTAAGCTTAAGGAAAATGAAGAAAATGAAATCAAGCAACAACAAAAAAGTAACATGAAATTCTGAATAAAACGTGTGTTTTTATTTTTGTGCAGTTTGCTGGGACTCGTGTGTTCGGTGTACAGTTATCTAGTTTAGTGTCAAAGGACAGAAAAGTTCCTGTGGTTGTGGAAAGACTTATAACTGTTATAGAGCTTCATGGATTATATGTAGAAGGATTATATAGACGAGCTGGAGCTCAGGCAAAAGTTAAAATTCTAAAACAACTAATTGATAGCGGCAAAGAAGGTAATATGTCTCATGACTCATATTTAAGGTATTACTAAAGTGTAACAACTAACTTAAGTATAGTCAAAATCTTGCATGAGTTTGATAATCAGAAAATCTAAAATAGGAAACCTGTTTTCAACTTGTAAAAGTATCTTCTATTACTTCTTGTTGATATGATAACACCTTCAGATCCTCTTTAAATTGTATGATGGATTCCATTCATCACAACTTGGATGAGGTTCATTGTCAGAAAACTCTGAAATTAGAGACAGGGTCTTGAAATCCCATGTCAATTATGCTATTTAGGGAGTTATGAAAGCATGTTCACCAAACATGCCAAAGGTTCTTTAAACAAGTTTTGTTATTTGCAGATTTAGTGGGCATAGCTAAAACTGAATACCAAATTCACGTTATGTAAAATCAGTTTTGTTATTTGCAGATTTAGTGGGCATAGCTAAAATTGAATACCAAATTCACGTTATGTAAAATCAGTTTTGTTATTTGCAGATTTAGTAGGCATAGCTAAAACTGAATACCAAATTCACGTTATGTAAAATCAGTTTTGTTATTTGCATATTTAGTGGGCATAGCTAAAACTGAATACCAAATTCATGTTATGTAAAATTAGTTTTGCTATTTTCAGATTTAGTAGCCATAAATACAACAGAATACCAAATTCAGGTTACATTAAATCAGTTTTGCTATTTTCAGATTTAGTAGCCATAGATACAACAGAATACCAAATTCAGGTTACGTTAAATTAGTTTTGCTATTTTCAGATTTAGTGGGCATAGCTAAAACTGAATACCAAATTAACATTATGTAAAATCATTTTTGTTATTTGCAGATTTAGTAGCCATAGATACAACAGAATACCAAATTCATGTCCTAGCAGCAGTACTCAAGGGCTTCTTCAGAGATCTGCCAGAACCAGTATTAACCTATGACCTTTATGATGACTTCATTAGGGCAGCAGGTATGTAAATTCAGGGGAACCAGTGTTATGATAAGTTGATACATCTAGTACTTCTTTGGATAAATATGATATTTAAAATATTTTTACATTATTTGTTTAAAGAGCTTGACTAATCAGAAATTTTATATAGAAAAAGAGAGACGATCAATATCAAAGAGATATTCAAACTTATAATTTGAAAACAAACTATAAATGCCATTGCAAAAAATCAATTAAAAGACATCAGTAAACCAAACACCACATAGAAAACTAAAGACTGAGCCACATGATACACACCAAAAACCTGATCTCAGGTGCTCCTGAAGGGTAGGCAGATCTTATCCTGCTCCACATGTGACACCTACTCCTAAATAATATGTTAATAAGTTTAATCAAGTGATAAGTCATGTCTTAATATCAGGTTTTAGATATATGTTCTTCTGTTGTCAGTTGCATTGGTAACAGTAATTTCTGGTTAACAATTTTCAATTTTAGATTTTCAACATATGAGCTTTGGCTTTATATTTTATTTAACTTTTTGCTAAGAATTCCAACACATTTTTATACGACCGCAAAAATTGAAAATTTTTTAGTCGTATATTGATATCACGTCGTCGTCGTCGTCCGAAGACATTTGGTTTCCGAACTCTAACTTTAGTAAAAGTAAATAGAAATCTATGAAATTTAAACACAAGGTTTATGACCATAAAAGGAAGGTTGGGTTTGATTTGGGTGTTTTGGTCCCAACAGTTTAGGAATTAGGGGCCAAAAAGGGCCCAAATGAGCATTTTCCTTGGTTTTCAAATCCAAATTCAGCTGTATCAAGCTTAAATGTTGTGTCCATGCCCCAACTGTTCAGGGTTTGACCTCTGCGGTCGTATAAAGCTGCGTCCTGCGGAGCATCTGGTTAATTGTTGATTAAAAGTAAAATTGAAAGATAGGAGATTTTATTTTTAATGTGACTTAGATATAAATGTGGTGATTAATTGTATATTTCAGAAATTCATGATGAGAAAGAGAGAATGCAATCTTTGTATGCAGTCATTGATAAACTGCCTAAACCTAATTATGATCTGTTTGAAAGAATTATATTCCATTTGGCAAGGTAAAGACCAGTTATAAATGTTTACAGGTAGTGTCAATACAGATATTTCAAATAAGACTATTATACCCCTGCTTTGAAAAAAAGGGGGTTTACTGTTTACCTCTGTCTGTCCTTCCATCCATCCTTCCGTCAGTCCATCAGTCCTTCAGTGCATCTGTCTCATGAATATTTTTCGTCACATTTTTCTCAGGAACTACAATACAAGGATTTCTGAAATTTGGTTTCAAGGTTTATATAAGTCAGCTATACCGTGTGATGCGTTTTCAGAGTCATCACTCAATAACTTCCTGTTTACCGAACACTGGGGTATCATCAGTGAGCAGTAGCTTGCAGTTTCACTTGTTGTTTATACACTCAATTGTCTTGTTATCTGTTGAGGGCCCAGCAACTTAAACTTTCTAAAATATGAATAGCATGTTTAATTCTTAAGGTTGATATTTAGCAATCAAGGAAGTCACACATTGCAAAATAGAATTCTAAGATGATGAACTTTATATTAGAATCTTTAGTCTGTTTGTAATTACTTTAAAGTTAAATTATCCATCCATAATTGTAAATCAATAATAAATCGGCCAATTTATGATGTGTTCACATCCTTTTGGTTATTTCAGAGTGGCTCATCATGAAGATGTTAACAGAATGAGTGTCAATGGTTTAGCCATTATTTTTGCTCCTACTTTCCTAAGAACAAATAAAAAACTTCAAGCACAAGAATCATTGAACCAAGTGCCAAAACAAACCATGTAAGTATTTATTATATTTTACAAGATTAACCCCATAGCAATTATGGCAAATGATACATGTTTTGAACAAAATCAGTTATAATTCCAAAATATTAACCTTCCAAAGAAAGGAAGTAAGTGAACGATATCAGAAATAACATCAAGAAACAGAAGTATTTTAAATATTTATTGAAATGAAAAAAAAAGGATTATGATTAAATCCTGATTGGTTAAGGAAGGGTTGCATTGTGATAATTAAATCCTGATTGGTTAAGGAAGGGTTGCATTGTGATAATTAAATCCTGATTGGTTAAGGAAGGGTTGCATTGTGATAATTAAATCCTGATTGGTTAAGGAAGGGTTGCATTGTGATAATTACATCCTGATTGGTTAAGGAAGGTTGCATTGTGATAATTAAATCCTGATTGGTTAAGGAAGGGTTTCATTGTGATAATTAAATCCTGATTGGTTAAGGAAGGGTTGCATTGTGATAATTAAATCCTGATTGATTAAGGAAGGGTTGCATTGTGATAATTAAATCCTGATTGGTTAAGGAATGGTTGCATTATGATAATTAAATCCTGATTGGTTAAGGAAGAGTTGCATTATGATAATTAAAATCCTGATTGGTTAAGGAAGGGTTTCATTGTGATAATTAAATCCTGATTGGTTAAGGAAGGGTTGCATTGTGATAATTAAATCCTGATTGGTTAAGGAAGGGTTGCATTAAGATAATTATATCCTGATTGGTTAAGGAAGGGTTGCATTGTGATAATTAAATCCTGATTGGTTAAGGAAGGGTTTCATTGTGATAATTAAATCCTGATTGGTTAAGTAAGGGTTGCATTGTGATAATTAAATCCTGATTGGTTAAGGAAGGGTTGCATTATGATAATTAAATCCTGATTGGTTAAGGAAGGGTTGCATTGTGATAATTTTTATACGACCGCAAAAATTTTAATTTTTTGGTCAAATATTGCTATCACGTTGGCGTCGTCGTCGTCCGAATACTTTTAGTTTTCGCACTCTAACTTTAGTAAAAGTGAATAGAAATCAATGAAATTTTAACACAAGGTTTATGACCACAAAAGGAAGGTTGGGATTGATTTTGGGAGTTTTGGTCCCAACATTTTAGGAATTAGGGGCCAAAAAGGGCCCAAATAAGCATTTTCTTGGTTTTCGCACTATAACTTTAGTTTAAGTGAATAGAAATCTATGAAATTTTGACACAAGGTTTATGACCACAAAAGGAAGGTTGGGATTGATTTTGGGAGTTTTGGTTCCAACAGTTTAGGAATTAAGGGCCAAAAAAGGGCCCAAATAAGCATTATTCTTGGTTTTCGCACAATAACTTTAGTATAAGTAAATAGAAATCAATGAAATTTTAACACAAGGTTTATGACCACAAAAGGAAGGTTGGGATTGATTTTTGGAGTTGAGGTCACAACAGTTTATGAATTAGGGGCCAAAAAGGGGCCCAAATAAGCATTATTTTTGGTTTTTGCACCATAACTTTAGTATAAGTAAATAGAAATCTATGAAATTCAAACACAAGGTTTATGACCATAAAAGGAAGGTTGGGTTTGATTTTGGGAGTTTTGGTCCTAACAGTTTCGGAATAAGGGGCCCAAAGGGTCCAAAATTGAACTTTGTGTGATTTCATTAAAAATTGAATAATTGGGGTTCTTTGATATGCCGAATCTAACTATGTATGTAGATTCTTAATTTTTGGTCCCGTTTTCAAATTGGTCTACATTAAGGTCCAAAGTGTCCAAAATTAAACTTAGTTTGATTTTAACAAAAATTGAATCCTTGGGGTTCTTTGATATGCTGAATTTAAAAATGTACTTAGATTTTTAATTATTGGCCTAGTTTTCAAGTTGGTCCAAATGGGGGTCCAAAATTAAACTTTGTTTGATTTCATCAAAAATTGAATAAATGGGTTCTTTGATATGCCAAATCTAACTGTGTATGTAGATTCATAATTTTTGGTCCAGTTTTCAAATTGGTCTACATTAAGATCCAAAGGGTCCAAAATTAAACTAAGTTTGATTTTAACAAAAATTAAATTCTTGGGCTTATTTGATATGCTTTATCTAAATATGTACTTTGATTTTTGATTATGGGCCCAGTTTTCAAGTTGGTCCAAATCAGGATTCCATATCAAGTATTGTGCAATAGCAAGAAATTTTCAATTGCACAGTATTGCACAATAGCAAGAAATATCTAATAGCTCAATATTGTGCAATAGCAATTAATTTTCAATTGGAGTTATCTTTCTTTGTATAGAATAGTAGTTGATAATGTATGTTGGAAATTTGCCAGACATGACTTTGATGTCATTTTCTATTTTTATTTGCCAATAAATTTATGTAAGTAACTTCATTGGAAATTTGCCAATATAAAATGTTGCTGATGAAGCTTTTTTTCCGTATCTTATCTAAAATGTTTTTAGATAATGTATGTTGGACATTGCCAGACATGACTATGATGTCATTTTCTATTTTTATTTGCCAATAACTTTATGTAAATAACTTCATTGGAAATTTGCCAATATAAAATGTTGCTGATGAAGTTTTTTTTATTGTTTTATACAATAAACAATTTATATTCAATTTACTACCAACCAATCTTTACCATTCAGTGATAACAAGCAATTTATTTTTCTCATTTCAGATTTCAAAAATAAAAAGAAAATTTCTTCAAACATTTTTTTGAGAGGATTAATATTCAACAGCATAGTGAATTGCTCAAAGGCAAAAAAAAATTTTTAAGTTCATTAGACCACATTCATTCTGTGTCAGAAACCTATGCTGTGTCAACTATTTGATTTTAGATTTAAATAAGTTTGAAGAAGAAATCTTTAATTGATTTGTAAAATCTTGACATTTGTTTTGTGTAAAAAAAAAACATGTAATGTCAAAAATTTGATCACAATCCAAATTCAGAGCTGTATCACGCTTGAATGTTTTGTCCATACTTGCCCCAACTGTTCAGGGTTCGACCTCTGCGGTCGTATAAAGCTGCGCCCTGCGGAGCACCTGGTTATACAATTGTGTTTATGTAGTTTGTAATATGTCATTTTGTTTTCACCAATTGATCTTGATCTCAAACACAAAGTCCTTGATGATGACATGTTAACTTTGTTGCAGAGTAATTGAAAAAATCATCAGTGAACAATTAGACAAATTAAGATCAACGTTAGAAGATTTACAAACTCTTGAGAGTGCAGAGATTACTGCAGTTGATCGGCTACAAGTCGTTAGAACAAGCATGAGAATCTCTAAGGTAACAAATACATAAATACAAGCAATTTAGGGATCAGTAATCTCCCCTGTCAAAATTACAGATTTTCTGATTCTTTGAAAATTATTTCTAGAAGTATCCTAAAGAATGGAATTAAATAATTTCAGCAAGCTCATTTCCAAGAAAATAATGATAAGTTACTTATTACTTAATGTACAAATGTTTGCAAATTAATGACATACAATACTTGTCTTTAAATAATAAAAAAAATTCAGACTGCAGTCAATATTTGCAAATGGAAGTCAAGTCATCTTATAATTCAAGTGTAATGATTAATTTATACTGATGACTCATGTATCTAAACTGATGACAGTGGAGTTCTTTCAATCAGCATAATTCAAAGATAGTCTTGTGTACATCAATATTCTTTTCTATATAGTCCCCTACAAGGGAGAGAGCTGTAAGTCCTATGATACCAGATGTTCCTGTAACAGAGGAGGAAGAGGAAGAGGTAGAGATCTCAACAGACGTGGAGGAAGAGGAGAAAGCTCTCAAATCTCATCTACGATCAATCAGAAAAGAAAAGTATGTTGGTTATAGATCTGAAAATTCTAACATTGTGTTCAATCCCCTGTGTCAGAGATGCTGATAATTTGTGATTACGTGATTTCGTCATATTCCCCAAAGTAACATTAATAGAATAGTTCATGTTATAGTTTAAGTCTTCCAAAGTGAGGGACAAGTTAAAATTTGATAAGTTAAAACATCAATTAATTGTAATCTCATGTTTTTACCATAGTCAACCATTTTTTGTTAAAATGAATGACAATCAGAAGAATTTGTTCCATATTTGGGCAATTTTATCAAAATGAACTTTGACTTGGTAAATTCTTATGCCTAAAGCTCTCATGTAGTTATCTCTTTTTTTCATGACACTATTCTTATCTCTTGCAGACAAAATTTAACATCCAAATTGCCAGCATTAGAATGTCGCCATTTGTCGTCTGATGATGACATAAACAGTACAGATGATGTTGACAGTACATACGATACTGCTGATGATTTTGACGAGAACGAAGAATTTGCAATGACATTTGAACATCCAGGTAGATTGAGAAGCAGCTTTAGATGAACTTTGACCCTACATCTGTTATTGTTTTAAGTTACGTTGCTGCTATGCTCCAGCAGTGTAAATTAATGGGAATATATCTATGGCTTCAATTTAACAAGTGATAATTATTGTGCATAAGAATCTGTTCTTGAGTACTGAAGCTTTGCAGGAAGTAACGAAAAACAAAAAAGTTATATGACACTAGGCCTTTGAAAATTTTCTTCAAGTCTTTTTTTCGGTATCGGTCCAAGTTTAACTGTCTTTATTTCCTAATTTCTCATTTCTGGATGTATGCATGGTTCAATTCTTCTCCTCACCTCCATAACCATTTCTAAATCTGTTTAAAAAGATACATGTATATCTGATAGTTATTGCATTTCTTCGGTGATTTCAGTTCTATAGGTGATGTATCTAAATGTATGTCTCTGCTATATCCGACCTATAAGTAAAAAATATTAAAACAAGTTTATAAAAACATCAATGAAAATGAAAACTAGAGAAACAACAATTTATTTTTATGTATTCAGGCGCTAAAGCCCAGGTTCATGGAAAAATGCACTGAAGCCACAGTTAGGTAAAAGTACACATTTTTAGAAACTTTCCAAGCACTGATTATAATTATATCTAAAACCAGTTAAGAACTAATGTTATTAAGTTTATTTTAGTTGCTTTGGTGGCAGGGCTAGAAATTAACCAATTACTATCAATTCACATTTATTATGTTTGCACACAAATAGATTTATCTTAAAATCAGTTTTCTTTCAAGCTTTTTAAACCGTTGATTAAAATAGTGATGATGGAACATGCTTTTGGAATAACAAGGTGTTTTTTTTTATGCCCAACCTACGATAGTAGAGAGGCATTATGTTTTCTGGTCTGTGTCCGTTTGTCCCTCTGTTCGTTCATCCATCTGTCTGTCCCGCTTCAGGTAAAAGTTTTTGGTCAAGGTAGTTTTTGATTAAGTTGAAGTCCAATCAATTTGAAACTTAGTACACATGTTCTCTATGATATGATCTTTCTAATTTTAATGCCAAATTAGAGTTTATATCCCAATTTCACTGTCCACTGAACATAGAAAATGATAGAGCTAGTGGGGCATCTGTGTACTGGGGACACATTGTTTTTGTTTTTGGTGAAACAGAATATTATCAACTAATTTTAAAGTAAGAGTTCATTACTTTACTTTCCTTTCAAGGGAAGTAACTCCACAGAAGCAAACCACTTCAAATTAATTTATTTTATTCTTTTGGTTGTAAGCTTATTTAATTTGGTGTGATCTTTTGGATGGCATTGTACTGTAATCTGAACAATAACTTTGACCGATACATAAAAAAACAAACCAACATATTTATTAGCCTTTGCATTAGAAGAAACCTGTGGACACAATTGATATTTAAATTTGAAAACAGTTTTATTTTACCCAGAGCTTTGTTAAGAATCTGTTTTTCTGTTTATTATAAGAGTAGAATCAGTTAAACAATTATTTTAAAGTGAATATATATGTCTTTGGTCTGATTAAATTAAAGGACGCTTCTGTATAAATCTGGAAAGGCAAAAAGGGATAGGTGCTTAAATGGAGGATAGAACTGTAAAGCACAGTATAGCATATTATTTGATAAAAAAGTAATAAAAGTGTATAAAATATATATGGATTTTTAGTATGGTTAAAACAAAATTTAATGAAAATGATGTGGTCTAAACACACTGATGAATAAAATGTCTATTTCTAATTTGATTTTGAAACAATTGAATGCTGTTTGGATGATCAAACTCAAATTTTTAATAAACAGTTATTTATTTTGATAAAAGGAAAACATCAAAGCTTTAAACTATGTAGTTGTTCTAGGTTAGAGGTACTGTAATAGAATGTAAGTTTTAACATTGACACAAATAAACATCAGTTCTATATATAAAATTAGTGTTTAAAGTTTCTCTAATACCCTTTTCTTCTCATTTCATACTTAAAATGTTCCTTCATAGATCATAGTTAATTGTAGGTAATGGCATTTATATCATTAATTTTAGATCCTCTAATATTTACAGTAGATTAACTTTTGAATGCTCGGAATGAACAAAATCATTTCTTTTAGATTAAGTATTTCCTTAGTTACTGATTCTTTTCACATATATTACCCATAATTCTTCATTTCATATTTATTACCCATAGTTCTGTTGCTATTTAAATTGATTTTCTGTCCTTGTAGTAGTTTGCCTTTGTGTATATATATATATTGCTTGCTTCTTTGCATTGCCATTTATTCTCTTTTCTGTCTGCTTCAATTTCAGTCAGCCCACCAAAACAATTAGAACATTTGACAAAACGGAGAGCTTCAGTGCCACTAGCCAAACGTCTTCCTACAAAATATCAGGCCATTTTGGACAAACAATCTGATCAAGAAGCTTTGTGCGTACAATCAGGAAATATTGATTCAAACGATTTGTGTGATAGCAGTGGTCAGTTAAATACACTGACCAATTGTCAAAGTGCTTGTGAGATGACACATAGTATTATTCTTCCAACATCAATGGAATCCAGTTATGTTGCATTACCTGCACGAACTTTAGATGATGATGATGATGACGAGATAATGGTTTGACAACTGGAACCATAATCTATAACGCAAATGTGCCAAATTTTTTAAGCCTTCAAAATGTCTCTGCATGATGCTATGTTAAGCTTTAAAAAGCTGAAGTCAAAAACAAAACAGAATTAAATCAAAATAGTTTTATGGAAGGTAATTTTGGAAAGTGATATTGTATAGTGCTTAGGCTAAAAGGAGCTAAAAGTTAGTGTTTCAATACTAGTGACGTTTCACAGAAGAAATACAAATACCATACCCAGCTGTGCTGTGGCTTATGTAATTTTTTTTAACAAAATACATGTTGATCATGTATAAACTGATTAATGACAGACTGAGACAGACAACAAAACAAACTCCACATTTAAATATTTTGTCTGTCTTTGCAATATTAGAACACCTCATGTCCATTGATAACCTTGAATAACCTTGAATTCTTGCATTGTAAATACATCTTATTTATGAGTTTCTATGATTTATCTGTAATATGATTTTGATATCTGGAAATTTAAACATAATAAGATAATTGATAGTAATGATTCTAATGAACTTTCTTTCCATAGTTTATATCTACAATGTAGGTCAAGCGAAAACAATCATAAGTTTAAAACTTAAAATTAATTTGGGCGTTCATAGATTATCAAAACAACATTCTGATATGCTCCCCAAAAAGTGTGTAGATATATTCTCTTTTCTATTTGGATATAAGGTTAGACTGTTACTTTTTTCTTGATATTCATTAAAGTTCAGTGATTTGCCTTGTCATAGATTGGTTTGAGATATGTCATCTCTCTTATTTTTGAGTGCCTTATTACTTGTTTTAAGAGTTTTTGTTTATAGTTGGTCTTGAATTTTTAGCATAAGTTATAGCTTCAACCAGTTTTGGTAAATTGTTGTTTCAAGAAATTGAAACATTTTTTGTTTTTAGTTGTTTAAAAGATTTAAAAGATCTCACGATTAAAAGCTTTACACCACTTTAGACATTTTGTCTTGTTACAGATTGTTCTCTTTATATTTGAAATTTGTCTGACTTCTATATTTAAATCTTTGAATTTGATTTTTTTGGGGTTAATTATTTAATATAGATATTATGTGGTTTTTTGATTGATGGTTTGGATTAACACATGTAAGTAGCACAAATACTTCACTGAAATAGGGATGTCTATATTGAAAAAAAAAAGCTTTGAAAATTTCCTCTGTCTTGTACGGTTCAAGACTATGTTTAATTTTTATGAAATTTGTTGACTTGCAATTTGCAAATTTAGAAAATAAAAGAAACTTTCAGAACATCAAATTATACAGACCTTCAGAAATACTAAATCTAAGCTCCATAAAGTCTATATTTAGAAGAGAAATGAGGATCCGAAATAGGTATTTTTATGGCACTCTGTATGTAAACAACTTTTTTTTTGCATTTGTTGCAGCATATATATTTATATGGTAGGATAGGGATATGTAGTGCTAATACATATAGATGTGCAATATAGCAATTATGTTTTTGGTTGCATTAGTTCATTGTGATGTCACTGCAAAGCATAAACATTTTTATTTTTATCTCATAAAAATTCTGCTTGAAAAACAGTCCAAACATTTTAAATTTATATATTTAAATTTGACTTAAACCAGGGTTTTCACCAACTTTAAGCAAAAGCCCTTCTTATTGTGTAGAATTGTATGTATTCCAAAAAACACAGAATCTCCTATAGACTTAAGAGTCATCTAAATGTCCACAAATGAAATTTTGCTTCCAAGTAGCATATATTTCAGATTCAACTTGTTTTGTGAATGTGATAATTTGTTTTGTGATACAATGTATTGACAGTGATAGTAGAATAGAAATTTGAAAGGTCTACAGCAGATTAATTACTATTGATATTGAGTAATATATGTTTTCATAAAATATTTTTGTTCTTTGTTTGGTTTAAGGAAAAACTTTTAGCAAAAGATGTGTTAATTATCAAGTTCTTATCCATTGTTAACTACCAGATGATGACGTCTATATGTTTGCTTTTGGTGAACTTGTTTTCCCATTTGAATGGTTTTACACTAGTAATTTTTTTGGGGCCCTTTATAGCTTACTGTTCAGTGTGAGCCAAGGCTTCATGTTGAATACTGTACTTTGACCTATAATGGTTTACTTTTATAAACAGTGACTTATTGGCACTCATACTACATTTTCTTATATCTATTGAATCTTCTTGTTTATGTTTCATTGAGTCCACATCTGTTTTATATTTACTGGGTGCCAAATAATGTGTCTTATACATTTGTTTTTGCAAATTGGAAAAAGATCTCTCACAGCCTGTGTTATCCCCCCCCCCCCCCCAACACTCACACACACACACACACACACACATTATACATGCATACTACCATCGTTGTTTATGTTAAACAACAGTTTAGATTCATCTTAGAAAATAGGAAAAGATATTGATTACATGTGCATTAAGCTGTTAAACGTATTTCAAATTACAGTTGTGTTCAATATTGTCTGTCTAATATATTTAAATTAGTTTGATTTTTGCAAGGGTAATAGGTCATGATGATACATGTTATCAGGATTGAAATACATGGACCTTTTTTACCTTAGAGTAAACTAAAAAAAAAAAGGGTAAGTATTCATTTATTGTTGGGGCTAGTTTTGAGGGATAGCTCTTGGTGTGTTGGGACCCATAAAGTAATAGAAAGCCCATGTATTGCAAATCTGATTTTGTTTATCTATGCTTTATCACTATTCTTACCAACGATCTATCCATATGTATGGATATTTTGATATTTAGTTACAATTTTTGTTGAACACACATCGTTTGCACATAGTGAATTTTAGGTCCTGTTGTTGTATAGTGTAGTATATAAGATAAGTTAATATAAGATCAATAATTATACATTTTAATGTTTTATAAGTGCAATTTTTTTCTTTGAATTGAAGGTCTTCCGTTAAAATGCTGAACACATTTGTGTCTTATGTTGATTATTTTGGAAACAAAATTAGGGATTTACCTATAGTATGTAAATGAAATAATCCTAAATTAGACCAGGCTGACTTTTCACACAGTTTCATAGGACTAATGACAAGATGGAGACCTTAACAAATGAAATGAACGATTTCATCATATTCAATACTCAAAAATCATTACCATGACATCGATTAATATGATATTTGGATAGAAATATTTTGAGAATTTGAGTTTTACTGTTATTTTTTAAATCTTGCAGGGGTTAATAACGTAAATAGCTAAATAACTACTTTATGTATAAATTTTATATTGTGTTAACATTTAGATATTGATTTATACCTCCCTGCTATTGTTGAAATTACTGGGTTCAATTATTCTAAAAATATTATATAAAAGATGAACAAAGTATAGAGACAACAACAGCTATATCAGCTGAAGGTTGAAAATTTTATTTGGGTTCACATGGTTAAACTATCAATTAGCAGCTAATATCAGGAATGTGTCTCTAGGTTATTCCTTAGAAATAAGATTTATTTCATTATTATAGTTTATTGACTATCACTAAAATTGAATCAAATTACATGATTAGGAATATACTCTAACTCTCTGTTTTCGTACATTAAAAAATGTACATATAGTAACACGAAACTGTACAATTTTAAAGATACCATTGGAACAAACAACACATTGTTTTGATTATATATATGTTGCATTTTATGCTAAATACATGTTAAGAAGTATATATAACAGGCTTAATTGTTGGTTTAAATCGTCTTAAGTATAACTTATATTCATCTACATTGTATATATACAATATATATTTATATAATCTCCTCAGGGAAAGAAAGGGACCATGTTACTTAATCTCAATGTATAAGAAATATAGTATGCTCAGATTAGCAGGCCTAGTACTTTAAAAACTTTGAAAGTTTGACTGTTACAAAATTCCTGATGATGGATGTGGAACGTTGGGTAATTTAGATACAGAAGGTGCAAGAAGTTCATAAAATTACTTGCATGTTCATGGAAAAAATATTATTTAATCGTGCCCTCAAATCATCATGAAGATACAGGGACAGAACTTTTAAAAATCTCTGGTAGTTTATTTCAACCATTTTCATAAATATTCCCAAGCCTTAGGTTAAACAGACCATTTTTCCTTTTGTGTCAAGTAAATATTTAAAATACTTTGATGAAACAGACTATTACAAACTTGATTCTGATTCAAAGAGTTGTCTTCCTTATCCTCATTCAACCACCCTGACCCTTAAGCTTGATAAATGTATATATCATTGATTTGTTTCCATTAAGGCCTGAAAGTTAATTTTTTCAGGGTGAGCAAATCAAATTCCTTCATTTTTTGTCAGATATAAAATGATTTCTTGTAGGAGAAACAGTTAAAATAAGGATGATGCAATTTTGTAGATATGAAGAACAAATATCCTCCCAAAAACAGAACAAAATTATATATATTTGAAAACTGGGAAGTTTTGCAATTGTTTACCCATAGTGAACAAATCTTCATCCAAAATGAATCATAAATTTACTTGTTTTTTCTCCATTTGACATAGAATAATTTTTTTTTCTTTAAAAGTATAATGCAGTTCATTTGTTAAATTGTTGTTCTTTGGTCTTGTGAAGAATTATGACTTACTATGCATATGTTTTTATTTATTATTAATATATAGAATTATGAACTTGATGCAGAGGCATCTTAAAAATCGAAAAAAATCTAGTCAGATTTAATGTGTTATGTAAACTATCACATGTAAAGTGAAAAATGAATACTTATCATTCAGACAAACTGTTTTGTACATATAAAGTCTGTAATATTTATATAAAACATTCAGGCCACTTGTTTGTAGTTTGTAATAGATTTTCATAACGCATGTTTGAATTATTCATATTATATAATTTTCTTTTGAGATATTTAAAGCCTGCAAATTTTTCAAAATAGATATTTTTGGATATGGGATTTGCTTCAGAAAGTACCTTTGATGACTTGTATAAGTACTTAACAAATTTGTTTGATGTGGATTTGATATTTTTAAGTTTAAATTCCCCATATAAATTGATTTATGAATAGTGCATATTAGATTTAGAAAATAGCTTTGTGCCAGCATTTTTCCATTTGGCTTTAGAAATAATTTATTAGTGCCTACACCAAATATCTTTTCCCAAACAAGTTACTAGTTGCTTAAAATGTTCGTCCTAGTTATGGATTCTTATTTGAACAGTGTTAAACTAGGACATCAGACTTTTTTACCCTGATCTCGGAATAGGAAAATGTAAAAAGTCATATGACTTTATCTGGTCCAATTTATTATTAAGCTTAATTTCCTTTCCTTATGACTTGATCTGCACCAATCATGTTCACTGTTTTATTTTATAGTGTATAATATTATTGAAATGAACTTTGACCCATATATCTTACTGTGTGTATGTACGATAGGGTCTTGTATCAAATTTAAATTGTTGACTATGTATAAAATTATAGTGCATTAATTGTTGAAACTTGTGCTCATGTCATATGACTGTTTATTATTGTATATTTATAAATATAAGTTACGTTATGAAATTTGAGAGAGAAAGAAAGAAGAAAAAGAAAGAGAACAATGAAAGTGACAGAAAACTAAGAGTGAAAATGAACATTATTGATGTATGTGTTTGAAGAGTCAACACTAAGTGCTGAAATGATTAAAAATATTTAAAAAAAATCTTTGTTCTTTGTTAATATTTTCAATAGAAAGGCATTCTTTTAAATCCTTAAGTTGGATGATTTAATATATGGTCACTAAATAGAGCACCTATGAATAAAGAATTTTCCATTTCTTGTCTGTCAATTTACAATTTGTAACGTTTTTAATGCCCCACTTGTTATAATGCCTTACTTAGAGGCATTATATTTTTCGGTCTGTGCATCTGTTAGTTTGTCAATACTTTTGTTTGTTCATTCGTCTGTCCCTCTTCAGGTTAAACTACTTGGTCAAGGTAGTTTTTATACGACCGCAAAAATTGAAAATTTTTTGGTCGTATATTGGTATGTCGTCGTCGGCGGCGTCGTCGTCGTCCGAATACTTTTAGTTTTCGCACTCTAACTTTAGTAAAAGTGAATAGAAATCTATGAAATTTTAACACAAGGTTTATGACCACAAAAGGAAGGTTAGGATTGATTTTGGGAGTTGAGGTCCCAACAGTTTAGGAATTGGGGGCCAAAAAGGGGCCCAAATAAGCATTATTCTTGGTTTTCGCACCATTACTTTAGTATAAGTAAATAGAAATCTATGAAATTTAAACACAAGGTTTATGACCATAAAAGGAAGGTTGAGTTTGATTTTGGGAGTTTTGGTCCCAACAGTTTAGGAATAAGGGGCCCAAAGGGTGCGAAATTGAACTTTGTTTGATTTCATCAAAAATTGAATAATTGGTGTTCTTTGATATGCCGAATCTAACTGTGTATGTAGATTCTTAAGTTTTGGTCCCGTTTTCAAATTGGTCTACATTAAGGTCCAAAGGGTCCAAAATTAAACTTAGTTTGATTTTTGTCGAGCCTTCGACTTTAGTCGAAAAAGCGAGACTAAGCGATCCTACATTCCGTCGTCGTCGTCGTCGTCGTCGGTGTCGTCGTCGGCGGCTTTCACAAATATTCACTCTGTGGTTAAAGTTTTTGAAATTTTAATAACTTTCTTAAACTATACTGAATTTCTACCAAACTTGGACAGAAGCTTGTTTATGATCATAAGAAAGTATCCAGAAGTAAATTTTGTAAAAATAAAATTCCATTTTTTCCGTATTTTACGTATAAATGGACTTAGTTTTTCTGCGAGGAAACATTACATTCACTCTGTGGTTAAAGTTTTTAAAATTTTAATAACTTTCATAAACTATCCTTGATTTGTACCAAACTTGGACAGAAGCTTGTTTATGATCCTAAGATAGTATCAAGAAGAAAATTTTGTAAAAATAAATTTCCACTTTTCCGTATTTTACTTTTAAATGGACTTAGTTTTTCTGCGAGGAAACATTACATTCACTCTGTGGTTAAAGTTTTTGAAATTTTAATAACTTTCATAAACTATCCTTGATTTGTACCAAACTTGGACAGAAGCTTGTTTATGATCATAAGATAGTATCAAGAAGAAAATTTTGTAAAAATAAATTTCCACTTTTCCGTATTTTACTTATAAATGGACTTAGTTTTTTTGCCAGAAACAAAACATTCACTCTGTGGTTTAAGTTTTTAAAATTTTTATAATGTTCTTAAACTATCCTGGATTTCTACCAAACTTAGACAAAAGCTTGTTTCTGATCATAAGATATTATTCAGAAGTAAATTTAAAAAAAAAAAAATTCACTTTTTCCGTATTTTACTTATAAATGGACTTAGTTTTTCTTCCAGTTAACATTACATACAGTCTGCAGTTAAAGTTTATAAAACATTTATTAGATTCATAAACTATCCTGGATTTTTTACCAAACTTGGAAGCTTCTTTCAATCAAAAGACAGTATAGAGAGGGAAAATTTTATTGATGTTTTTCTTCATTTTTGTTGAGTCTGCGATTAACAGCAAAAGTAGGCGAGACACTGGGTTCCGTGGAACCCTTACGAATTTTTACAAAAATTGAATCCTTGGGGTTCTTTGATATGCTGAATATAAAAATGTACTTAGATTTTTGATTATTGGTCCAGTTTTCAAGTTGGTCCAAATCGGGGTCCAAAATTAAACAGTTTAGGAATAAGGGGCCCAAAGGGTCCAAAATTAAACTTTGTTTGATTTCATCAAAAATTGAATAATTGGGGTTCTTTGATATGCCAAATCT
Organism: Mytilus galloprovincialis; assembly: GCF_965363235.1. NCBI lineage: Eukaryota > Metazoa > Mollusca > Bivalvia > Mytilida > Mytilidae > Mytilus > Mytilus galloprovincialis. The sequence goes on along the minus strand of NC_134841.1, from coordinate 77,580,144 downwards.
AACTGTGTATGTAGATTCTCTCAACAGCATAGTGAATTGCTCAAAGGCAAAAAAAAAAAAAAAAAATTAAGTTCATTAGACCACATTCATTCTGTGTCAGAAACCTATGCTGTGTCAACTATTTAATTTTAGATTTAAATAAGTTTGAAGAAGAAATCTTTCATTGATTTGTAAAATCTTGACATTTGTTTTGTGTAAAGACCCATATAATGTCAAAAATTTGATCACAATCTAGGACTGTATCACGCTTGAATGTTTTGTCCATACTTGCCCCAACTGTTCAGGGTTCGACCTCTGCGGTCACATAAAGCTGCTCCCTGCGGAGCACCTGGTTTGATGAAGTTGAAGTCCAATCAAATTGAAACTTAGTTCAAATGTTCCCAATGATATGATCTTTCTAATTTTAATGTCAAATTAGAGTTTTGACCCCAATTTCACAGTCCTCTTAAAATGATAGCGTGAGTGGGGCATACATGTACTTTTGACACATTCTTGTTTAAATACTATTTTTGGAAAGAATTTGACCAGTTACAACCACAGTTGGTCCAAATCATCTATAGGGTGTTCAATTTGATTTGTTTGTCTGATGAAATTGTTGAAAACCCATTATGATCACCAATTTATATAAATAATTTGAAGTTTATGTTTATGCCCCACCTACGATAGTAGAGGGGCATTATGTTTTCTGTTCTGTGGCTCCGTTCGTCTGTCCGTCCGTCTGTGGTTCCGTTCGTCCGTCCAGGTTAAAGTTTTTGGTCAAGGTAGTTTTTGATGAAGCTGAAGTCCAATCAACTTGAAACTTAGTACACTTGTTGCTTATGAGATGATCTTTCTAATTTTTAAGCCAAATTAGACTTTTGACCCCAATTTCACGGTCCACTGAACATAGAAAATGAAAGTGGGAGTTTCAGGTTAAAGTTTTTGGTCAAGGTAGTTTTTGATGAAGCTGAAGTCCAATCAACTTGAAACTTAGAACACTTGTTGCTTATGATATGATCTTTCTAATTTTAATGCCAAATTAGATAATTACCCAATTTCACAGTCCATGGAACATGGAAAAGGATAGTGCAGGTGGGGCATCCGTGTACTTTGGACATATTTTTGTTTTTAATTTTTTTCGATGATATAAAGTTTTAAATTTTTTTCACAATTTGTTTTAGTTTTGCGCAAGTTAAAAAATACGTATCTTAATCAAATACAGGGATTAAACAAAGAAATAATAAAATGCCAGTTTTTATCATTCAGTGTCGCTACTCCTTGCAGTTACAGTAACGGTTCAATGGAACAATATATATCACACTACATAGTCAAATACATAATATATATTTTCAATTTATAGGAACCTTGCTTTTCATATTGATGTTAGGGAGGATTTGAATTACTTTATTAATGGGGGGAACGAGGAGGGCTAAAAATCAGAAGATTTGGAATTCCACTAGAAGAATCACAATTCCTCTGAATCAATACTCTATATCACAGTTCAAACTGTTCACCTGATTTCTCCAAGTAATAAACAATATCAGGGGTTCATTTATATTTTTCCTGACTAAGATTTAAGATTTTGATTGAATTTTATAAAAATTCAAAAATGTTAATGGTTAGAAACATATGTATTCTCTAAAGTTTTATAATGCAATCAACATTATTCAGTAATAAACTTTTTAATAGAAAATAGTACTTTTACCATTTGAATAAATATAGCAATTTATTCTGTTTAACGAAATTAGAGAAATGATTTCACTTGAAGTGAGCAGAATATATTATTATCTTAAATGGTGTCCTCGTTTGAATTGTTTTACATTTTCTTATCGGGGCCTTGTATAGCTGACTGCGGTATGGGCTTTGCTCATTGTTGAAGGCCGTACTGTGATGTAGTTGTTAATGTCTGTGTCATTTTGGTCTTTTGTGGATAGTTGTCTCATAGGCAATCATACCACATCTTCTTTTTTATATATCCTAACATAAAAATGCCCTAACAGAGTTATAGGAAGAAGGACCATCAATTAACACTATATGAATTAGTTGACCCTAAAATGTATCTCTGTCTTAACTCACTATAGTGATATGTTTTAGTAGTCTTAGATCTTACATAATGTAAATTTACTGAGTGTGTCCCATTCCCGATTTTCATATTTTGACAAATCAGCATGGTGGAGGATTTAAGTAAAGTGGAGTAGTTTACCCTGTCACCAGATACAGCCTCTTTAAAAGTCAATGCTATTACCTCAAAGTTTGCGAGATTTGAACATTGGTAAACTACTATTGCCTTTAATGTTTAAGACCTAGCCAATTCAGAACAAAACAGTTTTCACCTACAGACATCTTCAAACCTTTCATTTGGCATTAAGTGTACTAGCAAATGAACTTAATAAAGTAAAGAAATACAAGATTTACGTATTCACTGAAAAGAAAAAAGATCACAAGAATATAATAACTAAAAGTGTTTGTCTTGTATGAAGAAAATTTGTTTGTAAGATCGGAGTTATTTATCGTAACCTTGGTTAAAAAAGCGAGGGGGAAAATAGCAAGTTAAAGGACAGACAGAACTTTTAACCAGAGACATATATAGGTCTCTGCTTTAACCAAACTAAACAAAGAAGATGAGAACGATTCATAGAACACAAACACTACTCAGAAATTTGAAAAACAAGTAACAAAAACCCCAACAAAAAACTGAAATGTTATTGCTTGGACAGATATTCCTACTTCACTAGTACCATCAGTCTTGTTGCACGTTAGAAGCGTAAAAATTGCGTAAACAACTTTTTTAATTAAAGATGTACTTTGGTGATCTAAGGTAAAATAAAAAAAAATAAAAATTCAAAATTGATACTTTAAGCTGGAAGAGTATTAGTTAAGGATCAAAACAAGCAAAAAATATTGATAGGTCATGCAGCTCCTTTACGATATATTTGATTTATAAAATATGGCGGAAAAAGGCTGACTCGGACTTTTACCTTATATTTGCATTGGTGTTATTTGGGTCTCAAATCAAAAGAAAGAAAAATCAAGAATCTGCTTAAATTTTGTCAAATGACCTTTTATGAGCTATTAAGTCGTATGTTAAGATAAATAGGTGTTATGGGTCAAAATAGTTTACCTTGTATCGTATGGAAAACACCAAGGAGTCCAAACATTTGACAGAAGATTCAGAAATGGGCAATCAGACATTACGTTAGATATTGAGAGAGAATGGCAGAATTTGGGTTTGTGAATGTGAACATATTTATGGTCGTACGTGACAAAGATGTTTAGAAACTGTCAACAAGTACTGACCGTAGAACCTTTGAATGTTCTTGGCCCAGAAGATTCCCTGTGAGAAGTATTAAGATAAGATAGGATAAATAATAGATTATTAATATTATTAGTATTTCTGTATACATACTCGAGGAAATGTTTGCTCTAGAATACTGTTCCAATCGGTAGGTATATACTCTATGTGTTGCTGCTGAAATGTTTTACACAAAAATGGAAGGTTAACAAAAGAGAAATTTAAAGGAGCCTCTTCCCATATTTTAGTTCATAGTCATTTTACACGAATTTCTGGTAGTCATAATTTTATGGAAATATTCAAACGATGCTTACCTTACATAGCTATCAGTGTGTGTTTTTTAAAAACATTTATTACAAATCCATATTTCACGAATAATCACAAAAGAAAACCATTCTGTAAATGTTGATACAAAACTTTGACTGCTGATTATTAAAGTTGAATGTTCTTATTTTTATACCAAAAATGATGGATCATGAATGTTGAGCGGATTGCACTTGTATAATAAGTTTCTGTTATTTGGTCCTTTCTCAGATACTATATAAGCAATAGGTCAACTATATTTGTTGTATGGAATGATAGTAAAGTTTTCATGTCTATCTGTCATGTATCATCTGACCCCGACCTCATCGTTATGTCTCCGCAACTAAAAGTTGAGGGCATATTGTTTTACCGCTGTCCGTCCGTCAATCGTATTATGGGTACATAGTTATTCAGCTTAACCCCTCCTACAGTTTGAATCCTAGAAAGTTTTCACTTTGCTGTCTGTACATATATTGAAGGTGTGCATGTGACCAGGGTTTAGATTTTTATTAGTATTTTCTCTTTGGGAGATAGTTGAACTTTGTATTTTTTTGGAGAATTTACTTGCATTAGAGGAGCGTTTCCAGATAACTCTTCCTACATTTTGAATGCTAGGAAGTTTTCACTTTGTTGGCTGTTTTGACATATATTGAAAGTGTGCATGTGGTCTGGGTTTTGATTTTTATTAATATTTACTCTTTTGCCGTTTTGGGAAATAGTTGAACTTTGACATTTTTGGGGTATAAGCGGTTTTAAAAATGTTAAATGTTAAAGTTATTTTATAATAACACTTTGCATCTGCAGGGCATCAATTATGTCTAGACTTGAGTCAAAACAGGCATAACTGTATCGATTGTATCCTTTCTTTCCAGTTCGATGGAATAAATCTATATATAGTCCCCGAACTTTAAATTATTTAGTAAGAGTAATCTGACTGCATATATCTGTCGAAGACAAAGTATAATACTAGCTTTTTTCATTCGTACTAAGATGTATTTGCATGAAGTCTTCCAAGTTCTGAAGAAGAGGAACCTCGTTTTTTTCCATTGGAATTCTGATAGTTTGTTGAAATACAAGTCCTCCAAGCTTACAATTGATCACTGTAGCTTGATAAAACGCAGCTTTACAGTGTCAGTATGTGTTTGAATTAAAGTGTTTTTGTTTACAAAGTATGATTTATTTTTTTATTCGAGTGTCACTGATGAGCCGTTTGAAGACGAAATGCGCGTTTGGCGCAAATACAAAAATGTCAATCCTGGTATCTATGATCAGTTTATTTATCATAGATTTATAAGATACAATTGGATGACCGATACGATGTATTAGTGTTTCAACTGACTAGCGACATAATTTAGAGGTCTTAGATACAAGTAAAGACGACTGATCTGTAATTTTACTTCTTGTGTCCAAGTCTAATTTTAACATTTTGTGAATTTGCATGGATAACAAGAGACGCTAACCCCTGTAGACGTACAAGTCTCACTCCTATTTGGTGCTCATGCGATTCCTTCCGTTTCTGCTAGTTACGTTGATTTGTCTCCTCCTAGTCATTTTATCAGATTTGAACATCGGCAAACCACTGTTGTCTTAATTTATATCTTCCTTGAACAATTTATTTGTTGTTAGGACTGCCATTAAATTCTATGTAACAAAAAACTTTACTTGTGTAAAGGGTAGACATCTCAATATTGAGTACACATGTATACTTATCAAAGATGGAAGAGATTCATTTCGTATGTAATCTTACATATCTTTAATTGTTTTTTTTTTGTAATATCCACATGTGATTTACACCGCCCCAAGAGTAATTAGTTTCGCTATTACTCTAAAACCGGCTTTAATTCCTAATAATATTGATGTTTACAGTTTGTCTCATGCAGAACTTGGCAGACCCAGTAATACAACATTGTTTGCGAGGACATTTCTGTAACTTCCTTTTTACTAATGTTATTTAAATACCCAATACAACAAGGAAGACAAAGTTCTACATCTTCGATTGTAAGAAATTCCAAACGAACATAGAACAAACCTTTGATTACTTACTATTTCCTCATTGGTAAGTGTCAGGGGTATATGTTGAGTTTCCAGTGGGATTATCAATAACTTATTCTTTTATCAATCAGTTTATGTAAAGTGATTTACATACAGAACAATTTAGTTTGGGGCTATATCTGTAGAAACAACAAGCTATTGTAAATTGGTCATAGAGGTAGGACAAGTGCTAAGCAACAATAGGGTCTATAAAAATCGACGAAGCATGAGTGTTAGTCTACTTGGTATCAAAGATTCATTCGAAAAGAGTATCTACGTGTTCTTTTTTGCAGTTAGCATATTGTCGGACTCAATCCATCGGTATTTTCAAGTTGCGTTTCTAACTGTTGGATATAGGCTTTCAGTGTTTTGAGCCTTTGGATAACACATTTTGCCTAAAAGTATTATTTTAAATACAAGAAGCACATACAATATTGGTCACGTAAAGTACGAGAACACTTAAAGATAATCCAAGTTCATGTCTTGCGTTTCATATGGTGTTGTTTAGAATATTCTACGTGCTTAAAATGCTTGTACTGATATCAGCTGTCTTCGTGAATGCACAGATGGTCGTCATTACTCAAAGAATTTGTCTCAAATTGGTTGTAGGGGATGACTTGAACTTATAGTGTGGTGTGAAATTTTGCACACAGCTGTTTGAACGAAGTAAAATAGCAAAAATACCGAACTCATAGGAAAATTCAAAAAGGAAAGCCCCTTATTAAATGACAAAATGAATGGTTCAAACAAATCAAACTTCAGTAAACAACTGTCCTATTCCTGACTGAGTACAGGCATTTCCTTACGATGAAAAATGGTGGAGGAAATGATTCACTGTGACTTTAACACAAAGAAGAGGATAAATAATATTGCTCCTGTGTATGGTGTTTTTTGTGGAGTGTATGTATGAATTTGCGTGATGAATTTATACACAAAATATCTTAAAAAAAAAACATTTCTTGCTAGTTTATATAGAAATGTCTCTAAACAATACGGAAAGAACAACTGACGAATAAGCGTCGTATTTTACCTCGGATCGAACAAACCTCCTTTTTGAAATGATTGGTAGAACCATATTATACAGTGTACACTACCCATTTTTATGTTATTCTAGTATCAATTGGATTCAATGGATCGTCAAACGACAGACATCTTTTAAGCAATAATACAGTTATCAACATTGTGATGATTTAAATCATAAGCCATGACTTATTCAAATTATTTTGAATGACTTACAATGGCAAACTTAAATATCCTAATGAATTTCTGGAGATTAACTCTACCTGGCATTTGCTTTGTATAAATCTATTATATTTGTCAATGAGAACTTTGTTTTTGATAGGTATAAATATGTTACCGCCTTCATTTATTAGATTTTGGTTTGGTTCAACGTAATTTATACGATGTATTTCGTTTTCAGTTTGATTCAGAATAAACACCGACATAGCTATATAATATAGTTAATTGTCTGATTGCTACCTCAGTTTGATATTAATAAGTATTGTAATTTTCATTGTTATTAAATGTAATAGCAGTATTACAAATATATTCTTAAATCAATTTCAATTCTATCTTATCTTTCAGAAATAGTTTTAATCATTCAAATGTGACTCACCAGGGGCGTAGCTGCCGTTAGGCACTTTAGGCACGTGCCTACACATAATTTTTCACAAATAATTTTTTTTTCATTAAAAAAATAATAAACAACGTTATCTGTAGATGAAGTTGTCTAAACTCTTTAATTACCGAATGTCATGTGTACACTAGTCTCTCGTCCTTAGTGAATGGAATATTGGATAGAATTGAATGTTTTTACGATTTTACCTTATATAGAAACTATAAACTAGAACTTAATTTGGTTTAGATCAATTCACTTCTAGACTATCAACAAAAACTTGAATGAACCTCAACCTAGACACATGAGTTTTATAATTAGTTGTTGTTAGTTTTCAACTATCATTCCACTTTGTCTTCACCCGACTTGCCAATGTTGGTCTTCCGTTTGGCTGTGCAGGATGTATAAATACGCAGTCACGTCTGTTCAGAATGGGGACATTAAATCCGATGCCTAGTTGTAGAGAGATTGCAACTCTTTGAGGAGTTCGTAGTTGGTCTACTGAAAGGCAAAATTCCTGCTTCTATCCAATAATCCCTCATTTTCCAATGCATGGCATTTTTGAATTTCCAGACCTTCGTCCTGGACGACACCTATCACAGGACCTAGCTCCAAGTTGTATTTATTGTAATTTTGTCAATTTTTTTCAACGGTCCTGAACTTGCATAAATATTTGACACTGGATGTAAAAAAATCAATCAATCAAATGGCTTCCAGTAATTTTGAGTACTTTCAAATCTGCGTGCAATGGCCACAATTATTCAAAATTCCTAAGCAGGTAGGGATTTTACAGTCTGAGGATATAAAGAAATACGAATTTCTTGAATTTTGTTAGGCATCGACTATGTCTGTATACATGTTTGTGTGGCTAGGGTGAAGGTTTAAGATTCAAAAAAGAGTGATGGTTGATGTCTAGCCAAAAAGGATAGTTCTATTATATAGTAGTGTTTACGTACCTATTTTTTTTATGAAGGATCGTCAATATGTACGTACTATTAATTTAGTTAAACGTATATATCAATCAGAACGGAATAGGATATGATAATACCAAAACTGCTTAATCAAAGGGATACGCTGATCTACGCTGGGCAATGCATATTGTAAATATTTTTTTATATCACAAATTGTACTGCGTTATTTAATTCATCAGTCAGGTGTTATGGTACATTATTCATAATTCTTTGAACTTTTCATCGTGTATATTATAATTATCATGATTAAGGTAGCACAATACAAAGATTTTATAACTCCAACTCCCAAGTTTTAAAATGCTGTAACTTTCTTAAAAATGCTTGAAAATTTATAAAAGTGGTAGTTTTGGATAGCTAACAGATTTTTCTTTCACATTAATGCAATGTTAGTATTATGCAACAATTATGTAACCAATTATAATGTTAACTGTGTCTAAAATATTTTTCACCAAATTTCCACTTTCAAATGAAATTAGCTTCTGCATAGGTATCCCTAGAGGGTTGATTTTATTATATGTTGTTCCTATGGCCATTATCTACAAAAGGGTGTCTCAGATTTCAGATAGAATGAATAGAACAAATTTTACACCTAATTAAACATTATCTTCTTTTATGTGGTTAGGATGTTTACACTAATTAGAGATTTATGAGAGAATGGAATACTATAGAGACAATCTGAGACACCCTTTTGAAGCCCATAATGTGTTGATTAAGATTTCGTTAAAATTTTCTGTATAGTTAAAGAGATGATAGAGCTAAATTCATTGAAGTGAACTTACCCAGATTTTGCCACTAATTACATAATAATTGATTACATAATGATTGCATAATAAAAATATTGCATCTATTTAAAAGATTAATCTTTTATCTATTTATATATACCTCTTTTATTATTTTCTATGCATTTAAAAGAAAGTTACAGCATTTCAAAGGTTAGTGATTGGAAGTAAAAAAATCTTTGTATTGTGCTACCTTAAATAACCAGTAAATTTAATATTTTTGTACATAAAATTTTGCAGCTAAAATGCTGAAAACAGTTTTCAGTCGGGGGGTTTCGCCCCCCTGAACCCCCTACAAGGGCCATGCCCTGGACCTGCTGGGGGCCTAGACCCCCTGCCGATTGGTGCCTACACTTGACTGAATACCTAGCTACGCCCCTGCTCACTATGTGCGCTGTTTTAGTATTTCAAATGTGACTTCCTTTTGTGTGCTTTTATACAATTTCAAATGTGACGTCACTTTGTGCATTGAGGCTTTGGCTAACTCGGGTGTGTATTTTTTTGTGCTGGATTGTGTTGGTTTATGTAATGTATCCGTTTTTATTTTGTAGTTAGTGAATACTTCGGTTTGATCATGTATATCTATTATATAGTCATTTTCTAAAATTTACTGTTTGCAAAAGTTTAATTATTCTAAATAATAAGGATGTTCTTATCCCAAGCAGAGAACCCTAGCCGTATTAGGCACAACTTTTTTAACTTTTGGTTCTCAGTGCTGTTGAACTTTGTACTTTTTTTGGCTCTCGAACTTTTTTCATCTTAGCCTCACTGGTTAGTCTTGTGTGGACGAAACGCATTTCTGGCGTGTTAAATTTTATAAATCTGGTGCCTATTTTTAGCCATTATTCGTGTGTTTCTCTGTCTAATATGTTCTCCTATTTATTTGTATTGTAGTCCTGTAATGTTATGTTGTCATTTTAATGTTAAATTTAACATTGCCACTAAAGCGGGAGGTTTGGGATGCCACAAAACCAGGTTCAACCCACATTTTTTTTCTTTAAAAGAATGTCCTGTACCAAGTCAGGAAAATGGCCATTGTTATATTATAGCTAGTTTCTGTGTGTGTTACATTTTAACGTTTTGTTTCTGTTGTGTCGTTTGTTTCCTCTTATATTTGACTGAATTCACATTGCTATAAGACGTGCCACGGTACTTTTCTATCCCAAACTCATGTATTTAGTTTTGATGTTTTATTTGTTATTCTCATTGGATTTTGTCTAATGCTTAGTACGTTTCTGTGTGTGTTACGTTGTTCTCCTCTTAAATTTAATGCGTTTCCCTCAGTTTTAGTTTGTAACTCGGATTGGTTTTTTTTCTCTCGCTTTATGAATTTTGAACAGCGGTATACTACTTTTGCCTTTATTTACAGTTTAGCCAACTCAGGGTTATATTAATGTTCTTCATGGTTCAGTACTGGGATTCTTATAGTTTACGAAATGAAAGAAAAGAAAAAGAGGGACGAAAGATACCAAAGGGACAGTCAAACTCATAAATCTAAAACAAACTGACAACGACATGGCTAAAAATGAAAACAACACGAACCCCACCAAAAAACTAGGGGTGATCTCAGGTGCTCCGGAAGGGTAAACAGATCCTGTTCTACATGTGACATCCGTTGTGTTGCTTATGTGATAACAAATCCGGTAAATAGTCTAATTCGGTAGGTCACATTCATGAACGGGAAGGGGATCGTAGTTATGACGTAAGGAACAAATCCGATATCATTTGTTAAACGGTTATTCCATAACTGTAAACCAACTCGTGATGGCGTCCGTAAAATTTACGAAGGGATGATTTCAACTTCACCATTTGGAACTCTTGGTTTAATAGCTTCCTTGTGAGCAGCAACCCTCTATCAAGAAAAGAAGTGATGAAATTGATTAAACGCTTAACATCTACTCGAAAAGGTTTGGTAATTTTGTAATGATATTCAAGTTTTACAAAAAGTATTTCAATAGTACTCGGAATAATTGTCGCCTTCCGACGCTGCGATTAATAACTTATCAATGAGACGGGCTTGCGGTCGATTAAAAGTGCATCCTAATACAAAAGCTTATATTGATATTCCTTACCGGATTTTAGCGAAAGAACGATTTAGAGATTTATATGGAAATTATCGTCTCATGAACTTTTTTACAGACCTGTATTTCAATATTTTATGGAATTCATGTTAATTTTGACATTCGCCTACATATTGATAAGTTGGATTGAATTATATGCCATGAATTCGAAAAAGACTTGAACCTGCAGAAGTGTGTATGATGAAAGTACAATTCTAAGCCAAGAGTGCAATTATTCCTCACTAATAGAGGCTTAGCCATGCGTTTAACATGTAAAGAATATCAGTCACATGTTCAGAATCAATTTGATAAATAAGGGACGAGTCAATATTACATAATAACAATCTCTCTCTTTCTTGATCTCGATCGTGATCGAAATATTTTAAATTTTACAAGGGTTTATAATTATCTTTATCGAAGAAAATATGACAAGAAATAAGTTGATACTTATCTATATATATATATATATATATATATATATATATATATATATATATATATATATATTGTAATTCATGTACGTGTACCGATATTTGCATTACAACGAATATGTAGTATCATTACAAGATGGAGAAAAAGAAAATGAATCTGCAAGTTGGAATAAACCCGACTGACGTAACGTTCTAAAAAGAGAGGCGAAATATACCAAAGGGATTATCAAACCCATAAGTCGATACGAACTGACAATGGCTTGTGAAAAAAAGAAAAAAAAACGACCCAAAGGACAAATGACAGTACTTAAAAGATGTGTGACCGTAGATACACCATAAAATTTCGTGAGCTTATGTTTCCTTGTCTCGGTTCTTTGATATGGTGTTTGGACAGTGGAGAGAGGATAGTTATATTAGACTTTGTATGAATTGTCTCATTTGCAAACATACCACACCTTCTGATACAACATCCTTGATTGGACATTACCGTTTTCTTAACTCACCACATACTAGTACAGTTTAAGATTGCTTGAGGTTTTGCTAAGTGGTTTGAATGTCCTTGTTCTGGTAACATGTCCATACATGATAATTATGATAACAATTGCAAAGCCGATGGCCAATATGAACATATTTTCTAGCTAAGTGTTAATAAGATAAACAAATAAACATTTGTAAATAAAGGCAGTAGTATACCGCTGTTCAAAACTCGTAAATCCATGGACAAAAAACAAAATCTGGGTAACAAACTATAACTGAGGGAAATGCTTAAAATATAAGAGGACAACATAAAAATGTAACACACACAGAAACAGACTAAGCATTAGACAAAATCCGATGAGAATAACCAATATAACATCAAAACCAAATACACGAATTTGGGATAGAAATGTACCGTGACACGTCTTATAGTAATGTAAATTCACACTTAAACACAAGAGAAAACAAACGACACAACGGAAACAAAACGTTAAAATGTAACACACAGAGAAACAAACTATAATATAACAATGGCCATATTCCTGACTTGGTACAGGACATTTTGAAAGAAAAAATGGTGGGTTGAACCTAGTCTTGTGGCATGCCAAACCTCGCACTTTAATGGCAATGTTAAATATAACATTAAAACTCTTATCTTATTTTTCTGCGAACACTATTTTAAAATTTTCGTTACTGAAAATGAAAAATTAATATTACAACTGGATTCAACTCAGAATTAATCTAACATAGATTAATTAACATGCTGAAATATCCACAATTCCTGTAGTTATTGTGCTGATTTCATAAAGTGCACAAATGAATAAAACTGAAAAATGTCGGTTTTTTTTAATTTTTGAGATGTGTACGTAACAGTTCCCAATTTAACAAACGTGACACTAGTTATACTACTCTTTTTCGGATAGGCCTATATTCTTAGAATTTTTGTTTCCCAAATGCCAAGATGTGCCATGACATACGCAAGAAGTGAAAGTTGATTAACAAAGCGGGTATCTGAATAAAAAAAATCGTTTTTCTCATACTAATAAAAATTTCGAATAAATCAAACACAACTACTCCTTATATTAATCTGAAGCAAAACAATACAAGTTAAAACATAATAACATAATGTGAAAGTCCGGTAGTTTATAAACGTCATTTCTCTAACGACTTCTGATAAATCTTTAGTATATACCATGTTATAACAAGTCTTTCGTCTAATGTTCATCTACGTTTTTGCAAGAATATGGTTGACGTATGTACCAAATCAATGTTATCTTTTTCACACAATAAAAACTGTGCTAAAATCTAAAACACTTGGTCACGTTGAAGTTTGATAGCTGAGACATCGTTGAAAGTTGGACGTGAATTTTGCAAGCTGCTAACGTTGTTAACCTTGAGTGTGTTTGGGTTGTCTACAGCCATTGGCTGAGGCATGCTGTCATAAGTTGTTGAATTGCTCATGCTCGTTGAAATAGTTCTACCGGAACCAGAAGTTGACGATGTTGAAGGCGGCGATTCAATATTTCTGGCATATCTTGGTTGACGAGGCGAATAATTTTTTGTATAATTACCTGGAGATATACGTGACTTTTTTTCATAGTAAGAATCATACTCATCTTCATAGTGACCATAAAAGTAGTTAAAATTCTGAACTTCCGGAACAAATAGAATACCGGCTATTATCGCCAAAATGAGAGCCACCAATGTTAGTCCATAAGACCAAGCGATGGAAAAATTCGTCAAAAGTGCAAATATCCAAAGAACACTTCCGGTAAATAACAAAGCAGCTGAAATAACAAAAGTAATGCTAAGTTCATGATGTACAATGTTTCTAATTCACATGATAGGGGTTATACCTCTATTAGTAAAAGGTGGTGGTCTTCCAGATAGTGATGTTAAACCAGTTGATGGAGGTAAACCACTGTAACCTGTCGAAGGAGGATAAGCACTAGACATACCCGTATTTGGTGGGTATCCTACCGATGATCCTGTGTATACCCATCTAGCTGGTTGTGAAACAATAGGGTCAGATCGGAGAGCTTTCCTTGTTGGTGGGGGAGTGGGACTAGGGGTTCGTTGCTGTTCACGACAACAATCACAATCACATTCGCAGCAGTCCCCACCACAAACACCAGCACACATGTTTGACGAATAGTAACCGGAATTTGAATATGAAGAACACCATCCTAGTTCTGGTATGAGAAGGAGACCAGCTATTATTGCCATTATTGCAGCTAAGATCACCATACCGCAAGACCATGCCATATAAAAGTTTGTCGGAATGTATGCCAGCCAAATAAATACGCCTATCAATGCAATTGCAGCTGGAAAGAAGAAAACGAATCTAAATTTCGGACTTTAGATTAATATAACTAAATAGGCTACTATGATAGGACGTGTTAAAAGCATAGAATGACAAAATAAGCAAGGGATTTAATTTATACAACGATACATAATTGGCTTGCAGCATTCCGATGTTATTTAATAAGCCAATTGGAATGATACGTTCGAAATGCATTTAACAAGTCAATGGTAAGGGTTCGTTCAAAGTGCTTTTGATAAGCCAATGCTGAGGATGTGTTCCATAACTCTTTTCAAATCTTAAAAAAAAAACTACTTCCAAAATCTATTTCGTAAGCCAATGGTTATGGTGCGACACCGATCTATGTTGTAAGCCAACAGTGTGGAAGAGCTCCGAAGCTATTTTGTAAGCCAATTGTAAGGATGCGATCCGAATCTATTAAGTAAGCCAATGGTATCAATGCGTTCCGAATTTGTAAGCCAAGGGAAGGTAAGAGGGTAATGATTCTAAGTAAGGGATATAAGTATAACTATATGTATTGAGAAATATAAATGAATAAAAAACAAACAAGAAACAAACAACAATAACACAATAAGAAATAAAAAATAGCATTAAAAAAATGACAAAAAAAAACTCAAATGGACCAAAATGTTCTTATGTTATGCTGTTCCATCACTATCCGAGTCAGTCGGAGTTTGGTTTTCCACAACCATGATTAACCATGCCGTGCCAGTGCTAATTCATGGCCCTGTAATTCAGTGGATGTAGTCTGTTTCTGAAGATCAGATTTGTTTTTCGTAAATAGTTTAGTTTTCTAATTTGACGTGTTTTACATTAGTCATATAGGGCCTTTTAAAGCTTTATATGTGGTATGCGATTCGCCTTTAGTTGAAAGCCATACGATGATCATACCATTTGGTTTATTGATGGATTGTTGTATTTTTTGCAATCATAATACATCTTATTTTTTATACAAAATAGTATTTGTTTAGTACCTCATAAACATTTAAAAAAAAAATGATAACACTCATAAGTGCCAATCTATGAATTTTGGCGAATTTTCAACTGTAGTGAATAAAAAAATCTTATTAGCTCTATTTATACAAATTATTATATAAATGTGTAGAATCATACTAAATGCTAAGTTTTCTATCATCCCTATGAAAGCCACCACGAGTTGGTTGACCGTCATGGAATATCTAATTTAATTCAAAGCATCACAGCTCATGTTTTTGAAATTCGGTTAATAATGTCCTTTTTCTGGTTATTTGAACAAATTATGAATACGGTGTATTGTGCAAATTCATTTACTGATGAAAAAATGTGTGATTCTGGAGGAAAAATCGCGTTCTAAATTCATTGTATTATGTAAAAACAACAAATAAATATCATTTCTGTTATTAAAAAGAACAGTATTTGATAAAAGAATCGGGCATGCAGCTTATAATTTCTGTTAACTTCACTGAACTGAATGTATAAAGACCGATTGCCCTTTTGAAGTACTGCTGAGTAATAATTATTTGCTATATAAACTCACCTGTTACAAAACACATGACCATACAAAACACAGCATAATTGTATGTTCGGGCTCCTGCAGCGAAGACATATATCCCTAAAAAAACTGGAGTCACAAGAAACATAATCAATGCCATTATCTCAAAAGCTTGGGTGGCTCTGAAGTTATCTGAAATACACAAATGTATGTATACATGTAAGATTGTACCAACTATTATTTACTCTAGAAAACAACAGTTACTATTTTATACTGAAAATGATGTTGTATGTACATTGCTTTTTTGTGATAATAACTGTATAAATCTTTGCCTCGGCCCTGAGATGTATCGCCACATATATCCGTAGAAGTTGTATTCCTGGCGTTACACAGGATTGATGGTTTGGAGAATTTACATGTCTACCAACTCATGTTCAAACTTCTCGTAATTTTTGTTTCATTTCTACTAGTATTTGTTTCTAAACTACTTCTTACATACAAACTTTTAATTAATTATATGTCGGTGTGTTAATGTTTTTATGATCAGTGTTGTAATAACATCCTTTCTTTAATTCAGACAAAGATTTACAGCATTTGTAGTCATAACCAATATTCTATGTAAGTTTTGTAAGTACGAAAAAAAGTTCTTGTAAAAGTAATCTTGTGGACGAAATTAAAAAGTGTCCGCTTTACAATATTGTTGTGACTGGGAGTTTGTGAAACATTCAAGTGATTGTCAATATAGCTGACGAAAAACTACAAAAAATACCAATTGAGTGAAGGAAGTGTTTCTGGTGAACTCTCTCTCTTTATCTCTTTCTCTCCCTCTCTCTGATAAGATATAAATAGAAATTATAATTAGAATGTCTTTAATTTCCATTTCAATATCAAATAAATAATATTTCTCACCATTTTTATAAGATGATGGTACACTTTGAGTATCACAAGTGCCCGATGTACACGTCTGAGCCTTCCACAAACCGACACTTGTCACCGTAGTACTGTCATTTTGCATCCAGTAATTGGTGGCAAAACCCACTATGAATAAGATAGGAGCAATACACATTATCACAAACGCCCATTTGGCCCAACCAGTTGAAGTCCCAAACGGCATTTTGTTGAAACTCTTTTTATCCTTTTCCAGTAAATATCATACGCAACTACATTTTTGTATTGTTATACAACTTTTGTTTGTCTAACAGTTAACTCAATTCGTGTACTTATATAATTTCTAGTTTTTCATCTAAAAAAAATCCAGTTTTAGAAACTACAACATCAAAATTATAATAATTTTGTTTCCGTTATTCCTATATTGATTTTTTATATTTTGTAAATATTTGATCACAAGAGAAACAGTTCTGAATAGATAACTATAACGTATATATTTTAACTATTGATGTGAGATGTATGATGAAAATTAAATTCATGTATTTCAAGGGTGATGGTCGTCAATCCCATTATCTAGTTCACAAACGTAATCAAAGATATTAAAAAGACTTTTGAATTGAATTTCTATACCCTTATACACATGTGAATGCCAAATGAAAATACTAATATGATGTAAATTTGGACGATTCATAAGGCATTTATAATAATGTTGAAAAGAGCGAAATTTAAAGAACGCTATGTATACGAATTCAGTTTTCAAAGCAGAAAGAAATAAATGACCCGTTCGACAAGTATAAAATATACAGAAAGGATTGTTTGAAATGTAATTGCTTCTTTCGAATAAAGTGAATGTCACAAAAATATTAAAAAATGAACATGACGCATTAAATAATATTAACCATTTTATGCTTTGAAATTAAATACACTGAAGTGCAGTAATATATCAACCAAAAAAATTATTATTAAAATTAAAGACCATTAGCATTTAGTGAAAACAATTAGTTCAAACGACACACGAGGTGGTGTAATAGGATAATGAGTGAAGGTAAAGAAATGGGACTAATACAAAAAAAAAAATCCCCAACGGAAATGGAAATTGTAAAATATATAATTAACACAGAACAACGATCTAAAAAATGAAAAAAAAAAGATGTTCGAGAGAAAAGACCCTTAATTCCAGACTCTATTTTATCATTGCTTTCGGTAAATATTTTCCTGATCTTTTTTATTTCGGTCCTTTGGAAAAGTTGAAATAAGACCTTATATATAAGAGACCTTCATTATAAAATGGACATTTTACCACATATTGGTTTGTTTGTTTCCAGAGCAACACATAACAGATGTTTGTTTCCAGGGCAAATCCTAATTATAAGTGACCCTTATTATAGTATGAACATTTAATCCCGTTTAGTCTTGGTTGTATTCAGAGCTTAAAAAACAACGTAAATCTAACAGGTGAATCCAAACAAATGGAAGTTTTTAACGATCTTGACTGGCTATACAGCCCTTGCACGGTCGGTAGTGGGAACCAACTGTGTGGCAGGGTATTACTGAATTCTCTTTATGTAATAAATGTATTATGTTTAATTACCTCTTCAACTAAAAAGCATGCACAAAAATTATCATGCGTGGAAAGCCTTCAAAAACTAATGTGTAATATGTTTGTTAAGAATGCAAAGTTCTATCAAAAAGCTGCTTATAATTTCTATTTAAACTCGGGAATATTGAAATTATAAATCATATAGAAAGCATAACGAAAGTTATGTAAAGAACAATCACTCCATGACATGTGATGTATTTCTTTGTGACTTTTGAATCAATTTTCTTCCATGGAAAAGCAGTATGAAAAGAACCATCACCCGATTCATGATGTTAACAAAACAGTAAGTCAAATAACAAAATTACATGTTGGTTGATACGATTCATTTTTGAAAATTTAGCGGCTTAGAGCTATTATTAATATCTTATTAATAATTATAGCGTATTGCCATGACGGATCCATGACTGAAAGGGAGGTGTAATTCAATACAACTTAAAACAAACCGCCGAGGCGAAACATTTTTTGTACTATTTTATGGCAACAATTATTTATTTTTCTAACGCTTCCCTTGAAACCTTCACTAACAGTAACTCTGTGTCAGCTCTTATGATCACCGGACATGACTAAATGTTTCTGTGTTCTAGATCTGTTTAATTAATCATCACCGATAAGCGCTGTAGCACTTCAATCTCAAGCTTATAGTTTTACCGTAATGGAAACTTACAGGAACCTGTTTCTTTAAGTAAATAACTTCAAAACTATAATGGCGATCTAAGAGAAAGTTAGACGATTGTAATTCGAACAAATGCAACATCATGACCAATATAACAGCTTTTGAGTGTAATTAATGAAAAACTTGTTTTTTAAGTACTTTCAGGACCAATTTATATAGCCGTTCTACAATCACGCAGAAGACGCAAAATATCACCTCAGATTTTTTTTGGTGCAACCAGTTGTTGATACGATTATCCATCATCAGTTTCCCATCTTCTGTATAGAATACAATCAACTACCTCGAAACCTCCCATTGTTTTAACATAAACACAACGTTATCGCTGTCACTATTCAGTGTAGCGTCATCTCAGTGTGACATATTCACTGGAGTCAACGTGATGATCGTAACTGCAATTACGATCATCCCAATATGGCGGGCACAAATTTTGGGAAATTTATAACCCGAATAATTCAGTCCCTCCCCGTAATCGATCTCTCCTACTTGTTAATGTAGTAAGCGGAATATAACGACTGAATTGTTCGGGTTAGGAAATTTAAGAAGGCCGATTTCTCCACTTTAACAGCTTATTTTCAGATTTGTTTTATATCAATCAAAATCTTTCTAAGCATTGCCATGGAATGTGTTTTTTCTAAATAATAGAAAAACAACCAGATAAAAATCGAGATTAAAAAAAAAAACAGGATAATGATCGTAACTTCGTCTATGGATGATCGTAACTTGGACTTGTTTTTATAAAAAGATGATCGTAACTCAAAATTTACGATATGTTTTTTTTCTTTAATTGAACATCCTGTTTAGCAGTCATGGTGTATTGCAATTACTGAAAATAGTATAATTTTAAAACTAAAGAAATTGAGCGTTAATAAACACCGCTATTTGTCTAAAAGAAATAGCATAAGGGGGAATTAGCAGGCTTATATGCAAATGTCCTCAATATTTTTCCTTATGAGTAATTTACTTAACATTCAAAATGGAATACGTTAATATGAAGTAAATATAAATATCATCCTCATGATGAAGTTTAAGAATAGAGGCCAAAACTTTCAGTTTTCTTTTTAGAAATAACTTTTAAATAATAGTAGTTACATTATGTTGATGTGTTTCCATCGGTTTTAACTTGTTGTCTTGTATTTTCTTAATCAAACTAAAGTATGACTATTCAACATTGGTAGAGTACAGAAGCGGATTTTGAGGGAGGATCAGAGTGACCGCATCCCCTTTTTGAGGGAAAAATCTTGGTGATTAGATAGGAAATCAATGAGGCATAACTGTAGCGGGCCTACTCTTAGACAGCCAGTCCCACCCCTTTATGAAACTCGCTGTATCCGCCACTGGACTACTGTTTCCTATATTAAACATGGGTTGGCTAGTATTTAAGCTGAAATAGATGGTATACTCGTTCATATAAGATTCCATTTTTTTCAAACTAAGAATCCTTACATTTACGGTATATGATAATGGATTATTAAAGTTAGTGGAAGAAGTTGTTTAAGCCAAACTATTTAGTAAGGGAGCTACCACTTTATTTTTATAAGGAAAAAAAGGGGGGGGGGATGAAATATTGAAAAAAGGCAGGACAGGAGTTTTGGGTAAAAAAAGGCAGGAAGACAGTTTAGGTAAAAAAATATTAGGATAAGCTAATGAAAAAATTATATAGAGTGAAAAATAAAAACGCAGGATAGAGATTTCAACTTGAAAAAATGCAGAATAATTTGTTCCCCCATTAAAAATTAAATAGTAACTACCATTATTGATGGTTTCATTGTTGTTGTTTGTTTTTTTTCCATTCAACAGATATGTTTTCAACCTCCATTTAAAAATCCTTCATTTGTTAAAAAAAAAAAAACACCTACAAAATCTGAATTCCCCACAATACCGCAGGTTCTCGAGAGGTACTATGGTCCCTACATAAAAATAAAGAAAAAAATCCCAAATTTTACCAAACTGGCTAAAACATATGACATTAATATAAAAAGCTGTTCACCTCCAATGCATTTTAATATTGAACACGAAATATCGCAAAAAACATAACCATGTGTGCACTGACCAAGAGAACATTACCCTCACCTCAGTGATCGTTCCTCATTATTGTCACAATATTAGCTGATAATGTACACTTTTTCATACCAGATAGCTTTATTTATCAGAATATGCTTCGTTGGAACATACAGTTACGATCATCTTAATTAAAAGTTATGATCATCGTTGATAAAAATAAATGTAAGTTACGATCATCATCGTGTTTTTTGTATCTCGGTTTTCATTCTTCTTGTTGCTTTTCTATACCGTGCGAAAAAATATTTCAATGGCAATGCTTATAAAGATGTTTCTTGACATAATACAAATCTGAAAATAAGCTGTTAAAGTGGAGAAATCGGCCTTCTAAAATTTCCCAAAATTTGTGTCCGCCATATTGGGATGATCGTAATTGCAGTTACGATCATCACGTTGACACCGGTGATATTGCTATTAGAGTTTGAATAGAAATCCATGCATGCTTGACGCCTTAATCGGACTTGGTGTGTCAGTGTTAGATCACCCTCTGGCCTCCGGCCATCGGGGTGATCTTACACTGACAAACCGCGTCCTTGTGGGATAACTATTTTACATCCCAGCTGTCTTAGATTAGACGAAAAACCATTTACAATTCATAAAATCTAGTTTAGAACGACACACAATCATTATAATATACTTTATATATTACTATATGATGTATACCCTAATATGACCACAGGCACTTGTTTCTGTCAATATGGGGTTTACTATCCATACCCAGTACAAAAAAACACAAGGTAGCTAACGGAAATTTTCAATGTGTTCGCTTCAACCAATATTTTTTTTAATTTCCCTTGACTTTTTCACGAATAAAAGTTCACCAGTCTGTCGGTAATTGATTTATCTTGACAATGAAACAACTTTCACGTACCTTGAGAATACCCCTCAAACAGTATAACACACTTGAGATGACAATTATTGACCTTTTTCCAGACCATTGAATTTGTAAGGACTTAACTTCCGGTTAACTTAGGAAGTGAATATAACTGTGCAATCCCATTGGTTTAATTCATCTGGTTACCTGTTTATTTATACTAGTTACCAGTAACCAGAAAAATGTGACCAATGGGATTGCACAGTTATATTCACGTCCTAAGTTAACCGGAAGTTAAGTCCTTACAAATTCAATGGTCTGGAAAAAGGTCAATAATTGTCATCTCAAATGTGTTATACTGTTTTAGGGGTATTCTCAAGGTACGTGAAAGTTGTTTCATTGTCAAGATAAATCAATTACCGACAGAATGGTGTACTTTTATTCATAAAAAAGTCAAGGGAAATTAAAAAAATATTGGTTGAAGCGAACACATGGAAAATTTCCGTTAGCTACCTTGTGTTTTTTTTGTACTGGGTATGGATAGTAAACCCCATATTGACAGAAACAAGTGCCTGTGAATATGACCCCCGAGTACGATGAGCAGATATCAAACAATGTCAACTCGCCCCACTTGCCAATCGGCCCATACTGTATCGCCACTTTATAAAAAAGATCGTCCAACTGTTGTTTACTGACTCGCCCCACTTTTGAAAAAGTGTAAAATCAAATTGAACAAACAGTCTGAAAACATACTTATTAACGAAAAAGGTTTAAACCCCACTGAATAAAGGTCTGCTAACTCGCTCCACTTATAAAAAGATCGTGCTTCTTTTAAAAGAGGGACGAAATATACCAAAGGGACAGTCAAACTCATAAATATAAAACAAACTGACAACGCCATGGCTAAAAATGAAAAAGACAAACAAACAACAGCACACATGACACAGCATAGAAAACTCAAGAATAAACAACACGAACCCCACCAAAAAACTAGGGTGATCTCAGGTGCTCCGGAAGGGTAAGCAGATCCTTTAAGTATGGTAAATTACTGTTAGTACGTATCCAGTCGTCCTGGTTTAGTAGTATGTGTCGTGGTTTGATATGCTAAAGGTCTTGAGTTCGAATCCCAGCATATACACTGGATTTTTTCTACGTCAATTTTGATAGATAGTCTTTTCCATATAATTAATTATAAGTTTTATAGTTGATTTGACATTCCCGCCAAAATGTTACAGAACAAAGGAAAGCATGCATAACAAAGAAACTCAAACTGGGGTGATCTGGTACGGGTTTTGATAGTTTGCCATCATGAAAATTTAGGATTAATTACTAGCAAGTGCTTAATAAAGCTGTAACTGAATAATTAGTGACCTGCAAAGAAGTTTTAATGGTAAATTGAAGTAAAAATATGTTTTGTAATTGACGGATAGCGTTTATTCCGACCCAAAACGTCCCTTTTAAAAACTGTGACAGTCGACTTTGGTATATTTTTACCCCTTCAAACTCCTGTGTCATGACTTACTTCCGGTCTTAATAAGGAGACTCGTTTTTCTAAACCGCATTTACCGTCATTGCTAAACTTAAAGTTCGAATTGACATGATGATATCTGTTCGACAGGGTGTTCAGTACCGGTGTCTCCTGTATATTTTTCGGTTTAGTCGAAGATTCATTATATATATAGAAAACGATATTTTGTCTAATGCTTAGTTCATTTCTGTGTGTGTTAAGCCTCTGTCACACCTTACCGGATGGCACTTACGGACGGCTAACGGATGAAAATAAAAGTTGTCCGTTGACAAAATTGTTATCCGTTGGGAGTCCGTTGATGTACTGATCGAATAAAACGGACGCTTAACGAATGCATAACGGACATGCAACGGATATGCAACGTACGAGAAACGGAAACGTACCGGACAGAACGGATGTCGAACGTACACCCAACGGACGAGAGCCGCATAAAACGGACACCTAACGGAAGCGTACCGGATAAAGCGGATGAACAAGATACATGTATACGGAAAAATTAAAGACGGCAATAATAATACATGTAAATCGCATAAATATTCAAAATGTTTCTGTGTAACTGGTTTTGGTTTGTTCTTCAAAATGCCGCCAAAGGGCGGTGTCTGGCCTGAATAAGAGCTGCTTGATTGCGAAGACGTGCCTTTACTCTAAGATTGATTATGAATAATAAAAATTCATGAACCTTAAGAAATTTGACATACCAATAATTGGCATTTCTGACGCGAAATCTTCAATTGGCATTTATCCGTTTCAGATCCGTTTACCATCCGTTTTATCCGTTATACGTCCGATAGGAGTCCGTTTCTCATTCGTTTCACATCCGTTTTATCCGTTAAACGCCCGGTAGAAGTCCGTTCGGCGTTGTTGAATTTATCTTCCAGACCTCCAACGGATGTATAACGGACACGGATACAAAACGGAAACGAAACGGACGAGTACCGTACAAAACGGACGCCTAACAGACGTTCAACGGACATTTTATCCGTTAGACGTCCGTTCAAAGTTTTGAACATGCTCAAAATTTTCCACCGGACAGAACGGACGTCGACAGATAAAACGTACGCTTAACGGACATGCAACGGATATGGAGGGACGTCAAACGGATAAGAACGGACGTCTGACGGACATGAACGGATTGAAAAAAAAAGTTATCCGTTAGGCGTCCGTTCGAGCTATCCGTTTGGTGTGACCGAGGCTTTACATTTTAATGTTGTGTCGTCATTTTCTTGTATTAATGCGTTTCCCTAGGTTTTGGTTTATGACCCGAATTTGTTTTTTTTTCTATCGATTTATGAGTTTTGAACATCGGTATACTACTGTTGCCTTTATAAAGTGACTTTCATATCATAGCATATCCACCCATCCCTAAATCCGTCTTACGGATCTTAACAGCTATAAATAGTGCTTGGAAAAAATCATCCCGGTTTTCCCCTGTAACAAACATTTTACAATGGAATATTCTGAGTAAATAGTTAAAAAGCAACACGTGGAAAGCATACATCCCCATCCGAGTGACTATGTTGAAGTAAATTTGGTAAATTTTGATTTATTACATTTTGATTCATCATTTTTTCTTTTGAAATTAGTTTCACCGCGAATCCAGTGTCAATCCAGGGGGGTCGGAGGTTGGAACCCCCCTTTTTTGACCGATCAATGCATTTGAATGGGGACATATAGCTGGACCTCCCCTTTTCTCCAGGGTTGGGACCCCCCTTTTTAACATTGACTGGATCCGCCCCTGAGTGTTTTAACCACAAAAAACAATATCAAAGCAAGAGTCTTTTGGAAATATCAGATAATCTAACACTTGAATGCCCTTTGTTTTATTTTTTATTATCAGTTATAATTTGTGTACAGCCTATCCTATTTCAAAACATTTGAACGATTGTTTTGTGGTTAGCACTTCTATTCCTATTTTAGTTATTGTTTTCCTGTCTTCTGAAAGGTCCTTCTGTGCCGTATTACTTTAGGGGTCCGTCCTTGTAACAAGTGTAACCTATAATAATTCTATTGTCTCTAGATATTGTGTTATTGACCTTAAGGGTCTCTGATTGTTGGCCATGTGTAAAGTGTTTGTTGATTAATCTTAATGGAATCAACAAGCTCCTAAATACTTGTTCACTAAGTGTATTTTTGATTCTTTTAAACGCGTGTGTGTGTGTTTGATGCGTTGATGAGCCATGGTTATGACAAAGAACGTGACTGTGTTTCTTTTCTAACAAATTTCATTTAAAGATACCATAAATGATATAATGATGGTCTTGAAGAATACATCCTATTCACTGACGTTGTTTAACATCTGAATTTCGTTTCATAGTGTTACTTTTTTTTGTTCTTGTACATTTAAACCTTTATGTTAAGTCTATTTTTTTTTTGGTTACATACATTTGACGTGGCTTGGTACTCAGACATCCCGTCATTGTGCTATGGTCAATTTTGAATTCTTGGTTTTCATTTTTGGCTATGTACTTTGTCTACAGAGTGTCATATGTCATTTCGTTAATTTTGTTGCAAAGGAATTTTGTTTTTATAGTTATCAAGATCATATTAAGATATTGACTGCTATACCCCTATTTTGATTTTTTTTTAGCTATTATATTCGTTTAGTTCACACATTTTTGACATTATAATGGAATTCTATGCGACATTCATACAAGCGAGAAGTTAAGCTAGCTATAAAACCAGCTTTAACCCTCAATATTCTACATATATATGACAGTTGTTTTCCATTCATATAATGTGTTAGAGCTTTTGATTTTTGCCATTTTATAAAGGAAAATGAATTATCCTTGGAGTTCAGTATATTTCTTATTTAATTTTTGAGCCATTAAAATATATTCAGATTTTATTTTAATTTGAAGTTTCATATGCATTTAAATAGTACAAGTTACTAGAAACTGATCCAAATCAAAATGAAGAATACACAATTCTATTATTTTCTACCTGCATGAAAGCTTCTGTAAACTTACATTATCAACATTAAGCTACACAGGGTTGAAAAACGAAACAAAAGAATGAATGAAGCAATTTATTGAATAGACATTGTTTTTCTCATCAAATATCCTGCTCATGTCTCCTAATGCCATTTACCAGAGCTTCCGCCATATTTTCCACCACCAACTCTTCCTCCACCACCTACACTTCCGCTTACACCACCGCCTAGACCACCATGTAAACTTCCGCCTCAACTACCACTTACACCTCCGGAAACACCTCCTTTCAGTCCACCACTTACACTTCCTCCATGTCCACTCGAAGTTCCTCTAACAGCACCCCCAAGATTACCACTTACATCACCGGTAAGCCCTCCTCCACCTGCACTAGAAACCCCTCCACTAACACCACCTCCAAGCTTGCCACTTAAACTACCGGACGATCCTCCTCCTAGACCACTAGAAATTCCTCCTCCAATTCCACCAGAAACTCCACCTCCGACGTGACCAGATCCATCGCCACCACCACTACCTGCAGGTTTTAAGTATTTGAATAGTTTATCTGTTTCCTTAGAAACAAAACAAAAAATGTAGACGGATGTTTAAGGTTTTTTTGTATAAGTTTTTGCCGGATCTGATTATTATCGACACTAATATTTCATTTTATTTCATATTTTACTGATTGAAAATTTTGATGTTTTCAACACTGTCAGTATGATTAGATGTTACAAAAGTATTTGACCTTATCTTTTTATGACATTGCTAAAAAAGACAACGAACCTTAGGAATGTAACTTCTAATTTAAAAAAAATTAAGAGTAATCAATATAATCTTCATCAGCCTTGTCTTACATTATATAGCATTCAAATAGGATTTTGTTTGTTTTACATTTGTCTCAATTATCGGTTTACAGTTTGATGGAAGTCTCTTACCATATCCGGATCTTTTTCTTCTGTAATCTGTTAAAGAAAAAAAAAACATTTTGTAAATTAGATATGCAAGATTTTATACAATTATTTATACCAACAGGTGTTCGATTTTTCTGAAATGGTGATACTTTGGTTTTGAACATTTTACGATTTTACATTAAATGACATGAAAGAGCGCTGAAAGATATCAGAGGGACATTCAAACAAATAAGAATTGTTTTACAAAGGAGTAGGTTCGGTAAGGTCCTAAAATGACCCCCTTTTTAAGCTTTAATTTCTAATTAGGATTAATTTATCATTATGAATCATAGCTAATGGTCCTAGACCACAATTGTCGTCACAAATAGAGTCCCTAGTGTTGACAGTGGGTTACTTGCCAATATTTTTTATACCCCTTCCAAATTTATTTCTCCATGTTTTATGCCTCAAATGGCAAGTAGGGGGGGGGGGCGAAATTACACTGTAAAAAAAATGGGTCCAGAATTTTAAAGGAAAGTAGTGATTTGGTCCAGTTGAAAAAGGTTAAAAACTAGCACTTTGGAAGCTGTCAAAAGCTTTCAAGACTCCCTAAACATAAAATTGTCCATATTTTGAGTTAGAGCCGATTAAGTTTTCTATAATTTTGATGTAATTTGTCCCAAAAGTAGTACAACATACTGTAAAGATTTCATTGAGAAAGCGCAGGTGGGATTTTTTAAATTTTCATTTATGTTCTAAAAGAAATGCATAATTGTTGTCTCGAACCTAATACAGTGACAAGGAAGGAAACAAAACCTTTTGTTGACAATGTACGTTTCTGCGTTTTATCTATGACGTTACAAATAGTACTTATTTTTTATTTTCCACGAAAAAGTAAATGAAAATGGGTAAATTTCCATCGATATTTTGACAGTAAACATTGAGCGCATACGTCGACAACAAAGATCTCTTAAAATAATGTTTGTGAAGGCATTTAACATATCTTACTTTGATTATTAATTTTGTCGACGCCTGCGCTCCATGTTTCCTGGTCCTAAATTTGGTTGAAATTCGGCCGATTTTGTCACATTTTGCGAAAATCTCCTATATTGACCTATTTTGGATGTAAAAATGAACGCTTTAGAATAAAACTTAGACAAAAATAGTTCTATTTAACTTTCTCACGTGTCTTAAAGTCAACTTAAAACATTTGTCATCTTGTTACAATGAACTTAATAATCGGGGCCACATGTGGCCCTTACCGAACGTACTCCTTTTAGAATTATATTGATAAATTAAGTTATAGTTCTATTGTCTGAGAAAAAAATCCACATGTAAAAAAACTCTGGTAAAAAGATTTGATTAAGAAATGCATTAATCTCTAACCAAGTCGGTGACAATGATTAATTATATTTATAATTTAGTTTCTTACCTTGTTGTGCAGAAACACAAACAATCAAAATACTCAAAGCAACTATGAACTGCATTCTGAAATTTTAATTGATATTTTCGTTTACACAGACTTTCGATTTAAAAATATGAAGATGTATTATGATTGACAATGCGCTTCTTTCATTGAAAGCAATGGTAAAACTAGTTAGACTTAGATATGAGTAAATGAAGATGTGGCAGTGAATTTTAATATTTCCCTCCCACCGAAATTCTACAACATTTGAATCAGATTTTTTTCAAATTCTACATATCTGATTTCACTTTATCTTTGTATGAACGTGACATATGACTATGACGGAATGCAACTTTGGTAGCACCTCAATGAGTTTGCATTCCAAGCATTATGTCGCAAATAATGAGGACCTTAAACTTTTTAACAAATCAATTTGATATTTAGACCTACAAAATATATAATACGGACCCACATTATCTAAAAATGATATATGGATGGACTGACACATTATATACACAGGCCCCGAGTTATATAAAAGTACTATGTCATATAACATAGCAATCTAATTAAAAACCGATCTCTCATCGCTCCCGTTTTCTGATATGTCGCGTGGGATATCAGAAACAGGAGCGATGAGAGATCGGTTTTTAATTAGATTGATAACATAGCTTTGAAGACACGGCAAATTAAACTGCAATAGATACTAAAAACAATGATTGTTTTAAGATGTGGCTATCTTTTCTGAAATTAAATTAATTTTAACCATTTTGTCAAATTTAGAAAAGTATATGCTTGCTCTAGACATATTGAAATTAACTTACAAATACTTATATAGACCAGTATCACGAAAATGAACATATATTTTTTGAGACTGTATAGATTTGTAGATTTTATTCAAATTTTACTTGAACTATACTGTAATTTATACATACCTGGATATTTGTGTGCGGTAATGGACTGTCCTTGGAGCTTTTCTAACGAAGATGGTCCAGCTCCTTATTTATACTTTTCAACCAGACGTGTTGTTACTTTTTCTGCAGATTATATTTGTCCACTACCTGTGTGGAAGTTACGGCCATGCGGAAATTTACAACTGTAGTTAATTAGCGGGATGTCTTCAGATGTACAATTTGTGTTTTGCAACAGGAAACAATAATTACAGTAAATGTCAGAGTGTAAATATACAATTTGTTTACTATTAATTTCAAAATTGTAAAAGTTGCAGATTTTTGAAAATCCCCTTTTACTTCCGATATTCGTTAAAATGATTTCTTTGCTACACGAATCGGACACACACTTAACCTTACTGTTTTAACGTTTTCTAACCTGTCACGGGGAATAAATGTAATACAAATATTTGATCTAATAGACAATTTTTAAGGACTTCCCCCTTGTTTTGAATTTGCGTTAAAATGTTTTACCAATGTACTTTTAACAACAACTGATTGCAAAGAATTATCAAATCCGTTTCACTTTTCTAGGTTATCACTTTATAACCCAGATGGTCTCTATAAAAAGTAAAATCACAAAAATACTGATCTCCGAGGAAAATTCAAAACTGAAAGTCCCAAATCAATATCAAAATAAAACGATGAAACACATCAAACGAATGGAAAAGAATTGTCATATTCCTGACTTGGTAAAGGCATTTTCGAATGTAGAAAATGGTGGATTGAACCTGGTTTTATAGCGCTTCTTGGATCATGTTGTGTCGAGAAACAATACATTACTAAGTACCTAACAAGCGATAGCCTTTCAAAAAGTGCTAAATTCGACTCTTAGCTGATGAAAATGGAAAGAGCTCTCGCTTTGTAGATTAATTCATTTACTAGAATAACCACGTGCATCAATCAACAAATTTTACCACACACGTGAGGTCACACGTGAGGTAATCAAAAAGAACTTAATCCAATGAAATTGCATAAGATTCAACAATAATGTCCAGTCCACATTATAATAAGTAATAGGGGTAAACTGGGTAGGGAGAAAATGACAGATATTTCAAGTTGATATTTATGCAATAACGAATTAAAATTTGTCGACCAAAAGTTTTGCTACAATTTCAAAAATATATCGTTCTGTATTGGTATAGTTTTCGGACCTTTCATTGGCGTATTTAAAGCTATAAAAAGTTTGAGCTTCAAAAGTTAACACAATTATTGACTTTATACAGAAAATTCGTCCTTATAAAATATTTGATAGTTCACAGATGGTACCTGATTTTAAAGTAAAATTATTTCTTAAAACACTGCAAAAAATTTCATTCATATTGATAAAGTGGTATCGTCATAAAGTGCGTTGAAATGAACAGTGGTATGGCAAACATCGAATTCCCTCACAAAATGTTATCACACACTATAGTATCGTGTTGTTATAACAACAAATGGAAGTTTTTAACGACCTTGACTGGCTATACAGTCCCAATCGTAACTACTCGGCCATTCTCGCTACGCAGTACAATAGCCTCGTATGCACTACGGAAAAATTCTTCTTAAATTGTTGGCCGGAATTGTAGTGATCCGCGACACAAAGAAGTTCTATCCTCCAGGTGGCGCTATAATTTGGTTACATATCACAGAGTAATCAAGAACTTTAACTCTGCCAAATATTTTGGCGCGAAAGAAGGAGCAAAGTAAATAAGTAATGGTAAAAAAATTGTACCATTCCAGTCGAAAAAATATAAAATTCAATCGGATCGGAAAATTTTCCGGACAGGAGCAAGTTAAATCAGTAGTGGTAAAAAAAATGTACCAGTCCAGTCGAAAAAATATAATTTTGAATCGAATCGGAAAATTTTCCGGACAATGATTCCTCCGCCTAATGCATACGAGGTTATTTCTTCGTGCAACCAGAAAGGCCGAGTTGTTCCGATTGTATACAGTCCTTGTTGTTTACTCCAGAAGATTCGTCTATTTATAGATAAAAGTTACCTGTGTAAAATCTAATTGCTAAAATAGAGACGACAAATCCGATACTCTACGGGATTGAAGGACATTTACTTGGTTTGGATTGTCCTAACCAATCAATAAATTTTTATTATTCACGTCTCGTGATATCTTCCAATCAGGTAGCAAGAAAAATTCACGCCCTAAGTGTCCATCGTTCAAGAATCAGAGAATGAATGGTTGGAGCCACAAGTTTACAAGAGACAGACATCCTTTGAATACAGAAACGTTACACACAGAAACATTATACATAGAATGAAAAATACAAGAGCAGGCAAGAAGACGGTAAAATAAATCGTAAGAATGTGAATTTGTAAAGACATTACATTTTTTTACTGAAAGCTATCTTACCGTTTATGAAGATGGCGTTGGTGTTAATTTTTCCTTACCTATGATACATTCGTTGACAAGTTTGGATACCTGATGAGGGAATAGTAATTATAACTTCTTTTTTTTTATACGAGGTCATGACGCTGAATGTCCCTATGATATATTTAGCCTCTCTTATTCAAACTAAACTTCTTTAATTTGAAATTTAGGCGATTAAAAACTACCTTTTAAAACAAATTAATAAAATGCACATTTTTGCTGCTTTAATAAGTTATCAACGGTACCAGGATTACAATTTAATACGTCAGACGCGCGTTTCGTCTACATCAGACTCATCAGTGAGGCTCAGATCAAAATAGTTATAAAGCCAAACAAGTACAAAGTTGAAGAGCATTGAGGCACGAAAATTAAAAAAAAAATGTGCTAAAGACGGCTAAGTTAATCTATGCCTGGGATTAGAAAATCCTTATTTTTTTTGAAAAATTCAAAGTTTTGTAAACAGAAAATATATAAAAATGACCACATAATTGATATTCACGTCAAAACCGAAGTGCTGACTACTTGACTGGTGATACCCCCGGGGACGAAACGTCCACCAGCAGTGGCATCAACCCAGTAGTGTAAATAGTTATCAAAGGTACCAGGATTATAATTTAATACGCAAGACGCGTTAAAGTATTTTTCTATTCTGTAGTTTTGGCCAAGCTGCTGATTAATATTATTATACTGATATGTTTACATGTGTTAGTTTTAGTTTACACCATTTAATATACTTTCTATAAGGTTCGACGGTATGATTTAGGTGCGTGTAAAAAAGTTTGAGGTGCGTGTAAAGAAGAGGGATACCACAAAGGGTTGTACTCTAAGTTGACTTGGGAACAGATATATATGATCACTAAAGATCTTATTCCGACTGGTAGTAAAATTCTTACCAAAGTGTGGCAGTCGTTTGGTTGCATGGGTTGTACAAGTTCGCAGCCAGGTCCGGTCTGAATGGGGACGTTTAATCCAATACCTCGTGTTCAGAGAGTGCCACGCTTTTTGTACGTTTTAAAAGAATCCTTGTAACAACTCTGTAAAAGCTTCGAGGTGGACTGTTGCATGGTAAGAATTCTGTTGTGTGATCTGTGGTCGGGTTGTTGTCGCTTTGACACATTCTCCATTTCCATTCTTAATTTTATGTCTCTATTCAATATATCCTCATTTCCGAGTGGCAGTCTAAATTTCCCCGAACTTTATCTTGGACGACCTCTTCAGCTACTATATCACTAGTCACGTGGCACGTGTATTCGAATCTTAATCTTAAATGACTATGATTGCCAGTTTTCCGGCTGAAGGTTTGTGTTTAGTTCCGAGCACTCCGACTTCTTTCACCACGAGATAGCCACGAAGCGGAAATTAACCTCAAACAGATTTCTTTTAAAACAATTTCTTTCAAAAAGGAAGATGATATTAAAAAAAAGAACTTGTTCTTGTATCTATTTAAACTAAAAGTAGTTTTGTTGTAAATTTAAGTTCAAACAACAGTTGGTTTTGTTGGCTACCTAACCCCACAAAAGAGGAATGTTTCGCGCCTTAGCTGATATCCACATTCAATGTAAACAATGGTGCTCATGTTGCTCAGTTTTCAGTTGGATTGGTCTTTTATTTTTCAATAATATTAGTTGTTTCCTATTTTTTCATTTGATAATGATCTTTTACGCCGTTTGAATTGAACAAAAACAACCATTGCCATCTTTCAACCCCGAATTAGTATGTAAGAACCCCTATTGAGTCCGAACTTGTTCAATATCAAACATGATGCGCTGTACGTTAACGTCATTTGAAACTTGTTTCTTATAATTGAATTATTATCGAATTGGTGAACCAATGCATGAATATAAACTATATTTAGTCCTGTACACACTTTAAAAAATATTTATTACGAATCTAAAACGTATTATCGACAAATAATATTTCAGAAAATGTTGATCGGAAGCTTATAAACTTTCGAGTTTGTTGCTGACATTCATCGGATTGTGACAAGGATAAACAAACAACACAGCGCACTTGTGGAGCAAGTGACAAATAAGTGAATTAAAAAAGATCATATTTTCTGTGCGTTCTTATTTTATAATTTGAAAAATATGCTTGATTCATTCAACTATGAAAATAAGGTGAACATTAAGTGTGATATTACATTATGAAATGTAAGCCTAAAAACTAAGCAAAGTAATGAAACAAAACCTGTTAATTTCGTTATATATTATTGTATATTTCATTTCTACTATCAGCTCCAATCATCATTATACATAATGGGATGGACCCAGAAAACTTATAAAACACAGGACATTGAATGAGTCATATTTGTGAAAAAAGGTTTCAGGCATGTTTTTTGCTGCAGATTTCAAGTAAAATATATCACACAAAAAATCGTGGTCAAGGAGTGGGACTTCTAAATCTGAATGCCTGTATCAAGTCAGGAATATAACAGTTGTTAACAGATCGTTTTGTTATTTGATTTTGCCATGTGATTATGGACTTTCCGAATTGATTTTCCTCTGAGTTCAGTATTTTTGTGATTTTACTTTTTAATGTGTTTGAGCTTTTGAATTTGCCATTTGATTGGGGAACTCCGTTTTGAATTTCCCTCGGAAATCAGTATTTTTGTGATTTTACTTTTTTCAATGAAAATCAACTCATCATAGGAACTAGGATAACAAATTTGTGCGCCAGACGCGCTTTTCGTCCACAAGTTACATTTGAATAAAAAAGTCAAAAAGACCAAATAAAGTACGAACCTTTGTTTTGCGCTACTATCCATGAAATGAACTAATGAAAACCTACTGGATAATTAACAAATACCATTTGGTCACTGATTTATTCATTTACGTACGATTAATGTCTATCATATAGACTGCTTGCTTCAAAATACTTTTTTCTTTGTCTCTATAATGACTTGTTACTTTTCATAGGCTATCTATTTGCCTTAGATATAAAAAAAAACCTTTTATGAACACCAATAAAACATTGCAATCATAACTGATTCCAGCTCACGGTATTTGAATTTTTTAAACATCTTAAGCTTGAAGTTAATGATTGTTCTGTATAAAACTATGAGAGACAACCAGTGTGTGAACGAAATGAGCCACAAACAGGAGACAAAACCATTGTTAATACATAATTTAGGAAATGAGCCACAAACAGGAGACAAAACCATTGTAAATACATAATTTGCCTAAATGAGCCACAAACAGGAGACAAAACCATTGTTAATACATAATTTGCGATAAATGAGCCACAAACAGGAAACAAAACCATTGCTAAAACATAATTTGCGATAAATGAGCCACAAATAGGAGACAAAACCATTGTTAATACATAATTTAGGAAATGAGCCACAAACAGGAGACAAAACCATTGTTAATACATAATTGAGGAAATGAGCCACAAACAGGAGACAAAACCATTGTTAATACATTATTTAGGAAATGAGTCACAAACAGGAGACAAAACCATTAATAATACATAATTTGCCTAAATGAGCCACAAACAGGCGACAAAACCATTGTTAATACATAATTTGCGATAAATGAGCCACAAGCAGGAGACAAAACCATTGTTAATACATAATTTGCCTAAATGAGCCACAAACAGGAGACAAAACCATTGTTAATACATAATTTGCGATAAATGAGCCCTCAACAGGAGACACAACCATTGTAGTTAAAGACGTGTCCTAAATTTGCCATCAACAGGAGACAACCACTGTAAATAAAGAAATGACTCGGCCTTAAAGAGCCATCAACAGGAGACACACGCAGTGTTAATACAAAAGTGACCTAAATGAGTCACATACAGGCAACACGACAAGTGTTAATATGCAGTGACCGAAATGAACCGTCAATAAGAAACATAACCAGTGCTAACATATAATTGCCTTAATAAGCCCCATCCAATGTATAATAAAGCAATACTATTTAACTATCATTAGGGATAGTTTCTATATATAATTACTAATTTTATCACCTTCCAGGAAATTAAGTACGTCTTTTTATTCTCCAGACAGACGATAAATATTTGTCATTCGAAGCAATTAATTTTTATATAAAAGAGCTTTAATTTCAAGCTTTAGAATCATTTTAATTTCCCAAATGAAATAAATCATAAACAGTAATATCCTGAGATAATTAACTTTTCGACAACAGAAAATAACCGGAACGGATCATGTTTTCTCGAATATTTTATAGCTTTTATTAATTTTGCAAGCTAAGGTATGTCTATATATATTAGTATATAATAATTGTACTACATTTTTATAATACTGTGATAGTACTTTAATTCGTGGGTATCAATTTTCGTGGTTTCAGCAATATTTACATGTTCGTGGGTTTTTAAATTCGTGGATTTAAGTTTTCTAGAAAGAAAAAATTGAAGCATTTAGAAACGACGGTTTCACTTAGTCTGGATTGAAGGAAATTGCTAAGTAAACATTGACCCGTATAAATCGTATAAATCGTAGCGAAAACACTTATTAACCCAAGATAAAGTGATCAACGGATTAAAGACTATCAAATGTGTTAATTAGGCCATAAACATGTCCCCTAAAGAAAACAGTAACATAAACAAATGCTATGAACTATCTTGAATTGTAAAATAATTCTTATTAAAATCAAGCCCAGCATGACATTATTATTTCCCATATGTACGAGAACTATGAGGATATAAAATAAACACTTTATCATACTAGCATATCAATACCGAAAATCTGACTTTCATCGATCAAAAATATTTTTTATGAGAATTAAAAGATCAAAAGTTGTACAGTTTAGGTTATCAAAGATTAAATGGATATTATCCTGCATGCAGTTGTAGTTCATAGTGCATTTGCTCTGTGACTACTATTATAGTATTCTCAGATTTGGCGTTATTCAATATATTCTCGAAATCATAACAGTAGTCCAACCTACATGGGTATCTTTCCATGTCATGATTTGGACAATGGTTGTTTTATTTCGTTGGACACTTAAATTCGTGGATATAATTACCATGAAAACCACGAAAATTGGTACCCCACGAATACAAGTACTTTCACAGTAGTATTTGGCCATCGTCTAGTCAAAAAGCATAACTCGATTTCTATAATGACTTATAACACCATAATACGATCATTTGTACTATATTACGTTTTTCAAGATTTGTTTGTTTTTGCAGGAAAACCCTATCAAAGACACGAAAGACCAAATAATGATAGCGTGGCTAGTAATGTAACCGAGAATTATAAACGTAATGCACATTTGGATGTGGAAAGAAGTTCTGGTAGTGGAGAAACGACGACTTTTGTCAACCAGTCGTTTCACTACCACACAAGTGTTTCTCCATATGACACTTTAGTCCTATCAGATCCATGCTTTCCTGACGGGACATGTGAGTTTACACAGACAAAGATGGAGGAACAGTATTGTAATTGTGATGGAAAATGTCATCAATAAAAGGACTGTTGCCATGACATCAAGCTCAACGAAGATTTAAACTCGGTATACACACCATATTATCAGTGCTACAAATCATCTCAAAACATATACAAGGGACTGTTTGCAGTGGCTGAATGTCCAGCAATGGAAGAAAATACCACTGTCTCACATCTTTGTAGAAGTAATGACATTCTGAACACTGGACCTTGTGTCGTTCATGATGAAGTCATATTTAAAAATAGATACTGTGCTTTGTGTCATAATATTACTTCATATAAAACATTTGATCTTCAGTTTATTGGGGCAGACACGAGAAACATTCCAGAAAATATTTCTAGAACTGACAAACTCAGTTATTTTTTTCAAAACAGCATAGGTTATCAATTAATCCCACCAAATGGTACAGTCGTTCGTCCATGTATGTTAGGATTAGCCATCAACAATGACGCACTGTGTCAAATGTTTATAAATCCAGTTTACATGTACATTAATAGAATTTTACATTTCTACAGAAATCGTTTCTGTGTTCCAATCTATAACCGTGACCTATCCAACTGCGTTTCTGTCATATATGATAATATAATTCGTGATATCATCCACCCGCTGACTGTTTTGTTTTCATTCAAAGGAAAAGAAACCAAGGATGAAGATTGCACACGATGGTCGAAAGAGGTAATTTAACAAAATTACTAGTATAACACAAGCCATATATGTTTTGACGGTGCTTTGGTTTTGCGTCAATTGCCATTTCATTTGCGCCACAAACTATATTTCATTTGCACCAATAACAAAACCTTTCGGGTATCATTTTGCAACTATATAGTTCATTTCAAAGTTTTCAAAGCAAATTACAAAAACTAGTAAATAATGATTTGAATTGAATTATTCAAGTTGAACTGCTTTTTAGCTCACCTTGCCAAATGGGCCAAGTGAGCTTTTCTCATCACTTGGTGTCCGTCGTTTACTTTTACAAAAATCTTCTTTGAAACTACTGGGCCAAATTTAACCAAACTTAGCCACAATAATCATTGCGGTGTCTAGTTTAAATATGTGTCCGGTAACCCGGCCATCCAACCAAGATAGCCACCATGGCTAAAAATGGAACATAGGGGCAAAATGTAGATTTTGGCTTATATCTCTGAAACCAAAGCATTTAAAGCAAATCTGAACTGGGGTAAAATTATTTATAAGGTCAAGATCTATATGCCCTGAAATTTTCAGAAGATTCGGACAACCCGTTGCTAGGTTGCTGCCCCTGAATTGGTAATTTTAAGGGCATTTTACCGTTTTTGGTTATTATCTTGAATACTATTATAGATCGAGATAAACTGTAATTTCCTTAAGGAGTTATTACCCTTTATGGTCAATTTTTTCACAATTTTTCGTTAATATTTGTAATCTTTTACAAAAAATTCCTCCTCTGAAACTACTAAGACAAATTAAAACAAAATTGTCCAAAACAATTATTAGGGTATCAAGTTTTAAAAGTGTGTCCGATGAACCCACTCGCGAACCAAGATAGCCAACATGAATAAAACTAGAACATAGGGTTCAAATGCAGCAAGAATTTCAGTAAAGTAAGATCTACACACACATCACCATCACCAAATACAATTTTGTCATGAATCCATCTGTGTTCTTTGTTTAATATGAACATAGACTAAGGTGAGCAACACAGGCTCTTTAGAACCTCTAGTTCTAAATTCTGAAACCACAAATCCTCAACTTTTAAAAGTCATATGAAAATATAAAAAAAAAGTGAAATATGCTATATAAACTTGAATGACTATGTTTTACTATAACACAAAAGCACGTGAACTAATTTCTTGTAAAAGAACATCTTTTTTTATTTTTCAAAAGCTATAAAATGTAATGGTATTGAAATTTGTTTTCCCGTATACTTATTCGCCAATAAATAGAACATTTACATGCATTGATTAAATCATTCTGAAAACATTAATATGACAAGAAACTCGTTTCGTATGACTTTAGGAGGTTGTGGCATTATCTCAGACTCTTATAGGACATATTTTTGACGTACAAGCAGTCTAGTTCATGTTTCGTCAGTTTATTTTCAATCTATGAGTTTGACTGTCCCTCTGTTATCGTTCGTCCCTCTCTTTTTCACATACTTACTTACATATTTTGAAATAATATAAAATTATATAAATATATATTAGTGTAAAATAAACTCAAAACAAATACAGTTAACTACTACTCTACAAAAACAATTTTTCTTCTTACATCACCTCAAAAAGAAAATTATTCTTCAAGCTTATAATTAGTGGATCATATTCTGGATGAAATAAAATTAACTGTGAATTTTTGAAATACTAAGGCTTTCTTTCTTAGGAATAGATAATCGCAGCTGTATTTGGACAAACTTTAAGGAATTTTTGGTCCTATGCTCTTCAACTTCGTAATATTTTTTGGCTTATTTAACATTTTTTTTCGAGCGGCTGTAGACGAAACGCACGTCTGGTGCAAATACAAAATTTCAATCCTGGTATCTATGATGAGTTTATTCTTAACTTTCCTCGAAAGCATAGATCACCATTTTTTCATATACTAGAGGTTATAAAAACGTTTTCTCCTACACTTTTAAGTAATTTATACCTTTGAGAAAATCTAATATATATATTTTACGATGATTTTGGCGGGGTTTTGCATCTGAGTGTTTACTTTTGAATAAGTAATTGATATTACGTATATAAATAGTTAATTTAAATTTCATTTCTGTATTTTTTACTTAATATAATTTTTAATAAGACAGAGAACTTCCAATTTCACAGTATTAAAAACATAGAGTTATTTACCCTAAGTAATGACTGATAGAGCTATGTTTTACTTTTAATCAAAAACAGCACACTTTCCAGGAACTTGTACAGACCTTTTGTCTTCAAATTTATTCTGTTCAATCCCTCTACCGTCTCATCCGTTTTAAATAAGACTAAAACCGGCTCTCTAAATAAAATGAAACTTTCATTTAGTTAACAATATATTTACTTTTATAACTAAGATTATCAACAACGGTGGTTCCCTAATCCCAAAACAGCCCCAGAATTGTAATTGGGAAAATGACTGAAATAGGCACTACATAATTTTTACAGAAAACAAATTGATACGTGTGACTGTCTTATAACTTACAATAGACATATTTTCGCAGTCTTAGCGCTGATCAGTACATTTACCGACTGTGGCCTTTTATCTAATGTGACATTAAAATTAAGAGTATATTCGAATAATGTATGTATAAATGGAGACGCTTACTCTGTCGACGCATTAGAGTTGGTCCTTTTTGGACTTTATGCATTCCTCCAAATTTTTAATTCGAGATTTGAACATTCGAAAACTACTGTTGGTTCTAATTCTACCAATTTTCCCAAATCTTTTATTAAATGAGATCTTAATTTTTCTTTTTAGATGCAGGTAAACAACGAATGCACAGATTTAGAAACTTACACCAATTTTCGGTTAACAGTTGAAACTTTTTACCTTGTATCAAGTATGACCATGACAAAGGAACAGTTTTTATCAATAATTGGTACATATATATGGAGTTTTACCCAGGTTGTAGAAAACTTAGATATACACAGAACAAGAATTCTCTTCCCAAAGAAAGAGAAAAGCAAAGCTTCAGAAATAAGACTAGAAGTTATGATAACCAAACCATCGTTCATCGATGAAATAAGAACAGTGCAGTACAATGTTAACAACTTTATGTGGAAAATGGTATTCGCTTATGAAAATAATACTTCTGTAATCACCAAAGAACAAGGTTTACCAACTTCATTGCAGAATGAATCTTTAATTATAATAAACAATGACATACTCAAATATACAATTATTAATCTTAACAGGAATATTATAGAAAGATCTGGCCACTTAGACTGTAACAGGATGACAGTCATTGCTGAACAAAACACATCATTAAATTTACACGTAAAAGACATAGTATGCCATGAATACCATATAAAAAAAGATTTAGGAGACATCAAAGGACTGTCATACTCTAAAAAAGCCATCCTGACGTACGCATGCTTTTCAATCTCAGTAGTGTCGTTGGTTTTCTCTGTCACGATGAACAGAAAATATAAACTGTCTTCAACCGTCGCAGGTTCTAACATGGAAAACTTGTCTATATCACTGATTGCCTCAAACATTTTGTTCATGATAGGTAGTTATGCCTTGCAAATAACCTACGTGTGTTACACCATTGGAGTATTTCTTCATTACTTATGGCTGTCTGTGTTTTCTTTCATGATGATAACAGTTCTATACATAGCCAAGAACCTTACCTCAATGAAGTCAGGCAACAAAACAATAAAACAAGCAGGAACCGAAACTCGAAGAGTTTTAACTGTGATTGGCTTGATGATTCCACATTTATTTGTTGCTCCTGCTGTCATTCTTGATCAATTCAATATTGCTAATTTATCTGTGGGGTATGGAAATTCAGTTTGCTTTCCAAACATTTATCCAGCAAATCTTATTTTCTTCACTGGACCAGTTGTCGTTTCTACTGTAATCAATTGTGTTGTTCTGTTTCGAGTTATATTTCAGGTTTGTTTGTTTCGTATGGAAATGAGACATCTTTTAAAATCTTCATCTTTTCAATATGCAAAATTGTTTTTGCGACTTTCCATTTTATCTGGTATATTTTGGGTCACAGGATTGTTGTCTGGTATTTTTGAATCCGAATGGCTGCAATACATATTCATATTACTTTGTGGTCTACAAGGGTGTTTTATTTGTATTGCTAACTTGACAACAAGATATATGTATAGTAATGTGAAAACAACTTTCAGCAAGAAATCTTCCAGTCCCCAAACAGTTGATTGACACTGGTTTTACCAAATACCTAACCTCCCATTCCTATGAAATAAAATGAAATAAGACAACCTTAACCCCTATTATGCCCAATGCATATTTTCACCGTTGTTGCTGGAAGTCTATACAAATAATTCTAAATGAAATTTGAAATTAATCTTCAGTGTGAAAACAAATATTTACAGCACATTCAGATTTTCTCATTGTTTGTTTAATTTTTATTACCAATGATGACGAATTTTGATAGTAGTTGTAAAATATCATCAAATTTGTCAGAGGCGGATTTTATTGGGGAGGGGCAGGGGGCAGGGGGCCCTGGGCCCCCTTTTTTGGGGAAAAATTTGGTTGCTTATATAGGGAATTACTGAAGCGTGACTGGAGCGGCACCCTCTTAGGCAGTCAGTGGGCCCCCACTTATGAAATTTCTGGATCCGCCACTTTGCGATAATTTTTTGTAGCTATATGTCTTCAGAACGATGTTTCATATTTGTTTTTTCAATGAACTATTCAGAATTTTTTTATAATTGTGAAGCACAATAGGTTGTAAAATATTGTCATTTACTATCGTCTGCTTAAATCTTGATAAATATAATTTTAGACTAACATTGGCATAGACCATATGCGCTCATTGACTGGTGCCGTCGTAAAGATTTCCTTCTTTTTTCTCTTAGGGATGTACATCTCTGGGGAGCCAAACATTTCAAGAGTTAATCTTTTTTTCTTAATCTGATTTAGTGTTTATATGACTGTTAGAATGTGGTTGATGGCGAAAAAATCATATGGTAATGTACTTCTTTTCATGGCTGTGGCCATTTAAAAGTACACTATTTTCTTTAATGATTTTCCTATTTTTCATCACTTTTTACCACGTTTTGAGCTATTATCATCCAAAAAAATCACAGTTCAACAATCAAACTTTTTTCATATCTTAGTCAACAAAAGGAACGTTACAAAAGTTTGAACTCCAATTTATCATGATGTAGACCAATTTCAATAAATCTAATTTGAAAAAAAAACTATTGGTTGGTTAGACAAAATGTGTTGCTTTTTTGTCTCAAATTGACCATGCTGTAAATATTGTAAATTAAGTTTGGGATTTTTCTCAACAT
Organism: Mytilus galloprovincialis; assembly: GCF_965363235.1. Taxonomy (NCBI): domain Eukaryota; kingdom Metazoa; phylum Mollusca; class Bivalvia; order Mytilida; family Mytilidae; genus Mytilus; species Mytilus galloprovincialis. Next base: position 77,536,962 of record NC_134841.1, on the reverse strand, counting down.
TCTGGCTGATGACACTGACCAGATTAGTTTTTAAATTTTAAAATTTAATTACTGAAAAACTACTTATTTCAAGTACACATTTTTTTCACAGAGTTTATTTTGATTGTATTTTTTTCAAATTCATTGATTTAACCGCTTGTATCACATGTTTTGGAATAATTTATGAACAGATTAAACTACTATTTTGATTTGAAATAAACTTTTTGTTAATATCCATCCGAGCTCTTGTACAAAAAGTGTATTGAGAACTGAAGTTAATGGCACACATCTGACTGGCAGGATTTACTCATTATTTATTGAAATAGATATCTGCCTTGTTAAAATGTTAATATCTTTTATTTTGAATAGGTATCTGTATGCTGATTAGTTGTCTGTTTCTTTCAATTTTCCTTCTTTTTTATGTTTGTTGCCTGCCTATTTGTAAAAGGTATACCTCCCAGGGGAATAGGTGTCTGATTTACTTTAATTAGTGTCTGTTTTATTTAATCGTTGCTTGATGTGTTACAATATATTGCACCATTGTTGTTTGCTTGATCAGGTTGATGTTTCACTTTCTATTTGGTATCTGCAATGTGGAATTATTGTCATCTCAATTTCTTTTTTGATCTGCATTGTGGAATTATTGTCTTCTCAATTTCTATTTTGATCAGCATTGTGGAATTATTGTTTTTCTCAATTTCTATTTTGATCTGCATCGTGGAATTATTGTTTTCTTAATTTCTATTGGTATCTGCATTGTGGAATTATTGTTTTCTCACTTTCGATTCGGTATCTGCATTGTGTAATTATTGTCTTCTCAACTTGATATGTATTAGATCTACAAGGTGAAATTATTGTCTTTATTTCAATTGGTATCGGTAAAAGTTAGAATTTGTATTCAATACAGACTTCTTGATTGTTAAAGTATGAAAGAAATCATGTTTGAATGTTGTTATGTTTGTAAATTAATAAAGTTGATTTTGTCAACATCATATGTTATTCTCATAGTTCAATTTTCTTGCGTGTCACTTTACCTTTCCAGAAAATACAATAATTTACATTGACCTATAGTCTTGAGTTATGACTACTGATTTTTTTAAAAGGACTTCAAGGTGCAATATGTTACTCTCCTGCTTGAACATTGAATTACAAACTCCTTTCAAAAACGTCAATTGCATTCATGTTCTCTGTGAAAGTAATTGGTTCCTGTTTCGACAGTAAAACATCTGTGTTTCTCATAAAAAAAAATCCAATGATAGTTCAAAAATCGGTGACTAACAATTGAGGATTGGTAGATGTTCGGATCTAAACGTAAAAAGAAATGACAGAGGAGAAACAAGACAAATAATGTATTTGGACCTGCTTCATCAAAGCTGATGTAATGGAGAGCCCTGAGATTAAGTGTTATAAGAATTGGAAAATATTCAAAGCTTGAGAATAGTGTTTTAACTAATTTTGTTCTTCGCATTAAAGTTATGACAGGTCTCAAGACAGTTTTATCTCGAAGTGCTGACGTCAAACAGCAATATATTACCTTAGCTGTAATTGGCAAATCCTTTGAAATATCGGCTCCTCAATATTCTTCTTCTTCGAATTTTATGATGTCTTTTTGTTCCGATCTTCAATGAGGTGTCTTTTTTTATTTTCATTTGAATTATATTGATATATTTTGATGAACACTTTTGGTTTGTTTTGCAGTGAACAATCATATACAGTCTGTGGTTAATTTTTTTTAGACACCGACTTTATCAATATAAAACAAAAAGCGTTTGCATGCTCAAGAAGAAGCATTCGAAGCTAAATTCAAATCAAATATTGATTTGTGCATTTTTCGTATTTAACTGAGAATTAGCGGTAAACAATCAGATAAAGTCAATGGTATAAGTGTTGAATAAAGGCAACAGTAGTATACCGCTGTTCAAAAGTCATAGGTTAAAGTTTCCTCAGTCTGTTACCTTGATATGTGTCTTCATGCTCAAATATTTGAACATCATTTAACAACTGTTGCCTAAAAAATTTAATATTAAACGAACATTTTTTTATAAGATAAAATACAGATGACAGATTTTAATCATTTAAATATACATGTATGTTACTTTTGATTTTTCACTGCATTTAAAACATAAATTATAAGATAAATATTGTGAGATAAAAAAATGGACTTAGTTTCAAGCCGCATTGTCTATAAGTCACAGATTAATTAAAGGTTACAGTAGTATATCGGTGTGCAAAAGTCATAAATCGATTTAGAGGAAATACATATGGGTTACAAACTAAAACCGAGGGAAACATATCAATTAGGAAAACAAGGGAACAACAGGAACACTGACGTGCCACAAAAACCAACGCCAATATACATAGAAACGAACTATTTGATAACAACTGCATTTTCCTGACTTAGAACAGGACATTTTAAGACAAAAATAATGGGCTAGTTTAATTGTTCTTCGATCATGATTGTTGTCAATCAAATACACTCGCTTAATCAAAAAGACAAAACTAGCCAGGAAAATTGAAAAAAAACGTAATGATTATTATCCTTAAAACATATGCTTTAAAATAAGATGAAACCATATTTCTTACTGTTCATTTATGCATATTATCTACACAGACCTTACCACAATTGGGAACTATTTGTCAGCTTGTATAGCAAATCTGTCTACTTTCAGTTTGGGAGGCCGGTGCCTTAGGAAAGATTTGAAACAGTTTCAATCTTTCCATAAAATTAGTCTATCTTTCAAAAATAGGTTTGCTTCTTACCATTAAAAAGCTTTTTCCCAAATTTCATAAAATATCTATGAAGGTTTGACAAGTAATTGATGTGTAACGAACTTTTACCTCAGACTGCATCTATTTGTTAGCTGTAAAAGAGTATCGAAGTGCTTGAAACACTGAAGGGTAAAGATTGCTTTAATTTATTACTGTGGAGTCAAATTCAACATTGCATTGTATAAAGCATTTTGTAGTCCATTTGACTACAATTATGGACAAAGGTATATAACTCAAATTTTAAAGATTTCCAAATCAATGACACAGAACAGAATTTAGATTCCTGCACCCTGCACAAGTTATGTAATTCTTTACAAGTATAACATCACTGTGTATCTTGAATGTCTGTGCATATATTTTATTTATAAATGTTTTGAACTGCTCATGAATAGGATGTTTGGAATGTTATGATCAGTACACTATATTGTGTGCATCTTAAGAAGTAAATAAACCTTAGAACATTTAGATATCGAGTCAGTACCACATGGTTTTGATTGCATTTTATGAATCTATACCCCAAAACTAAATCCATTTATCAGTAAAATACGAAATTTTCAAAATTTTGCACTGGATACTGCCTTTTTTTTGGTCATCAACAAGCTTCTGTTCAAATTTTATTAAACTCCAGGTTTGACAAAGTTATCGATGTCTACAAAAACTTGAACCATAGACTTACAGTAACATAAATGTTGACACTGCCAACAGAAACTAGGATTGCTATGTCTCCCTTTTGCCAGATTTAAGGCTCCTTAAAAATGTAGTTATTCTTTCCAATTACACGCACCTGCATTCACTATGCTTAAGCAGGACTAGCAATATGCACAACCTGGCAAAACTAGAAAAATTAAAATAATTGTAATGTTCTGCATTTTCAAGCATTAATTTTGAGTGATAAACGTGCTCCTCCATAAAAACTGAAAGGAAGGCAGTCTGAGTAAGGTATTCTAGAATGCTGCAATTACAGTAAAAAAAGTAATTTCATCCTTGAGGATGTACAGGGAAACAAGGCCAAATAAAAGAATGTATGTGTTTCCTATTACATCAAATAGGGAAGGTAGATCTTTTTTTTTTTTAATTTTACATTTTTTTTACATTGAATCTATTGGAAAGAAATTGAAAAATGACCAAAAATTTTAAAGGTAGGCTTTTTCTAACCTTAAAATTTAGGATAGGTAGGAAAATAGAAAACCCACATATTTTTTTATTTGTTATTTGACCTAATGGTAGATGGAGTCAGGTGCTCAGCAGGAATGTACCCTGAAATAAAGGCAGATAAAGTAAAACAACATAAAGTTTCTTTTTTTTATTAATCCAAACAAGTCTAATTAGGACTTTTATCATTTGTATAATTAACAAATTTATAATTCATTTCTGATATAATACTTTCTATAAGTTTTACTCCTCTTTTAATGAAGAAAGACTGATAAATGTTTCAATGAAGCTTAAGTGCAAAGTATGTAATTGTATGAAATATGAAAATATTATTTGTTTTCATGCCATCTAAGAAAGTCAATGAAATATAAATGGAGTGACCTTATATAAACTTCATTAAACTAGTATGCTCATGCAAGGGAAAAAGTAAAATAAAAAATACTGACCTCCGAGGAAAATTCAATCGGAAAGTCCCTAATCAAATGGCAAAATCAAATGACAAATGACAAAACACATCAAACAAATGGACAACAATTGTCATATTCCTGACTTGGTACAGGCATTTTAAAGGTAGAAAATGGTGGATTGAACCTGGAATGAACTATTTTAAAAAGTCAACACCTATCCATGCAAGTGTTTCCATTTCCATTCTCAATTTTATGTCTCTATCCAATATATCCTCATTTCCGAGTGGCTGTCTAAATTTCCCCGAACTTTATCGTGAACGGCCTCTTCAGCTACTGTATCACTAGTCACGTGGCACGTGTATTCGAATCTTAATCTTAATTGACTATGATTGCCAGTTTTCCGGCTGAAGGTTGGTGTTTAGTTCCGAGCACTCCGACTTCTTTCACCACGAGGCGGATATTACCTTAAACCGATTTCTATTTAAAACGATTTCTTTCAAAAGGGATGTGAGAAAAATACATTATAATCTAAATAAAAATAGAAGATAGTATTAAAAAAAGAACTTGTTCTTGTATCTATATAAACAAAAAGTAGTTTTGTTGTAAATTTAAGTTCAAACAACAGTTGGTTTTGTTGACTACCTAACCCCACAAAGAGGAATGTTTCGTGCCTCAGCTGATACCCACGTTTAATGGAAACAATGGTGCTCATGTTGCTCAGTTTTCAGTGGGACGGGTCTTTTATTTTTCAATAATATTAGTTGTTTCCTATTTTTTCATTTGAAAATGATCTTTTATGTCGTTTGAATTGAACAAAAAAAAAACTGCCATCTTTCAACCCCGAATTAGTATATTGGAACCCCCTATTGAGTCCGAACTTGTTCAATATCAAACATGATTCGCTGTACTTTTACGTCATTTGAAACTTGTTTCTTATAATTGAATTATTATCGAATTGGTGAACCAATACATGAATATAAACTATATTTAGTCCTGTACACACGTAAAAAAAAAATACTTATTACGAATCTAAAACGTATTATCGACAAATAATATTTCAGTCAGACAATGTTGATCGCAAGCTTATAAACTTTCGAGTTTGTTGCTGACATTCATCGGATTGTGACAAGAATAAACAACCAACACAGCGCACGTGGAGCAAGTGACAAATAGGCGAATTGAAAAAAGATCATATTTTCCATGGACGTCAAGTTGGTTACTTATTGCCTATTCCCTATTCGTTACCTATTCAACTTACGTCCATATATTTTCCGTGCGTTCTTATTTTATAATTTAAAAAACATGTTTGATTCATCCAACTATGAAAATAAGGTGAACATTAAGTGTGATATTACATTATGAAATGTAAACCTAAAAACTAAGCAAAGTAAAGAAGCAAAACCTGTTAATCTCGTCATATTTTATTGTGTATTTCATTTCTACTCTCAGCTCAATCCATCATTATAACAAAAGGGATGGACCCAGCAAACTTATAAAACACAGGACATTGAATGAGTCATATTTGTGAAAAAATGTTTCAGGCATGTTTTTGCTGCAGATTTCAAGTAACAAATATCACACAAAAAAATAGTGGTCAAGAAGTTGCTTGTATCAAGTTAGGAATATAACAGTTGTTAACAGATCGTTTAATGTGTTTGAGCTTTTGAATTTGCCAGTTGATTGGGGACTCCGTTTTGAATTTCCCTCGGAAATCAGTATTTTTGTGATTTTACTTTTTTCCACTCATCATAGGAACTAGGATAACAAATGTGTGCGCCAGACGCGCTTTTCGTCTACAAGTTATATTTGAATTAAAAAAGTCAAAAAGACCAAATAAAGTACGAACCTTTGTTTTGCGCTACTATCCATGAAATGACATGAAAAACCTACTGGATAATTAATAAATACCATTTGGTCAGTGATTCATTTATTTACGTACGATTAATGTCTATCATATAGACTGCTTGCTTCAAAATACTTTTTGTTTGTCTCTATAATGACTTGTTACTTTTCATAGGCTATCGATTTGCCTAAGATATATATAAAAAAACTTTTATGAACACCAATAAAACATTGCAATCATAACTGATTCCAGCTCACGGTATTTGTATTTTTTAAACATCTTAAGCTTGAAGTTAATGATTGTTCTGTATAAAACTATGAGAGACAACCAGTGTGTGAACGAAATGAGCCACAAACAGGAGACAAAACCATTGTTAATACATAATTTAGGAAATGAGCCACAAACAGGAGACAAAACCATTGTAAATACATAATTTGCCTAAATGAGCCACAAACAGGAGACAAAACCATTGTTAATACATAATTTGCGATAAATGAGCCACAAACAGGAAACAAAACCATTGCTAAAACATAATTTGCGATAAATGAGCCACAAATAGGAGACAAAACCATTGTTAATACATAATTTAGGAAATGAGCCACAAACAGGAGACAAAACCATTGTTAATACATAAATTAGGAAATGAGCCACAAACAGGAGACAAAACCATTGTTAATACATTATTTAGGAAATGAGTCACAATCAGGAGACAAAACCATTGTTGATACATAATTTGCCTAAATGAGCCACAAACAGGAGACAAAACCATTAATAATACATAATTTGCCTAAATGAGCCACAAACAGGAGACAAAACCATTGTTAATACATAATTTGCGATAAATGAGCCCTCAACAGGAGACACAACCATTGTTAATACATAATTTGCGATAAATGAGCCCTCAACAGGAGACACAACCATTGTAGTTAAAGACGTGTCCTAAATCAGCCATCAACAGGAGACAACCACTGTAAATAAAGAAATGACTCGGCCTTAAAGAGCCATCAACAGGAGACACACGCAGTGTTAATACAAAAGTGACCTAAATGAGTCACATACAGGCAACACGACAAGTGTTAATATGCAGTTACCGAAATGAACCGTCAATAAGAAACATAACCAGTCCTAACATATAATTGTCTTAATAAGCCCCATCCAATGTGTAATAAAGCAATACTATTTAACTATAATTAGGGATAGTTTCTATATATAATTACTAATTTTATCACCTTCCAGGAAATTAAGTACGTCTCTTTATTCTCCAGAAAGACGATAAATATTTGTCATTCGAAGCAATTAATTTTTATATAAAAGATCTCTAATTTCAAGCTTTAGAATCATTTTTTAAATTTCTCAAATGAAATAAATCATAAACAGTAATATTCTGAGATAATTAATTTTTCGACAACAGAAAATAACCGGAACGGATCATGTTTTGTCGGATATTTTATAGCTTTTATTAATTTAGCAAGCTAAGGTATGACTATATTTACTAGTATTTAATATTTGTATTCAATTTTTATAATAATATTTGGCCATCGTCTAGTCAAAAAAAAAAACAAAAAAAAAAACTAGATTTCTATAATGACTTATAACACCATAATACTATCATTTGTACTAAATTACGTTTTTCAAGATTATTTTGTTTTTGCAGGAAAACCCTATCAAAGACACGAAAGACCAAGTAATGATAGCGTGGCTAGCAATGCAACCGAGAATTATCAACGTAATGAACATTTGGATGTGGAAAGAAGTTCTGGTAGTAGAGAAACGACGACTTTTGTCAACCAGTCGTGTCACTACTACACAAGTGTTTCTCCATATGACACTTTAGTCCTACAGATCCATGCTTTCCTGACGGGACATGTGAGTTTACACAGACAAAGATGGAGGAACAGTATTGTAATTGTGATGAAAAATGTCATCAATATAAGGACTGTTGCCGTGACATCAAGCTCAACGAAGATTTAAACTCGGTATACACACCATATTATCAGTGCTACAAATCATCTAAAAACATATACAAGGGACTGTTTGCAGTGGCTGAATGTCCAGCAATGGAAGAAAATACCACTGTCTCACATCTTTGTAAAAGTTATGACATGCTGCACACTGGACCTTGTGTCGTTCATGATGAAGTCATATTTAAAAATAGATACTGTGCTTTGTGTCATAATATTACTTCATATAAAACATTTGATCTTCAGTTTATTGGGGCAGACACGAGAAACATTCCAGAAAATATTTCTAGAACTAACAAACTCAGTTATTTTTTCCAAAACAGCATAGGTTATCAATTAATCCCACCAAATGGTACAGTCGTTCGTCCATGTATGTTAGGATTAGCCGCTAACAATGACGCACTGTGTCAAATGTTTATAAATCCAGTTTACATGTACATTAATAGAATTTTACATTTCTACAGAAATCGTTTCTGTGTTTCAATCTATAACTAGACCTATCCAACTGCGTTTCTGCCATATATGATAATATAATTCGTGATATCATCCACCCGATGACTGTTTTGTTTTCATTCAAAGGAAAAGAAACCAAGGATGAAGATTGCACACGATGGTCGAAAGAGGTAATTTAACAAAATTACTAGTATAACACAAGCCATACATGTTTTGGCGGTGCTTTGGTTTTGCGTGAATTGCCATTTCATTTGCGCCACAAACTATATTTCATTTGCACCAATAACAAAACGTTTCGAATATCATTTTGCAACTATATAGTTCATCTCAAAGTTCTTATAGCAAATTACAAAAACTAGTAAATAATGATTTGAATTGAATTATTCAAGTTGAACTGCTTTTTAGCTCACCTTGCCAAATGGGCCAAGTGAGCTTTTCTCATCACCTGGTGTCCGTCGTTTACTTTTACAAAAATCTTCTCCTCTGAAACTACTGGGCCAAATTTAACCAAACTTAGCCACAATCATCATTGCGGTATCTAGTTTAAAAATGTGTCCGGTAACCCGGCCAACCAACCAAGATAGCCACCATGGCTAAAAATGGAACATAGGGGCAAAATGTAGATTTTGGCTAATATCTCTGAAACCAAAGCATTTAAGGCAAATCTGAACTGGGGTATAATTATTTATAAGGTCAAGATCTATATGCCCTGAAATTTTCAGAAGATTCGGACAACCCGTTGTTAGGTTGATGCCCCTGAATTGGTAATTTTAAGGGCATTTTGCCGTTTTTGGTTATTATCTTGAATATTATTATAGATCGAGATAAACTGTAATTTCTGTAAACAGCAATAATGTTTAGCAAAGTAAGATCTACAAGTAAGTCAACACGACCAAAATGGTCCGTTGACCCCTTCAGGAGTTATTACCCTTTATGGTCAATTTTTAACAATTTTTCGTTAATTTTTGTAATCTTTTACAAAAAATTCCTCCTCTGAAACTACTAAGACAAATTAAAACAAAATTGTCCAAAACAATTATTAGGGTATCAAGTTTTAAAAGTGTGTCCGATGAACCCACTCGCGAACCAAGATAGCCAACATGACTAAAACTAGAACATAAGGTTCAAATGCAGCAAGAATTTCAGTAAAGTAAGATCTACACACACATCACCATCACCAAAACATAATTTTGTCATGAATCCATCTGTGTTCTTTGTTTAATATGAACATAGACTAAGGTGAGCGACACAGGCTCTTTAGAACCTCTAGTTTTAAATTCTGAAAACACAAATCCTCAACTTTTAAAAGTCATATGAAAATCTAAAAAAAAAGTGAAATATGCTATATAAACTTGAATGACTATGTTTTACTATAACACAAAAGCACGTGAACTAATTTCTTGTAAAAGAACATCTTTTTTATTTTTCAAAAGCTATAAAATGTAATGGTATTGAAATTTGTTTTCCCGTATACTTATTCGCCAATAAATAGAACATTTACATGCTTCGATTAAATCATTCTAAAAACATTAATATGACAAGAAACTCGTTTCGTATGACTTTAGGAGGTTGTGGCATTATCTCAGACTCTTATAGTACATATTTTTGACGTACAAGCAGTCTAGTTCATGTTTCGTCAGTTTATTTTCAATCTATGAGTTTGACTGTCCCTCTGTTATCGTTCGTCCCTCTCTTCTTCACAAACTTACTTACATATTTTGAAATAATATAAAATTATAGAAATATATATTAGTGTAAAATAAACTCAAAACAAATACAGTTAATTACTACTCTACAAAAACAATTTTTCTTCCTACATCACCTCAAAAAGAAAATTATTCTTTAAGCTTATAATTAGTGGATCATATTCTGGATGAAATAAAATTAACTGTGAATTTTTGAAATACTAAGGCTTTCTTTCTCAGGAATAGATAATCGTAGCTGTATTTGGACAAACTTTAAGGAATTTTTGGTCCTATGCTCTTCAACTTCGTAATATTTTTTGGCTTATTTGACATTTTTTTTCGAGCGTCTGTAGACGAAACGCACGTCTGGTGCAAATACAAAATTTCAATCCTGGTATCTATGATGAGTTTATTCTTAACTTTCCTTGAAAGCATAGATCACCATTTTTTCATATACTAGAGGTTATAAAAACGTTTTCTCCTACACTTTTAAGTAATTTATACCTTTGAGAAAATCTAATATATATATATTTTTTAAATGAATATCATATTACGATGATTTTGGCGGGGTTTGTGCATCTCAGTCTTTACTTTTGAATAAGTAATTTTAATTACGTATATAAATAGTTAATTCAAATTTCATCTCTGTATTTTTTACTTAATTTAATTTTTATTAAACAGAGAACTTCCTATTTCACAGTATTAAAGACATAGAGTTATTTACCCTAAGTAATGACTGATAGAGCTATGTTTTACTTTTAATAAAAAACAGCACACTCTCCAGGAACTTATACAGACCTTTTGTCTTCAAATTTATTGTGTTCAATCCCTCTACCGTCTCACCCGTTTCAAATAAGACTATAAAGCTGGCTCTCTAAATAAAATGAAACTTTCATTTAGTTAACAATATCACGGTAGGTATAGTGTCCGGCTAGGATCGTGGTCTTTCGAGTGATTTGGTCCATTTTTTTCGTGTGTAGTTCGGGCTTTTTCGAGTGATAAAACATGCGATAAGTTCAATTAACGGATATTTCGTAATTATAACAGTTTTTAACATTACTACCTATCTTATATTGAATACTATATATGTTTTAATCAACAAAGAAGCTCAATTTCCTTGTATTTAATAAAAACAATCAGTGTTTGTTATTTTCCAGGTTTTTTCGAGAGCAACTGTGAAATCGTCCGGGTTTTTAGACAAATGGTCCGGGTTTTTTACAGAAATTTTGAAGGCATTCTAGACTTAAAAAAATTACTTTTTCTAATTTATAACTGTAATTAAGTGAAGGACAATATCATATTTTCACAATAAGTCATCAAAAACATATCAAAATGAATTTTTTTAAAATTAATTCAAATATTCTACATTTTACAACTACTTTCAAGTGTTCATTTAGAAATAACTTGATCCTTAACAAAACGGTGTCTAGAACATTATGCAGGGAACTCATTTTCATTTTAACTTAATTTCATTCTTCTTTTGATTTTACAGTTAATAATATATCTTGTGGGGAACTCCGGAGATTAATAAAAGAAACCTATTAATAAAAAAACATAAAAAAAAAACACACACACACTAAATCCACCCCATTTTTATTGCCATTGAACACAAAATTTAAATAAAATTTCAGATAAAATCAACAATGAAATGAATAGTTCATTAGCCTAAATAAGATCCTTTGACATGAATATCAATTATGTGGTCATTTTTATAAATTTCTTGTTTACAAAACTTTGAATTTTTCGAAAAACGAAGGATTTTCTTATCCCAGACATAGATTACCTTAGCCGTATTTGGCACAACTTTTTGGAATTTTGGATCCTCAATGCTCTTCAACTTTGTTTTTGTTTGGCTTTATAACTATTTTGATATGAGCGTCACTGATGAGTCTTATGTAGACGAAACACGTGTCTGGCGTACTAAATTACAATTCCGGTACCTTTGATAACTATTAGCAATGATAGGCAAATACAAAATGTGTATATTATAGGTGTATATCACCAGCTAGATTGTCCAGTGCTTCGAACGACACCAGGAACAACATTGTAATATCTTGATTAATATTAATATTTTCCATTTTTTAGACATTTTTCTTTAATGAAAGGAAGGTATCATGGTGTTTAGTTGCTGTATGACCAATTATTATATTTGCATAATGAGACCCCTCCTCACAGTTGTAGCATTTAGTCATTTTCGGTTTCCATTTCTTAAACAATAAAATAAATAATACAAGATACAAGACAAATAGATAATGAAATATCTAAGATGTATACTCTTTTAAGAACAAACATACATCTCATCTTATACAATATATGTATGTACGTCTCAATTCGAATTGTCTATGCTTATGTTCCGGACCATATGAGTATTAGGACCATACGCGTATGGTCACGACCATATGCGTATACTCATATGGTCAAACTGTATGCGTATGGTCGGACCATATGATAGATATAGGAAGATGTGGTATGAGTGCCAATGAAACCACTCTCCATCCTAATAACAATTTATAAATGTAAACCATTATAGGTAAATGTACGACCTTCAACACGGGGCATTGGCTCACACCGAACGACAAGCTATAAAGGGTTTCCGAAATAACTAGTTCAAAATCATTTAAACGAAAGCATTATTTTTGTTTCTTGGCGAAAAAAGTAATGAAGTGGCGAAAAATATATTGTTTTGGCGAAAGAGGTGGCGAAAAAAATAATTGCCCAAGGGGAAACCCAATTTGGGACCATATATATAGGTATACATTAGAAACGTTGCAATAATACAATACGCTTAACTATAACAATGACGGATACATGAAATGTAATAATTTTATAGTTCAAAGGCTACCCAAAACAGCACAAGTTACAAGTTGAAGCCCATTGTCTTTCAATTAATTGTCTTAATCTGGATGTATCTTTTTTCTATCCGTCTCTAGTATCAATTATTGGACTCTTTATCATATCGACTTTTTTGTCAGTTAGTAAAACAGTTGAACTCTTGTTTAAAAGTTCATTAAGACAGTTTTGGAAGTTATCTTCCAAGTCGACATTTTGCTGTTCAGTAATAGTTATCACACAAGGTCCAAATACTTATACACTCACATTAGATTGTTGACATCACGGATATATACTGTACCTGCAATTTATAAGATGTGAGAAAACTCATATATATATACGAATGAACGATACTTGTTTCATGATAAAATACAAGTGTTGTTGATACCCAATGTGCCTTGAAAGTACTTAATTTGAGTCTTTATTTTAGAGTTTTTAAACGTAAACACAAACAGTTTTTGCTATAAGAAATGTTTATAATCACTCGATAAAAAAAGGACACACTCGAAAAAGCCCGGACTGCTCTCGAAAAAACCCGGACATGAAAAACTGAATTTAGTCTCGAAATGTCGTTTTCAATGCAATAACAATAGTTTTTGTAAAGTATCTGTATATCTAAGGATATATAGATTCCATGTATGCATTTCCGTCGACATTTGCATTGGTATGTGTAAGAAAATTCGGTATTTTGGAATAAAAGCATTTTAAGGCTAAATTTAACTTTTTAAACGAAAAGCAATATCAGAATGATACTATCTTTATACCTCAAATACTAACTTATCGTGCATGACCTTGTATATCAAACTCAAGCTTCTATATCACGTCTTGTTAGAAAAGAAGTCTGTTTGTTTACATTTTTGATCATATTCACTCGAAAAAAAGAGGTCACACTCGAAAAAGCCCGATCAAATCACTCGAAAAACCACGATCCTAGCTGGACACTATACCTACCGTGAATATATTTACTTTTAAAACTAAGATTATCAATAACGGTGGTTCCCTAATCCCAAAACAGCCCCAGAATTGTAATTGGGAAAATGACTGAAAAAGGGACTACATAATTTTCACAGAAAACAAATTGATACTTGTGACTATCTTATAACTTACAATAGACATATTTTCGCAGTCTTAGCGCTGTTCAGTACATTTACCGACTGTGGCCTTTTATCTAATGTGACATTAAAATTAAGGGTATATTCGAATAGTGTATGTATAAATGGAGACTCTTACTCTGTCGACGCATTAGAGTTGGTCCTTTTTGGACTTTATGCATTCCTCCAAATTTTTAATTCGAGATTTGAACATTCGAAAACTACTGTTGGTTCTAATTCTACCAATTTTCACAAATCTTTTATTAAATGAGATCTTAATTTTTCTTTTTAGATGCAGGTAAACAACGAATGCACAGATTTAGAAACTTACACCAATTTTCGGTTAACAGTTGAAACTTTTTACCTTGTATCAAGTTTGACCATGACAAAAGAACAGTTTTTATCAATAATTGGTACATATGTATGGAGTTTTACCCAGGTTGTAGAAAACTTAGATATACACAGCACAAGAATTCTCTTCCCAAAGAAAGAGAAAAGCAAAGCTTCAGAAATAAGACTAGACGTTATGATACCCAAACCATCGTTCATCGATGAAATAAGAACAGTGCAGTACAATTTTAACAACTTTATGTGGAAAATGGTATTCGCTTATGAAAATAATACTTCTGTAATCACCAAAGAACAAGATTTACCAACTTCATTGCAGAATGAATCTTTAATTATAATAAACAATGACATAATCAAATATACAATTAATAATCTTAACAGGAATATTATAGAACGATCTGGACACTTAGACTGTAACAGGATGACAGTGATTGCTGAGCAAAACACATCATTAAATTTACACGTAAAAGACATAGTATGCCATGAATACCATATAAAAAAAAGATTCAGGAGACATCAAAGGACTGTCATACTCTATAAAAGCCATCCTGACATACGCATGCTTTTCAATCTCAGTAGTGGCGTTGGTTTTCTCTGTCACGATGAACAGAAAATATGAACTGTCTTCAACCGTCGCAGGTTCTAACATGGAAAACTTGTCTATATCACTGATTGCCTCAAACATTTTGTTCATGATAGGTAGTTATGCCTCGCAAATAACCTACGTGTGTTACACCATTGGAGTATTTCTTCATTACTTATGGCTGTCTGTGTTTTCTTTCATGATGATAACAGTTCTATACATAGCCAAGAATATTACCTCAATGAAGTCAGGCAACAAAACAATAAAACAGGCAGGAACCGAAACTCGAAGAGTTTTAACTGTGATTGGCTTGATGATTCCACTTTTATTTGTTGCTCCTGCTGTCATTCTTGATCAATTCAATATTGCTAATTTATCTGTGGGGTATGGAAATTCAGTTTGCTTTCCAAACATTTATCCAGCAAATCTTATTTTCTTCACTGGACCAGTTGTCGTTTCTACTGTTATCAATTGTGTTGTTCTGTTTCGAGTTATATTTCAGGTTTGTTTGTTTCGTATGGAAATGAGACATCTTCTAAAATCTTCATCTTTTCAAGATGCAAAATTGTTTTTGCGACTTGCCATTTTAATTGGTATATTTTGGGTCACAGGATTGTTGTCTGGTATTTTTGAATCCGAATGGCTGCAATACATATTCATATTACTTTGTGGTCTACAAGGGTGTTTTATTTGTATTGCTAACTTGACAACAAGATATATGTATAGTAATGTGAAAACAACTTTCAGCAAGAAATCTTCCAGTCCCCAAACGGTTGATTGACACTAGTTTTACCAAATACCTAACCTCCCATTCCTATGAAATAAAATGAAGTAAGTCAACCTGAACCCCTATTATGCCCAATGCATATTTTCACCGTTGTTGCTGGAAGTCTATACAAATAATTCTAAATGAAATTTGAAATTAATCTTCTGTGTGAAAACAAATATTTACAGCACATTCAGATTTTCTCATTGTTTAATTTTCATTACCAATGATAACGAATTTTGATAGTAGTTGTAAAATATCATCAAATTTGTCAGAGGCGGATTTTTTTTGGGGGGGCAGGGGGGTAGGGGGCCTTGGGCCCCCTTTTTGGGGAAAAATTTGGTTGCTTATATAGGGAATCATTGAAGCGTGACTGGAGCGGCCCCCTCTTAAGCAGTCAGTGGGCCCCCACTTATGAAATTTCTGGATCCGCCACTTTGCGATATTTTTTTGTAGCTATATGTCTTCAGAACGATGTTTCATAATTGTTTTTTCAATGAACTATTCAGAATTTTTTTATAATTGTGAAGCACAATAGGTTGTAAAATATTGTCATTTACTATCGTCTGCTTAAATCTTGATAAATATAATTTTAGACTAACATTGGCATAGACCATATGCGCTCATTGACTGGTGCCGTCGTAAAGATTTCCTTCTTTTTTCTCTTAAGGATGTACATCTCTGGGGAGCCAAACATTTCAAGAGTTAATCTTTTTTTCTTAATCTGATTTTGTTTTTATATGACTGTTAGAATGTGGTTGATGGCGAAAAAATCATATGGTAATGTACTTCTTTTCATGGCTGTGGCCATTTGAAAGTACACTATTTTCTTTAATGATTTTCCTATTTTTCATCACTTTTTACCACGTCTTGAGCTATTATCATCCAAAAAAATCACAGTTCAACAATCAAACTTTTTTCATATCTTAGTCAACAAAGGGAACGTTACAAAAGTTTGAACTCCAATTTATCATGATGTAGACCAATTTCAATAAATCTAATTTAAAAAAAACTATTGGTTGGTTAGACAAAATGTGTTGCTTTTTTTTTGTCTCAAATTGACCATGCTGTAAATATTGTAAATTAAGTTTGGGATTTTTCTCAACATTCTGGCTGATGACACTGACCAGATTAGTTTTTAAATTTTAAAATTTAATTACTGAAAAACTACTTATTTCAAGTACACATTTTCTTCACAGAGTTTATTTCTATTGTATTTTTTCAAATTCATTGATTTAACCGCTTGTATCACATGTTTTGGAATAATTTATGAACAGATTAAACTACTATTTTGATTTGAAATAAACTTTTTGTTAATATCCATCCGAGCTCTTGTACAAAAAGTGTATTGAGAACTGAAGTTAATGGCATACATCTGACTGGCAGGATTTACTTATTATTTATTGAAATAGTTATCTGCCTTGTTAAAATGTTAATATCTTTTATTTTGAAAAGGTATCTGTATGCTGATTAGTTGTCTGTTTCTTTCAATTTTCCTTCTTTTTGATGTTTGTTGCCTGCCTATTTGTAAAAGGTATACCTCCCAGGGGAATAGGTGTCTGATTTACTTCAATTAGTGTCTGTTTTGTTTAATCGTTGCTTGATGTGTTACAATATATTGCTTCATTGTTGTTTGCTTGATCAAGTTGATGTTTCACTTTCTATTTGGTATCTGCAATGTGGAATTATTGTCATCTCCATTTCTATTTTGATCTGCATTGTGGAATTATTGTCTTCTCAATTTCTATTTTGATCAGCATTGTGAAATTATTGTTTTTCTCAATTTCTATTTTGATCTGCATCGTGGAATTATTGTTTTCTTAATTTCTATTGGTATCTGCATTGTGGAATTATTGTTTTCTCACTTTCGATTCGGTATCTGCATTGTGTAATTATTGTCTTCTCAACTTGATATGTATTTAGATCTACAAGGTGGAATTATTGTCTTTATTTCAATTGGTATCGGTAAAAGTTTGTTTTCAATACAGACTTCTTGATTGTTAAAGTATGAAAGAAATCATGTTTGAATGTTGTTATGTTTGTAAATTAATAAAGTTGATTTTGTCAACATCATATGTTATTCTTATAGTTCAATTTTCTTGCGTGTCACTTTACCTTTCCAGAAAATACAATAATTTACATTGACCTATAGTCTTGAGTTATGACTACTGATTTTTTTAAAAGGACTTCAAGGTGCAATATGTTACTCTCCTGCTTGAACATTGAATTACAAACTCCTTTCAAAATCTTCAATTGCATTCATGTTCTCTGTGAAAGTAATTAGTTCCTGCTTCATCAGTAAAACATCTGTGTTTCTCATAAAAAAAATCCAATGATAGTTAAAAAATCGGTGACTAACAATTGAGGATTGGTAGATGTTCGGATCTAAACGTAAAAAGAAATGACAGAGGAGAAACAAGACAAATAATGTATTTGGACCTGCTTCCTCAAAGCTGATGTAATGGAGAGCCCTGAGATTAAGTGTTATAAGAATTGGAAAATATTCAAAGCTTGAGAATGGTGTTTTAACTAATTTTGTACTTCGCATTAAAGTTATGACAGGTCTCAAGACAGTTTTATCTCGAAGTGCTGACGTCAAACAGCAATATATTACCTTAGCTGTAATTGGCAAATCCTTTGGAATATCGGCTCCTCAATATTCTTCTTCTTCGAATTTTATGATGTCTTTTTGTTCCGATCTTCAATGAGGTGTCTTTTTTTTTTTTTTTTTCATTTGAATTATATTGATATATTTTGATGAACATTTTTGGTTTGTTTTGCAGTGAACAATCATATACAGTCTGTGGTTAAATATTTTTAGACACCGACTTTATCAATATAAAACAAAAAGCGTTTGCATGCTCAAGAAGAAGCATCCGAAGCTAAATTCAAATCAAATATTGATTTGTGCATTTTTCGTATTTAACTGAGTATTAGCGGTAAACAATCAGATAAAGTCAATGGTATAAGTGTTGAATAAAGGCAACAGTAGTATACCGCTGTTCAAAAGTCATAGGTTAAAGTTTCCTCAGTCTGTTACCTTGATATGTGTCTTCATGCTCAAATATTTGAACATCATTCAACAACTGTTGCCTAAAAAAATTAATATTAAACGAGCATTTTTTTTATAAGATAAAATACAGATGACAGATTTTAATCATTTAAATATATGTTACTTTTGATTTTTCACTGCATTTAAAACATAAATTATAAGATAAATATTGTGAGATAAAAAAAAAATGGACTTAGTTTCAAGCCGCATTGTCTATAAGTCAAAGATTAATTAAAGGTTACAGTAGTATATCGGTGTGCAAAAGTCATAAATCGATTTAGAGGAAATACATATGGGTTACAAACTAAAACCGAGGGAAACATATCAATTAGGAAAACAAGGGAACAACAGGAACACTGACGTGCCACAAAAACCAACGCCAATATACATAGAAACGAACTATTTGATAACAACTGCATTTTCCTGACTTGGAACCGGACATTTTAAGACAAAAATGATGGGCTAGTTTAATTGTTCTTCGATCATGATTGTTGTCAATCATACTGATATTGTATCAATACACTCGCTTAATCAAAAAGACAAAACTAGCCAGGAAAATTGAAAAAAAAACATAATGATTATTATCCTTAAAACATATGCTTTAAAATAAGATGAAACCATATTTCTTACTGTTCATTTATGCATATTATCTACACAGACCTTACCACAATTGGGAACTATTTGTCAGCTTGTATAGCAAATCTGTCTACTTTCAGTTCCTTAGGAAAGATTTGAAACAAATTTCAATCTTTCCATAAAATTAGTCTATCTTTCAAAAATAGGTTTGCTTCTTACCATTAAAAAGCTTTTTCCCAAATTTCATAAAATATCTATGAAGGTTTGACAAGTAATTGATGTGTAACGAACGTTTACCTCAGACTGCATCTATTTGTTAGCTGTAAAAGAGTATCGAAGTGCTTGAAACACTGAAGGGTAAAGATTGCTTTAATTTATTACTGTGGAGTCAAATTCAACATTGCATTGTATAAAGCATTTTGTAGTCCATTTGACTACAATTATGGACAAAGGTATATAACTCAAATTTTAAAGATTTCCAAATCAATGACACAGAACAGAAATTAGATTCCTGCACCCTGCACAAGTTATGTAATTCTTTACAAGTATAACATCATTGTGTATCTTGAATGTCTGAGCATATATTTTATTTATAAATGTTTTGAACTGCTCATGAATAGGATGTTTGGAATGTTATGATCAGTACACTATATTGTGTGCATCTTAAGAAGTAAATAAACCTTAGAACGTTTAGATATCAAGTCAGTACCACATGGTTTTGATTGCATTTTATGAATCTATACCCCAAAACTAAATCCATTTATCAGTAAAATACGAAATTTTCAAAATTTTTCACTGGATACTGCCTTTTTTTTGGTCATCAACAAGCATCTGTTCAAATTTTATTAAACTCCATTCAGGTTTGACAAAGTTATCGATGTCTACAAAAACTTGAACCATAGACTTACAGTAACATAAATGTTGACACTGCTAACAGAAACTAGGATTGCTATGTCTCCCTTTTGCCAGATTTAAGGCTCCTTAAAAATGTAGTTATTCTTTCCAATTACACGCACCTGCATTCACTATGCTTCAAGCAGGACTAGCAATATGCACAACCTGGCAAAACTAGAAGAATTAAAATAATTGTAATGTTCTGCATTTTCAAGCATGAATTTTGAGTGATAAACGTGCTCCTCCATAAAAACTGAAAGGAAGGCAGTCTGAATAAGGTATTCTAGAATGCTGCAATTAGAGTAAAAAAAGTAATTTCATCCTTGAGGATGTACAGGGAAACAGGGCCAAATAAAAGAATGTATGTGTTTCCTATTACATCAAATAGGGAAGGTAGATCTTTTTTTTCCTTAATTTTACATTTTTTTTTACATCGAGTCTATTGGAAAGAAATTGAAAAATGACCAAAACTTTTAAAGGTAGGTTTTTTCTAACCTTAAAATTTAGGATAGGTAGGAAAATAGAAAACCCACATATTTTTTTATTTGTTATTTGACCTAATGGTAGATGGAGTCAGGTGCTCAGCAGGAATGTACCCTGAAATAAAGGCAGATAAAGTAAAACAACATAAAGTTTCTTTTTTTTATTAATCCAAACAAGTCTAATTAGGACTTTTATCATTTATATAATTAACAAATTTATAATTCATTTCTGATATAATACTTTCTGTAAGTTTTACTCCTCTTTTAATGAAGAAAGAATGATAAATGTTTCAATGAAGCTTAAGTGCAAAGTATGTAATTGTATGAAATATGAAAATATTATTTGTTTTCCTGCCATCTAAGAAAGTCAATGAAATATAAATGGAGTGACCTTATATAAACTTCATTAAACTAGTATGCTTATGCAAGGAAAAAAGAAAAATCAAAAATACTGAACTCCGAGGAAAATTCAATCGGAAAGTCCCTAATCAAATGGCAAAATCAAATGACAAATGACAAAACACATCAAACAAATGGACAACAATTGTCATATTCCTGACTTGGTACAGGCATTTTTAAAGGTAGAAAATGGTGGATTGAACCTGGAATGAACTATTTTAAAAGTCAACACCTATCCATGCAAATGTTTCCATTTCCATTCTCAATTTTATGTCTCTATCCAATATATCCTCATTTCCGAGTGGCAGTCTAAATTTCCCCGAACTTTATCGTGAACGGCCTCTTCAGCTACTGTATCACTAGTCACGTGGCACGTGTATTCGAATCTTAATCTTAATTGACTATGATTGCCAGTTTTCCGGCTGAAGGTTGGTGTTTAGTTCCGAGCACTCCGACTTCTTTCACCACGAGGCGGATATTACCTTAAACCGATTTCTATTTAAAACGATTTCTTTCAAAAGGGATGTGAGAAAAATACATTATTATCTAAATAAAAATAGAAGATAATATTAAAAAAAAGAACTTGTTCTTGTATCTATATCAACAAAAAGTAGTTCTGTTGTAAATTTAAGTTCAAACAACAGTTGGTTTTGTTGACTACCTAACCCCACAAAGAGGAATGTTTCGTGCCTCAGCTGATACCCACGTTTAATGGAAACAATGGTGCTCATGTTGCTCAGTTTTCAGTGGGATGGGTCTTTTATTTTGCAATAATATTAGTTGTTTCCTATTTCTTCATTTGAAAATGATCTTTTATGTCGTTTGAATTGAACAAAAAAAAATTGCCATCTTTCAACCCCGAATTAGTATATTGGAACCCCCTATTGAGTCCGAACTTGTTCAATATCAAACATGATTCGCTGTACTTTTACGTCATTTCAAACTTGTTTCTTATAATTGAATTATTATCGAATTGGTGAACCAATACATGAATATAAACTATATTTAGTCCTGTACACACGTAAAAAAAAATATACTTATTACGAATCTAAAACGTATTATCGACAAATAATATTTCAGTCAGACAATGTTGATCGCAAGCTTATAAACTTTCGAGTTTGTTGCTGACATTCATCGGATTGTGACAAGAATAAACAACCAACACAGCGCACGTGGAGCAAGTGACAAATAGGCGAATTGAAAAAAGATCATATTTTCCATGGACGTCAAGTTGGTTACTTATTGCCTATTCCCTATTCGTTACCTATTCAACTTACGTCCATATAT
Source organism: Mytilus galloprovincialis (assembly GCF_965363235.1). Taxonomy (NCBI): domain Eukaryota; kingdom Metazoa; phylum Mollusca; class Bivalvia; order Mytilida; family Mytilidae; genus Mytilus; species Mytilus galloprovincialis. Next base: position 77,514,406 of record NC_134841.1, on the reverse strand, counting down.
TTTCCGTGCGTTCTTATTTTATAATTTAAAAAACATGTTTGATTCATCCAACTATGAAAATAAGGTGAACATTAAGTGTGATATTACATTATGAAATGTAAACCTAAAAACTAAGCAAAGTAAAGAAGCAAAACCTGTTAATCTCGTCATATTTTATTGTATATTTCATTTCTACTCTGCTCAATCCATCATTATAACAAAAGGGATGGACCCAGAAAACTTATAAAACACAGGACATTGAATGAGTCATATTTGTGAAAAAATGTTTCAGGCATGTTTTTGCTGCAGATTTCAAGTAACAAATATCACACAAAAAAATAGTGGTCAAGAAGTTGCCTGTATCAAGTCAGGAATATAACAGTTGTTAACAGATCGTTTAATGTGTTTGAGCTTTTGAATTTGCCAGTTGATTGGGGACTCCGTTTTGAATTTCCCTCGGAAATCAGTATTTTTGTGATTTTACTTTTTTCCATGGAAATCAACTCATCATAGGAACTAGGATAACAAATGTGTGCGCCAGACGCGCTTTTCGTCTACAAGTTACATTTGAATTAAAAAAGTCAAAAAGACCAAATAAAGTACGAACCTTTGTTTTGCGCTACTATCCATGAAATTACATGAAAAACCTACTGGATAATTAATAAATACCATTTGGTCAGTGATTCATTTATTTACGTACGATTAATGTCTATCATATAGACTGCTTGCTTCAAAATACTTTTTGTTTGTCTCTATAATGACTTGTTACTTTTCATAGGCTATCGATTTGCCTAAGATATATATAAAAAAAAAACTTTATGAACACCAATAAAACATTGCAATCCAAACTGATTCCAGTTCACGATATTTGTATTTAACATCTTAAGCTTGAAATCTAATGATTGTTTTGTATGAAACTATGAGAGACTACCAGTGTGAGCACGAAATGAGCCACAGACAGGAGACAAAACCATTGTTAATACAGACGTGTCCTATATGAGCCACAAACAGGAGAAAAAACCATTGTTAATACATAATTTAGGAAATGAGCCACAAACAGGAGACAAAACCATTGTTAATACATAATTTAGGAAATGAGCCACAAACAGGAGACAAAACCATTGTTAATACATAATTTAGAAAATGAGCCACAAACAGGAGACAAAACCATTGTTAATACATAATTTGCCTAAATGAGCCACAAACAGGAAACAAAACCATTGTTAATACAGACGTGTCCTATATGAGCAACAAACAGGAGACAAAACCATTGTTAATACATAATTTAGGAAATGAGCCAGATACAGGAGACAAAACCACTGTTAATACATAATTTAGGAAATGAGCCACAAACAGGAGACAAAACCATTGTTAATACATAATTTAGGAAATGAGCCACACACAGGAGACAAAACCATTGTTAAAACATAATTTGCTTAAATGAGCCACAAACAGGAGACAAAACCATTGTTAATACATAATTTGCGATAAATGAGCCCTCAACAGGAGACAAAACCATTGTTAATACAGACGTGTCTTATATGAGCCACAAACAGGAGACAAAACCATTGTTAATACATAATTTGCCTAAATGAACAACAAACAGGAGACAAACCATTGTTAATACATAATTTGCGATAAATGAGCCCTCAACAGGCGACACAACCACTGTAGTTACAGACGTGTCTTATATGAGCCACAAACAGGAGACAAATCATTGTTAATACATAATTTGCCTAAATGAGCCCCCAACAGGAGACAAACCATTGTTAATACATAATTTGCGATAAATGAGCCCTCAACAGGAGACACAACCACTGTAGTTACAGACGTGTCTTATATGAGCCACAAACAGGAGACAAAACCATTGTTAATACATAATTTGCGATAAATGAGCCCTCAACAGGAGACACAACCACGGTAGTTACAGACGTGTCCTAAATCAGCCATCAACAGGAGACAACCACTGTAAATAAAGAAGTGACCTTAATGAGCCATCAACAGGAGACACAAGCAGTGTTAATACAGAAGTGACCTAAATGAGTCACATACAGGCGACACAACAAGTGCTAATATGCAGTGACCGAAATGAGCCGTCAATAAGAAACATAACCAGTCCTAACATATTATTGCCTTAATACGCCCCATAAAGCAATACTATTTAACTATAATTAGGGATAGTTTCTATATATAATTACTAATTTTATCACCTTCCAGGAAATTAAGTACGTCTTTTTATTCTCCTCTAAGACGATAAATATTTGTCATTCGAAGCAATTAATTTTTATATAAAAGAGCTCTAATTTCCAGCTTTAGAATCATTTTAATTTCCCAAATGAAATAAATCATAAACAGTAATATTCTGAGATATTTGTTCAGAAAATAACCGGAACGGATCATGTTTTCTCGGATATTTTATAGCTTTTATTAATTTAGCAAGCTAAGGTATGACTATATTTACTAGTATATAATAATTGTATTAAATTTTTATAATAACATTTGGCCATCGTCTAGTGAAAAAACATAACTAGATTTCTATAATGACTTATAACACCATAATACGATCATTTGTACTATATTACGTTTTTCAAGATTTTTTTGTTTTTGCAGGAAAACCCTATCAAAGACACGAAAGACCAAGTAATGATAGCGTGGCTAGCAATGCAACCGAGAATTATCAACGTAATGAACATTTGGATGTGGAAAGAAGTTCTGGTAGTAGAGAAACGACGACTTTTGTCAACCAGTCGTTTCACTATCACACAAGTGTTTCTCCATATGATACTTTAGTCCTATCAGATCCATGTTTTCCGCACGGGACATGTGAGTTTACACAGACAAAGATGGAGGAACAGTATTGTAATTGTGATGAAAAATGTCATCAATATAAGGACTGTTGCCATGACATTAAGCTCAACGAAGATTTAAACTCGGTATACACACCATATTATCAGTGCTACAAATCATCTCAAAACATATACAAGGGACTGTTTGCAGTGGCTGAATGTCCAGCAATGGAAGAAAATACCACTGTCTCACATCTTTGTAGAAGTAATGACATTCTGAACACTGGACCTTGTGTCGTTCATGATGAAGTCATATTTAAAAATAGATACTGTGCTTTGTGTCATAATATTACTTCATATAAAACATTTGATCTTCAGTTTATTGGGGCAGACACGAGAAACATTCCAGAAAATATTTCTAGAACTGACAAACTCAGTTATTTTTTTCAAAACAGCATAGGTTATCAATTAATTCCACCAAATGGTACAGTCGTTCGTCCATGTATGTTAGGATTAGCCGCCAACAATGACGCACTGTGTCAAATGTTTATAAATCCAGTTTACATGTACATTAATAGAATTATACATTTCTACAGAAATCGTTTCTGTGTTCCAATCTATAACCGTGACCTATCCAACTGCGTTTCTGTCATATATGATAATATAATTCGTGATATCATCCACCCGCTGACTGTTTTGTTTTCATTCAAAGGAAAAGAAACCAAGGATGAAGATTGCACACGATGGTCGAAAGAGGTAATTTAACAAAATTACTAGTATAACACAAGCCATATATGTTTTGACGGTGCTTTGCACCAATGACAAAACCTTTCGGGTATCATTTTGCAACTATATAGTTCATTTCAAAGTTCTCAAAGAAAATTACAAAAACTAGTAAATAATGATTTGAATTGAATTATTCAAATTGAACTGCTTTTTAGCTCACCTTGCCAAATGGGCCAAGTGAGCTTTTCTCATCACTTGGTGCCCGTCGTTTACTTTTACAAAAATCTTCTTCTTTGAAACTACCAAATTTAACCAAACTTAGCCACAATAATCATTGCGGTGTCTAGTTTAAATATGTGTCCGGTAACCCGGCCATCCAACCAAGATAGCCACCATGGCTAAAAATGGAACATAGGAGTAAAATGTAGATTTTGGCTTATATCTCTGAAACCAAAGCATTTAAAGCAAATCTGAACTGGGGTAAAATTATTTATAAGGTCAAGATCTATATGCCCTGAAATTTTCAGAAGATTCGGACAACCCGTTGTTAGGTTGCTGCCCCTGAATTGGTAATTTTAAGGACATTTTGCCGTTTTTGGTTATTATCTTGAATATTATTATAGATCGAGACAACGGTAATTTCTGTAAACAGCAATGATGTTTAGCAAAGTAAGATCTACAAATAAGTCAACAAGACCAAAATGGTCAGTTGACCCCTTAAGGAGTTATTACCCTTTATTGTCAATTTTTAACAATTTTTCGTTAATTTTTGTAATCTTTTACAAAAGATTTCTCCTCTGAAACTACTAAGACAAATGAAAACAAAATTGTCCAAAATAATTATTAGGGTATCAAGTTTTAAAAGTGTGTCCGATGACCCCACTCGCGAACCAAGATAGCCAACATGACTAAAAATAGAACATAGGATTCAAATGCAGTTTTTGGCTCATATCTCTGAAACCAAAGCATTTTCAGCAAATCTGACAGGATAAAATTGTTCATTAGGTTAAGATCTATCTGCCCTGCATTCAGACAACCTATTGTTGGGTTGCTACCCCTGAATTGGTAATTTTAAGAAAATTATGCAGCTTTTGGTCATTATCTTGAGTATTATTATAGATAGAGATAAACTGCGATCAGAAATAATGTACATTAAAGTAAGACCTACTAAAAGGTCAACATAATCAAAATAGTCAATTGACCCCTTAAGGAGTTATTGCCCTTTATAGTAAATGTTTTACAATTTTCATAAATTTGTAAATTTTTACAATATTTTTTCCACTGTAACTACTGGGACAAGTTCATTATAGATAGAGATAATTGTAAGCAGCAAGAATTTCAGTAAAGTAAGATCTACATACACATCACCATCACCAAAACACAATTTTGTTATGAATCCATCTGTGTCCTTTGTTTAATATGCAGATAGACTAAGGTGAGCGACACCGGCTCTTTAGAGCCTCTAGTTTTAAATTCTGAAAACACAAATCCTCAACTTTTAAAAGTCATATGAAAATCTAAAAAGAAAGTGAAATATGCTATATAAACTTGAATGACTATGTTTTACTATGACACAAATACATGTGAACTAATTTCTTGTAAAAGAACATCTTTTTTATTTTTCAAAAGCTATAAAAGGTCATGGTATAGAAATTTGTTTTCCCGTATACTTATTCGCCAATAAACAGAACATTTAAATGCATTGATTCAATCATTCTGAAAACATTAATATGACAATAAACTTGTTTCATATGACTTTAGGAGGTTGTGGCATTATCTCAGACACTTATAGTACATATTTTTGACGTACAAGCAGTCTAGTTCATGTTTCGTCAGTTTATTTTCAATCTATGAGTTTGACTGTCCCTCTGTTATCGTTCGTCCCTCTCTTTTTCACAAACTTACTTACATATTTTGAAATAATATAAAATTATATAAATATATATTAGTGTAAAATAAAGTCAAAACCAATACAGTTAATTACTACTCTACAAAAACAATTTTTCTTCTTAAATCATCTCAATAAGAAAATTATTCTTTAACCTTATAATTAGTGGATCATATTCTGGATGAAATAAAAAATTTTGAAATACTAAGGTTTTTCTTCCTCATGAATAGATAATCGTAGCTGTATTTTGACAAACTTTAAGGAATTTTTGGTCCTATGCTTTTCAACTTCGTAATATTTTTTGGCTTATTTAACATTTTTTTTTCGAGCGTCTGTAGACGAAACGCACGTCTGGTGCAAATACAAAATTTCAATCCTGGTATCTATGATGAGTTTATTCTTAACTTTCCTTGAAAGCATAGATCATTTTTTCATATAATAGAGGTTATAAAAAGGTTTTCTCCTACACTTTTAAGTAATTTATACCTTTGAGAAAATCTAATATATATATTTTACGATGATTTTGGCGGGGTTTTGAATAAGTAATTGAAATTACGTATATAAATAGTTAATTTAAATTTCATTTCTGTATTTTTTAATATAATTTTTAATAAACAGAGAACTTCCAATTTCACAGTATTAAAAACATAGAGTTATTTACCCTAAGTAATGACTGATAGAGCTATGTTTTACTTTTAATCAAAAACAGCACACTCTCAAGGAACTTGTACAGACCTTTTGTCTTCAAATTTGTACTGTTCAATCCCTCTACCGTCTCATCCGTTTTAAATAAGACTAAAACCGGCTCTTTAAATAAAATGAAACTTCCATTTAGTTAACAATATATTTACTTTTATAACTAAGATTATCAACAACGGTGGTTCCCTAATCCCAAAACAGCCCCAGAATTGTAATTGGGAAAATGAATGAAATAGGCACTACATAATTTTTACAGAAAACAAATTGATACTTGTGACTGTCTTATAACTTACAATAGACATATTTTCGCAGTCTTAGCGCTGATCAGTACATTTACCGACTGTGGCCTTTTATCTAATGTGACATTAAAATTAAGAGTATATTTGAATAATGTATGTATAAATGGAGACTCTTACTCTGTCGACGCATTAGAGTTGGTCCTTTTTGGACTTTATGCATTCCTCCAAATTTTTAATTCGAGATTTGAACATTCGAAAACTACTGTTGGTTCTAATTCTACCAATTTTCCCAAATCTTTTATTAAATGAGATCTTAATTTTTCTTTTTAGATGCAGGTAAACAACGAATGCACAGATTTAGAAACTTACACCAATTTTCGGTTAACAGTTGAAACTTTTTACCTTGTATCAAGTATGACCATGACAAAGGAACAGTTTTTATCAATAATTGGTACATATATATGGAGTTTTACCCAGGTTGTAGAAAACTTAGATATACACAGCACAAGAATTCTCTTCCCAAAGAAAGAGAAAAGCAAAGCTTCAGAAATAAGACTAGAAGTTATGATAACCAAACCATCGTTCATCGATGAAATAAGAACAGTGCAGTACAATGTTAACAACTTTATGTGGAAAATGGTATTCGCTTATGAAAATAATACTTCTGTAATCACCAAAGAACAAGATTTACCAACTTCATTGCAGAATGAATCTTTAAGTATAATAAACAATGACATAATCAAATATACAATTAATAATCTTAACAGGAATATTATAGAACGATCTGGACACTTAGACTGTAACAGGATGACAGTCATTGCTGAACAAAACACATCATTAAATTTACACGTAAAAGACATAGTATGCCATGAATCCCATATAAAAAAAGATTTAGGAGACATCAAAGGACTGTCATACTCTATAAAAGCCATCCTGACGTACGCATGCTTTTCAATCTCAGTAGTGGCGTTGGTTTTCTCTGTCACGATGAACAGAAAATATAAACTGTCTTCAACCGTCGCAGGTTCTAACATGGAAAACTTGTCTATATCACTGATTGCCTCAAACATTTTGTTCATGACAGGTAGTTATGCCTCGCAAATAACCTACGTGTGTTACACCATTGGAGTATTTCTTCATTACTTATGGCTGTCTGTGTTTTCTTTCATGATGATAACAGTTCTATACATAGCCAAGAACCTTACCTCAATGAAGTCAGGCAACAAAACAATAAAACAGGCAGGAACCGAAACTCGAAGAGTTTTAACTGTGATTGGCTTGATGATTCCACTTTTATTTGTTGCTCCTGCTGTCATTCTTGATCAATTCAATATTGCTAATTTATCTGTGGGGTATGGAAATTCAGTTTGCTTTCCAAACATTTATCCAGCAAATCTTATTTTCTTCACTGGACCAGTTGTCGTTTCTACTGTAATCAATTGTGTTGTTCTGTTTCGAGTTATATTTCAGGTTTGTTTGTTTCGTATGGAAATGAGACATCTTTTAAAATCTTCATATTTTCAAGATGCAAAATTGTTTTTGCGACTTGCCATTTTATCTGGTATATTTTGGGTCACAGGATTGTTGTCTGGTATTTTTGAATCCGAATGGCTGCAATACATATTCATATTACTTTGTGGTCTACAAGGGTGTTTTATTTGTATTGCTAACTTGACAACAAGATATATGTATAGTAATGTGAAAATAATTTTCAGCAAGAAATCTTCCAGTCCCCAAACGGTTGATTGACACTGGTTTTACCAAAAACCTAACCTCCCATTCCTATGAAATAAAATGAAATAAGACAACCTGAACCCCTATTATGCCCAATGCATATTTTCACGGTTGTTGCTGGAAGTCTATACAAATAATTCTAAATGAAATTTGAAATTAATCTTCAGTGTGAAAACAAATATTTACAGCACATTCAGTTGTTCTCATTGTTTGTTTAATTTTTATTACCAATGATGACGAATTTTGATAGTAGTTGTAAAATATCATCAAATTTGTCAGAGGTGGCTTTGGGAGGGGGCAGGGGGCCCGGGCCCCTCTTTTTGGGGAAAAATTTGGTTGCTTATATAGGGAATCACTGAAGCGTGACTGGAGCGGCCCCTCTTAGGCAGTCAGTGGCCCCCCACTTGTGAAATTACTGGATCCGCCACTTTGCGATAATTTTTTGTAGCTATATGTCTTCAGAACGATGTTTCATATTTGTTTTTTCAATGAACTATTCAGATTTTTTTTATAATTGTGAAGCACAATAGGTTGTAAAATATTGTCATTTACTATCGTCTGCTTAAATCTTGATAAATATAATTTTAGACTAACATTGGCATAGACCATATGCGCTCATTGACTGGTGCCTTCGTAAAGATTTCCTTCTTTTTTCCCTTAAGGATGTACATCTCTGGGGAGCCAAACATTTCAAGAGTTAATCTTTTTTTCTTAATCTGATTTTGTGTTTATATGACTGTTAGAATGTGGTTGATGGCGAAAAAATCATATGGTGATGTACTTCTTTTCATGGCTGTGGTCATTTGAAAGTACACTATTTTCTTTAATGATTTTCCTATTTTTCATCACTTTTTACCACGTTTTGAGCTATTATCATCCAAAAAATTCACAGTTCAACAATCAAACTTTTTCATATCTTAGTCAACAAAAGGAACGTTACAAAAGTTTGAACTCCAATTTATCATGATGTAGACCAATTTCAATAAATCTAATTTAAAAAAACTATTGGTTGGTTAGACAAAATGTGTTGCTTTTTTTTTTGTCTCAAATTGACCATGCTGTAAATATTGTAAATTAAGTTTGGGATTTTTCTCAACATTCTGGCTGATGACACTGACCAGATTAGTTTTTAAATTTTAAAATTTAATTACTGAAAAACTACTTATTTCAAGTACACATTTTTTTCACAGAGTTTATTTTGATTGTAATTTTTTCAAATTCATTGATTTAACCGCTTGTATCACATGTTTTGGAAATTTATGAACAGATTAAACTACTATTTAGATTTGAAATAAACTTTTTGTTAATATCCATCCGAGCTCTTGTACAAAAAGTGTATTGACAACTGAAGTTAATGGCATACATCTGACTGACAGGATTTACTCATTATTTATTGAAATAGTTATCTGCCTTGTTAAAACGTTAATATCTTTTATTTTGAAAAGGTATCTGTATGCTGATTAGTTGTCTGTTTCTTTCAATTTTCCTTCTTTTTGATGTTTGTTGCCTGCCTATTTGTAAAAGGTATACCTCCCAGGGGAATAGGTGTCTGATTTACTTCAATTAGTGTCTGTTTTGTTTAATCGTTGCTTGATGTGTTACAATATATTGCTTCATTGTTGTTTGCTTGATCAGGTTGATGTTTCACTTTCTATTTGGTATCTGCAATGTGGAATTATTGTCATCTCAATTTCTTTTTTGATCTGCATTGTGGAATTATTGTCTTCTCAATTTCTATTTTGATCAGCATTGTGGAATTATTTTTTTTTTTCAATTTCTATTTTGATCTGCATCGTGGAATTATTGTTTTCTTAATTTCTATTGGTATCTGCATTGTGGAATTATTGTTTTCTCACTTTCGATTCGGTATCTGCATTGTGTAATTATTGTCTTCTCAACTTGATATGTATTAGATCTACAAGGTGGAATTATTGTCTTTATTTCAATTTGTATCGGTAAAAGTTAGAATTTGTTTTCAATACAGACTTCTTGATTGTTAAAGTATGAAAGAAATCATGTTTGAATGTTGTTATGTTTGTAAATTAATAAAGTTGATTTTGTCAACATCATATGTTATTCTTATAATTCAATTTTCTTGCGTGTCACTTTACCTTTCCAGAAAATACAATAATTTACATTGACCTATAGTCTTGAGTTATGACTACTGATTTTTTTAAAAGGACTTCAAGGTGCAATATGTTACTCTCCTGCTTGAACATTGAATTACAAACTCCTTTCAAAAACTTCAATTGCATTCATGTTCTCTGTGAAAGTAATTGGTTCCTGTTTCACCAGTAAAACATCTGTGTTTCTCATAAAAAAAATCCAATGATAGTTCAAAAATCGGTGACTAACAATTGAGGATTGGTAGATGTTCGGATCTAAACGTAAAAAGAAATGACAGAGGAGAAACAAGACAAATAATGTATTTGGACCTGCTTCCTCAAAGCTGATGTAATGGAGAGCCCTGAGATTAAGTGTTATAAGAATTGGAAAATATTCAAAGCTTGAGAATAGTGTTTTAACTAATTTTGTTCTTCGCATTAAAGTTATGACAGGTCTCAAGACAGTTTTATCTCGAAGTGCTGACGTCAAACAGCAATATATTACCTTAGCTGTAATTGGCAAATCCTTTGAAATATCGGCTCCTCAATATTCTTCTTCTTCGAATTTTATGATGTCTTTTTGTTCCGATCTTCAATGAGGTGTCTTTTTTTTTATTTTCATTTGAATTATATTGATATATTTTGATGAACACTTTTGGTTTGTTTTGCAGTGAACAATCATATACAGTCTGTGGTTAAATTTTTTTAGACACCGACTTTATCAATATAAAACAAAAAGCGTTTGCATGCTCAAGAAGAAGCATCCGAAGCTAAATTCAAATCAAATATTGATTTGTGCATTTTTCGTATTTAACTGAGTATTAGCGGTAAACAATCAGATAAAGTCAATGGTATAAGTGTTGAATAAAGGCAACAGTAGTATACCGCTGTTCAAAAGTCATAGGTTAAAGTTTCCTCAGTCTGTTACCTTGATATGTGTCTTCATGCTCAAATATTTGAACATCATTTAACAACTGTTGCCTAAAAAATTTAATATTAAACGAGCATTTTTTTATAAGTTAAAATACAGATGACAGATTTTAATCATTTAAATATACATGTATGTTACTTTTGATTTTTCACTGCATTTAAAACATAAATTATAAGATAAATATTGTGAGATAAAAAAATGGACTTAGTTTCAAGCCGCATTGTCTATAAGTCACAGATTAATTAAAGGTTACAGTAGTATATCGGTGTGCAAAAGTCATAAATCGATTTAGAGGAAATACATATGGGTTTCAAACTAAAACCGAGGGAAACATATCAATTAGGAAAACAAGGGAACAACAGGAACACTGACGTGCCACAAAAACCAACGCCAATATACATAGAAACGAACTATTTGATAACAACTGCATTTTCCTGACTTAGAACGGGACATTTTAAGACAAAAATAATGGCCTAGTTTAATTGTTCTTCGATCATGATTGTTGTCAATCATACTGATATTGTATCAATACACTCGCTTAATCAAAAAGACAAAACTATCCAGGAAAATTGAAAAAAAACGTAATGATTATTATCCTTAAAACATATGCTTTAAAATAAGATGAAACCATATTTCTTACTGTTCATTTATGCATATTATCTACACAGACCTTACCACAATTGGGAACTATTTGTCAGCTTGTATAGCAAATCTGTCTACTTTCAGTTTGGGAGGCCGGTGCCTTAGGAAAGATTTGAAACAGTTTCAATCTTTCCATAAAATTAGTCTATCTTTCAAAAATAGGTTTGCTTCTTACCATTAAAAAGCTTTTTCCCAAATTTCATAAAATATCTATGAAGGTTTGACAAGTAATTGATGTGTAACGAACTTTTACCTCAGACTGCATCTATTTGTTAGCTGTAAAAGAGTATCGAAGTGCTTGAAACACTGAAGGGTAAAGATTGCTTTAATTTATTACTGTGGAGTCAAATTCAACATTGCATTGTATAAAGCATTTTGTAGTCCATTTGACTACAATTATGGACAAAGGTATATAACTCAAATTTTAAAGATTTCCAAATCAATGACACAGAACAGAATTTAGATTCCTGCACCCTGCACAAGTTATGTAATTCTTTACAAGTATAACATCACTGTGTATCTTGAATGTCTGAGCATATATTTTATTTATAAATGTTTTGAACTGCTCATGAATAGGATGTTTGGAATGTTATGATCAGTACACTATATTGTGTGCATCTTAAGAATAAAATAAACCTTAGAACATTTAGATATCGAGTCAGTACCACATGGTTTTGATTGCATTTTATGAATCTATACCCCAAAACTAAATCCATTTATCAGTAAAATACGAAATTTTCAAAATTTTGCACTGGATACTGCCTTTTTTTTGTCATCAACAAGCTTCTGTTCAAATTTTATTAAGGAAGCTGGCTTGTCATGTTTTGGATTTTTTGTCAAATTTTCGGAATCCTCTGGTTTTATCCATTTGTATGCCTTGAAAAAATTTGCCCGGTGACCCCCATTTTTCTTTTTGTAAATCTTTTACATGTATAATGATAAGCCATCTGTTAAAGTCTGATAAAATTTTAATTACTTTTTAACAGTTTTTGAGAGCTTCAACTTGTCAATGATAAAGCTATGAAAAGTCAAGAGAGAATATTTTCCCGCCAAAATTTCAATGGCTGGTATCTCGAAAACAAGCACGGTGACCTATATATTTTTTTGACTCTTTGGACTCCTTTATTAATCCCCTTTCAATATAAACTAGTGTTTTGAAAAGTTAATTACTTTGAAACTGAGAAGCCAACTCCCTTAAACTCCACGTTTGACAAAGTTATCGATGTCTACAAAAACTTGAACCATAGACTTACAGTAACATAAATGTTGACACTGCCAACAGAAACTAGGATTGCTATGTCTCCCTTTTGCCAGATTTAAGGCTCCTTAAAAATGTAGTTATTCTTTCCAATTACACGCACCTGCATTCACTATGCTTAAGCAGGACTAGCAATATGCACAACCTGGCAAAACTAGAAAAATTAAAATAATTGTAATGTTCTGCATTTTCAAGCATGAATTTTGAGTGATAAACGTGCTCCTCCATAAAAACTGAAAGGAAGGCAGTCTGAGTAAGGTATTCTAGAATGCTGCAATTAGAGTAAAAAAAGTAATTTCATCCTTGAGGATGTACAGGGAAACAGGGCCAAATAAAAGAATGTATGTGTTTCCTATTACATCAAATAGGGAAGGTAGATCTTTTTTTCTTAATTTTACATTTTTTTTTACATCGAGTCTATTGGAAAGAAATTGAAAAATGACCAAAAAATTTTAAAGGTAGGCTTTTTCTAACCTTAAAATTTAGGATAGGTAGGTAAATAGAAAACCCACATATTTTTTTATTTGTTATTTGACCTAATGGTAGATGGAGTCAGGTGCTCAGCAGGAATGTACCTAAAATAAAGGCAGATAAAGTAAAACAACATAAAGTTTCTTTTTTTTATTAATCCAAACAAGTCTAATTAGGACTTTATCATTTATATAATTAACAAATTTATAATTCATTTCTGATATAATACTTTCTATAAGTTTTACTCCTCTTTTAATGAAGAAAGAATGATAAATGTTTCAATGAAGCTTATGTGCAAAGTATGTAATTGTATGAAATATGAAAATATTATTTGTTTTCATGCCATCTAAGAAAGTCAATGAAATATAAATGGAGTGACCTTATATAAACTTCATTAAACTAGTATGCTTATGCAAGGAAAAAAGTAAAATCAAAAATACTGAACTCCGAGGAAAATTCAATCGGAAAGTCCCTAATCAAATGGCAAAATCAAATGACAAATGACAAAACACATCAAACAAATGTTCAACAATTGTAATATTCCTGACTTGGTACAGGCATTTTTAAAGGTAGAAAATGGTGGATTGAACCTGGAATGAACTATTTTAAAAAGTCAACACCTATCCATGCAAATGTTTTTAGTGCAGTAAGTTTCTCTTTGGTAATGACACCTCAAACAAAGTTAAAAAACAATGAGGTACCCGTAATTTCAACACCATAAAAAAACACCAAAGTTGGGATTTCTCACGTTTTAAGGCTGACAAAAAATACAAATATTTAGTTTCTTAGAACACCAATTTTCCATAATCTTTATATAAAAAAAAAAAAAAAAAAGCGTTTCATTTTCTATTCGCAAAAGCTTGGAAAGCTGTTGGTTACTTATTTTTTCGGCTGGTATACAAATTTTGAGTGACTTAATATTGCAAAAGCTTGGAAAGCTGTTGGTTACTTATTTTTTCGGCTGGTATACAAATTTTGAGTGACTTAATATTGCAAAAGCTTGGAAAGCTGTTGGTTACTTATTTTTTCGGCTGGTATACAAATTTTGAGTGACTTAATATTGCAAAAGCTTGGAAAGCTGTTGGTTACTTATTTTTCGGCTGGTATACAAATTTTGAGTGACTTAATATATTGGTTCATTATGTACTGTCATAGCTTCTAAAAGACTAATTTTTCCTGCACTTATAAATGTGGCTACTTATTATCCATCAAATCATAATCCTTTTAAAATGATTGAATATACAGTAATCATTAATGATTAATTTTTAACAAAATCACATTTGATGAGTCTTATCAGAAAGAGTCCTAGGTACAAAATTATAAGCCTGGAGTCAATTTCACAAAAAAACTTACGACTAAGATTGGTCTTAAGTTATGAACAAATCAGTATACATGTACTTACGATAAATCTTAGTCATATTTTTATGTGAAATCGACTCCTGGTATCTTTAAACAGGACATATGCCCATAGAGTAACCACATGGCCCTACTGATTGTATTATTGATACACAGAATATAAATGATTGAATATCCTATAAATAATATCTCGTTTTATTTTTGAAAATAATTTTTCACTCTATCACATACACTAAACTAAATTTAACATCCTGGAACTCATATTAAACTTTAAAACAAATCAAGATTTTATATAAATAATAGATTTCATCTTGATATATAATGAAGCACCAATAGTTTTAAGATTTATATAAGATTTAAATCAGTGGTGGAAGAATGTCACGATGATTAGATGGTGGACAAGACTTAATTGTTTAGACAAGCAAAACGGAAAAAAAAACATGACAAGAGAAAAAACAAATTGTGGATGCAACTGAATTAATAATACAGAGAAATCAACAGAAAAAAAAGTAATTGAAAAACTATATTATGAATTATTTAAGAACATGTTTTTGAATATTCCATATTCCATCAACTATGGTTGACATATAACAAAGATCACATATTACATATAACATATATAACAAATAAGGCACTTATATCACTTTTTTATCAAATAAGCCAGTAAACATGCATCACATGGAACATTTTATCTCAAAATTAACAATAACAAAATATCATTATTTCTGCTGTACAAGGGTCATTGAAACGGTCAAACTGAAATATGCATAGAAAAAAAACCCGCGGTAGGATAATCAATGCATTTAAATGGGGACATATGGTTGGAAAACCTACAAAAACTTGATCCTGGGTTGGGACCCCCCTTTTGAAAATGCATCTAATGTAACAGAAAAAACTATTATGTCTTTTAATTATGGATCCGTCACCTATGACCTCGAAATTGATGTTAATTTCAAAGGTCAATTTAACTTTCTAGATTTGTCTTTTGCTTGTTATCTTTAATTTATATGAAAGACATAACAAATAAAAAATTTCAACAACAATACTGTTTCTTTGGTTCAATTCTAACTACAAAATTTAGGTCAAAAGAAGCACCACATAACAACCAGAAAGAAGTCTATGTTGACCTAGTTATTTACAAATAATCATCTACACATGAACTTTAATGACCTCGAGTTTGTCATAACTTTAATGGTGTATGCCTATAATTATTCTAGAATGAGTACATTGCACTGAAGCTGAAATACATGTGTTTTATATAGACTCTCACTATGCATAACATTGTAATTATTTTCCAAAATATATATAAAATCTAACATTTACATTAAAATGAATGATAACATGATTTTACTTATATTTAAGCATAACAACGTAAAAAATGAAAAAATATTGTAATAATTATCATTTTTTATCACATTCAGACTCTGTGAATGAGCAATGTTAAAATGATTATGAAAAAAATAAAATAAATAGTGAACAATTCAAATCACAGTTTGTATATGTTTCTTTGATTTCGGAACTCTCAACTATGCCTTGGAACAGGATGCAAAAGTTTTATACGATCTGCCTTAAGAACTGGCAATTCACATTGTGTATAATGATCAATCATTTCAGGCACTGTAGGAAATGGTTTACTGTTTTCACCAAGGATATACAGTCCGTTTGCCAAACTTATTCTTAGATGCATCGGCATTCCTCCAACTCCCCTATAAAAACAAAAATAATAAGTTATGTATGACATCAAACCCTATCCTTCATTAATAGTTTACACCTTTTTGTTGAGTTCTCTCAAAAAAATGGACAGATATACAAATCATAATAATATTAACTTCATAGTAACAATTTATAACATGTTTAGATTTGATCAAATCTGTTTATAAACACTGTGAACAATTTCTCAGTTTGCTGTTAGTTCAGAAATTATTGCAAGATTTTTGTTAATGTACATAACTGTGTAAGTATAGAAATATTTATAGCTTGCATTAAGATATTTGATACATGTATCTGTATGCAGCCTATTCTGCAAAATTTGTTGGTTCTTATCTATCATATTTGTTTTCTGTATATTGTTTTGTTAACAATAAGGATGTAAGTTCTTTCTTGTTTAAATTGTTTCAGGTTTTGGATAAGGACATCCATACCTTTTTAGTTTTATAGCCAACTATACATTATGAGTTTTTCTCATTGTTGAAGGCTGTACGGTAGCCTTGCTTGCTAAAACTGAGTACCATCACAGTTCATAGCCCTATACATATATATAGTTGATGTGAGACCACCAAAGTACAATGGAACAAATCCACATGATACAAGGTGTATTTACAAGAGACCAGTGACTTACTTTAATGACAAGGAGAAGACATTATCTTGTGTCTCACTTCTTCGTACCAAATAACTCCCTTCTCGATGGATAAGTAGCAGTGATTCAGCTTGTTTCCTTCCAATTTTACCATGATAAAACCTTCAAAAGAAACACAAATAACGTAAACATAAAAAATACCATCAATACAACAGGTAGATTGATGGTATACCGCCATCTTGGATTGTACAATCACAGTACAAAATCGGTCTAGTTATTTGCCCAAATCAGCAAATTTGGAAACAGATTTGCAATTTAATGGTTAGACTGTTTATTTATATATAGAAAACTTGCTAATTTATTGTATTATTCAAAATATTTTAACAAAATATCAACCTTTTTGGTTTTTAAAATCATTTTTTTCAAATGAGCCATTTAAGGGGAGATAACTCTTTTAGCACAAAATTTATACTGGGCTAATCGGGAAATTTTTTATTTTTACTTATGGCAAGAAAACAAGTTCGGTGACACCATGTTTTCTTTTTATTTTCTTAAAACATATTTTAAAACCTATCTTCTCACAATTTATTTCAAAATTCTATCTCATAGAATTTTTTTTATGTACTGTTATATGTTTTTTCATGAACAAACCAACCAAATTTAGGCAATTTTCAATGACTCATAGCTTGAAAAATAGCACGGTGACCCATACTTTTTATCATATTTTTGAAAAAAACATAGGAAAATCTTCATTTTGTCAAATTATAAGAAAATTCTGTCTCAAAAAACTTTTACTTATGATCTACCTTTAGAAATCTTTTTCTATCATACCTACCTCCTAGTTACATTTCCATGAAATCTCTTTGGAATATACCCGTATAGTTTCAAAATTTACCTCATAACTATAAATAACAAATGTACTAAGTTTCAAGTAGATGAGACCACAAACAAACTTTTACCAAAACTTGAACCAGATATGGGTGGCCAAACAAAAAATAAGACTCATGCAAAATGATGAAAAATTGAATGTGTTTGTTTTTTGTACATTGGCTAGAGGTACAGGGGGAGGGTTGAGGGTTGAGATCCTAGAAAACATGTTCAACCTCACAAAATTTTTTCATTGTCCAAAGTCAGGAGTCTCTGGCCTTTGTTAGTCTTGTATGATTTTTAATTTTAGTTCATTTATATGTTTCGGGGTCTAGTATGGCCTCCATTATCACTGAACTGTAGCAAACATTTTAGTTAGGGGCCATCTGAAGTCACCGCCTTCGGCAGGGGCGGATCCAACCATTTTAAAAAGGGGGGGTTCCCAACCCAGAGTAAAGGGGGGGGGGGGGTGGGGGGGTTCCAGCTATATGCTCCCATTCAAATGCATTGATCGGCCAAAAAAAAGGGGGGGTTCCAACCCCCGGAACCCCCCCTCTGGATCCGCGCCTGTTCGGTGCAGGATATTCTCTTTGCATTGAAGACACATTGGTGGACTCTGGGTTGTTTTTTGTTGCTCTTTGGTCATGTTGTTGTCTCTTTGACACATTCCCCATTTCCATTCTAAATTTTATAATATACATCTGCTATAATAGGTGGAGCTTCACTTACTTTTGTATATCTAATGGAATATCGGGATTTATTCGTTCTGCAATCATCTCTGTCCGACTTGTTCTCATTCCTTCTGATTGCCTTCTTTGGTTTGGTGAATTACCTAAAAAAAATCAAAAGTAAATATCTAGATTTGCTGCTTAACTTACACTTTGATCACAATCATCACCATATCAATAATACATAGCTGAGAGGGTGATAGAGCAGATTGTTACCTCGAGAAAAAAATGTCATCACAATCATCACCATATAAATAATACATAGCTGAGAGGGTGATAGAGCAGATTGTTACCTCTAGAAAACATTGTCATCACAATCATCACCATATAAATAATACATAGCTGAGAGGGTGATAGAGCAGATTGTTACCTCGAGAAAACATTGTCATCACAATCATCACCATATAAATAATACATAGCTGAGAGGGTGATAGAGCAGATTGTTACCTTGAGAAAACATTGTCATCACAATCATCACCATATAAATAATACATAGCTGAGAGGGTGATAGAGCAGATTGTTACCTTGAGAAAACATTGTCATCACAATCATCACCATATAAATAATACATAGCTGAGAGGGTGATAGAGCAGATTGTTACCCTGAGAAAACATTGTCAACCACAATCATCACCATATAAATAATACATAGCTGAGAGGGTGATAGAGCAGATTGTTACCCCGAGAAAACATTGTCAACCACAATCATCACCATATAAATAATACATAGCTGAGAGGGTGATAGAGCAGATTGTTACCTCGAGAAAACATTGTCAACCACAGCCAGGCCAAGGTTGACAATGCTTTTTAGGGAGGTACCAGTCTGTTCTATCACCCTCTCAGCTATGTATTATTTAATTTATTATACTGAATGTCCTATCATTATTTTCTTTTGAAGATGAATAGTATTTAAAAGTTTTTCTATGACGTCATGTACATAACAACATTAGGGGTATTAGAAAATCAACAAAAGTGAAAAAAAATGTTTTATTTTGACAGTCAAATAATAAAAATTGAACAAACACGTAATACTTAAGCATTGTCTTAAATTACTTGATGTAGATTCAATTAATTGAATTGTCGATTTTAATTTTGATTGGTCTGGACAAGAGTCTGTGACATTCAATCAGCCACATGATAGAATATATTAACACCCTTACATTAGCCAATCAAAATATGGCATTTTAACGTGAAGAATAAATGTTTTTTGAAACATTTTTGATACATGATAAATCAAAATGGCTGTTTTTCTTTGTTTTTTTGTTTACTTCAAAGTAAAAAAGTTTACAATTAATCTTTATAGAATTGTTATAAATCTTTAATGCCATGCTGTTTTCTACTTTCAACCTGGGTAGGCATATTTTTTGGTCCATATTTTACCATTTGTTAATGCTAATGCTTAGTGTAAAGGCAAAAGTTTAATGCCTGATATTGTCCCATGTCATATTGAATTAAGAGCAGACATTTTTATTTCTTAATCAGGAAATGTGATTGACATTTACCTCCGCATTCATCCAATGCAATAATAGTATTCTATAGTAGTATAGCTGTCACCCCATTTATAAATATATTTTGCCTATATAAGACTGAAATGACATCTTTACAATGTAAATTTTTCATTGGATTATCATATGTGCATGAATTAGAAGAGCACCTCATAAAAGGCATTGAAAAATGATAATAAATCTGTATTATCCAATATTTAAATGTATATATCTACTTACCTTTTCTATTTGAAATATAAAGATTTATACAATTAAATAACCCAATGCTTACCAGAAACAGTATGCTCCTTAACACCAGGTATTGGGGGTATCTTAGTACCATGAAACATTTCAAACAGAAAATAATTCATTACAGTACCCAGGTAAAAATTGATTAAATTGCATTCATTTTCATGATTTATGCAGTAAAACTAAAGTAATTTTGTATCGCATCGATGCATCCAGGAAGAAAGAGGCTTTCATTACAGCGAATTGAATGTTTGTGAAAGCGACGTACATTGTACATCACTGTTCAAATAAAATTGTTTTCACAAAAGAATAAGATTCACCAAATACAATGTAGTTTGTATAATATTCAGGAAGTTGAAATCTGTATTTTGAATAATTTCTTAATAACAATTGGACCCACATTTAGAAATATATTTCATATGATCAGAGCTGTGACACAAGCTGAAATTTAGCCCCTCCCAAAACAACAAGTTTTATTAAGCATCTTTTAATAAGACTTCAGTATTGAAGTAAGCATCTATCAACAGACCATTTTCAGTATTTCCCTCTTTTTTGAAATTTTTTAATGCACAACTTCTATCATCTATGATGCTGAATTTAACATGTTTAAGATAAAAAAAAAAAGTTTTCAAAAGTTTTTCAGGATGATTCAGTTTGGTTCAAGATGGTTGATACATGTAGTTGTTTCAGATCTAAACTTTAAATAAAATAAAAGATGAGAGTCTTCACTCTTAACCATAAGACCACCAGCCTTGGCTTGTATATTTCTTCTCTACGATCCAACAGAATCCACCTAAAATTTTTGTAAAATTAAGCTTCTGGCTTGTGGATTAAAAATTAAAGTTTACCGTGAATACTTTAATTTAATTTATTCTGACAGTGTGGGGTATACATATTAAGGAGACAGCAACCAAGGGAAAAAACCAACCCTAAAACATCTAGAGGTCAACATATATTTAGACTTTAGTTATAGGCAAGTGTCTATACCATATAAGGATCTTTAGTTTTAATTTAAAGTAGTGAATAGATTAAAATCTAGCCATGATTTGTCATTAGAAATGTACTTAAAGAACAAACTAGAGGCTCTAAAGAGTTTGTGCCTATGTATTACATGTACATGTATTATGAAAACTATAGTTCCTGTCAAATTAGGAGAAAAAACCCATGGTGCTTTGAAATGGCTTTATGATATCCCTAAAATTAGAATGACACTGCACAATGTCATGCTAAAAATATTTAATTTGTTATTTCTGTAAATTCAGAAATTATTGCGAGGTTTTTATTATTGCGAAAAATGCAGTATGGGTATTGCTCATTGTTGAAGGCTATACAGTGTCGGACCTATGGATGTTAAATCACATGCCATTATTCTCTGGTGGAGAGTTGTTACATTGGCAATCATACCACATCTTCTTAGTTTCATATAAGGACAGGAATATTGGCATGTTACTGGTTTAAGCTTAATTAGTTTTCTGAGCAACCTCAACCGTTATTTTCTTCATTCATCAAACTATACATTAATTATTATTATGATATGAAAGCGAAAGTTAAAATTCAAATCTGTACTATTTCTACAAACTATGAGAATACAATATCAATAATTTACCTGAGTGATGAGATGTTCGATTAACAAACTGATTTTTATCCCATGTTTCTTCATATGTTTGTACATTTGGCGGTGGGGGTGCAGGAAAACTTGGCACATCCATATGATCTTGACTATTTGGTGATTTTGGTGAAATCGCAGCACTATTAAATCGTTTTTCTAAAGCTTTTACTTTTTCACGCTGTTTAATATCCCAGGGATCCTCATAGGCTTCTGAATACACTGGGTGTTCTGGATTTCCATTTTTTACCTTTGAACTGGGTTCAGGTTGACCTTTCATTGACCATGGTTCCTTGTACTCATAATTATCTCTTCGCTTTGATAAGTTTTGCTGTCCCTCACTCATTCTCCTGTGAGCTTCCTGCACAGTATTTTCTAATTTTTGTTCCCTAGGTTTTAAATCCCAAGCTTCTTCATATGTTGCTGAAGTTGGAGTTGAAGTTGAAGTTGATACCGGTTCTTCATAATCATCTGAATGAGACTTTTTACGATATTCTTTTTTAGCCTTGTCGATAATCTTGTCAAATTTCATTTGGCTATCAGTTGTGTCCCATGCATCCTCATAAGGTGCAGCATACAATTTAGTGTCTTTTTTATGAGCATCAGGATTTGTTTGCGAACTGGGATCTTTGGTCTCACTATGTTCATGTATAATATGTTTCTCTGTCTGAATAGAAGTAGGATTAGGTATTACCTGTGCCATTCTGTTTTTACCACCGTTTGTGACCCACGTCACAGTATGATCATATTCATCTGGGTCCTCAACTCCCGAATCTACACTTGTCCCACTTAACGAGGTACAAACTTGTTTACTTCCTTCAGTATAAGTATGGCGGAAACTTTCCTTTTGTGATTTGGATGGATGATCGTTGTCTTCAAGAGGTTTAGCTAAAGCATAAGTAAACTGATCCTCGACTGGCGCAGAGAAACGAGGCCCTCCTCCTCTACTTCTTAAAGCTGTAAGAAACAAAAGCATGAATCAAAATTAATTTACATTAAAGGCAAAATTTCACAACTAAATACATGTATTTATTTGAGATATCCAAATTTAAGTATGTCATGTTCAAACTGAGGTAAGTCCAGAAAAGTGGATATATATCTAGAATAATCAGACAAACAACAGTACACAAAACACAACAAAGAAAGCAAAAGACTTAGGGACAAGAACTCCACCCAAACCTGGGGGTGATCATAGGTACTTAAAAAGGATAAGCAGATCTACTCTACATGTGGTGGCCGTCGATTTGTTTATGCACGTACCAACCTGATAATAAGTCTAATTCGATAGGTCACATTTGGGTTCATTCAAATATATATGCAACAAATTTTAACTCCTGTTCATAGAATATTTAGTAAATTAAGGTAAAATAAAATTCTGAGTGTTTTTACTACAGGATTCACAAATTGGATTCAAAGATTAAAACGTTTGATGTGACATATTTAGTATAGTAACATGTTTTGTTTAAGTCTAAATTAATTACATTACAAAGTCTTTTTTTCATTTTGTCACATCTACACAAATCTTTACTTAAATATTATCAGCATTGTCACACAATATATTGTCAAGTATAAAAATAATCACCAAGATTTTAATTTGGTACTCTAGATGCTCATTTTGTCTACACAAGACTCATCAGTGGTGCTAAATTCAAAACAGTTTGAAGCTTAACATATTTCAAAGTTGAAAACGAAATATCCCAATATTCCCATAAAGTCATACTGTCATCTATGCCTAGGGGTAGAAAAACCTTACATGTTTGGAATAACAGTATTTGAACATTTTTATGGATGTAAGATTTATAGAGAATGAGGTTGTGACCACACCAATGAGCATATGGACCTTCCCCAGTTTTTCAGCCTCATACAAAAAAGTTTATATTTTTCTTTCATTGACCTAATATTGTATATATATAAGGTTTTTGCCTCATCCTGATGCAGTTCTTGACCTTTTCAACAATTCTACTTGAAATATATCATGAACTTGTAAATAATTCTAAGTACAGTGTAAATCTGTCTAATGTGAACCCTACATGTATTAGACACCAGCTTACACAGAACTGTTTATAAATACTTACAACTGTCTATATTAGTAAAACAATTTTTTATGTCCAAAGTATTTTTTTTTTAATCAAGACTTATAGTAGTACCTCATAATTTTACACATACATATGTATCATGTCTTTATAAATCTTCTTTTCTCCTTTAATACCAGGATTAGTAACACACTTGTGAGTCATTTAAAATCTGTGACATTTTTAACATATTTATTTATATGTGGTCATTTTGTATACAATCAATTTGACATGCTTCTATTGTCCATGTCAATATATCAATGCATGTTATATTTACATTGCCACCCCCTCATTTAGGGAAAAATATACATGATTTCTTTATCCTTTTACGCCCCAAAATAGTGAATTGGAATGATCAGGATCTTGATTTAAATTTATATAGTATTTTAACTGATTTCAGCCTTTCTCTTAAATATTGGTGATACATTGTAATACTTTTATAAGTTCTAGAACTTAAAGAAAATATATAACAATAGATTAATGCTTATCATGTCAACATTCATTTTTTCAGGCACTGACCCCTTTAAAAGAACATATACATGTTAATATGACACACATTTTTGACATTTTGAAACAATTTTGGGGAGAAAATATTTGTTATAAATCTTGAGACCCCAGCATTTATCCCACCTATCTAAAATCTGTCATGTAGGTCTAACCTAATATTTTAGAATAAACAATTAAGTTTGCAAATTTTCCTTTTAAAAGACAAAATAAGTCACAAGATTTACGAACAATTTGTATCATATTATTCTTTCTTAGTAATACTATCAATTTCCGGATTGTCCTATTGTTTTATCTTATACTTAACGCCATTAATTTAATATATGGATTATACTGAGACAAAATTACCTCTATTTTCTTCCCTGTCCCCGATCAACACAAGGAAACAATTCAAAATATGTCCTCATGGTTTAAATAACTCAAAACGTTTACCTGTTCTTCTTTATAAAGTTTGTATAGATATCCTAGACCTTGATCATAGTCTAACAAAAGTCATGTTTTGTTTAAATTTCACCTTAGGATCATTGAAAAAAGTTATAAGTAAAAATAGCTGTATATTTTGTACATAAGGAAATTCATCCATACACTAATAAATTATGACGAATGATTAAAATATTTATGATGCTAGTAACTAATCAAACTTATATCACCCAAAGGGGAAAAAAAATATATTACATGTATAATAATAGATTCCTTGGGGCAAAGACGTGTATACATAATAATGTATTTACAATAATAAAGATCTCAAGTGGACAAATATATTATAATGGGATGTTACATTTTAATCTTTTCTTTATCCATAATGACCATTGTGAGAAATTAAAAACATTTAAATATTTTATGTGAAAAGTAACCTTTATTTTCTAAAACACAAGTCATTTTTTTGGAGTAAATATTCAGTTATATGTAAAAAGTGAAATCAAATCACAAAAATACTGAATTCCGAGGAAATGCATGTTTGTGCATGTACATATAAAAATTTTAATTATGGAAGATACACTAGAAGGAAATATTATAACAACACTTGTTTGGGAGTCATGGTAGAAGTATTTATCGAGTCATAAACTAGGATAAGAAGTAAATACACATTTTTATGACTTCATTATAGATTTTAATTTCAATTCTTTATTTAAATTATGTCTAATTACAAGAATTCGTGGTTCACCTGTACCCAAGTTAACCATGAAAATTGGTATTTAACCAATAATAATGAATTCACAGTATTCTATTCAGCCAGTAGACTTTCTTTTCCTTTATAATTGATTATAAGTTATTTTTTTTCTATATGTATTCATTGGAATCTTCTGTTAAATATATATTTGCAGTAAGTTATTTCCATTGCAGCATATTATTTTGGTCTGCTGACAGACTTCAATGATTGGTAATAATGGTGTATACAATATGTCAAAGCTCTAAATCTTCAAGATCCTTAAAAATTTGTAAACAAGTTGAACTTATTATTGGCTAATTACTTATGATACCCTTAAGTATTCTCTGAACAGGAAGTTGATGAGCCATGTATTGAAAAACATTAATCTGTTCAGAGATATATTTTATATGTCTCTGGTCTATTAGCATACACACATCTCCCACCCCTCTTCTCCTTTCTCCTACCCCTCTTCTCCTTTTTCCTACCCCTCTTCTCCTTATTTTTTTTTTTTAATTTACCGGAAAAAAGAGAGATATTTTATTTTTTCATATTTTATTTTTTTCTCCAACTTTTTCTCCTTTCTCCTACCCCTTTCTCCTTTCTCCTGCCCCCTTTCTCCTTGTCTCCCTTACCCCTGTTCCCCCCTCACATTAAGCTTAATGTCGAAATAAAGAAAGTTCTAATTTGTAGTTCCTGAGAAAAAATTGACAAAACTTTTCATTCATGGCCATTATTATGTGCAAAAATTGTAAGAAATAATACAGTTTTCAATTAGCAGGAAGTTAAGAAGCAATAAAAGGCATCAAGCAGTACAATATGCTCACATGAAGCTTGATACCAAATTTCAGAAAGTATTTCAAGTAAAATTTGACAAAACTGCTATATATACACAACCATTATGAGCAAGAATATATTTTGTAAAGGGTGTTGATGAAATATGAAAATGCATCACTAATTGTAGAATGCTCAAATGAACTTGAAGCCTAGTACCCATTTTCAGTAAACTCAATTTGTACATGAAGTTCTTGAGAACAATACAACAAAATTTCTTGAGACAGACACAGATAAGAAAGAATGAACATACATTATACCCCTTCTTTAAAAGCATAGGGAATTGGGAATTAAAATTATGACAGCAAATAGGGGATTAAAGGAAGGATAGAAATGGAAGGTAAACCATGTACAGCCAACAATTCCAAACGGCAGGAACAGTAGTATTACAAAATAAATTTTAAAAAAAGGTGGAGAAAACATCTAAAAAAAAAGTGTATAAAAGAGGGACGAAAGATACCAAAGGGACAGTCAAACTCATAAATCTAAAACAAACTGACAACGCCATGGCTAAAAATGAAAAAGACAAACAGAAAAACAATAGTACACATGACACAACATACAAAACTATAAAGAATAAACAACACGAACCCCACCAAAAACTAGGGGTGATCTCAGGTGTTATATAACATATATAACTGAGTTATAAGAAGGGTAAACCCATCACTTCCATAATCACTCAGTAGTGGAAAGAATTCGAGCTACTGGATTATTCAAGGCTTTTTTAAATTTTTTGGATTATTTAGGAAGAAAGATGAATTAATGCTGATAAAGTAAATTTTAAAACTCAATACAAACCTCTGATTTCTGTAAACAAAACAAATTGTTGATAAACAATCCACTTATAATCCAAATATTAAAGTAAAGCTATATATATATATAATAGTCTATTTGTTTACATCATGCAGTGCCTACTTCTAATAAATAACAATTCATACTTTTCCGCTTGCACTTAATATAACAATCCCTTGGTCATAAAGTTATATTAAAAACACCACTAATACGTAATTCTTGTTTAACCTTAATAGAACCAAAACAGTTGTGATATTATTGCCCCAGGCGTACTTGTATGTCATGTCTCGGAAATGAATAATACTGTCAACAACTTTCAACAATAACTTTCTTTCAAGGAGGGAATTCCTGATTATAAAAGGTTGGTTCTTGATTTACTTATAATTATGTACTTATTAAAGCCAATTTAATTCAATTATAAAAATATGCATCTTTTCTTGTTAGATTTAAAATTAGACTGGAATTTCTAAAAAAATAAATTAAATAAAGAAGTTCCTAAAGGCTTGCACTAAATTTCTTTTGAATTGACCAAATATTTTCAGAGAAAAAATCCATAGGATTTTATATAAAGCATGCTACATTGTGCAGCTAACTTGATTGTAAGTAAACTATCACAAAATATGTCCTTCTGACCTCTTGATCTTGCATTTGACCATGTTAAAAAAGGAAATGTGATTTACATGTCAAGGTCAACATACAATCTTCAACAATAGATATATGCCCATTCACAATATTTGTCAGGCTTTCAATTGCCAGGGGCAAACAGGAATTACAAAATCTAAGGAGGAGGAATCTATAAGATGTATATATATATTAGTTCCACATAATCTGATTTTTTAATTTTTTTTATGTATCATGTTAGCATAATTGCTAACACTATGAGTTCCCAATTTATATGAATTTTTAATAGGTAATATTTTATGAGTTTTCATGTCAGTAAATGTACTAGAGTGGGGTGCTCATTTTCGCCATATCTTTCCATGTTTTCCACAGTTTATGTTCAGGTCTATATGCTTTTGAAGTATACTGATATTTCTATATGAAGATAACTTCAAATGCAAAATATTCTTAAGCTTGAAAACGTGTTTGTTTGAAAATAATAATCATCTGAAAAGTTAGATTAAAGGGTGTTTGAAATTGCCTGATGTTTTGTCAATGGGGGACACATATTCGCCGTTTTTATACATCTATTTAAACCCAAATAACTGCAGCTTTAAACAATATTTTTCAAATCAATTTCATTATAGATGGCAATAGCAGACATTTTAAAGGTGTACAGAACTGAAATTTAGGGCAATCAGTCAAAGATTTACTAAGAAATACTTCTTTGAAATCGTGTTATTCATTCAGAAAATTGGCCGAAAATCGTTATCCGTTTTTCGGTCCTTTGCGGTAAGTGCCGCAATTTTGTCGTTGTTTAAAAGAAAATCATGTTTGTTATAAAAATCTTAGTTACCAGCATATTTCTTCCATTTCAGCCATCTTTTGAAGTATTTACAACTCCAAATTATAAAACGGCGAAATTGTGTCCCCGGCGCACCCCACTCTACATTTGTACTAACTCGGATTTAATTAATTGGTCTGCACAATATGTGTATAGTCATGATAGTTGGCTATAAAAGGGTCTGACATGAAAAATATAAAACTATTAAATTTAGAAAATTAACTACCTAATTTATAACAAAACAGTTTTATACAAAAAAAAACCCAAATATTACAGACAGTAACCAATGACAACAACTGAACTACTTAAGACTTAAGTCGGGCACATAAAGAATGTGGCGGGGTTAAACATATTTGTGAGTGCTCAACTCCCCCTAACCTAAGACAGTGATTTACTAAACACCAGCAAAAAGAAATATTAAACTGAATCCCCATGTTTTACTGTTCCTCATATCAAACTCCAGTTATCTCCCTTAGTCAACAATTTAAAACAACTGTATCTTCACCTCACTATAGCTGACACTACTGTATTAAATTAAACTAAAAAAATTTAAAAGCCCTTGTTTAGTACTAACTGAATTTATAAAAAAGTATCTTTCTTTTTTAGGAGTATAAAATTACTTTTTGTCCAGGACCTTTAAATTTTTCTTGTGTTTTCTGTATCCAAAAACTTTTCTTTAGTTCCAAATTATTCAGTTGAACTACTATGATTTAAATCAGAATTCTACTCTCTGAAAATTATGTCCCTATATTAGAAGTTATGCATTTTTAAGATCCCTTTGTTAAGTCTGTCAAGTGTTATTCAAACACACAAACTCATTCTTACACTGACTCATGAGAAAAGTATTGAACTTGACCCATATATTTTATTTTTAGTACTGTGAGTTTTAAAACTAATTATATAAAAATGTAGCATGAATTTATAGAAAACGAAGCAAGAGGATGCCTAATTTTTGTATTTCTTTATGCATTTTCAAGATCAAATAGTCAACTCAAACAACCCTGAACATAAAAAGGAATACTCAACTTTCCCTTTTTTGTGAAATTCTGGACCATTTTTAGGATTTTTACTCCATAAAATGTTCCCCTAAATGTATTGAAAATATTTTTAGATATGTTTCTACCCTTCTTTTTGTGCAATCTTACTGTTTATCATTCTGACTGTAGAAACTTAGTACAATCTGAGAGACAATTATTGGCTTACTCCTTGTTGTCTCTTTTGTTCATGATAGTTTGGTTAAATGTTTTTCATTTCAACATGTGCTTTTTTTTATTTTGTTTAAATCTCCATTAGACCTCAATTGACAACAGGGCCCAAAATCCAAATACATGGTTAGATTAGAATATAAAGGTACCCCATTATTCAATTTTTGTTGAATGTAAACAATTTGGACCCTTTGGTGGTAAATTATTATGTGGTACATGTACACAAAAAAAACAGGTAAAAAAATTGAAAGTCTATACAATTGAGAACAGAAATGGGGAATGTGCTTGTGTTTACACTATTAAGTGACTGTATAAAAGACACTTGCTCACTGCAGTCAGCACCCTTAGCCCCTAGCCCGATGCCCTAGACCAGTAAATATTTATTTGGACTAGTAAAAATTTTCAAAATTTTATATAGTCATATAGGGACAAGTTTGATATTTAGTGTCTGGACTAGTAGATTAATAAGTTTTTGGCGCAAACTATTGCTGTACCATTATTTAT
The DNA here is from genome assembly GCF_965363235.1 of Mytilus galloprovincialis. NCBI lineage: Eukaryota > Metazoa > Mollusca > Bivalvia > Mytilida > Mytilidae > Mytilus > Mytilus galloprovincialis. Next base: position 77,483,861 of record NC_134841.1, on the reverse strand, counting down.
TTCCCCTGTATAATTTCTTAAAATTCCATGTAGCAATGGTACAATTTCATAGAGATCCATACACTATTTAATCTATATACATTGTACACTAGTTTAATTCAATTGACCTAAAAAAGAAATCCAAGTTTTTTGCCCCCTTATTCCTTATCTGTTCAGGCCATAACCTCCATAATTCTGTCCCAACCTTCCTGTTGTGGTACAATTGTATAGTGCTTCATACACCTCTATTATAATCAAGTTATTGTCTGGAAACCAAATGTCTTCAGTTGACAATCAACTAATGGCACAATCATGCCATCACATTATAACACAGTCTATAAAAAATGTTTATGTCCATGCAATCCTGTTACTTGATTATACAAATCAGAATAAAATGCAATAAAAGTTAAAGACAAATTATGCACTCTTATAATTACCCAGAAGTAAGCTAAGATTTAGATAAAAAAGATTGTTGAATGGTACATGTACTACACCATTTTCTATTTATAAATAAGTATATGTATGCTTTATTGTGGGGATCATTGCCTCAAGCTAACCATCAAGCTTCAGCATGTGATGTGAGATAATTTTACAATTGATTTATAAGGTACAAAATTTACAAAAATAGATCAAAGACTCAAATGGCCAGGAGATTGCTCTATACTGCATATTTACAAATGTACATATTTGAAATATAAAAGGTGCACAACTTCATTAGGTGACAAATCTTCCTGTGACGTTTCAGGGATCTTGGTTGAAAGATGGTCACACAAAACTTGTATTCTGTTTCATAAATTTTGCTGAAAAAAGACTGGAAAAATGAGAAATTAATTCCCCAAACAACTCTATAATAGCAGATGCACAACTTCCACATGTGCACAATCTTCCTGTGAAGTTTCAGGGACCTGGGTGGAAAAATGTAGGAGTTAAAAACATCATGGAAGTATTAAATTGACATACTAAATACCTCCTAGATTACACAAAGTAGGTTCCAACTTTCTCAAAAAATTTGTTTACCCTTGAAACAATATAAATTAATTATCATGAAGCTTTGAAAGCTCAACTTTTTTATACAGTTCTACAAAGAAACTAATAAATGCTGGCAATAATTTCCGAATTTACAGTAATAAAATGTAAGATAAATACCTTCTAACATCTGTTTTGTTTCATATGGATCTGCATATTCTGTTGTCCTACTGGAGGCTATTCCACCAAGTGTCTCCTCCTTTTTGTCAGGGGGTAAACAATAATCCCCCAACTGAATCTGAAATGACATTTTGTACATCCTTCACATAAAATTAAGATTGTATCCTTCCTTCAATAAGTAATGATTCTGAACAAATTTTAAATAATATATCAATTTCCTTTTTAGAATCTATATATATATATATATGGTTACAGTACGAACCAATTTCCTGAACGTCATATAAGATTGAGTGTAAGTCACTTGACTATTAGTTAGTTCATTTATAAAAAAGAATATTTTTGGGATCTACTGTAACCTTTCGTGGGTACAAGGTTACACATACTGAGAATAGACAAAATACATAAAATTTCATGTACAATATTACATCTTTATTTTTTGCTTATAAAAAAAACTAATCACCCTTATTATTAAAATGTTAACAAACCTGATGAAATTCAATACTCAAATTGCACTATGTCTTGTTTCTGACATATTCAGAGAAGCAGATAAAATTCAAGTCATAGACCTCAATCAATGCATCTGAATGCGGACATGTATTTGGACCCCCTCCCCCTTTTTTCATCATGGGTGGGGAATCACCCTTTTAAAAATAATTGTCCACAAACGTCAACTCAGTGTTTTTGTTTGATGTGTTTTGATTTTTATCCATCTGATAAGCTCAGCCTTTTTCCACTGATTATTATAGTTTGTTCTTAAGTTTTACACCACTGTCCCAGATTAGGGGCCACATACTTTATGTTTGGGTCCAAAGTCAGGAGCCTGTAGTTCTGTGGTTTTTGTTGGTCTGTCATAAATTGTTTTGTTATAAATAAGCCTGTTAGGTTTCTGAATTGAATTCTTTCATATTTTTCATGTCAGTGCCTCATATAGCCAACCATCCTGTATAGGTTTTTCTCATTATTGAAGGCGGTTTATAACATTTGCCTATATTTGCTTACATCCCCTTCATTTGAACTAGTCCTGGTGGATTGTTGTCTCATTGGCAATCATACCACATCTCCTTATTATAATATTACTAATTCCTATTCCATTGTCAACATCCTTTATTTTTCTTTTAAATTGAATGTATAAATTCATGAATATATATGTTATCAATTTCAGCACACACACACACAAAACCGATAAATATTTTCCTAAACTATATATTGTTGTTTATATCTTGATGAAGATTAGATCTAAAAAATGTCCCTGACACAAATTAATGATGGATTTTAGATGGTTTAAAATCTGAATCAGGTACAAGGAAACAAATAAAGAATAAAAACATTACTGGGTTCAAAATGAATACCTTAATCAAGCCAGTACATATTTCCTGACTACTAGACAGATGCCACCTTCGGACTATTCAGTTCAGTGACCCATTAGCAAAGGCCAACAAAATAAACTGCAAAATTATCAATTACACAAAAATATGTTTCCTCTGTAAAATTTGACCATGACTTTTATACAATGGCAGGTTAACTGCTTGTACCCATACACCTCCTTTTCATCAGAACACCAAAAGGCCTTCTTTTAATGTTAGCTTACAAATCATAGAAAAGAATAAACTTTAGTGAATAAAGGGAACAGAAAATAATAATACCCAATTTGTCATAGCTATTTGCAGGGGTGGATTAAGTGGGTGCCTAGCCACCCCCCCCCCCCCCCACCTTGTAGGAAAAAAATGGTTGATTATATAGGTAATCAATGAAACATTGCTAGATAGGGCCCCTTCTTATGCAGTCAGTGTCCCCTCCCCCTTTTGAAAATTTCTGGATCTGGCATTGAATTTAACAAATTATAGTTATAGAACTAACAGTTATCCTATATTCTGCCCTCCCCCTCCCCTTATGTTCTGAAATTCTGGGACCTATCTGTAAGGTTTGGTCCATAAACATACCTGGTCCTCCTCATTCATAGTTCAATGATGCATAAAAAGTCTTAAAATGAATTTCAACTATTATTCCTTTTGAGAATTCCTTGTTTTCCCTTCATTCACTGAATAAAATTCAGATCTTCAAAGTGCATTTATAAATGGTGAAAGTATATATCCATTCCTGGATTCACAGTTGCACAAGTCATGCAAGTTTATATTTCAAGGAAGCAGAATGCAATCTATTTCCTTTTAGTTACAATAACATTTGTTGAAAAGGGTACATTTTACACTCAAATTACAAATACTGCAATAAGAATCCAATTCTAACATATCTAAGTCCAGCAATATGTGCAAAGTTTTACTGCAGTTTTTCTTGAAAATTCACTATTTAATTTAAAAGTATTTTTCTATCCTCAAAGCTGTCTTTAAGATACAATAACGACAGGATATCGCCAATTTGTTTTTCCTTCAATTTATTATGATGTCATTTTCTTTGTGGTTTTGTATTACTAGAAGTAGCCTAACATCCAGTAATTAGGGAGAAAACACATGTTTATAATAAATCACTACAAAAATACTGACTTAAGCAAATATTCACAAATCAAGATTTCAAGTACTAACTTTTAATTCAAACGAACATTTTGTTTACATCGTTTTCTCATACATTCAGATACTCCTGTTTTTAAAACAGGAAAAAGAAAGCTTTATTTTGGGTTTCCCATCCGGGAGAGGAAATGATCAATGTTATACTATAGTAAACCTATTCACTTCTATGTAGGTAAGATTATTTTGCAGATTATGTCAATGAGTACTCGATTAACAATTTACCGGTAATAGTGATTCTAAAATATTTTTTTTAAACATTATACATGTGCATGTATTTGCATATACATTTATAAGGAAATCAGGATGTGTTTTATATATATATTTATGTACATGTATTTACTTATTATTTTCTGAATGATACAAATGTTTGGTAGTCTGATATGTATTACTCATAATTTTTCTTTATGGTTTATTACAAAATTCGTACAATCATTTAAATCAGTTGCAATGATAACTTTAACAGCCCCAAGGTGCTTGATAAGCGTACAAAGTGTCTATGCATGTATATGTAATTAACTGTCGCATAAAAAGTTCTTCACAAGTATAGGCATGCATCATCCGATATACTTGATATCATTTTGAATCCAGAAACCCTTGAGGTGATTGAGTCTGTTCATGTATAAAAAAAAAAAAACGTAGTAAAAGTGCTGACGCAATTGTGATAGCAAAAATTCCCAGATACTTCAAGAACACTTATATAAAACTTACGAAAAAAAAATTATTGTTTCACTTTTAGTTGTTTTAAGTGACAATCTTAATTAAATCAATGTACTGACGTACTGTTTACTTTGATAATCCCAAAAATTTGATGGCTTAGGTAAATTCATAATACAGATATCAATCTCTCACAAGTATAATATTTTTAGAAGTCAACCTGCAGATGTTTTTATTTCTTCCATATTTAATATTCATTCATTTAACCCTTGCTTGTGTGTCTACACTATGCAGTGATTGTCCGAAAGACACTTGCTTACCATTACAGTATTTCCCCCTTTAAATTTCTTACAAATCAATGTAGCACAGGCCTTTTGCATTTTCCAGACTTCCTATTATGGTTCTAAATAGTTCTTATTTTAAAGCAAAACCTCATCCTTTTTCTTTATCTTTCCATCATGAAATCATGAAATGACAAATTTATGCATTTATTTCAATGTTTTTAATAAAAGTTGTTTTGGTGTCTGACATGAATAAAGATACATGTGTAAACATACAGATAAGTTTATATTCTAAGGGAGATAACAATTATTTTCCACTTTACAGATTACAGATTAAAACGTTTGAACTGTCATTTTAAATTTATTTAAAACTCAATGATTTTGTATAAAAATAACAGAACAGGGAGAAAGGGGATTTCAAATCTAAAGACATTTTCAAATTATTTTATTTATCTTGGAAGATATTGATATTAAGTCAGTACCATAGTGTTTTGATTTTGTGCAATCTTTACCCTAAAACTAGATGTCCTAGCTATAATACAACTTTTTTCATGTTTCTAGATTTGATCTTACTTTTAAATTTGTAAATATTTAAAAAGTAAAAAATACAGATCCTGCCCTGGTCTGCATGGCCTTTACTAAGTGCTTCATAAATAATTAAACATATATAGACCAAATGGCTGATACATCACAGAATGGCTTTAAGCAATGAGTAAAGCCCATACTGCCTTGTAAGTTATAAAAGGCCCTGAACCTGACAAATGATAACAATTCAATTATATACAGTAGATTCCACCTAATATAAATGCTTTCACAAATTGAAAGTGGAGAAGATTAGATGTGGTATTGTTAAAGAATTTAATAGATTTGTTGAACTAACAACATGTGAGGGACTTATTACATGTACTTTTGATTTGATTTAATTTATGGATGGATATCCCACAAGGAATATAATAAGATATTTTTAATCATGTCACACTCAAGAAGCTCTTTAAATTTTATGATCTTGATAAGAACAGTATCTTATAGGAAAAGCACTTATAAACTGAACTCAATGCTTCTATAAAATTTTATAAAGTTAAAACCATATGTCATTAGCCGCCCACATTTAAAACTACCAAATACAGTCAGTTTATAACCTTATCCATCAGTTTGCATTAACAGGATAATATCCTGCACCTGAACATGTATATTTAGAAATATAAAAGGATGTACATGTATACATCTAAAGAAAATGATAAACATGATTTATTCTAAAGTACTAAAATGTACTTAATTTCCATGTAATGCAAGTAAATACAGAGAAATCCGACTGATGGATTGGTCTCTTTATGACGTGATACATTAACATGGTGGATTTAGAGATTTCCTATTACTGTATCATGGCAACATACCCCCTATTTACTCCTTTGCACTTCTTGTGATGGTGGCAGGCCATAACTGAGGGCTGGAATGGAGAGGGGTCTTGAATTTCATCATTCTTTTATTTTTTTAGACCATTTTTCTCTGCTAATTTTTATTTTGACCCTTACTCTTCATTCTTTATATTTTAACACCTCAATATTCACTGTTGTTTATTATCTTTTTTTACTTTTTCTCTTTTTATTTAATTGCTTTGGCCTTAATTCTGTACTGTTTTGCTCGTTACTTTTTATTCTGTCAACCCCATCCAGATCCTTATAGTAGCTTATTGTAGAAGCTGGCAAAAACTATAAATGTCATAAAAAATTAGTTTAACACTAATTCTGGATTCATTATTATTTATTGGGTACCAATTTTCGATGATTCATGTGTTGAGGCAAACTATTATGAATTCAAAAGTCCAACAAAGTATAAATTTCCTATAGGCTTATATACATGTATATATGGCACATGTAAAGTTTGTATCAAACCATAAAATCCAGTATCCCCAAGAATGTGTCCCCAGAATACAAATGCCCCACTCGCACTATTATTTTCTATGTTCAGTGGAACGTGAAATTGGGGTAAAAACTCTAATTTGGCATTAAAATTAAAAAGATCATATCATAGGGAACATGTGTACTACGTTTGAAGTCGATTGGACTTCAACTTCATCAAAAACTACCTTTACCAGAAACTTTTAACCTGAAGCGGGGCAGACGGACGGATGAACGAAAGAACGAACGAACGGACGCAGACCAGAAAACATAATGCCCCTCTACTATCGTAGGTGGGGCATAAAAATACAATGTATCTTTAACTGACAAAATTTAGTACCTCCTGTATGAAATACAAGTCATTGGGTTAACATTAATACTGTTTTTGTTTAGAGAATTTATGTTATGCAAAAGTTTTTATGAACAGGCTTTTTATCATTCTGGGATGAAGTACTGTATGGTTAAAGGCTAGCCAAACTTGTGTTGTAAAGTGGAACTGATGAAGAAGTCCTTTTGGAAAATGAAATCATCCTTACCATGTTTCAATGTCATGGGACTGTGGATAAAACTCTCAAAACATAAATGTGCACACATTAATACATGTATGTAAACAAAGCAAAGCAATATATGGACATAAAATAAGATTTTTTTTCTGTTTTTGTCTCTCTCAAAATGCTCAAGTGACAAAAAAATGTAAAGGTATGGAGTTTAAGATTGTGTCTTTGGTGACTTAGTTTAAAACATTATCAAAAATTAAATATGTAAACACTCATATGATGTAATATTATCATGATATATCTGACTGTTTGGTTAACCTACATTTTTGAGAATTTTAATTGATGTTTGATTTTCTAATTCTTGGGGGTAAAATTGTGACTTAAAATCGTGCTGTCTCCATTATTGAGATAAAACAAATATATATATACATGTACATGATATATGTTAACCTTTTCATACAAGGAAGAAGGAACAATACTCCCTTGGCTTAAACTAATAGCAATTCTAATACATTGTATATACGTAATACACAAGCATTAAAATTTGTAAAACGTTGAACACTTTTTATTTTCTAGAACAATGTAATTTTATATTAAATATGAAAATAAGAAGATGTGGTATGATTGCCAATGAGACCTGAACTTCCTCAATAATTTTGATTGTTGGTTGACCTGGAATTATCCACAGATTTAATTTATCAGCAATTTATCTCAAACATGTAAACAGTATAAAACCTACTGTAGGTCACCAGCCCTATTCAGAAATTTTTTTTTTTCCCTTATTTAATTAGTTGATACTCTTCTGTTCCCTGGCACTGTAACTACATAAACCAAAATTCAAAGGTCCCCTTTCTCATTACCTTTCCGCTTACCCTAACTATGTGTACATTTACATGTCTAGATGTTAGACGAAATGTTAATTTATGTATGTAATAACCATGATAATTGTAATGATTTTATGGTCTGTTCCTGCCTGGAATTAATGTATATGATTTTTATAGAATGAAGATAATAACATCTGTCTGGACTTTTTTTAATGTTTCATTTTAGTTTATAAAAATGTTTTTCTGTTACAAATCATGATGTATTTTTTTATGTGTACATGTTATGCTGCCCATCAAGGGCCCTTGATTGGAATAATAAATATTCTTATTCTTAATCTGTACCCTAATTTTTAGTGCCTAAAAATTACATGTTTAAGGCTGATTTTTAATTGACCATATAACTCTCAAGGTTTTTGTGAAAACAAGATTTTGCATTTTTCAACTTCTTGTCAGATTACTACATGTACATGTACACCTATATACATTGTATACAGGTCATGTTTGTATACATATTCAGATATTAGGTAGAAATTCAAAAATTAGTGGTGAAGTTAAACTGTACATAATATTTAGCGATAATCATGATGATATTACATAATAAATGTATATGTTTTAATCAGCAATGCAGAAAAATCTTTACAATCCCAGACATCAATAGATATATGTGTATTTAAGATACATCTTAATGTCTTTTATAGCTTGAATTGGTGTACAAATGTACATGTATCTAATTTACAATAAGATATTAATCTCAAGTTACATATTTTTTTGTAGAATGACTGTTTTCAATAATTTAGGAGGGGTATTACAGCAATTTGTTCATGTTATTAAAACAGATGATATACATGTACATGTATGCAGGGTATTCAATTTCATATATACATGTACATGTAATTACATCTTGGTGTAATTATTTATAAAGTGTTCACTTGTTGATTGACACTCCACTTGAACATAAACCAGATTGACATAAATATTTAAATAAGATTTTTAAACCATGAGTTTTGTTTGTTTTGCAGCACCCTGCCATACTACTGAAAGAAATGGATGTGAATTCGAACATGATACAAACTTCTAAAAGAAGCAGCAGATACAAAAGAGAGAAACAAAACTCAAAAGTGGATTGATCGATTGAGTGCCGGGAGATAACCACAGATCTTTAGTAGGGACTCTAATATTATCATAGTCAATTTAGATTCGTGTTGAGTGGACCTGTCCTGTGCTGGATTTGAACTTACGTGCACCACCCCAGTGTCGTCAGGCAAGTGATTAAGTAGATTGACTACTTTTACCATTTGGCCATAGAAGCCCTGGCCCTCAAAAGTGGAAGAGAGACAACAAAGTACAGACAAAAAACTCAAATTTAAATGTTGCATACATGTTCATATTCCTGTCTAGATGTCATGTCTGATTATGTTGGAACCAATTTTTTCATGAATTGAGAAAATATCCATTTTTCATGGATATTGGACTTTGTGGTTTTGCAAAAGTCTGCAATTTAAGTCTGTTCAAACTTTATTATTAATATTTTTTTATTTGTGCACAGCTGGACATAGAAATAATACTGGTACAAATGTAGAAAGGAAGGAAGGAAAAAAAAGAATTTTTAATGTATTTTTGTTATTAATGCTATTTTAATTTGTCTATTATAAAATCTGTCACGTTATATACTGTACATGTCTCATGTTTGTTGCTTATACTATCATAATTGTTAATTGTAAATGCCTCCTGTGGGACCCTGATCATTGCTGATTGGAAAAAATAAAATATTTGATTTGATTTTTAGACATGATAGAAGCAGATGGAAAATTTGTAATTCACTGAAAAATTATATTTGTGGTTCACCTACAGGTACCATGTGTACCCACAAAATCTACTTAAATTGGTATCCTACCAACTGAATCCACAGTATATGATTTTAACTCTGATGGAAATTTGTCTCATTGGCAATCATACTACATTTGTACATAGCCTTATTTAACATGTTTTACATAGATATATTTGTACATGTACTTTATGTTTTATATCATGTATATCAATATGATTTCTTTTTTCATTACAAAACATAAACCTATAGGCATAACTGTCACATTACACACTTATAAATAATTATTTGTTTCTCTCTAAATTCATCTCACAAACTGAAAGGTCTATATGTACTCTGCTGCATACATCATGTACAACTTATAATTGTTATCATTAGCCGTATACAGCTTAAAAAACTATAAAAGGAAAATTAACTGAGCAGAAAATTTCAAATTTGGACTTATGGAAAATTGTTTGAAATTATACATGTATGTCTATCATGTATATTACAACAATGAACATGATGAATTAAATTAACCTTTTTATAAGTTATTTATAATCAATTATTGTATTGATCCTCTAAAAATAAAAAATAATTCATCACATTTCTATAATATTTCTTAATAATGAGGATAGTATGTCAACGTATATTTGTTCCACCTACATGACCTAACAGAAGTTCCAATGGAAACTTATAAACATTGTCATAATATCTATTCCCAGATTCCTGTTGGAACAAATATTCTATACTACTGTAATATTTGTTATTTTGGAAATGATATTCCAGATCATTTTTTCCATTTGGAAATAATATTATAAAGGAACTTCTATTCCGTGACAAGTATACCCCCCCCCCCCCACACCATTCCTTAGCCTGGGATCCTGGCTCAGTGCTCAGTAGATCGATGAGGTATTATATTGAGGTCGGATGCCAGGCTACCCATTCCTGTGGAACGTGCAATGTAGGTTATTGGTACAAGTAAATTATGCACATGAAACATGTGAAATGGGCTATATGCACAGAAAAAAGGGGGGAGGATGCACATCATAATCAGTATTTCATACCTGACTGTTTGAATTTATTTCTTTTCCTCTCTTCACATTCCCAGAACATTTTACGGAATTTTCACCACTAATGGAATCAAAACTTATCTCTGATAATTTGCCTCCATTATTTCCCATTCCTTGGAGTGCTTTCTCTGACGTTCGCGTGTCTTTGATAGCTCTCCGAGTGTTTTGGTTGCGTTTTGGCTTTGTTTTAGGCAGTACATCCGAGGAGAAACCTCCGCTGTTTGACTCATAAAACCCATCTTGTCCTCTGTTTCCTGCTAACATTGTCAGGAAATTAATACTTATAGCACTTAAAAGTTATACTTCATATTTCTTCAATGTTTATTTATAAGTTCCTTGTTACATTCGTCTGATTGTAACATCAACTTTCATTGGCTGATTGTTGATAAAGAAAGTAAACTTTGCGGGAAATTTAAAACCGATGTGTTAAACCAAAAGGACTCGATTAGCAGATTAAAATTTTGTTTATCAATGTAATCAGTGGCGGATCCAGAGGGGGGCGTAGAGGGCGTACGCCCCCCCCCCCTTTGCTCGGACTTTTTTTTTTTTTTTTTTGGTAAAATGATTAATCAGACATTGCCATTTCCCGTCTACCTTAGTACTCTAGTATTTAATTTTTATGCGACAATTCTTTACTTAGAAAGATATATTTTGCTGAAATTTACTGATTATCAAAGTCATGTGATTCGCTACGGTGGAGTTGACCAGTGCGTCGCTCTGTCAAATTACAGTAACACAATGCTTAGGCTGAGTGAGGATGACAATCATGACACCTTCATAGCAACAAAGTATTGACTTTTATTTCACTATACCACCAAACAGAAAGTAATACCCTATAGACTCCCCAGCAAAGGAGTCATCTAACTGCGAAAAACCCAAACGACTAAAGCCTATTTTATAATAACATGGCTGAATAATGATCCCTGGGGCAGTCATTTTAAGCTCTAGATAAATTTAAAGTCGTAAGTACGAACCAATGGATTTAAGGAGACAGTCTTAGATATTTGAGAGAAAAAATTGACTCTGATTTTTGCCGTAATGTCTGACCGGAATGTCTGTTTCGCCGAACTGATATATGGAATACATTTTTCAAGACCAGACTGCAACCTGCCTGCTGGGTGTGGCCTTTATGAAAAATTCTGGCCGTATCTGGATTGAAAACAAAAATCTCAACAGAATTGTATGGCATTAAATGAACATGATGAATAAAACGGGCATAATTTTTTGTGGCAGGGGTTTTAATGTCTGACCGGAATGTTCTTATATGATAGACAAAAAATAGGGAGAATACAGCATCGAAAATGTCCAACCCTATAAACACCTTTACAGCAATTACAAAATATGCCCCACGCCAGGAACGGTTTTTAAAAAAAGTGCATACTACTTTATTTTATGTTTTTAGCCCAAAAAAGGGCCCAAAAAAATTCCCCCCCCCTTTCCAAAATCCTGGATCCGCCCCTGATGTTTTTCAAATCTTTTTTCGTATTTCCTGTTTATTTGTAATACATGTTTAACGTTTAAATGCATGGCCAATGCCCTTCAGTTTACCCATTTGTAAATAAACGTCTTATTCTAACAACTTTCAGGGAAACAATTGTCCCAGGTGAAAAAAAGGGCGGGGGGGGGGGGGGGGGATGAGCAATCACATGTTAAAACCGGCCACAATAGTCTTTATGTGCCTGTCCCAAGTCAGGAGCCTGTAGTTGAAGTTGTCATGCGCGTAGCTACGTTTACGTCAAAACGCCCGGGCGTACACTTGAATTTTGAAAATAAAACAAATAATCGACATAGAATAAGAAAATCTGATCAAAAGCACATCAGCCTTGTGCTTCTTTATTTAATGGATTGTAATTTTGAATAAAAAGGGAGTAACTTTACTCAAATAAATCATTTAATATATTTGTTCGAATCTTTTGTAAAAGTCTGAATCCACTATGAATTCTACCTTCTTTTCTTATATTTAAAGCAATTCACTATCTGCTCAGATTCGACATGCTGTTTGTATTTTTGTCGAGCCTGTGATTTATGTCCCAAAAGCGAGACAAAGCGTCGTCAATATTTAGGTTCCGAATGTGGATAAATTCTTTTAAATGACTCCGACCGTGAAATTTTACGAAAGTTGTATAGAAACTGTTTATGATCAAAAGAGTATTCAGAGCAATATAATAATGCAATTATATCTTTAATTTTCCCGCATTTTAATGATAAAATGTATTTCTTTCTGCAATTAATAAGTGGTCGCAGTTTGGGCTTACATTTTGTTATTTTTTCTACTTGTCAAACCTTCATCGAAATTTATGAAAATGTCGAAGAAGCTTTTTCTATGACTAATGTCTAAAGCTAAAATTTTAAAAGCATTTGTTTTCGTTCATTTTCGGTTCTTTTCTGATAGACAGATAGCCGGACTCTTCTTTACGCAATTACATGCTCAATTTATAAACCTTCATAGATTGTCGTGAAATATTCCAGATCAAGAAAAAAATATCAAAAGAAAATTTAAATTTTTTTTTTTAAATCCCTTTAAAGGAATGATACATTGATTCACTTTTTATGGAAGAAATCCTAGGTGTTCCAGAATTTTTTTTATATTGCACCTCTTAGAAATATTTTTTTCCGTGTTCATTAAAAGGTGCTTTTGTTGATTATATGCTCACTCACGGCACCATTTAAACTTATCTAAAAGTAATATTGGTTTGGACGTTTTCTCTAAAACCAATGACCATTGGGCTAGCTTCCAGTTTAACACGATGAATAAGTTAACATATTACAAAATTTAACCAAAAAAAATATAAACCATTTAGATTCAAAAGTATGTTGTTATCAATGATTTTTTACTGACAGGAATCATTATGGTATCTCATTCTCGATAGCTTTCTAGGGCTTCGTCCCTTTCGAACCCACTACCAACAGGTGCTTTGACATTGAGCGGTTGGCACCTCTCATATCCCTCGCCAAGGTTCGGGCGTACACGTAAAAATGACCCAGCTACGCCACTGGTTGTCACTGGTTCATATATGTCGTTTTTCTTTTTCGTAACTTGATTGTTTTACTATAAATTACTGTTTTTATTTTTCATGTTGGGTCCTTTTATCATCTGACTATACAGTATTGATTTTTCTCATTGTTGAAGTCTGTAAAGTTGCCTATATTGCTTAAATCAACTTTATTTGGACTTTGGTGGATAGTTGTCTCATTTGGCTTATTGCGAAAGGATCAGAGCAGCATATTTCAAGAGTGTTAAAGTTGGAAAAATGAATGTTATTAAAGAAATTACATATTTCATTGATCTTCAATCAGATGCATGGAGACAAAAAAAAAAAAAAAACTTTCAAGGGGACGACTTCAATTCAACCATTTAGAACCCTTAGTTCATGTGAATTCTAAAATCAGTAATTGTGATAATTTTAAGGTTCTGAAATGTATAATATTCACACATATATATATATATATATGTATGTATATATGTACATGTAGTTTCCATTTCTCGTTTGAGCATTTTTCAAACAGTGGCTATATCGTTTCATGTAACTATTTATGTGTTGCTTATGAATTGAATTGTTACACTTCTTAGTGACTGGATAGGTTAAACCAATGCATTCCTAGAAAACTACTACACCAATGAACAACACCTGACCCTTTGCTGTCCCTGCTAATAAAGTCAAAATGGCTTCACTAGAAAAGGACGACACCTAGAAAAAGCATCAATTATTTGGCTTTCCTGATTGAAGGATTTATGTTTACAACTCCAACTGTATATGCCATTATCGCTATTTTGTGCATTTTCCTTTGATCTTCTTTTGTGATAATTTTCATATCATGCTACTCGCTTGAAATGGAAAATTATCGCTAGAAACTAAGCATGCATGTGGCGTTGCTAACGAAATTGACCTGAAATTAACATGAAATTGACAACGTCGTCATAGGTAAAATAGCGATAAAAAGATTATTATTGTTCATTTCAACTAGATTGCCTTTCTCGCTTTCGCCGTCCCGGCTCAAGCGAGAAAATCAATCTCGTTGAGATGATCACCGATAATTATAGATTATCATTGATCATGCGAGAAAATCAATCTCGTTGAGATTATCAACGATAATCTATACATGACTATCGTTGATCATCTCAACGAGATTGATTTTCTCGCTTTAGCCGGTACGGCGAAAGCGAGAAAAGCAAACGAGTTGAGATGACCAATGATAATCTGTTTATCGCTATTTTACCTATGACGACGATGTCAATTTCATGTCAATTTCCTTAGCAACACCACGTGCCTCCGTAGTTTCTAGCGACAATTTTCCATCTCAAGCGAGTAGCATGATATGAAAAATTTTCACAAAAAAAGATCAAAGGAAAAATGCACAAAATAGCAATAATCTATAATTATACACAATTTTTACCATACGGTATAATGCTATAAATTCACTAATTTTCATATCACAGCTAGTCCAGTTAAATATCGACTTATGATATGCAGTGAAGACAGATCTTTTCAAAGTGTTTAAATTACCGATAATTAAAGTACATGTACAGTACTGTATGCATGTTTTTTTTGGCATACATCTTTTTAAAGCAAATTGTATACAGACATCCCCTAAAAGCATTTAAAAAAACAAAACAAGAACTTTGGCATACACCATGTTGACAGGCAGAGATGCAAACACAATGTCTTTAAAACTTTGCTGTTTCACTATCTATTTAGTATGCATATTGCCAACTATATCAGATTTTAAGACAGTTTTAATTTTTCTCTCCATCAATTTCTAACCAAGAGTTCCAAATGGTGAAGTTGAAATCATCCCTTCGTAAATTTTACGGACGCCATCACAAGTTGGTTGACCGTTATGGAATAACCGTTTCACAGATGATATCGGATATGTTTCTTACGTCTTAACTACAATACCCATCCCTTTTCAACCGGGTTTCAACCGTTTGTAATAACATGAGCAACACGACGGTTGCCACATGTGGAGCAGGATCTGCTTACCCTTCCGGAACACCTGAGATCACCCCCAGTTTTTGGTGGGGTTTGTGTTGCTCTGACTTTAGTTTTCTATGTTGTTTCTTGTGTACTATTTTTGTCTATTTGTGTTTTACATGCCATGGTGTTGTCAGTTTATTTCCGATTTATGAGTTTGACTGTTCCTCTGGTATCTTTCGCCCCTCTCGAAGTTTCTTACTTGGAGCATGATGAAAAAAAGTTAAATAAAATTTTAGAGGATTGCAACACAATTTCATATAGCAGTCCTAAGTATGAAATCGTTCAAATTATAATGGCATATTGTTATTCTAAACTGTTTCCTAAAATTGATCGTCCTGAAGATCATAAAAAACATTTTATTAAAATAAAGTATGTCAATAAAGGTTTTGATTTTGTTAATATTGCTGGTATTTTTAACGACCATTCTGTTAAAGAACAAATTCCTGGATATTTTGATAATACTGAGCTCCCTCTTATTTGTTATATTTACAAGAAATCTATACCCGGAAATTTGTGTTTAATTATAGCCAATTGTGTAAAGATGTTAATATCAGTGAAAATACACCTACTTCATGTAATTGCAGTAATTCCAAATACATTTATCATCGGGACCCATTTCCCATGTTATAACAGGAGATCCTTTTTTTTTAAAACATCGTTCAAGACCGATCCTCAGTAAAGGACCTAAATATCGTCCCCTTCAGTTATTAATTGGAATGAGTGTCGTGATATCATCCACGACTCACTCCGTACTTACTGTTTGAAATGGATAAAACGGGAAAAAGCTGACAAAAAATCTTTGGACTCTTCTTTTAATTCAGTAATAAACATTGTTGATATACGTATTCAACATTTTAAAGAACATTTTACTCTTAAAAACAACCACAATAAACCTATTTCTCGTATCAAACATAAACTAAAAGAACTAGCCAAGGATTTGTTTTTGTCCCGGTCGATAAAGCTGCTAATAATATTATTATTGTTTGACGTAAATTTTACATTGAGGTTCTACAAAAAGAAATCACTAATTCACCAACATTCCAACTGACTTCATTTTCAGAAGACGACATCTGTAACAAACATAAACTTTTTGCTACCGCTTTACAAGCAGAACCAAAAACAATGAATGTCCCAATTATGTATTGGCTTCCGAAACTACACAAAACACCTTACAAATATAGATTTATTTCGTCTTCAAGCCATTGTTCCACTACTAAATTATCTATTCTTCTTACCAGTACACTTGGTACAATCAAAAACCTGAGTTCAAATAAAGCCTTCGAAAATAGTGGAATTAATTACTTTTGGAGTGTCAAAAACTCGTTGGAAGTACTTGATAAATTGCATGCTTATATTGGTGATTTTGAATCTGTTCAAAGTTTTGATTTTTCTACCCTATATACCACATTGCCTCACATTCTCATTAAGAAAAAATTCACACACCTAATTAAATGGGCATTTAAAAGTCAGAATGTGAATATATATGTTCAAACTCTTTTAGGTCATTTTTTAGTAGCAATAAACAAAAAAAAACTATGTCAATTGGACATGCTTTGATACTATATCTGCTCTTGAATTTTTACTAGATAACATTTTTGTTCGCTTTGGAGATTCCGTATATCGTCAGGTTATCGGAATTCCAATGGGGACAAACTGTGCACCACTTATTGCGGACCTGTTTTCGTATTGCTATGAGTTACAATTTATGACAAAAATCAGCAAAGACCCATCGAAACAACATCTGATACACAAATTTAATAATACTTTTAGATATTTGGATGATATTTTAGCTCTCAATAATGACGACTTCAGTATGTATACTAAAGAAATTTATCCTGTTGAACTTACTTTACATAAAGCTAATACTAGCCCTTTCCTCGATCTTGATATATATATCATTAACGGAAAGCTTAATACTAAAATTTATGATAAAAGAGATGATTTCTTATTTCCTATCGTTAATTATCCATTTTTAGATGGTGACGTTCCCTTGTCACCATCTTACGGAGTTTATATATCTCAACTTGTACGATTCGCTCGTGTATGTAACAATGTTTTAGATTTTAACGAGAGAAATTTATGTATTACTGAAAAATTATTACACCAGGATTTTCGATATCACAAACTAGTCAAAACGTTTACTAAATTTTATCATCGGTATAAGGACATCATTCGTAAATATAGCTCAACGTGCAGACTTCTCAAACGTTCAGGTATTTCACATCCAATATTTTATGGAAATATTCTTTATAAAGCACAAAAATGTCAGTATTCACCTCAGAAGCTAACAAAACCTTTAAATAGACTTATTAAGAAGGGATATAGTTACGATACTGTTGTCAGGTCATTAAAGATTGCATATTTTGGCGTTAATATTGATTCACTTATAGGGTCTTTGCATCGGAACTAAACACATGTATTCTTTAATAAACCAGTTGTTGGCATGACACAGGTTATGTTCTTCTCATATATGTTATGATGGTATGATACTAAACCCCTTCACGGGGAGGATTGTGCCTGATATTCATATGATGAAGACATAATATTTTAATCAGTTTAATTGAGGTCCGGAGCTGGCATGTCAGTTAACTGCTAGTAGTCTGATGTTATTTATGTATTATTGTCATTTTGTTTATTTTCTTTGGTTACATCTTCTGACATTAGACTCGGACTTCTCTTGGACTGAATTTTAATGTGCGTATTGTTATGCGTTTACTTTTCTGCATTGGCTAGAGGTATAGGGGGAGGGTTGAGATCTCACAAACATGTTTAACCCCGCCGCATTTTTGCGCCTGTCCCAAGTCAGTAGCCTTTGTTAGTCTTGTATCATTTTAACTTTTAGTTTCTTGTGTACAATTTGGAGTTTAGTATGGTGTTCATTATCACTGAACCAGTATATATTTGTTAAGGGGCCATCTGAAGGACGCCTCCGGGTGCGAGAATTTCTCGTTGCATTGAAGACCTGTTGGTGACCTTCTGCTGTTGTCTGCTCTATGGTCGGGTTGTTGTCTCTTTGGCACATTCCCCATTTCCATTCTCAATTTTATTACAATTTAAAATATGAATACAACATACGGCTGGTTAGAATGCAAACCGTTCAGCTTGCTAAATAGCAAATAAGTTCCACCAAATATGCAGAAATTTTAGAATGGAGGCAAACCCTACACAATCACACTAACTCATTGAACACCAGCTTGGTTTGACGATACTAAAATATATGTAAAACTATAATTCAATAGAACATAGGTGGGTATACATTCAATCAAATCTTGTATATATCCATGTAAAAAACAATAAGTTTTCAATCGTACACCAGTGTTGTATGCAAGAATACCGTGAACTGAAAATGTCAAACAAATATAGTACAAACTTTTGTGTTCCAATGTGTATAGAACTATAGGTCGGTATACTGAAAATCAAACCTATGAATTCCATTTTTTTACAAGAGTTTATTGAAAAGCGGGTTGAAATACAGGAATAAACCCCTGTTTGTTGCAGTTAAGTATTGAGAGCATTCTTTCAATTCAAACGAAGTTGAAGGCTATACATCAGTAATTCCTGACATCAATAGTTATTCGTCCTTTGATGGAGATACATTTGTATGTACCTTCACAATCGTACACATCTCCTTCTTTTCTATGGGGGTTGGTTATGCAAACATAAGTAAATAAGAAATGTCACTACACAGTAAATGCTTAGCATTCAGGCATACAGACTTTCCAATATAAACATGAATCCAGAATAAAATTTTAGAATCCACGCAGGCATACACGTACATATCAGAAAAAGGCCAAAAATAGATAATAATTTCAGTCTACATACCCCAAGTTCGTATGCAGGCATACCGATCTAACTATGCCAAAATAAATGTATTGAGGGTTCTAAATACACCAGATTTATGTGCAGACATGCAGACTTGACACATACTAGTATACGCATACAGTGAGAGTTTAGCACACATCAAGTCAGTATGCTGGCATACAGACCTGACAAATTCTAGTATACATTTGTACACATAGAGCAAGAGTTTAGCATACAACAGGTCGGTATGTAGGTATACAGACCTGACAAATACTAGTATATGCATAGAGTGAGAGTTTAGCATACACCTGACAAGTTCTTAGACTAGTATACACATAGAGTGAGGGTTTAGCATATACCAGCTCGGTATGCAGGCATAAAGACCTGACAAATCCAAGTAAGAGAAAAAAAAAAAAGACTGAATTTAGCATACTTTTATTTGAAACATCTGAAATAAAGATGGGTAAATGCTATGTTATGTATCTATTTATGAGATTTTCTAATTTTAGATGAGAACGTGTTCTCGTAAAATATGTTTCCGAAAGCAAAAACAAAACAATACAGAATCGCCGTGCTCGTTTTCATAATAAATCACAAAATAGAGCAAGTTATTGTAATTATTAAAAGTAAGAAGATGCGGCCGTTTGATTGTTAACAAGACAAACTTTCATCAAAGACCAGTTGATAGTTTCTATAGGTCACTGTATGGCAATCGATAATGAGCAAAACCCTTACCTCATAATCAGCTACAAAAGGCCCCGAAATGACAAATAAAAACCAATTCGAACGATAAAACTAACAATCTGATAAATGTACAAAATGTGTAAATTCGTAAAAATATAATATGAATGTTATTAAGTTTTTGCCTGGTAAAACAATTCTAATTTAAAAATTGTAATCAATGTAAACATTTTTCTTTTAGAAAAACTAATTAGATCCCGATTAACCTTTAAACGTTGAAAGTTTGCAATGGCAGATGAAAAATAAGATTATGAAAAGAAAAATATCTGGCGATATACTACCTACATCTTTCACATAATCTAATCAAGATGCATTTGAATAATAACGTAAATTGGAAAAATAAGGGAGAAAAATTACCCAATTACAACCAACAAATATAAACGTGTAATTTGGGAAAAGAGACAGAAACAAGAAACGAAATGTTTACAATTTTACTAGCCAAGATTGGAGACGTCTTCTAGCTGAGAGAACATTGCTCAACTTTAAGAAAGAGAAGAAACTGACAATACACAAATAGTAAAAAAAAAAAAAAGAAAATAAGACACAAAAGGTTATAAACAATGACTGCCAATGTGATATGTTGGAAACACCCTCGTTCTGATGTAAAGAGGTAGCTTCAGATTTGTCCTGCATTTGTTTCACTCATGCAGAGTATGATTTTGAAGATAAAAAAATGCCAAAACAATATACAAAACAGATTTTAAATCATATTACAAGACAACAAATTGTTATTTTGTCTTTTTGTTGGAATTGTGCATGTATTTTAAATTAATTGGAATTTTGCATTTATATATTGGCTTGGAAAAAAAAAAACATATAAAGAAGCAACTTCTAAAATCTCTGCAAAATGACTACTTGTTTATCACTGATCTGTTTATAGAAGAATGTTAATTATACGGTCATTATAAGTGTCATTTTCGCATGAGTAGGTTGTAAGGTTAACGTTTGAAACTTTCCGTGGAACAACGTCAAAATCGTCGTTTTATTGGGAACGTCGTGTAATAGTCCAATCGACTTGTGCAGCTTTTTGGCAAAAATTGCTCAGATTGTGGCAAAAGCATGAAATTTGAAACAGGGGAAGTATATGTCATGGAAAACATTTTCAGCTATGGACCCAGTCTGAGAGTCGAAATTGGCGGGAGGGCAGCCATTTTGAAAATGGCGGACGTTTGATTTTTTAAATTCCTAAAATAATTCATGAATTTTTTATCAGGGAAGAAATTGACATGAAACCTGATAAAACAGTGATAATGCTTATACCAATTGTCTTGTTGAACAAAATTTATGAAAATGTTACCCATAAGGAATTGCGGACATCTTGAAAAATCCCGAAAGTTTAAAGACAAAATAGGTAGAGCTCCAAAGTCATAAATCGATGAAAATAAATATACAATGTATGTATATTGTTGGAAAATATTTGAATGAGCCTTAGAAACAGGACAAAAAGCGAGTACAAATGAATTTTATATTGTATGACAATGTACATATATTGTTTTTATCCTGAAATTTATATCCAACACTAGAACTTTGGTTGTCGCAAAAGGCAGTATCAATATTACCGCTTACTCAACCTGGAAGTTGGATAACAGTTGATTTTATTTTTACAAGCACGATACAGCAACCATTTATTAGTGTACAATAGTCGACCGATTGCAGAAGGGTTCCCATATAGTCCAGTCGTTTGATAACACATGGTATATTAATCACAAATGACAACGACTATCCTCTGAGGACTTAGATATTGATATTTTTAGGGCCATATTGAATGATGGCCCTTATGAAAACTTGAGTTTCCAATATATCATTTTTCTCTATTTTTATAACTCTTGATTGCAGTTATACTTTCTTTTGCTAATTTATATTGGATATTCACTAAGTGGTCAGAAAAGATATGCGCATGTTTACTTACATGTTTGCCTTAGTATTTTTTACAGCAGAAATTACGTGAAAATAATATAATTTATGACTGAATTCTGAAAGGATCAACATTGTAGATTTCGAAAACACTAGACCTAGATATTAAAATCACTAGAGCTGAATAACTTATAGCTTATGGACAAATAGACTGGATAGAATGTGTGAAACGTCAAGAGAAGACATGAGAGGATTTACAAAGCCAAGCATATACAAAAAGAACGGGCATAGACATTTGAGCTGGAAATTAGTCCTTTAACTTGATGCGAGCATACAAATATGTTGTGCATTGAATTAGCTGTCCAGTCGCACAATTAAGGTTATGAAACTGTAGAAACACTAAAAAATCACAAGGCAAAATGGCACATATCCTATCGAAACAAATTTCCAGATCTCAAAATATGTCACCAGTAAAAGCAAAATCATACAATAACATGACAATTACTAGTATTTAAGAGTATGGATCTCTCTGTTATCGTATCACAAGGAACCGTACTATAAATGGAAAGTTTGAGAGTGATAACTCCAAGAAGGGTTCAAAAATATTTTGTTTTTGAAGGGATTTCAATTTTTTTTTTTACTTTAAAATTTTCCATTTTTCCATTGATTATTTCTGATTTATATATGAAATAAAAAAAAACTTATATAACAGAAGAAACACACCAAACAGGATGTGTACATTATTATATTTTATTATATCTCAGTCAACATTTCTATATAAAATCAGTACACAATGTTTTCACCATTTTTTAAAATGCAAGTTTAGAACTATTGGACCGGTCAATATTTTGCAACTATTGGACCTCGGTGAAACTATTTGACCGCAAGCGTCATCATATTTGCGGAATTTCAAATGCAGTTACCGTATTGGTTAATTTCATAATGACGCGGGAGTTGCAACGTCGAGTTTTACTTCTTGTATCTAGAGTTGTACCAGTGCAGAACGTAGCATTACCTTTCAGAATATATATAATAATGATGTAAAAATGAAACATCATGATTGTGTTTCTGTTCTTTATATTACGATAGTTGATTTAGCCGCGACACTTATTGTCTGATGTCTTTCGGTATAATTAAACACTGATTGACTGGATATTCGTAAAATAGTAGGTTTATTGTCCCCTCGGATACAACTATTGCCCTCGTCCTCGCCTCTGCGCAAGAGATGCACCTCGGAGACAATAAACTTACTATTTCACTCATACCCAGTCAATAAGTATGTGCAAAAGCATAATATTGTGCAATAATAAGAAATATCTTCAATTACACAGTATTGCGCAATATCACAATGTTGCACAATAGCATGAAATCTTCAATTACATGTAGTATTGCGCAATAGCAAGAAATCATCAATGGCTCAGTATTGCGCAGTAGCTAGAATTATCCAATTGCACAGTTTTGCGCAATAGCAAGCAATCTTCAATTCTACAGTATTATGCAATAGCAAGAAATATCAAATGCACAGTATTGCTCAATATCCCAATATTGCACAATAGCAATAATATTGCGCAATAGCAAGAAATATGCGATTCTACAGTATTGAGCAATAAGCAAAATTTGTCAGATTGCAAAGTATTGTGCAATAGCAACAAATCTTAAATTGAAAATTAATAAAAAAATATTTTGACCCATTTCAAATTTTTAAGATCTTTCACCACATTTATTTTGTGTCAGAAACCTATATTATATCAACTTGATCACAATCCAAATTCATACAGTATCAAGCTTCAATATTGTGTCCAAAAATGCACCAACTGTTCAGGGTTTGACCTCAGCGGTCGTATCAGGCTGTGCTCGTCAAAGCATTTCATTTAAAGTTATGCACGAGTATAAATCTTGCGCAAGATTTTTAAAACTGGTCTGCATCACATTAAATCTCTGGTGAAAATATCTATTATATTTACATGGCACTTAAGGGACTCCATAAATGTTTGACAATCTCTTCATATCTGTAAATGTTTGTTGTGATCAATCTATGCATCACCTTGTCCCGCAAAATTGATCAATGTTCTTTCAAGTTGTCGTTGATGAAAAGGGATACAACTGCAATGAAAAGTTTCTAGTCTTTTTCAAATATATTTTAATCAGAGTTTTTTAAAAAGTTAATTCATCAGATATTAGGGACATCACATGTATAGAATAGAATTTGGATCTAACAATATTTGTATTCAAAACCGTCCCTGATGGGAAAACTTAAAAAAAAACAAAAAAACACGATTCTATATAGTACTCATACAATAGATAAAACATTAATGCAGTTTAAGTTTAATCCTTCAATGGATGTATATCAGTTATAAAATGAGAAAAGATTCAGTAAAATGACAGATTTTTTTGTTGTTGTTAGATGAACTCAAATAAGGACTTGTGGTATACTTCCCAATAAGACAAATATAAC
Organism: Mytilus galloprovincialis; assembly: GCF_965363235.1. Taxonomy (NCBI): domain Eukaryota; kingdom Metazoa; phylum Mollusca; class Bivalvia; order Mytilida; family Mytilidae; genus Mytilus; species Mytilus galloprovincialis. The sequence continues at coordinate 77,459,356 of NC_134841.1, read as the reverse complement.
GACAACATACCAAAAAATGATGTATCTACTATTGATCTTTTACAACCTTCACCATTGAGCAATTCCCATACTCTACAGCAAGCTATAAACAATGATAAAAGCCAACAGCATGAACAAATGTTTAAAACAAATACATTAGAAAAATCATGCATGATTTAGGCTAAAACTATAAACTAAGAAATAATTATGGCAGACAGCAACTAATAAAATTAAATTGAGAATGAAAATGGGGTATATGTCAGAGAGACAACAACCAAACCAAATGACTATCACTAAATCACAGACTGCCGACTTGGGACAGGAACTTTACGAATGTGTGAGGCAAGGGGATAATTTGTTTGCAAGTGCTTTACCATACTAGTCTTGAATGATAGTGAAAAATTTCGCAACAAAAATGGTTTAGAAACCTGGAAATACCATGTAAATTGACTGATTAAGTCAACAGATTTTGAATTAAAGATGCTTGATCATAGTTGAAATGAAGCAAATAATTAACATTTAGGTTATTTTAATAGGATGTCATGGGTGATTTGCTTAGAAAAGGAGTTAGATCAACAATTAGAGGAATTCTAATCAGATTAACTATGTATATTTTTCAACTGTTGAACAAAAAATCAAAATCATTTATACAATTCAGGACTTGATATCACATAAGAGTGGCATAACCAGGGATGGTGAAATAAAAACGGGTTCAAAATTGTGAATTACATTAAAGTCGTTGTGAATGCTCATGTCCTCATTTTCCCCATTTTTTCCTTTAGGTGAGGCCCAGGACCGGCCATACGCGGTATGTTATTCTTAAGGCCGTTATGTATGTTCCTGTCCTCTTTGTCCCCTTTTTCCCTTTAGGTGAGGCCCGGGACCGGCGATACGAGGTATGTTATTCTTAAGGTCGTTGTGTATGCTCATGTCCTCTTTGCCCGCATTTTCCTTTTATATGTGAGGCCCTGGACGGGCCATACGAAGTATGTTATTGTTCAGGTCGTTGTATATGCTCATGTCCTCTCCCCCCCCCATTTTTTCCCTTTACTTGAAGCCCAGAACCGGCCATACGAGGTATGTTATTTTTAAGGTCGTTGTGTATGCTCATGTCCTCTTTGCCTCCATTTTCCTTTAGGTTGTGAGGCCCTTGACTGGCCATACGAGGTATGTTATTGTTAAGGTCGTTATGTATGCTCATAACCTCTTTGTCCCCTTTTTTCCTTTAGGTGAGGTCCAGGACTGGCTATACGAGGTATGTTATTCTTAAGGTCGTTGTGTATGCTCATGTCCTCTTTGCTCCCATTTTCCTTTTAGTTGTGAGGCCCAGGACGGGCCATACACGGTATATTATTGTTAAGGTCGTTGTTTATGTTCATGTCCTCTTTGCCCCTATTTTCCTTTAGGTTGTGAGACCCAGGACGGGCTATTCGAGGTATGTTATTGTTAAGGTCGTTGTATATGCTCATGTCCTCTTCTCCCCAATTTTTTCCCTTTAGGTGAAGCCCAGGACCGGCCATACGAGGTATATTATTTTTAAGGCTGTTGTGTATGCTCATGTCCTCTTTGCCCTCATTTATTTCCTTTAGGTGAGGCCCAGGACGGGTCATACGAGGTATATTATTGTTAAGGTAGTTGTGTGTACTCATGTTCTCTTTGCCCGCATTTTCCTTTAGGTTGTGAGGCCCAGGACAGGCCATACGAGGTATCTTAATGTTCAGGTCGTTGTGTATGCTCATATCCTCTTTGCCCCCATTTTTCTTTAGGTTGTGAGGCCCAGGGCGGGCCGTAAGAGATATGTTATTGTTTAGGTCGTTGTGTATCCTCTTTTTCTCTTTGCCTCCATTTTTCTTTAGGTTGTGAGGCCCTCGATCGGCCATACGAGGTATGTTATTGTTAAAGTCGTGGTGTATGCTAATATCCTCTTTTCCCCCATTTTTTCCCTTTAAGTGAGGAACACGACGGGCCATACGAGGTATGTTATTGTTAAAGTCGTTGTGTATGCTCATGTCCTCTTTACCCCATTTTTTACTTTAGGTGAGGCCCAGGACGGGCCATACGAGGTATGTTATTGTCAAGGTGGTTGTATATGTTCACGTCGTCTTTTCTTCAATTTTTTCCCTATAGGTAAGGCCGAGGACGGGCCATACGAGGTATGTTATTGTTAATGTCGTTATATATGCTCATGTCCTCTTTTCCGCCATTTTCCCCCTGTAAATGAGGTCCAAGACGGGCCATACCAAGTATATTATTGTTAAGGTCGTTGTGTATGCTCATGTCCTCTTTGTCCCATTTTTTCCTTTACGTGAGGCCCAGGACGGGTCGTACGAGGTATGTTATTGTTAAAGTTATTGTGTATGCTCATGTCCTCTTTTCACGTTTTTATCTTTCAGATGAAGCCCAAGACGGGCAATCTGAGGTAAGTTATTGTTTAGGTCATTGTGCATGCTCATGTCCTCTTTGCCCCCATTTTCCCCTTTAGGTGAGGTCAATGACGAGCTATACGAGATATGTTATTCTTAAGGTCGTTGTGTATCCTCATGTCCTCTTTGCCCCCATTTATTTCCTTTAGGTGATACTAAGGACGGGCCATACGAGGTATATTATTTCTAAGGTCGTTGTATATGCTCATGTTCTCTTTGCCCGCATTTTCCTTTTAGATGTGAGGCCCTGGACGGGCCATACGAGGTATGTCATTGTTAAGGTAGTTGTGTATGCTCATGTTCTCTTTCTCCCCATTTTCCTTTAGGTTGTGAGGCCCAAGACGAGCCATACGAGGTATGTTATTGTTAAGGTCGTTGTGTATGCTCATTTCCACTTTGCCCTTATTTTTCTTAAGGTTGTGAGGACCAGGACGGGCCATACATGGTATGTTATTGTTAAGGTCGTTGTGTATGCTCATGTCCTCCTTTCGCTAATTTTCCTTTAGGTTGTGAGGCCCAGGACGGGCCATACGAGGTATTTTATTGTTATGGTAGTTGTGTATGCTCATGTCCTCTTTTCCCTCATTTTCCTTTATGTTGTGAGTCCCAGGATGGGCCATACGAGGTATATTATTGTTAAAGTCATTGTGTGTATGCTCATGTTCTCTTTTCACCCCAATTTTTTGCTTCAGGTGAGGCCTAGGACGGGCCATACGAGGTAAGTTATTGTTAAGGTCGTTGTGTATACTCATGGCCTCTTTGTCCCTATTTTTTTATTTAGAAGGTCCAGGACGGGCCATACGAGGTATGTTATCGTTAAAGTCATTGTGTATGGTTTTGTCCTCTTTACCCCCCCCCCCATTTTTTCCTTTACGTGAGGCCCGGGACCGGCCATTCGAGGTATGTTATTCTTAAGGTCGTTGTGTTTGTTTATGTCCTCTTTGCCCCCATTTTTCGTTTATGTGATGCCAAAGACGGGCCATACGAGGTATGATATTGTTAAGGTCGTTGCGTATGCGCATGTTCTCTTTTCCCCCATTTTCCTTTAGATTGTGAGGCCCAGGATGGGCCATACAGGGTATGTTATTGTTAAGGTCGTAGTGTATGCTCATGTCCTCTTTTCCCCAATTTGTTCCCTTCAGATGACGCCCAGGACGGACCCTACGAGATATGTTATTGTTTAGGTCGTTGTATATGCTCATGTCCTCTTTCTTCCAATTTTTTCTTTTAGGTGATGCCCAGGATGGGCATTACGAGGTATGTTATTGTTAAGGTCGTTGTGTATGCTCATGTCCTATTTGCCCTCATTTTCCTTTAGGTTGTGAGGCCCAGGACGGGCCATACGAGGTATGTTATTGTTAAGGTCGTTGTGTATGCTCATGTCCTCTTTTCCGCCATTTTTTCCTTTATGTGACGCCCAGGACGGGCGATACGAGGTACATGCATGGTACTGGTTAGGTCGTTGTATATGCTCATGTCCTCTTTTCTCTCATTTTTTCTTTTAGGTGATGCCCAGGACGGGCATTACGAGGTATGTTATTGTTAAGGTAGTTGTGTATGCTCATGTTCTCTTTGCCCGCATTTTTATTTAGGTTGTGAGTCCCAGGACGGGCCATACGAGGTAGGTATATTATTGTTAAGGTCGTTGTGTATGCTCGTGTTCTCTTTGCCTACATTTTCCTTTAGGTTGTGAGGCCCAGGACGGGCCATACGAGGTAATTTATTGTCAAGGTCGTTGTGTATGCTCATGTTCTCTTTGCCTGCATTTATAAGGCATGACAAAACTGACCAATCAGGAAGTCGAATTTTGTGTTAAGATATATCGTTGTTTTTCAAGCGCTTCACTTTCTAGCCGTTTTTCAACATAGTAAGATCCTTTTTATAATTGCTGATTTCCTAATTGTGGTCCGACACTTTTATCCTGATATAAGCTCAAGTATTGGCATCGGATACAGGTTTCTATTCATATACATATACCGGTAAATAATGATTGTTGTTTTTTCCTGGACGACCTTGACTATCTATGAAGGTTGAAAATTCAGAAATATAAGCGAATACTCTATCGATACATTGATATTTAATACATTGTATATGTTAAATATTTGTAAAAATGTGTATACTGCTGAAAATGATTTGAAATAAAAAAAATAATAACAGTGTCTATCACGTTCGGTGAGCTGTCAGTGTTTAAGCTATATTTAGACATGGGTTATAGGTAATACTCATTAAAACAAGCTGTCTGGACTATCCGAATTATAAATATAATATTTTAGGGGTAGAAATGATATGAATTAGAAGATGTGGTATGAGTGCCAATGAGACAACTTTATATCCAAGTCACAATTTGTTATTTAAAGTAAACCATTTTAGGTCAAATTACTTCTTTTCGACACAGAGCCCTGGTTCACACTCAACAGCAACTATAAAGGACCCCGAAAATGGCCAGTGTAAAACCAGTTAAACAGGAAAACCGACGGTCCAATCTATATTATAAGCGGGAAATGAGAAGCACTTATGAACCACATCAACAAACAACAAACAACAAACATCAGGTGCCTGACTATGGACAGATACAAACATATGCAGCAGCTTGAAATGTTTAAATTTGGCGCTTAAAAATTCAGATCATTTAAGAGTTTTGTAGAGGCTGCGACTTTGTTGCATAAAGCTTGTCATGTGAATAGTGATCCAGTGTCGGCGGCGTTAGCTCACTTCTTAAAAAGCTTTATATTATAGACGGTGGAAGACCTGGATGATTCATGTTACTAAGTTTACGACTCTCATATGTCTACAGTCCTTGACTTCATTTTCATGGTTCAGTGACTACTTGAAAAAAAGATAACATCTGTGTTTAAGAATCAAATTTTTAAACTAAGTCATTTAAGGGGAGATAACTCTTTTAGTAAAAAAAATTAAACTCGACTGATATGATTTTTTTTGATATTTTTACTTGTAGCAAGAAAACAAGTCCAGTGACACCATTTTTATTTTTTTCCCCTGAAAACTGATAATAAAAACCTATCTTCTAACAATGTATTTCAAAATTCTATCACATAGCTTGATAAATGGGTTGATGACCCCCCCCCCCCCCCCCCTTTGTATTGTATTTTGGAAAAGAGCATAGTTAAATCTTCATTTTGCGAAAGTATATGAAAATTCTATCTTAGGAAACTAATACCGATGATGTACCTTAAACAAAATTGATTTTTGATGATGAAGCATTTTCATATTTCAGGTTAGCATCACAGCATGTACATTATAATTAAAGCTGGATATGGCCGTTGGAGCTGACCTTTATGGTGAGAATTAGTAGATAGATTTAACTATTTATCTAATAGCATGTCAATGTTGATTTTTAACACTAAGTATATAGAAAGATCAAAAGATGTGGTGTGATTGCCAATGCAAGGAGACAATTGACAATATGACAAGGATTTTAACAACTCGTATCACTTTACCACCTACAAATATGAGCAAATGAAAAAATGTGACGCATTCAAGGGTAAAACTAGTGGCCTGATGAAGAAAAAATCAATTATAAAAGAAAAACAAATGTCAACATAAAGTTTTGTTCATCCTATTTTGCTAATAAGGACTGGTATTTTAAAAGTAAATAATTTAACCAAATCATTTAAAAAAAAGTAAAAGAAAAGTTACATGTATTCTTATTGTTATGCCCAGTTAATTCTCCTGCAGTAAATAGTGTGTCAATTATTTTCATATTTAGTTTTGACTGAGATATGTTTAAAAACCTGTATTTTTTTTTTCAGGTAACTTCTAATGTGGCTGGATAAAATGATTGTGTGAGATAACTATAACAAAAAAAGAATGTATACGTCATTCACATTTTGTGTATGTTTGAGAAGATAATTGAAGTCATCACGGAAGTTTAAGTTTTCACGAACCAACAGGAGCAATATTTGAATGTCTTCACTGCCTAATAAAATTCAACAGGAAATTTGCAGCCAGGAAACATAACAACCAAAACATTAGAAAAAACAGCAACACTCAAGATTTCATGGTGAAAATGACAACGCCTATATCCACACCAGAACCAATAGTCAAATGGATTCCACCGGTAGAATTCTGCACTAAACAGGAAAATTAGAATCGTAGCAGCACCATCTAAATACCAAGCATCAACTCCGGTTAACACTCAAAAGACACCAGAAAAATCAACCATAGATGTACTGACAGAAGACTGAAGAATATTGACAGATGACGTCATATAATATGTGTTAAAACCACTGATCAGGACGGCAGAAATACAGTACGAACCACTATGGCTATTTAGTGGAAGAAGAACACACATACCAATAGTTATAAGACATACTAGGGACCAGTTCAAAGCTGAAGCCAGCAACAGTATGCAGATATAACTCTCTGAGGATAATTGGATGACACAATAAACAGTAGGAGGAATATATAACCTTTGAAAAACAGTAGACAATAACATTTTTATTTAGTATTATTTTATTTTGAAAACTTTGCAACTTCATTAACATTTTTTTAACTCAATACATTCAATACACAAGTAATCCATAATAACAGAGGATTATGATGTAAAAAACTAGATACCATTTTTTCTATTCCAGATATTTCTTTTATTTGTACCTTGGCCTTATGACGCCAATTGTGGCATCTAATCGGCAAAACATGCATACTTAAAATATCTGCAGATCACTTTTTTAAAAGTCTTGTTGTCAATGTTAAGTGGTATTTAAAACAATATAGTGTAAGTTTAATTCTCCATTTTCAACAAGATCGGAAGTTGTAGGTTAACTTATATCTCTTTCTTTTCCCCATTAAAACCCATATTCTGGTAATCCATGTTCTTTTTTTATCTAGACATAACATTTTTTTGTCAATTATGGATAATGAAATGTTTTTTTTTCTTGGATTTAGTTTTGTAATGACGAGTTCATAGTACAAATCATATATTCATTACTGACTAGATTTAATTAATTCTTTGAAAATGCAGGTGCAAAGGACAAATGGCGAAAGAAAAATGAGTATCTTCTAAACATACTTTGATAACCTTTGCTTTCTATCCATCAGTCGTAGTGTCAAATTGAATTTTATTTTTGCATATTCAAAATATATATGTAATATATGTTTTGCTTTAATTTATTTTTTTGCATATGATTATGATGATCAGTTGTTTTTGTTTAAAATAATAATACATCTTCTTTACTGTCTTCTTGAGACATTCTTTAGAGTATTGGGTTTTGGACACTGAGCTTTCCAACTACACAAATTCATTTTTTAAAGAAGTAAGTTTGACTAAGTTCAATCGTTTTAGCTAGCTGTTCCTGGCCAGCAGGATCGTAGAAGTCATTATTTGGTAAAAGTTTATATTTTAGTATAGCATACAAGTCTTAGCAGTCATCAATTATAATTTTTATGATTTCCTTTATGTATATATGCTTATGCTGGTTTGTATTCATGTTTATTGTTTTAATAATTGTATTTTCACGCCGTTTGTATAGTAAAGCGGGAAATATTGTATTGTCAAACGTTACTTTTTCATAAATATTTATAAGGGATGACAAAACTGACCAATCAGGAAGTTGAATTTTGTGTTAAGATATATTGGTGTTTTTCAAGCGCTTCACTTTTTAGCCGTTTTTCAACAGAGTAAGATCCTTTTTATAATTACATTTGTAATGTTAATTTCTCTCTTATTACGATTAATAGGATATGCATAACTATATGTGGTATGTGTGTACCTTGCAAGGTCCTTATGCCCATCAGACAGTTTTCACTTGACCTTTACCTCATTTCAGTTGATCAAGTGTTTTGGTGGTCAAGTCTATATGACAGATACTATAACCAATAGGTCAATTAAATTTGGTGTATGTAATGATTGTAAGGTGTACATATCTAGCCAACAGGTGTCTTTCTGACCTTGACCTCACTTTCATGGTTCAGTGGTCAAAGTTAAGTTTTTGAGTTTTGGTCTTTTTTCTAATACTGTATGCAACAGGTCAACTATATTTGGTGCATATAAATAATTTATGACGTAAATGTCAGTCTCGAAAATTTTATTTGACCTTGACCTTATTTTCACGGTTCATTGCTCCGTGTTCAGTTTTGTGTTTGGATGTGTTTTTCTTCAACTATAACACGGTAGGTATAGTGTGCGGCTAGGATCGTGGTTTTTCGAGTGAAGTTCGGGCTTTTTCGAGTGAAAAAAAAAAACATGCGACAAGGTCAATTAACTGCTATTTCGTTATAATAGTTTTTGTTAATGACTACCCAACTTTTTGATTACCTACATGTTTTGATCAACAAATAAGCTCAATTTCCTGGTATCTAACAAATAAAATGAGTGTTTGTTATTGTCCGGCTTTTTTCGAGAGCAACTGTGAAATCCTCTGGGTTTTTTAAAAGAAAATTGTGAAAAAAAAACAAGAGGTTATCAAGAGCCTGAATTGCTCACCTTGATTTTTTTGCATTTATCTTTCGTATAAGAGTTTAAGTGTCACATTTCATCGTAGTTTGGTTTTTTGGTTTAATATATATTAATAAGTGTTCGAAAATGCAGTTTGTCCTTAAAGGGCAATAACTATCTAAGGGGTCAATTGACAATTTTGGTCATATGAACTTATTTGTAGATCTTACTTTGTTGAACATATTTGCTGTTTACAGCTTATCTTTATCATTAATACTATTCAAGATAATAACCAAAAACTGCAAAATTTCCTTAAAATTACCAATTCAGTGGCAGCAACCCAACAATGGGTTATTAGATTCATCTGAAAATTTCAGGGCTGATAAAACTTTACCTTATGAAGACTTTAACCTCATGCAAGATTTGCTCTAACTTCTTTGGTTTTTGAAATATAAGCCAATAACTGTATTTTACCCCTACGTTCTATTTTTAGCCATGGCAGCCATGTTTTTTTTGACAAAACAGAAAATAAAACACAAACTTTATTCTAAACACCCTACGGATCATTCAGCTTAAATTTGGTTGGAATTGGTTCAGTGGTTTCAGAAAAGAAGATTTTTTTAAAGCTAGAAAACATGATAAACAAATTGTATAAATTTGTCCTTAAAGGGCAATAACTCTTTAAGGGGTCAATTGACAATTTGTCATATAAATTTATTTGTACATCTTACTTTGCTGAACACATTTGCTGTTTACAGTTCATCTTTATCATTAATACTATTCACGATAAAGTTTGGTTGGAATTGGTTCAGTAGGTTCAGAAAAGAAGTTTAAAAGTTAGATAACATGATACACAAATTGTGTAAAATTGTCATTAAAGGATTTTGGTTCAGTAGTTTCAGAGGAGATATTTGAAATAGTTTACACCAGACGGACGACGACGACGACGACGGACGCCAAGGGATGGCTAAAAACGTATGCTTGTCTTGAAAAGTTTATAGCTATAATCAAGTGAAGGACAATATCATATCTTCCAAACAAATCACAAAACCATATTACTACGGTGGTCAAAATTTATCTTTTTCAATTAAATCTGATTAGTAAACGTACTACAATAGCTTTCAAATATTAAATTAGAAATTATCGGATTCTTTATAAAAAGGTCTTTAGAACATAACGCAGGGGGCTCATAATCTTTCAACTTCATTTCATGGTTCTTTTGTTGTTACAATTAAAAATAATTTTGGTGGTTAACACCGGAGTTTATATACGGGATTTATTATGGTATACCGTTGTCCGTCCGTCGTCCGTCGGAAAATAACTCACAAACGCTGTAACCAATTTACATGAAACTTTAGAGAAATGTTTTTATCTATTGAGGTATCCACCCTTTCGGATTTTTTTAAACTTTAGATTTTACGTTTCCAAGTTGTTGGATTTATACAAACTAGAGGCTATAAAGAGCCTGTGTCACTCACCTTGGTATATGTGCTGCAGTGCATATTAAACAAAGGTAACTCTTTAACATTGAAGATAAGAATAGAATTCATGACAAAAGTCTCTGTTATGGTGATGGTGACTTGCTTGTAATTCCTACTTAACTGAACATTATTGCTCTTTACAGTTATTTCTATCTATAATGAACTAGGTCAACAGATTCAGAGGACATGATTTTTGGAAAAGTAAACGGACGATGAAGACGGACAACGACGAACGTCAAGTAATGGAAAAATCTCCCTTGACCCTGTTTGGCCAGATGAGCTAAAAAGGGTTAATCTAACAGTTTTCAGACAATATTTTCAAAGTGCTTTCGGACGTTTTTATGAAACTTTGGTGACTGATTTAAATAGATTAAGGTAACCTTCCTTAAGTTTTTCATACATTTTCTATGACATTGAAAAATTATTTATAGGTTTCATAACAAGTAAGAACGGATATCGCTCCATATCAACTCTAGTTATCTTATTTCCATATAATACGGCGAGTTTATTCTATTTGAATTAAATAACGAGAGAGATATCAAACGGTATAACATTATCATCAATGACCTAACGAATTTCTAATGAGATGCCGTTATATCATCTTATGATTCTTGATAAGCAAATCAAATTAACGCAGATTTTCGTATCACTGTTTCGTATCACACTCTGTGCAGTGTGCTACGAGAAAATTTTTAGTCATGGAAGATATAGATAATAAGCCACAACCATAAGAAAATGAACTTTATTCTTTGAAAACGCTACGGGCGTATCATGCGCTCATGACGCAGCTGTTCATAAACAACGCAGTAAGAAACTTCTGGACAGCTAGCAGAGAAGAATCAGAAAAATGTATACAATTGTAATAAGAAATATTCTAATGAAAGACGTCTGCTCTCTCCCTCCATAAAATAAAAAAAATAAAATCATAAAAAACAAAAACAAAAAACATACGCACACTTAAACCGACCAGTTTGTATTCCTATTTACAACAAGACTAGAATTAAATTTTATAATTATATAACCAGTTAACTATGAAATGAATAGTTCATCAGCTCTACTTACTATATGTACGTACATCTCAACCCAAATTGTATATGCTTAAAAGACAGTTTCATTAGACTGTTAACATTATGAATATATAATGAACATGTAATTTATAAGAACTTGAACTCCTTTTTATTATTTTTAAACGTAAATACACTGGCATTTAACATTGTAAGCTATAGGAAATTGTTATAATTACTCGATAAAAAACGGACGCACTATAAAACCCCCGGACTGCTCTCGAAAAAACTTGAACACATAGAAATGAATTTAGTCTCAAAATGTCGTTTTCAGTGCAATAAAAAGATTTTTTGTAAAGTATCTGTATATCTAAGGATATGAGGATTCTATATATGCATTTTCGTCGAAATTTGCATTGGTATGTGTATAAAATTGACTTTATTGTGTTATTGGAATAAAAGTATTGTAAGGCTAAATTCAACTTTTTAAACAAAAAATAATATCGGATTGATAATATATATTTTTAAATACTAAACCACCGTTTATATCCGTATATGTTAAACTCAAGTGTCTATATCACGTCTTGTCAGAAAGGAAGTATGTTTGTTTACATTTTTGATCATATCCACTCGAAAAAAAGTAATCACACGAAATCACTCGAAAAACCACGATCCTAGCCGGACACTATACCTACCGTGTCTAAGCAATAGGTCAACTATATTTGTTTTATGGAAGAATTGTAAGCTGTACATTTCTGCCTGCCGGGTATGGTTCATCTGACCTTGACCTCTTTTTCATGTTTCATTGATCAATGCTTAGTTTTCATGGTTAAGTCAGGTCAACTATTATTATCAACATAATATAATATCAATGATTAGTAAAGAAGGCGAGACATTACAGTGTGTGTGTACAATAAAGAGTTGCAGCTTTCCTTTAAAAGTTGTATTTCTTTGATTGTTGGATGATAATTATAGTCCCACTTGACCCAATCCTTTGAAATTTTACACTTTATTGTGGATCATCGAATGCTTTGAATAAAAGTGACACCTAACACCTAACGTTTTCCAACATCAATCTGAATTTCGATAGCAAACAATTTTATTCGGAAGACTCTGTATACATACTATAAGTACTTTATTGTAATCAAATTACAAAATATTGATCACATGATGCTAAAGACAAAAAAAAAAAAAAAAAAAAAAAAAAAAAAAAAAAAAACAGGCAAAATGAAGTACTTTCAGTTTGTAATGTCTAATCATAATATAGCAGATTTGTTTGAACAAAAGTATCAGATAAAGACCGATTTATATGCAAATCTATTCTATTTTTATTAAAAGCCTTTACCCCTTGAGATGCAAAATCGGATACCCCGAGTGGCACTTCATATTTTGATGAAAAACTCGTTTTAAAACCAATTTTTTAAGTAAGAAGCTGGTATTTGGTTAAATTCCATGATAGGAATTCAATTCTATATAAATGATACGGGAGGAAGTCGTCTAAAGTAGTTTTTTATCCAGAAATTTGCACATGAAGCCTCAAAATCTGCAACACGGGAAACTAGGGAGAGGTGTGTGAGGAAACAGAGCACTGAAAACGACTGCTTATGCTTGCAGGACATATATTATTGTTTAGTTCATTCCGTGCAATTCATTACTGTAAATTCAGAAATTATTGCGTGCATTTTTTATTAATTGCTATTTAAGACATCCTCTATAGTGTAAGGGTTATTGATAGAATAAGAAAGGGATGTATCATCAGCAAACAATCGAGTTAGACTTGTCAAATTAGCAGCTATGTAATTTACATCATCAAGTGACATGCATATCTTATAGTAAATTTCTATTAGCTGGTGAACGGTAGAATGATCTGGAATAAAACCTGATTGAAATTTGTGTAATAACTTGTTTGCTATTAAGTGATTAAATACATTTTTAAATACAATTCTTTCAAAAACTTTACCCACTACTGATAATAATGAGATTGGTCTATAATTGGAAATCAGTTATTTGTCTCCGGTTTTGAATAACAGCATGACAATAGCTGTTTTCCATTGACTAGGAAACTCTGCCTTTTCAGATGACAAATCGAATAACAATGATAAGGGTACACTGACAGTAAAACTTGGATTTTGTTTTATCTTATTGCTTATTTAAGATTCAAAGGAAACCGCAGTTATTAATGGAGGAGGCTGTATATATTATATTAACTAATGATGAGTAGAATAATATAAGAAGATGTGGTATGAGTGCCAATAATAAAACTCTCCATCTAAGTCACTATTCGTAAAAGTAAACCAGCATAGGCCAAAGCACGGTTTTCAACACAGAGCATTGGCTCACACCGAACAGCAAACTATAAAGGCCCCCAAAAACGATATCCATGGTACTACTAGTATATATATTACAAAGTAATATCTCCCGACTAATATTTGTTTCTAAAGTGTCGGAAAATGGGTTGTCGGATTAATGGGCCGTCGGAGCAATGGGTTGTCGGACTAATGGGTTGTCGGAGCAATAGGCTGTCGGAAAATGGGTTGTCGTATTAATGAGCTGTCGTACTAATGGGCTGTCGGAATAATGGCGTGTAACCATTACGTGACGGTACCCAAATTGAACCTATTTTGACAGTTTTTTCCCCTACGTTTTTTTATGCTGAAGACAAAAATTTTCATTCTGTGTTTATTTTGTAGCCGTATCCTTCTTTATTATAGAGGTATACCAATTTGATCTTTAATCCATATGGAATCATAGAAAAATTGGTCTAAACTGACCTCCAAACCATCAATGATTCTGAAAAGAGGAATACCCAAATTGCATCCATGCTTATTAAATTCGCATCGTCATAAGTCTAATCAGTTGGAAAGCAGGTCACGGTTTGACACCAAGTTTATCAGCAACAATAGAGTCACGTGACCTTGAAAATTCAGTAAAAAAACGGACGAGACAAACCTCATTTTTACTCACTAAATACTATTGTCGTAATAAAAAATTATTGACCCAAATAATCTTGAATACACATAGTTTTCACTCGTCAAAACTTACACATCAAATCTAAGTCCTTTATTCTTTATTTTATCTTCAAACTTGGAGTTTGGGTTATAATTGTCAAGTCTCCTGATCGAAAAATCTAAATATTTACGAGGAAACTAAAAATGATGGGCTGAATTTAAATTTAATAAAGCATCTTATTAAGACAAACACTCGATATAAATATCTCGGCAATAGAATGTTGGATACGCAAACGTCAAGTTATTTTCGATACGAAGCGGTGGTTTTTATGCCGATTTGTGCAAGTGGTTATCTCCCCTTAATATCACCAGTCAATTATAAAAACCCAGCAAAATGCATAAAAAGGAGTTTACTTTACAAAAATAAAAAAGAAAATAAAAAAAACTCGATTTACAACTATGTTATAATAATATAAAGAAGAAATACTTCCATATTTTTCAGAGGACTAAATGTCATAATTAAAAGACAAAATATTAGTAAAAAAACGTCAGAAATGTGGATAATGGCCACGTGATAAAACGAAAAACCTAGCTATATTGATATAAATTAGATCTGGCTGATGAAATATACTTTGTAATATTTATAATTGTATATGGGATCAAACCTAGTAGAATTTTTTTTAAACACTTCTGATAATATTTAATGCAATAAAACAAATTTTATACAATTTGAATAATCTTTCTGAAAATTGATAGAATAATAGTACTGATCATTTATATTTTATATTCTATAAAGTGGGACCAAGGGTCACAATAACTTTCTTCAAAGTAAGAGAGCCTTTAAACTGAAGCCTATCTGTTTCTTAGTCGAACAGTAAAATACTGCCTAGAAAATATCCTACAGAAAAGGGATAAGTTTTACATGTTTTATACCAAAAATATTGACAGAAAATTCTGTAAAAAAATAATGCTTAAAATTATAAGTGAAAGTGACACAATTTTGAATTTCAAAATCATTATTATTGTAGAAATAAACTATTAGATTAGCTTGCACAGTAGCCCTTTGTCTTATTTCTCATTATATAGATTATGAAAGTAAACTTTTTGAAAAAAAATGGGGCTTCTTCTCTTCAGGTTGCTGTATCAGCTGCTGTATTGTATATATATATTTTACCTGAATAATTGGATATTAATCTCAGAAATGAAATGAAATAAGTGGGACAAATCTTGTGCATTTTACTTAAATAATGTTCAATGATGATTAAATTTGACAAGAATTTACCAAATAAATTCAATTTTGTAAGAACACATCTTTTGACTTAATAAGCTAGTTTTGCTCTTATTATTGTAGCTTACGTAGTAAAGAGATTATAATATATAGCAAGATTTTAACTTATAGAATATAAATATAATTATTAAACTGACCTTCATTTCCTGTTTATAAAGTATGTTTTTTCCTCAAGAAATTTCTTTGCAATGCATTTTCTATTGCTATTTTTTGTGCCTTTGTCCATCCATAGGTTAACAATAATTTGTCAGATTTGTCAGAATTTCCCCGAGACGTATAGTTTCAAATGCAATAAAGAAGATCTTTGTTTGTCGTTTCACTTTTCAAATGTGTAAATTTTTACTATGACCCTGACACATATTTTGTTTTTAACGTTACATGACGTATGTTCTGTTGAAAAAAGAAAACAATGTCACCGTCAATTTGTGTAGGGGATCAAAAGGGGTTTTAGTTACTTTATTACTTTAAAATACATGTGTCGTATGGAATTGTGAAGAACCACAACTTTCAATCAAAATTTCATTCATATCTTTAATAAAATCAGTATTTTAGAGTACTTTTGAAACAGGTACAATGAAAAGAAGCTAAACTTCACTGTTTTGAAGTAGAAACGCAGCTAAAACCAGATACAAATTGACATGGCTGGTGGTCACTAAAATTAATGTATAATAGTAAAAAATGATGGCTTCAAAATTGTATAGAAATTTGAAATAGGTTTCCCGGTTTCATTTAAAATTATAACCGTTCTTTTCTGTATTTGGATACACAAACGTCAAATTAGGAAAAATCGATTTTTTGGCGAACAAAAAAGATGGCTATTTTTTTTTTAGAACGGACAGGATAAAGGAATAGCAATAACAATCATTTTTTTATTATGTGTGTATGTCGTAAAGAAATAATATTGGTCAAAAAAACCTAAAAATTTTAAAACTTTATTATAATAAAAGCATGACAAGTTGAAGAAAATACTTTAAACGTCAATCTTTTAGCCGATTGATTTGGCGGACTTTTTGACGTTACGAACGACTGTAGCGCCATCTAATTAATTCCCCCTGCTATTGTTGCTGATAGAGCTTGACGACAACGGACGTTTCCAAGAACTTGCTTTCCAACTTGTTTAATTTCTTCAAATATTTTGATCGATTGGATATTAGTCCATGCTTTCTCTTCATTTTTAAAAAAATGAATACTTGTAACATATTGTATTTGATCATTTTAAAAAGATGACGTTCTGATGACGTCGCATGGCGACGTTTCGGTACATTTTGCTTTTTCAGTAAACACTTCATCTATATCTATAAATATGCACTTTTGGCGTATTAAAATTTTGAACTTGTTGCCTTTTGTTGGCTGTTGTTTGTGTGTTTCTTTGTCGATTGTGTTCTCCAATTTATTTATATTGTAGTCCTGTGGTGTTGAGTTGTCATTTTAATGTTATATTTCACATGGCTATGAAACAGGGAGGTTTGGCATGCCACAAAACCAGGTTCAACCCACCATTTTTTCCTGTTAAAAATGTCCTGTACCAAGTCAGGAATATGGCCATTGTTATATTATAGTTCATTTCTGTGTGTGTTACATTTTAACGTTGCGTCGTTTGTTTTCTCTTATTTTTGAGTGTAAATTCACATTGCGATAAGACGTGTCACGGTACTTGTCTATCCCAAATTCACGTATTTGGTTTTGATGTTATATTTGTTATTCTCGGGGGATTTTTTCTGATGCTTGGTCCGTTTCTGTGTGTGTCACATTGTAGTGTTGTGTCGTTGTTCTCCTCTTATATTTAATACGTTTTCCTCAGTTTAAGTTTGTTACCCCGATTTTGTTTTTTTTGTCCATGGATTTATGAGTTTGAACAGCGGTATACTACTGTTGCCTTTATTTACCTATGTTGCAAGATGTGCATAGTATCAAATCATAAAAATGCAAATTGTGTAGTCTCTAGGAAATCTTGTAAGATGTCCGCTGCTATTTTTGCTAAATAGGTGCAATTTGGGTACCGTTACGTTACAATCAAATGAATTACAAAATAAAGCACAGTAAATGATTAACACAATTGTCCTAGGTATATGGAAGACAACTCCTGATCGATTTCTCATTAGCTCAGTAGTCGGCAAACCTTTCTAAATTCGTACATGTACGTTTATGAATTTTGAAATTACAAAGAAACTTCTAAGACTTCAATTGTCACAGGCAAATGTTGACTTGGTATATTTTTTGTAGATCCGTTTTGATTGTATATATCAAAAACTTTTTACTGTTTCAGTTCCTATACGTCATTCACTTTCAAATATTCCACTTTGAGCGTTTATGATGAAGGAAAATCCTTTTAAATATTCGGACCCCAAATCATTGTTCTGTGGTATCCATGATTTCATAATATTGAAAGCATTTTGAATTTTTCTCTTTTTTTGCAACTATTATGCTAGTAGTTCAAATTCAATCGGAAGCCAAATATTATATACCCATTAAGCCCAATTTTCAGTTCCTATGAGATCTTACAACTGAATAGAAATTTGTTACCTTTTTGGGGCTTTAAAAGACCTAGCGTCTGAGGTAGAATGAATGAGTTTATAGTTAATAGAAAAATAGTTTAATATATCAAAGTATATATAGATTTATAACTTGAAAATGCTACAATATCATTTATACCTATAGTTTCTTATCAAGATATTTAATATGATGAATTTATGGGTAAATTGGAAATAAATCCCCATCTTAGATATATACTTAAGCTAAACCTAGCCATCTAATAAACATTTCATGTTAAGTAAAATAACTTTCCTTATAGCAGATCATCGGGATACAAAACAATGTTCATTTAATATGGAACTTACAATTTTAAAGTTTATCTATCCACAAAGAAGATTACAAATGATAAGTCAACTTTTGACCCGAAAATACTTCCCGGAAGCTAACCCTTTTCATTTATTTCTTTATTGGTTATGCTGAACTCCTGGGGTAGAAATATTTCTATTCCGTAAGCCAAAAGATACCCGTATAAGTAAAGAAGTTAAAGCTTTCAACACCATTAGTATTATAAGTTTAGTTATTACGGCTCTTGGTTTATACTAGTCAGAATGTAAGTCCCGAGAGACCTGGTATATATCGTTACTCGATAACACATTCAATTAAAATAGCATTGTCCGAGCGCTAATAAGTAATGGATTTATTTCAAATTATGATAATGGTATTCGTCTTTTGCTTAGAACGCTACAAATGTCATGCTCATATTTGCGAAATACATGATTTAACTGCCAATTGCTCTTATAAAGAACTTAGAAATGTTCCGAATGATTTACCAGACGATATGGTTGTTTTGGATTTAAGGTTTAATGTAATACATCGAATACACGATGATGTGTTGGGGAAATATCGTTATCTGAAAAGTCTCCATTTTGATTACAATAATATTTCATTTCTTCCAACGAATGTATTTGATGGCTTGGAACATCTTCAAGGTCTATTTTTAACCAACAACAATCTGGATTTTTCTGTGTCTTACGAAGTCGACGTTTTTCGTCCTCTAAAAAGACTTGAAAGGCTAGATATAAGACATAATATGAAAAAAGGATATACATCGAAAGTACAATATCCTTTGTTTGAAAACCTTCCCAATTTAAAGGAGTTATCTTTGGATTTGATTGGTGATCCTGGTTTTGACAATTGTGGGTTCGAAAAACTACAAAATATAACTAAAATCGTTTTTGAAAACTGTGATTTAAGATTGATATTGAACAACACGTTTTCAATGCTACCAGAAAATTTGGAAGAAATACATTTGAGGAAATGTAACATGATTCGCAGTATTGAAGCTGACGCCTTTCGATCATTACGAAATTTAAAAACATTAGTTATACATCATTCAAACATGACATTGGAATCTGCCTTAAAATTATTGTATCCATTTGAAAATAAGCACATGCGCATGATTCAGTTCACAAGAGTTAATCCAGGCTACAAATGTCCCATAGAAACGCCATCTGCAGTTATACTAACAAGACAAATGATGCAGCATTTGCAGAAAATTTGTTTCAATACGTTAGTTTTGACAGAGAATGGGATTGTTGATTTTGAACCTAAGTCTTTGTTGTGGATCCAATACCCAGAATGCATACAAAACATAGAATTGTCAGGTAATAGGTTTTCCCTGATCAACGGATTCAAACTGACAGAGTTATGGGATATTAGTAGAAAGCTTACCAACCTGATATCTTTTGACATGTCTTATAATCCTCTTTCGTACAGAAATGTTGGACAAAACATTAAAAATTTTCCTGAAAATAAGTTATCGAGCTTTAATTCATTTTTCTGGAAAAATACAGAAAGTGACAAGCCTCTGTGTCTAAGAAAACGAAATTATGTTACACCAGCAAGGGAATCTTCTGTGCAGACTATACACCTTCCGCTTCCTCCAAACTTGAGACAGATACGACACAGACACTACCTTGCAAATCAACAACTTAGGAACAAAATCGTATTCTTGAATGCTTCAAATCTGACATATTTAGATGTGGCATACGTCATTGTAAGAAATTTTCCTGAAATTGAATTAAAAGGTGAAAATAACATCAAGTATATAGATTTTTCTGGGATTCCCTCTTGGAACACTTCAATGTCGTTATTTGCAAATTCGACAACCGTGATTCTTGGTTTTACTGGGATATGGCAGACTGTTCAACATACCCGACACTATTTTAGTTTCATTCCAGAAGTAGAAGAATTGGACATTTCTGGTAACCAGTTATGGCAACTTAGATACGATACCTTCTTTTATAACCAAAAATTAAGAAAACTTATAATGCAGGGCAATTTATTTGATGAGTTACCAACGGCTTTAATGCCGCTAGAGAAATTAAATTTTCTTGATTTTTCGGGAAATATTTTAGATTCGATAAACGCAACTATGAGGAACTGGCTTGACAAACAACAGAAAAAGAATGGGAATTTCAAGCTATTTCTGAGAGGAAACATATTTAAGTGTACTTGCGGAACAAAAGATTTCATTCGATGGTTATTTGAAACTAATATTGAATTTGATGAACCAAACAAACAATATAAATGCATGTTGAGTAATGGTTCTATTACTACAACTGTCAAAGTTTATCAAAAGTTTCATGACCATTTCAGTATCTGTCACAATGAAATATGGCTTCGAGTCGGCATTGGATTGCTTGTTTCTTTTATCACAATTACCGTCCCTTTAGCTATTATTATAAATTTCAAATGGCAAATAACGTATTGGTTTTATCGAAAATTTCGGAAAGCTGTTGAAACAGAACTTAAAAAGAAATTTGTGTATGATATTTATTTATCGTATTCAAATCAAAGTCTTTACTGGGTGAAAAATCTCCTAATGCCGAAAATTGAAAATTGCTGGAAAATGAAAATGTGCCTTGAAGATCGTGATATCTCAGTTGGTGATGCTTATGTAGATGCCATTTGTGACTCAATCCAGCAAAGCCGGAACATTATTTTTGTGATAACAAAAGATTTTTCAGACAAACACTGGGGGCGTTTTGAAATTGAAAGAGCGAAGTATGAAAAATATGCAAGCAATTTACAGAAAATTATAATAATTACAAGGCAGGTGCCAGTAGAAAATTTTCCAACAGAATTTGAACATATTTTAAATGATGTAATTTTAATAAATTGGAGTGAAGCGGAGAATGAAAATGACTGGGAAAACTTAAGAAGAGCTCTCATTGCAGACATACTGTAACTTTGTACCACGAAAATACAATTTGATATGAAATTATCTAACGAAACCAATACAAATTGCAATATTTAAATAATACACTGCATGATAAATGCATATATCTATTAGCATTCATACACGTCTATACATATGAACTAGTGAACAATGAGTTAAAACAGTATTTAGAATTTTTTAAAAGCTTGCTGTGTAATTACTGATTATATTAAAAATATTATTTACCATTACAGCTTCCTCCATTCAGATATAGTAATTTGCATAAAAATGTACTGGCGTTACAAAACCTGGACGAGAGAAAAGGTTAATACAACTTAAGAGGTTTGACATTTTCGTTTTATTGGATAATACAAAACACTGTTCTCATATCTTGTGCTTTTAAATTTATCATATTTCTTTTAAGACTTGTAGGTGTTTTGGTTTTTCTATGGATCTATTAATTAATCATCTAGATATCTTTGGAGTCCTGTCATATTTCATTTGTACCCAAAACATCCTTTATAATCTTTTGGTTCTAAATGATCTTCTACTTCGTACTTGATATGGCCTTTTTAATTTTTTTTATTCGAGCGTCACTGATGAGTCCGTGGCAAATGCAAAATTTCATTCCTGGTATTTATGAGGAGTTTGTTTACATATCACCTTAACCCTACAAAACTAGAAAAAGTTGATGTCACCACTGCATTTATAAATATATGGCTTCAAAATTGAATACAGTTAATAATGATGCCATTTTACTATTATATGATGCACATACAAACAAATGTTAAGCATTTGCTAGTAGTGGAACATTTACAGAACATCGATGTGCTGATAAAATACACTTTCTAAATGTATCATACCCTGTATCATGCAAAAGTGTATGTTTTTGATGAGGAGTAAATCGAAGAAATTTTGAATCCACCACGCACAATGTCGCTAAATAAAAAAGACCAAATTCAACTTTCTGTCATTTACAGAAATTTAAAAAAGAACACAAAAATCCATTGAATAAACACAATAAGGCCAAAAAGAGCACTTCATAACTTGGCGTCTATCGTCGTCCGTCTCCGTCTCCGTCCGTTAAATGAAACTATCACTTTCAGCATACATCAAACTTAGTGACAATCATCATTGGCATATCTAGTTTCAAAAACTGTGTTCGATGAAACTGCAGTCTATTGAGTTATTTGTAAAAAAAACCTCACGTCTGGCGTACAAAAATTAAATCCCAGTACTAAGTATCTATGAAGAGTTTATTTACCAATAACCAACATAAAATCACACACACAAAACTTTTACAACTTACTTAAAAATATTTACAAATAAACATCTTGTCAGTACCTGGAATTTTGTAAAGGAGTACAAGATATAAGTATAATTTTTTTTAATACCCTGTATTACTTTAGAAAATGATGCGCAGGACAAATTATGTCTGAAACAAATAAAAGAAATACATCATTCAAAAGCTGACAAACCGTTCCTAATAAGATATTTACTGCCGTATATTATAAAATATGGAATATTTACTTTAATTGTGTGAGTAACCAGTTACGTTTGCATATACGATTTTAAATAAGAGTCGATATGTATACAGAAGACATAAAGCAAGAAAATAAACACAGAAGCAATCAAAAATACTACCAAGGAATTAAAATTACAGTAAATCAATAAAAAATCAAATCTATTAAACAATTATAATAGCAGTTTATATTAAGTTTTATCAGAGACATATAATACATATGTATTATATGTCTCTGGTTTTATATTAAAAAAAGAAATATACAAACAATGGAACAGACTTTCAAATCAACACGAAAGTACTTTTCTGTTTACCTACATCAAGAAGAAAAGATATTTACATATATTTCATTCCTAATACCCTTCATATCAGATCAGCCGTGCACTACGTGAACTTCAGTTTTGTGATGAACATATAACACGGAGTAAAGATTGCCCTTTTATGATCCATCGTTGCCTTAAGAAAAAGACGAATGTGTTAAATGAAGGCTTTACAGAGTTTTGTCTGACTTCTTTTTAAATTAATTTCTAAGTACCCTTAGCAGTCAGTTTCAAGATGGATAACCATCCGAACTCAAAATCTGACAGACTGCTGTTTGGAAGGAAAATCCATCCAAAGGAAAATGGATGGTAATCTAATCCACTGACGAATTGAATGGAGGACATAAAAAAAATCAATGAAGGATAAAAATCTCAATTCAAATAGTTTGAGGGTGGGGGTCAAATGTGCCTCTAAGTTTTGTTTGATTGACATCGATTTTACACATATGCTTATTGGTCAATCAATTTTTCCCAAAGTAAGTTAAGAGGGGGTATATGAATTAAGTTTGTTTTATCCTACATTTTACATTTGATGTCGTCCCTTACCAAATGATTTAAAATCCCTTTCAAAATTCAAGTGCTCTTTATCCAGTTCTTGCATCTTTTGGAGAATTCACATGTGAAAGTTCATATTTTACATTATTCATTTTGAACTTCATTTGTGACAATTATTTAATGTAATGCATAATAAGTAGAGCTCTGCTTAATCAGATATATACTAGTATATTAGCATACATTTGTTTATTGACCTTTTAGTGCTTCAATTGTTTTTTGACTAGATGCAGTGGATATTATACTCAACACCGTGTCTAATGAATTTATTGAATTCACAATTTTGAATGACGAAATCTGAATAAAGATATTTAATTTCCCATAATGAATTTCTAATATTTAACATCAGATATTGAAATCCCAAATTTTTTAATATCAAATTCCAATGAACTTTTTGGCTTTCTTAAAATAACTGTCTGTATAATACAATTGATCATATAAAATGCTAAAGAGAAATAAAACTGTAGAAACTTTTGACAACCTCGATATTTTATACAATTGTGAAAGAAACCGCTTCTTGTACCTCCATAATACCATAATGAAATTTAAACAATTGTGGTCGTTTGCATACGCATTCATTCGATATGACTCGATGTAATATTTGTCAATGATTTTTTATCATCTTTTAAAAATGTAGGATATTTCAAAATATTCTGTGAATTTTGTTTTATCCGTATATAATTTTTCTTTTTAAGCTGAGAAAAACTATACACTGTACAATAAGAACACACTATTTTACAAATATACAGAAAAATGCAATTTTTATCCTAGTAGAATACAAGCATCTAACAAAGTAAAGCGAGAGACCACAGATTAAGAGTAAAATTTTGATATAAATATATTTATTGTTATCTTACCTCCTATAGATTTATGGGGATATGATTTTTAAAGGACTACACTAGGTGACTGCATATATTTAATAGGGTGTCCTACAAATATAGAGTAAGTTACAATATGGGGTTAGTAAGGAGATACTTCCCTTTAAAACAAAAAAAGATGGGAGATTATTTCAATACACGGTTAGTTGTGATGTTATGTCTTTTTATAAAAACAACATGGTGCTTGGAAAAAAATCTGAAAGGTTTCAGCAGAACAAGAAAATTGATGATGAACTATTAAAATAAATCAATAAAACACATTTTAAGATAACAAATTGTTATTGATGGCATTTCTTTTTGTACAGACAAATGTAAGTAGGTTCTGAATACTAAGTACTGAAGACTTTGAAAGGCCACTATTCTAAATACCACATGTTAAGATAGTCGGTAGAATAAGTTGGTTACACAGCGTACTATGTATATGGGTCAGTAAAGTCCATATGGGGATTCGAGTTTTGCTCTCACCCCATGTGGAATTTACTGACCCTATAAATATCGTATTAGGTCATTAGCACACTACGTAACTAATGTTATTGAGCTGTATTCTAATAGTTGAAAACAAAGGGAGTCACAGTCTCTGAACCTAATGCATGACTCGCGCAATATTTTGAAATTTGAAAATTCCTCCAGAAAATGTGAAATCAATAACCTGTTCTCATACAATTAGAGGACGTTCAGAATGGCCACAATTTTGTCATGATGCTAGAAATAAAAGCATAAAATACAAACGGAATTAGTACATTGTGTAGTAGAAATTTAAGTACGTCGTTCCAATAAAATAAAAGAAGATATACAGTTTGTTTAGTCTATAATTCTATTATCATCTTGTAAGTCACTCATTGTTCATGGTAAAGACATTATGCATATACCAATCCCTGCATATTCAATTGAAAATTCACAAAAGAGCGGGTTTCAATGTGCATAGAGAACAATTATTTAAAACTTTTATTATTTGGTTAAATTATTTGATTTCCCCCCTGATATATGAGTTAAAAGCATGAAGCTTATGATGTGATCTAAAATAATCAACTACAGTAGCTTGGTCTAAATATACCCAAATATTGATGATGATACACACAAATGTCGATTTTTCATTAGATAATCGAATTGTTTCTTTAATAAAACGATCTCTCTTTTCATTCGTTGATCTCTTTTTTCAAAAATAATTTTGTACAATTTCGCAATGCACTGATCATCTTGTTGTGAATAGTCAAATGACCTAAGTGCTATTAAACTGAGTGGAAGCCTTAAACGCGTTCTGTTTTTAACTGGTATTACTTTTCCTGTTCTACAATATTTAACGCAAATGGAGTTAAACATATATAACCATTCATCTTCAGAATCATGTGTTGATGGGCTGAATGGTTTATCTAATCCCCAGAAATTTGCTCTCAGCATAACATTTTCAGTAAAAAATATTATTATAAATGTTGAAAATTCACACATCATTTCAAGTAGTTCCAATTTTGATCGTGACATATGCTCTAAATCAGGTCCGTCGTACATAGCTATGTTTAGAGGTTGGAGTGTATTTTGTGTTGTTATATGATTTCGGAATTTTTCAGCTTCATACCTATCGTCTTCATGGTAAACTACTGTTGCATCGAAGTATTTATGCTTAATGACATCTGGAACTCTTTGGTAATTTTCAATCACGTATCTTTCCAAGTCTTTAAACGGCTTATCACTAACATTAAACGTATCTAAAAAAAAAGAGGATATATTAATTTTCAATTCTTTATTTTTCTATTTAATTCAGTCACCAAAGAAACTAAGTGACATAAGTTAAGTTGCTGGTTAAAACTAGTCTTCAACAGGGAAACCAAATATAAAGAAGCATAAGAAAAAAGCAACATAAAAAAACAAAATGTTAAGTGAATTTGATCTGGATTTGTTTTGAAAAATTAAGAATAGAACAATACGGAACCTTTAAAAGATGAAATAAACCCCCGAACCAAGTTTCTGTATAGTGGAATTACATTCCACGATTTACATTTAGATAAAAGAGAAGGAATAAATGTCAATGTCACTATATTATTATAAAAAGGCATATGAACTAAATAAAGGCAACAGTAGTATATCGCTGTCCGAAATTCATAAATTGATTGAGAAAAAAACAAATCCGGGTTACTCACTAAAACTGAGGGAAACACAGTAAATATAAGAGGAGAACTACGACACAACATAAACACAACACTTAAATGTAACACACACAGAAACGAACTATAATATAACAATGGCCATTTTCCAGACTTGGTACAGGAAATTTTAAGAAACAAATGTTGGGTTGAACCTGGTTTTGCGGCTAGCCAAACCTCTCGCTTTTATGGCAATGTTAAATATAACATTACAATGACAACATTACATGACAGGACGACAGTACAAATAACTACAAGAACATTTAGGACAAATAAATACACAAATAACATTACAATAGGAAATTTCGACATGCTAATAGTTATCAAAGGTACCAGGCTGGTTAATTTAATACACCATACGTGCGTTTGGTCTACATAAGACTCACAAGTGACGCTCGAATCAAAATAGTAAAGAAAGCCTACTAGAACAAATTTGAAGATCATTGGTGACACAAATTTCTAAAACGTGGTGTCAAATACGGCTAAAGTTATCTATTCCTGGGATAAGAAAATCGTTGGAAAAATTCTTACTTTTGCAAACAGTAAATTTATAAAAAATTTATAAAAAAATGTAAAAAAACAAGAGGCTCTCAATAGCCTGAATCGCTCACCTGTTATTTTTTTTTTGCTTAAATCTTTCATCAATGATTATTTTTACTTTTCAAAATATATTAATGAGTCTTGATAGATCTTGACCAATTGAACAATTTTACCCCATGTCAGATTTTTTTCTAAAAGCTTTAGTTTTTGAAAACTGCATTTGACCCCTATGTTCTATTTTTAGCTATGGCGGCCATGTTTGTTGATGGATCAAAACTTCGGATACAATTTATAAACTAGATACCATAAGGGACTGTCGTACTATCATGTTTAAATTTTTAGAGAACAATCAAATCTTGTCCAAAACCCTTATTAGGCATGAATCTTAAACAATTTACTTACATTTGTAATAAGAAACATTCATACTAAGTTTCATTAAATTATCATATTGTTTTGTTTTGTGAACTGAAATTTGAAACAACACCCGAATTTTGTATTATAGAATACTGGGGTATATTACTTATAATACTATTAACAAGTATCACGTTTACTACGACTAGATATAACAAAAAAATAATAATACTATAAACAATATTTAATATACCTTAAACATACCTAAATCCAAGTTTTAATATTGTACGGGTAACAAGAAAGAGCATAATGCATCTCAGCTATCGTGAGCGTGCCATAAAATATTTGACTTTTAATATAAACCCCTTTCAATCATTGATTAGAAAGTCATTTTGAATATCAGAATATTAATCCGAAAAAAAAGTTCAGCTTTTAACCCTGATATTACAACAGCATAGCATTTTAAAAATATTGTGAAGGGAAAGGGAAAAACTGAATATTTGTCGGTCAAAAAAATTTCCTGTACATGCCTTTGAGGTATCTTAATTGATAAGAGATATGAGATCGACTATCTATGATCTCATTAACAGAAAGATCTTAAAACGCAATATTTGAAAAATAACGCCTAAGATAATAACTCCACAAGTTGTACGGACGTCATCATGTATCGGATGATTACTACGGTGTTTAAAAAAATGACGAGGTAAATCCTTAAAAATACCGCATTATACTTTCCACCATGCGCAACAATGTTTTATGAATAATGTGCCTGTTTGATCATTATGAAATGACTTTATGATCCGCAAAACAATTACGCATGCCTAATAAACTTGATAATTTACCACGGCATTTGTCTATTTTTACATAGAGAATAATACATGGCAAAATCCGTATCATATGTCGTATCATCCCGAGACATCAATATCAGCCCAAGGGCCTTTATCATATGATAAATGTAAATATTGAATGATATTTCTACGTGCGTTGGAAAAAATTCTGACACAGTATGAGTGTGCTATAAGAACTTAAAAATTTTAAAGTTGGACATTTACCTTTCCTGGTCCAATATCAATAATCCAAATACATGGTAAAATTCAGTATATTTAAAATAGCCTAAAATTCAAGACTTTGAATACAAGTCCGTTGAAATTGGCCAAAATTTGAGCAATTTATACGAAGTATTTGAAAAGTATTCTTTTTGGCTCCTAATGCCAAAACAAAAGAAGCCCAAAAACAATCCCATATCTTCCTTTGGTGGCATGAAACCTTTTGGTACAGTTTCATAGAGATCCATACGACAACGACGACGACGACGACAAAGTCGTAGCGATATTCGACCGTAAAAACTTGCGATCGGAAAAAAAATTATCAGCAAAAAATAACTGCATATCGATCCCTAAATACATGTTATAATAACTTTTTTTCAAAAAGCTGATATTTCTGAATCAATTGAACTCGTTTGAAATTGATAAAAGAAGAACAACTCTATCCTATTCTTAAATTCTTCCTAACCTGTAACCATAACGTATGTATATTTGTCCCGGTATTTAGTAATATAAGATTATTTTATGATGTCAAAAAGTAAAAGGACACAGATCCCCTTCTCTTCATCCAGATTAAACTAACATTTGTGATAACAATGCTGCGTCATATGCCTGTAGATAAAAGTAACTCCCATTCCGACTACACCATTCTTGACCAACGGCAGCACAAGAACTCTCTTCAATGTTGAGGTGTTTAATTGTTGTGTCCAGTGTTTACAAATTTCGCGAAGCAGGAACAAAAATTAAACGTTGTCATTTTAAAGTTTGCTCGAGAAACATATTCTGGAACTTTTAATTACTAGAAATTAATTTTGAACTTTGAAATTGTCACTACATATTATCATATGTTTCGTCGGCAAACACTTGTTGCACAATCAATACTTGATAATCTACTGTTTCTACATTCACACTTGATTACTTTAAAGACGTTTTTTAATTTGATCTAGACAGTTACAACTGCAACCACTGAAAATCATCAATTCGTAGATCTGAAATTCTACCTTAATCCGCCAAGGGTTGAGAGGATGTAACTGTATCGTAACCCTTGGCTAGTAAAGATGCTATGTTGCTGCATAATAACGCTCCATTACTGTCTGAAGAGCCGAATGAACGGCTGACAATGTAACTTGTTTGTGTTATTCCATTTTTATTTTTAAATATATTTCTTAAAAAATATTATATCTGTAATAACATACCCTTTTCCTTGGTAGAAATTTCCTCTGATGGTGTTTTTTGAGTCCATATATGGGGGAATATATCTGTGGGATGTGTAGTTTTTATTATACCACCACATGATAAGTTTTGTCCATTTAAAGTTCTTCTACTAGTTTCACTCAAAATTCTGTAATGAAACGTTGTTAAATCTGAATACATTGTAATTCACGAGAATTTTGTATGATAGCATTCATATTAACACGACACGTGTTGAGGTCAGATGCAAAACGAAAAAAAAATGTGAGCGTAGGATAAAAAAACCAAAATATATAAGAAAAGGTTTTTATATTAAAATTAAAGAGAATCCGAATTTGGGATATGTTTGAAACAGTACATTATAAACATCTCCGTTGTGAAATAACCGAAGGAGAATGAACAATGACCTTGTTATAATCACTTACAGGTCGACGGGTGCCACACGTGTAGTAGGGTCGGCTAACCGTTCTACCTTGTAAAGTCCCTGAGATAAATTATTGAACAGGCTTTAATTTTCTATGTAATTTGTGCTATTATTGTCTTTTCGTCGTTTTTCAATGATATTGTCGATTTCATGCCTTACAGTTAGCTGTAGTTGTTCATGTATTTTTCACGTTTTTGTCTTCGCTTGCTCGTAATATTGTTTGTCATTTTTTTTTACCTCTCCCCCTCCCTCGACATGGTGTTGTCAATTCCGTTTTACTTTTATAATTTTAAATATCTAATAGCCGTGAAGCCATCCTTTTCAAACTTACTCTACTACTCCCTTTTCCTGTGATACTTCATGTTTGTTATCCTCAGTCAGGAGGCAATTATGTTTCAGGTTAGGTGCGGTATTTTGCATCAGTACGTTGCTTTGTACCTCAGATACATATTCTCGAGTCCAGGGTTTACCCTGCTGGATACACAACTTATCCAATTGCATAAAATATGCTCTATCAGTCTGATAAGGCTCTACATCAACCACTGTGAAATTTGAAGAAAGCGAATAGTCACTTAATCCTTCTATTTGTTTATCATGACAATTCTGTAAATTGTTATATCTTTCCTTGTTTACGAATGGAATCCCGGAGTCCGATGTCTCTTGAATTAACTTCGCACCTGACAACACGTGTTCATTACTGACTCTTTGGGTACTAGTATTTGAACTACTAGCAGGAATTTTGTTGGAGGGTTTAAACTTATCCAATTGCATAAAATATGCTCTATCAGACTGATAAAGCTCTACATCAACCACAGAAAAATTTGAGGAAAGCGCATAGTCGCTAAATCCTTCCATTTGTTCATTATGACAATTTTGTATACTATTATTTTTTTCACTACTTACAATTTTTTTTCGCAATTTAACGAAAATTTGGAGTCCGATGTCTCTTGAATTAACTTTGCACCTGACAACACGTGTTCATTACTGACTTTTTGGATACTAATATGTGAACTACTAGCAGAAATTTTGTTTGAGGGTTTAAACTTATCCAGTTGCACAAAATATGCTATATCAGACTGATAAAGCTCTACATCAACCACAGACAAATTTGAAGGGAGCGAATAGTCACTTAATCCTTCTATTTGTTTACTATGACAATTTTGTATACTGTTATTTTTTTCACTGCTTACAAATAATTTTTCGCAATTAAACGAAAATTTGGAGTCCGATGTCTCTTGAAATAACTTCGCACCTGACAACACGTGTTCATTACTGACTTTTTTGGTACTAGTATGTGATTTACTAGCAGAAATTTTGTTGAAGGGTTTAAACTTATCCAATTGCATAAAATATGCTCTATCAGACTGATAAAGCTCTACATCAACCTCAGAAAGCGCATAGTCGCTGAAACCTTCCATTTGTTTGTTATGACAATTTTGTATACTGTTATTTTGTTCACTACTTACAAATGTTTTTTCGCAATTAAACGAAAATTTGGAGTCCGATGTCCCTTGAAATAACTTCGCACCTGACAACACGTGTTCATTACTGACATTTTTGGTACTAGTTTGTGAACTACTAGCAGGAATTTTGTTGGAGGGTTTTAACTTATCCAATTGCATAAAATATTCTGTATCAGAATGATAAAGCTCTATATCAACAACTGTGAAATTTGAATAAAGCGAATAGTCCAATAACCCTTCGTTAGGTTTATTTTGACAATGTTTTTTTTTGTGATTTCGTTCTTTGTTTACGAATGGTGTTTCGTAGTGAAACGAACATTTGGGTTCCGATGTCTCTTGAATTAAATTTGTGCATGACAAAACTTGTTTATGTTTGCCTTTCTGAATACTAGTATGTGGATTCCCAGCAATAGTCTTGTTGCTGGTTCTATTGCTGAAAATATCATGAACAAACTCTTCAAATTGACTGCTTGATTTTGAATCATTGTGTACGCGAATTGATTTCGTGATTCTTCTTTTCGATGTCTTATTTTTTCCATCTTTAGATGGCAGTTCTCCATGGAGCATACTACATTTTTTGTGTTCTGGATATTGACAAATATTTTCGATGTAGGTCCCTTCTCCACAAATTGTTGTAAAGATGGTGCCTCCATTGAATGGCATAGACAAAGTATAACAATTACTATTAAGAGAAGCCTGTTCATTTCCAAAATATGCATAACTTTTTGAAGGTGAACTATGGTTATCCATTCACAGAATCACATTCTGATATATTAAGAAATTCCTTCAATTGAAATATATTAATCATAAAATTAAGTTCTAAATATCTTATCGTTTGAAAATTAGAAAGATACATACAAACAAATATTAAGAAAAAAAGACATAAGGTAAAGTACTTAAAAATGAAATATGAACATGAATAAGAAGACTCTTGGTTTGTTCAAGGGAACAGCCACTGAAATCAGATATCTATACAATATCTCTAAACATAAATGACTACATAAATGTTTCAATTGTCTTAAACACAATCCCGTCTTCTTTTTTTTTTTTTTACCTATACCGATTTAAGATTCTCCATGTTTTTTACATTCATGAGCAACATGACAGGTGACACATGTGGATCAGACCAGTTTAACCTTCAAGAGCACATGAGATCGCTCGGTTTGTGCTGGGGTTTGTGTTGTTCATTCTTGGTCTTTCATGTTGTATGTTTGTTGAATGCGGATTAACTTGTGGTCGTTTATCTTTTTTGGTCATGGTTTTGTCTGTTCATTTTCGAAATTTGAGTTTGAGTGTCTCTTAGGTGTGTATCATTAATCGGATAAAAAAAATGTTTATGCAAGTTGTTGCGATATTTTTCTAGTCTTGAATTAAAAAATGTAACTGCACTTTTTACAAGTATGATATTGTCTTCAATAAAATAAATTGTTAGTAAAACAGTGTCAATTATAAATATAGACATGATAGAAGGATATGGACCTAATTTTCTGACTTAGTTTATTTTTCACATTGAAATGCATAAAACTACATTGCTCTTTTAAGATTCTTTCTGCTTTTATTCTAAGGGAGACACAATTACGTTGAGTAAGAAAAAACTTGTTTTTCTGTAAGTGTTATCATCAATATACTATTAAATTTTACAGATATCAGGGGCAAAAATTACAAAACATAAAAAAATAATTTCGAACTTGGGTTAGCGCTATAAAACCAGGTTTAATCCACCATTTTCTACATTTGAAAATGCCTATACCAAGTCAGGAATATGACAGTTCTTGTCCATTTGTTTTTGATGCGTTTTGTTATTTGATTTTGCCATGTGATTATGGACTTTCCGAATTGATTTTCCTCTAAGTTCAGTATTTTTATGATTTTACTTTTTGCTTGATCCGTGATATTGTTAAAACATTGTTACAATAAAAACAAAATTCAATATATCAAATCTATATCATCAAATTAGATGTTAATTATGCTTATTATAAATGTAATGACTCATAAATCTAAAAAAAAAGCTCCTTACCAGGATTTACGGTGTGTATGCCAGACGGGCGTTTCGTCTATAACAGACTCATCAGTGACGCTGGAAGTCGAGCCAAAGAGGTCAAGAAGGTCAAATAAAGAGAGAAGTTGAAAAGCATTGGCCTACCTCAATTCGTCCAGCTCAGTTTGACACGAGTTATAAAACCAGTGTTAATGCGCATGTGCGCATCCTTCTCGAATCGAAGTGAAAACTTTTAAAATGGAAGATGTATAAATATACGATATAAGTATAGCAGCAGTTGTCAATTTTCTTTTTATGGACGTCGACAATAAACGTTATGTTCAAATAAATAGCATAATCAAATTTATGAACTTCTTTCATTTAATCATTTCCAGTTCTTATTGTGCCACTATTTTCATGTAATTTATTCATCTTGCCCCGTTCCCGGTGTCCGTAGTAAGGGAATGTATTATCGCATTCACATTTTAATGTTACCAACTCAAAATCCTGATAAATATGATTTTTTCTATTCTTATAAACACCAACGACAGAATTTACACAGGGTATTTTTTTACTGACGCAAACACAACAAACAGTAAATGTTACTTGATAGCCCTACCTTTATATGTACTTGTAAAATGTCATTTTATTGGTATCATATTCGTCTTTGCTATTTATATTTGTCGCCATTTTAAAATTTCAAAACCTGCCAAAAAAACAGGGGTGATGTCGAGATAATTCAGGTAAGTTCAAGAGGTCAAACTCCGGGGATTCGATTGTCAGTTGAGTAAACTCAACAAGTACTAACCCGAGTTGAACAAATTGAAGTAGGCCATTGATAACACATAATTCTAAAAGGTTTTGCCAAATACAATCCAAAGATAAAATAATATATTACCGTTGTAGAAAACACTAATTAAATAGACATGCCAAAGTTCAATACAAACCTTGAAAGAAGGTCTACCGGAAATTCGACTTTCTAAACATTTAATTGATTTGTCTACCAGCAATTGAAACATTCTTTAGTTAAAAATACTTTAGGAAAAAAAGTGATTTATTTTTAAATCATAATTTATAAATAGACTGAAAATTTTCAGTGAAATGATACAAATAAAACATGTACAAATAAGAAAACATTAGAATAAAAAAAGAGATGATTTCTCATTTCCTATCGTTAATTATCCATTTTTAGATGGTGACGTTCCCTTGTCACCATCTTACGGTGTTTATATATCTCAACTTGTACGATTCGCTCGTGTATGTAACAATGTTTTAGATTTTAACGAGAGAAATTTATATATTACTGAAAAATTATTACACCAGGGTTTTCGATATCACAAACTAGTCAAAACATTTACTAAATTTTATCATCGGTATAAGGACATCATTCGGAAATATAGCTCAACATGCAGACTTCTTATACGTTCAGGTATTTCACATCCAATATTTTATGGAAATATTCTTTATAAAGCACAAAAATGTCAGTACTCACATCAGAAGCTAAGAAAACCTTTAAATAGACTTATTAAGAAGGGATATAGTTACGATACTGTTGTCAGGTCATTAAAGATTGCATATTTTGGCGTTAATATTGATTCACTTATAGGGTCTTTGCATCGGAACTAAACACATTTATTATTAATAAACCAGTTGTTGGCATGACACGGGTTATGTTCTTCTCATATATGGTATGATGGTATGATACTAAACCCCTCACGGGGAGGATTGTGCCTGATATTCATATGATGGAGACATAACTTTTCAATCAGTTTAATTGAAGTCTGGAGCTGGCATGTCAGTTAACTGCTAGTAGTCTGATGTTATTTATGTATTATTGTCATTTTGTTTATTATTTTTAGTTACATCTTCTGACATCAGACTCGGACTTCTCTTGAACTGAATTTTAATGTGCGTATTGTTATGCGTTCACCTTTCTGCATTGGCTAGAGGTATAGAGGGAGGGTTGAGATCTCACAAACATGTTTAACCCCGCCGCATTTTTGCGCCTGTCGCAAGTCAGGAGCCTCTGGCCTTTGTTAGTCTTGTATTATTTTAACTTTTAGTTTCTTGTGTACAATTTGGAGTTTAGTATGGCGTTCATTATCACTGAACTAGTATATATTTGTTTAGGGGCCAGCTGAAGGACGCCTCCGGGTGCGGGAATTTCTCGTTGCATTGAAGACCTGTTGGTGACCTCCTGCTGTTGTCTGCTCTATGGTCGGGTTGTTGTCTCTTTGGCACATTCCCCATTTCCATTCTCAATTTTACTACAATTTAAAAAAAATTAAACACGTATAAAACCAGTTTGAAAAAGGCTTGACTAATAAGTTCGGCCCAAAGCAAACAATAATCCCTACAAAAAGACAAAATACACAAGGTACCGATATAAGAACCCTAACAGCTCATGCATATGGAGGTTGATTCCTAAAAGGTTTCACCAGCCCAATTGTCAGCACTATTGTAGTTATCAATTCCTATTGTGATGACATAAGTTATCATTGATATAAGCAAAACTGTGAATTTACTGTTAGTTAAACTTCGACCTGTACCTGGCAAAATATTTAGGAACCTTGATTTATAAATGCTCTTCATCTTTCTATTTAATTTGGGATTCCTATCTTTTTTTACTCGAGTGTCACTGATGAGTCTGGCGACCAAGCATAAAAGTCTGTTATCTATGATGAGTTAATTTACTTGAAGCTAGTTTGATATTTAATTGACTGTGTTTCCCCGACATCGGTCAGTACGCATCAAATTAGTTAAGTGTACAGATGTTAGTTTGCGAAAATCATGGCTGTGTGCAATGCAAAATATTGAAGAATATTATACCAATAGTGTGCATAATTGTATAGGCATACATATCTATGAAATATTTGTCGATGAAGACAGTATTCAAAAATATTTCTACAATTTTAAATTGATAACCTTTCATAATAAGTTCATTTCTAGGATGAATAAGTTTAAAATGGATCGTATCTAAAATAAGTTACGGGTGCTTAAAAACATCAACGTTAAATTAGAAATATAGATTCCTACACTGCAACAAGTGTATTACGATATTTCTCCACTTGAGACAGTTGAATTTTATTATATAAAGCGCGAGGCTTGCGAGCTTTTTAAATAATTAAAATGTAACTGTCGAGAGTGGAGAAATATCGTAAAACACGAGTTATAGTGTTGGAACATGTTTCTTTGATGATTTTTATCGTTCTTTTTCAAAGATTTTCAGAAACTTGTGTTCCTTATATCCGACGTCATCAGGCATGGTCGCCATTTTCATGACGTCACAATAGGAAATTTCAGCAGAAAATAAAAAAATTTCGGTCATAATCAAATTTCGACTAATCATTTGCCGAGAACAGATATTTCACTAGTGAGGAGAAATATTTTTCTGACACCGATCAAAAAATGTGAAAATAGCACAAAAATTAGAGAAAGGGTATCCCGTTCGAAATCAGATTTATACAGGTACAGCGAAAGTGTTCTTATCCTAGATATAGATTACCTTAGCCGTATTTGGCACAACTTTTTTGAATTTATGGTCATCACTGCTCTTCAACTTTGTACTTGTTTGGCTTCAAAACTATTTTGATCTGGGCGTCACTGATGAGTCTTATGTAGATGAATTGCGCGTCTGGCGTATTAAATTATAATCCTGGCACCTTTGATAACTAACGGGTCGATGCCACTGCTGGTTGAAGTTTCGTCCCCGAGGGTATCAGCAGCCTAGTAGTCAGCACTTCGGTGTTGACATTCATTTTAAGAAATTTCCTGTTAACAAAACTTTGAATTTTTCGAAAAACAAAGGATTTTCATATCCCAGGAATAGATTACCTGAGCCGTATTTTGACCCTCAATGCTCTTCAACTATGTACTTGTTTGGCTTGATGATAATTATTTTGATCTGAGCGTCACTGGTGAGTCTTATGTAGACGAAAAACTCGTCTGGCGTATTAAATTATAATCCTGGTACCTTTGATAACTATTTACATACTTCTCTAAATATTTGCACAATTCATTAAAGATATAGACAGATCATTCGTTATCTGCTACTTCAAAATCATGGCAAATCTAGAGGAGGGCACTTGAGCTACCTTAATCGAGATAAAAAGAGCGAAAACTGCGACCCTAAATAAAATACGTTAGCCTGCCTCATTTGTAAGTAGATATAAAAAAATGAGATATGAGTGTCAATGAGACAGCTCTCCGTCCAAGTCACAATTTATAAAAGTAAACCATTATAGGTCTTGAACACTGATCCTTGGCTCACACCGAACAGCAAGCTATAAAGGGCCAATGGTTCCAAACATTAACCCTTATTTGAACCAATAGTGTAACAGGCATACTATAAAATATCAATTGAATGGGTTAACTCAATCAACAGACGTAGTAACACAAATGAACATACACTGGACGAATAAATATGATCTATAATACAATGCAAATACAAAATTAATAAAAATAAGGGATGAATAATAAAAGTGAAATGTTTAACAATTTCAGAAAAACATCAACCCTGAAAAAAAATCAGTACTTCGCAATAATGTGCCTTTCGAATGTCAGGAACCTTGTCGGTGCTTGTCGTGTATGTTATATCTTTTAAATGTTTTTGTTGTTTTGAGCGGATGGCGGATTTGTTATCATGTCTGTTAAATTATTCAGAGCTTTCATAGAAATCAGTCAAGTAAAGGCTAGTTTTTAATACAATGTTGTAGTCCTGTGTTGTCATTTTGATGTTATATTTCACATGGCCATAAAAGTGCGAGGTTTGGCATGCCACAAAACCAGGTTCAACCCACCATTTTTTCCTTTAAAAATGCCCTGTACCAAGTCAGGAATATGGTCATTGTTATATTATAGTTCGTTTCTGTGTGTATTACATTATAACGTTGTGTCGTTTGTTTTCTCTTATTTTTGAGTGTAAATTCACATTGCGATAAGACGTGTCACGGTACTTGTCTATCCCAAATTCATGTATTTGGTTTTGATGTTATATATACATGTTATATTTGTTATTCTCGTGGGATTTTGTCTATATGTGTTACATTTTAGTGTTATGTCGTTGTTCTCCTCTTATATTTAATGCGTTTCCCTCGGTTTAAGTTTGTTATCCCGATTTTGTTTTTTGTCCATGGATTTATGAGTTTTGAACAGCGGTATACTACTGTTGCCTTTATTTACTAACGTTATGTTACCTTCAATATGTTTTTGTTGTTTTTTTTGTTATTTTGTGTCATTCTAATGAACCTTTAATCTCTTTGTAATGATATAAAAAACAACCAACTATGTTATTGCAAATATCAAAAAACACAAATACAAGCAAATAAAACAATAATACTCACAAACAGGAAAGGTATGCACAATGTTTTACCTGTCGATATGAAATTATGCCGTTTTACACTTATCTGTATGACTATGCTCATATATATATAAATTAATATACATGGTCTGATATGATTGAAGAAAGAACATTCACTTAGAAAAGCATAGTTTAAAAAGTATAAACGATTAATTTATAAATAAACCACGAAGAACTGTACCTTTGTGGCAGTTACATTCCTGGTGAATTGATTTTATGAAGGGAAATTCCAGGTTCTAAAAATACATGATTACTTGGTATCCAACTTAAACAATGCAGAAAGTATCATGTGAATGAATGACACTTGTATCAAATTCGTCCTTTGATTTGGTGCATAATGTTACAATTAGGTAGCCGACACCTAACATAGATAATGTTAAACTTCAATAAGTTATCCTTTAAGTGATAATATATTTCAAAAGTTTAAGTGGAAATATTGCAGTTTATCGAAAATTATGCAAGATCAGTTTAATGTAGTTTTAATCAAAGTGCTCAGTTCATGCTCACTTGAGTGACCCCAAGATATTACGACTGGCGACAAATCATATAAATTCGAAAGCAAATTTACAAGTATAACATTGTTGGGCTGATGTTTAGACGAATTATATATACAGAATGTATTGTCAGCATTTTTTCGCCACCACTGCTGGTGATCCGATGGATGAAATATGTTGTAGAGTCGTCACTGGTTCAGATGTACTTATAATTTAATTCTTTCTGTGACTATCTTGCATTAATTCGTTGGATCAGATACTTAAGCTGATCTGTAACAGTTCCATCTTCATGTCTAATCTATAATGTACTGTATTACGACTCTAGATTAAAATTGACCAGGAAAGGTAACGCCCGTCCATCGAAAGCTTTAGTATTGTAGATCCTAAGTGGTCGAGTGGTCTAGCGCCTCGGGTATAGTAACAGGCGATTTGGTGCCACGATATCTCAGTAGCATGTGTTCGAATCCCGGCGAGGGGAAAACAACAACTTTACAGATCTGACATAATTGGGCTGATGATTAGACGATTTATATATACATAATGTATTGTCAGCCTTGTATCACCATCGTCTAGCGCGTCGGGTATACTAGTAGTGCAAGGGGATTTTGTGC
This sequence comes from Mytilus galloprovincialis, assembly GCF_965363235.1. Lineage (NCBI taxonomy): Eukaryota > Metazoa > Mollusca > Bivalvia > Mytilida > Mytilidae > Mytilus > Mytilus galloprovincialis. Next base: position 77,419,283 of record NC_134841.1, on the reverse strand, counting down.
CACGATATCTCAATAGCATTGTTACAGAAACAATGTTCGATTTATAATGTGATTTTTGATGTGTTTTTTTTTTATTAAACTATAATGTCTGTACCAATGACTTTTTATTTGTCAATATATATGTGGTCGAGTGGTCTAGCGTCGGGTATAGTGCACGGCGATTTTGCGCTACAATATTTCAGTAGCATGAGTTTGAATTCCGACGAGGGAAGAACAAAATGAGTGCAAAAGCAAATTTACAGATCTAACATTGTAGGGCTGATGTTTAGACGAATTACCTATACAGAATGTATTGTCAACCTTGTTTCACCAATACTGCTGGTGATCCAATGGATAAAATCTGTTGTAGAGTCGCACTGGTTCAGACGTACTTATTGACATTAATGTTTAAAGACACTTATATACCCATAGGATGGGGTGTTCTTATTGTTTTTATATTTCACTGTATGGTATGTAAACTCATCATAGATTCCAGGACTAAATTTTGTATATACGCCAGACGCGCGTTTCGTCTACAAAAGACTCATCAGTGACGTTCGAATCCGAAAAAGTTAAAAAGGCCAAATAAAGTACGAAGTTGAAGAGCATCGAGGACCAAAATTCCCAAAAGTTTTGCCAAATCCAGCTCAGATAATCTATGCCTGAGGTAGAAAAGCCTTAGTATTTCAAAAATTCTAAATTTTGTAAACAGTTAATTATATTTTGTGAAAAACACATGTCCCTATGATACATAATTTACTTACTTACTTATATATAATATATATAATTGCATATTCAGGTAGACTGCTATAAGAGATTTGGAGCTGTTTTATAACGTCTGATATCAAATATATATCAGGCACAATAAGAACGATGTAAACAGTTACTGTATACTAGTCTCACGACAATTAAGGACAAACAACATTCCTCCAAAAAAAATCAAAAACAGATGAACAGCCGGAGCCTTAGTGACAGTATTATTTCAAATACTGAGAAAGGTTGTGACAAAGGTAGTCAAATAATTAAATAATGTTTACCGGCTGTAGATTATGCACACAGTTATTGGAAAGTTTGACTAAACTATCAAAACAAATTATGGTAGAAATATCAGAAAAAAAATTCTAGATATTTATTTAATAAAATATACAAATTGGTGGAAAGGAATGATCATTTATAAACGTTTTCGTTTAAATGGAGAGAAGTATGACGTACTTCTCGTGTTTTATTTAATAATCAATACAACTGTTATACAAAAAATTGTAAGTTTTCTTTTTTTCAACTTTACCAAATAAGGCGAAATAGCTCAGATAACCTTACTTTTACCAGCAACAAGGTTTGGTTATTTACACCACTCTCCGCAATGTATTATATATATATATTACGGATTACAAATGTGTCGAGGTTTGTGATTGGATAACAACACAGAGATGTCAGTATATATTCAGGAAACTGCCGGGGTATATACGACGTTTTTATCCCCAATTGGAACCTCAAAAACGTCATCATAACACCGGTTACTATGTGACGTAGTCAAAAGCTATCAGACTGTCAGAGGCTCACAGAGGGAAAATAATGACGTGCTTCAGTCAATAATACATTTTTGATACAAAATCACGCAATTAACACTTTTAATACTTAAATTTAATGCTAAAAGTGTTATTATAAATTATTACATACACGATAAAATTATGTTCACAGCAAATTAGAAAATCCTTCACGTATGCCGAACATATAAGGTTAGGTTTTTCAACTTATATATGTGTTGTCAACAAATACCTGCACTGGAAAATAACATTAAGTCAGGGGTAATCCGTAATATATGTGTAATTCAGGTCTCAGAAAGGGTATATACTGTGACATTCCCGGCTTAGGGCTTATATCCCCTTCGCCTTCGGCTCAGGGGATGTAAACTCTAAGCCGGGAATGTCACAGTATATACCCTGTCTGAGACCTGAATAACATATAATATACCCCAATGTGCATAAACGATACTTACAAGAGGATGAAACCTGGAGTTAAACATCATGGCTTCCTTTGAAAATCGTCTGCAAACATTTACCCCCAAAATATAAATAAATAGTGAGAGAATTTTAAATACAGATACTTTAGTACGGTGACAAATAAGGTGAATTTGAAAATTAAATGGACCAAAATACCTCACGGCTAATTTTGGTCTTATTTTGTAGATAAATATAATATCCTTGATTAAGGCATGTCGTAGAGTGCAAATGTGGTGCAGATTTTTGAAAACTGCGTTCAAAGGTCAAATTGGGGATTTTAAAAAATCGCAAATTTTCGACATTTGGGACAATTTCTCGGTAGTCTCTCATTTTACTTGAGATTTTTTTCCGATGGAAGCATGCGCCAAGAATGCTCCACAATTACAGCTACATGTAGTCATATGTATGTCTGATTACCAGATATTAATGATACGTACCCTCGCTTGCAACATGTAAGAAAATGAAATAAATATCTTTATCTACGGAAATAATCGACAAAAATATTCATAATTAAGATTTGGCTATGTAATAATATATGGCCATACATAAAGATATTTTTGGGAAAGTTTGATTAAAATGCCATTAAGAACAGAGGAGAAATGAGAACTGTAAAGTTAAAACACCCTGTCCATGCTGTTATGAAATAAATGATGAAATTCTTTTCTGATTATTTAAACTTAAAAGGATGTTAGAACTATAAAAATGAGTCTTCATGTTCAAGACACTATAGTATATGATTTTTTTTATGTTAATAAATAAATTAGGACTAGACCAATTGCACATTGAGAAGATGTGTCCCCCTTTTCTTTTTATAAAACAACAACATACATGGTTGTCGTTTGTTTATGTGATTCATAAATGTTTCTTGTTTCAAAATTTTATATAGATTAGACCGTTGCAATGGTTTCACACTAGTCATTTTTTGAAGATCTTACTGTTCGGTGTGAGCCAAGAGCTTCAAAAGTTGCTGCCTATGTATAATTATAATACACTATCACTAGACACCAATATGCACATCAATTTGAAAAGGTAACGGAATACTAACAAAAAAGTAGATGTCATTGTATGGTGCCGACAATACTCATGAGTTTATTCAGATCACCATGCACTGATTAACCATTGCTTATGGGGTCATTTTGATCCGCGGTAAAAGTGATTTTTACTGCAAAATATGTGTCAATATAAGAACCAGCTAGAATGACAAATTTTGATACATGCATGTTTTTCCAGACCCCTTGTGATTGTCTTCCTTTGCCAATTTCGATTATAGAAGACGTGTCGCATTCTATATGAGCGCTAGTTTTTGTTGGTGTGCTAGACATCAGGAGTCCAATAACTTTTTAAAGTCGTGAGTAGGTAAACACTGTCTTGTGGCTTTGGTTGAAGAAACGCCTCCAGTCTAAAACCACAATTCATCTGGTTTGCATTGACATCTGAGGAAAAGACCTTATTAGAAATAAAACATAACTGTCATGATTTTAATATGATGCAACCCCTAAAATAACTTTTCAATATCAGCCTTTAATAGCTGACTATGGTATGGGATTTGCTCATTCTTGGAGGTCTTGCAGTAACCAATAGTTATAAGTATCTGTGTCATTTGGTCTCTTGTGAAGAGTTATTCCTTGGCAATCATACCACATATATAAAACATTATATACACCAATGTCCGAAGTAAGGAGAGGGTCGGGCGCCTACTGACATGTTTAATCTCGCCACATTCTGTATGTGGCTATCCAAAGTCAGGAGCCTGTTATTCAGTGGTTGTCATTTGTTGCTGTTACATTTTTGTTGTTCGTTTATTATTTTGTAAATTAATTAGGCCGTTGTTTTTCTCGTTTGAATTGTTTTACATTTGTCAATTCGGGCCCTTTATTGTTGACTATGCGGTAAGGACTTTGCTTATTGTTGAACGCTGTACAATGACCTATAGTTCTAAATGTATGTGAAACGTATGTCTTTTGTGGCGATTTGTTTAATTGGAATCATATCACATTTTTTTATTATGGTTTTAAAGCAGTCATTGGCCAAATCTCAATAACTGTTGTACCATTTTACATAAAGACTTTGGACAATACCAATACCATCTTTTTGATGGTTCTTCATAAAGAAATATCACACACTTAGCTTTTAAAGTATACATTTCCGTTCAGTATCAAATGAGAGTGCATTGTAATCATTATCCCTTTGAAAAAAAATGTCATCTACTAACCAGGCAAAACATTTATCAGAGAGGTTGGAATTCATTGTAAAGATAGAAATAATTTTGAAATTTCGAACGATCATAAACCGCTTTTCACATTTTTATTTCACAAAATGTAATATCATTAAACAAATGTAAATGGACAACTATATACGACAACGTAAATGTTTTCTTCTTTTATCGCAAACAGATCATCATGTAGACTTAATGAATGAAGACATGCTGCACTGTAGTATTTGAAAAGCAACATCATGTCCCGATTAATTTGAAGCATCAGAAGCAAATTATTTTCAATTTCATCAAATAGTTTACAATGCATGCTGAATGTTAAAGCGGCTTGTCCTTGAATTATTTATGACCAGTAAACTCGCCACTAGATGGCCTACCTGATAATTTGCGTTATTTAAAACAATATCGGAACGCTCAAATGAATCGACATGCCTTAATTAGTTAGCTTGTTGTATGACTTTTGTCTCCAGAATAGACATGTAAAGTTATACCAGTCATGGTAATGCCATGAAGCGTGTTTTAACGAAAGTTGATTCATCGTTACACGCATGTTTTTTTCTCACTAATTCAAAGGCATGATCATGTTTTCTTCATGAACATGTAAAGGCTTAATAACACGATCTAAGCTACTTTACGCGTTCTTCTTTAATGGAATTAGCACTGACAATTATTTTCCGGAATTTTTCTGATGTGTTCCAATGTGGTTTACAATTAGTATTTTCGAAAAACAAGAATAAAGCACCATAAAAGTTATTTACCTTAGCATCTGTACTTATTCAAGCACAAATAGACAACTATTGATACAACTATAATTTTTTTTATTAAACGTAAGAAAATGCATATTAAATTCATTGCATTTCATATGACAGGGAAAAATGAGAAAGGGGAACGTAAACGTAAGAAAATGCATATTAAATTCATTGCATTTCATATGACAGGGAAAAATGGGAAAGGGGAACGTTACATGACTTATTGAGGTGAAAATTGAGAAGTAATACTGCTATGTGATGAGTTTTATAAAAATGCTCGTAAAAGTTGATTTGTATGTTCTATCACACTTTAATATATCAAAACTTCTTAAGTATTGGTTGTTCCCCTATTTTTTGTGAACATTTACTATTGGTGATATATATAAGAAATGTATTAAGATTTGATAGACGGCATAGACGGTAAGATTGAAAAAAAATGTTACATACATTTAAAAATCGTCCAATTAACTAAATTTATATGTTCATATGATATTAAAGTTTGATGCATAATGTTTACTCTATCTTCATGTGAATTTTCAGCCGTAAGGTATTTCGGTCCATTAAACTCCTTAAATAAGAGACTTGTTGTACCCCTATTTTTGACATTTTTACTCTTTGAGTATGTTTGTTTTGTTCATGCATCGTTGACAATGTAATGGAATTTGATGCGACTGTCATACAAGTGAGAGGTTTAGCTAGCTATAAAACCAGGTTCAATCCACCATTTTCTACATTAGAAAATGCCTGTACCAAGTCAGGAATATGACAGTTGTTATCCATTCGTTTGATGTGTTTGGACTTTTGATTTTGCCTTTTGATTTTCCTTTTTGAATTTTCATCGGAGTTCAGTATTTTTGTGTTTTTACTTTTTCCCGATTTGTCACTCCACTACTTATAATTATAACGTTTTACAAATTAATGCTAAAAGTCGTAAGACATCAAAATTTATGATAAGAGATTAAAAAATATAGCTATGCCATGTTAACTTATGTAACTGGCAAATAAGTAACGTGGGAGGCGAGATCGTGTATTTATGGTATATGAAAGATAACTCCGATTTCTTTCTTTTTCTAAAAAGAATTATATTATGGTTGTAATGAGAAATTAAAAGTCCCTTTATAACCTTAAAATTCAATAAGTATTGAAACATTTTTAACGGATTAGTTCCAAGTATTTTGAAACTTAGAAACATAATAAAGATCAATGGTCTGTCAACACAAGTGATAAACTATCTAAATTTGACCAATTGAAAATTTTAAGGGGTCAAGGAGTTACTGAAGAGATGCGTCCTATAATACTTATGACAATAGTAGTCATTGGGGGCTTAAACATAAAAATATCAAATACCAATAAACCTTGAATGAATCCAATCAGGAAACGCAATCATTACAGTAATCTTAAGGTAAAAATTGAAAAAAAAATGGTATCATTATTACAAATTACAATTTCGATTGTATGCTTCAGCTTTATAAATCATCTTCGACGGTTTTGCGAAATTATAAGCTCGGTACATAATTTGTTTAATGAATTAAAGAGTCGATGCAGCTTATGGTCTGAAGTGGTGATTGTTTCTACCAGGAGAATATCACAAACAAGGGGTACTAACTATGTAATAAAATATGTATGTTGAATGTTTTAATTTACTCAATCATTGAAATCATTTAAGTATTAATTAACATAAAAATAATCAGAAGTGTTTGAAAACAATTATACGCAGCCGTTAGACCTTCAACAATGAGAAAAATCCATGTTTTGTCTTGAAGTGATAATCAAATTCTTATTATTCTACTCATATATTTATAAGAGCACTTGGATTAGTTAATAAAAAAAAACTATTGTATTATAACGAGAAGTAATTGATCACTATGTACAGCTTCGTAATGTACAATAAGAGCGAGCAATTTAGATTAATTATATGATAAGGTTGCAGGCTGTTATAAAAATATATGAAAGTACTAAATCAGATGCTAGTATTTATTAAAGATGGAATCAACATCACAGTCGTAGCTGCATCATATATTTGGAAAATATATTAATAAGCCCATAAAATATTTTTATGTAATGAATTCAAAGTAAAGATATGCATATTTTGTAAACAGTTAGTCTATCAATATAGTCCTTTTGTGTGAAAAAGAAATAAACTTGAAGTTTTCGCTTCAAAAAATTTGTCTGAAAATTCATTGCTGTTTTTTTTAAAAGTCAGATACTACATTAAATTCCTGATAGTCGAATAACAAATTAACATTCATGCGATATTAATAAATATTAGCATATCGGCTTTGCAGTGCATCTGCGAATTCAACGAGATCTTTTGCGATTCTGTACTCTATATCAATTCGTTGCCATTCTTCCTTATACTTGAATACCCTTAAGGGTTCACATTTCATTTGCCTTCTGATGAAATAGAAGTCACGTGTTATATTTGCTATATCTTTTGAATACATTGAAGACATGAGATTATTTATAAGTATCATCAGGTTTCCCAAGGACTCACAGTCAGCTTTAAAGCAAGGGTTGATCTACAAAATATATCCAATAAAAAATAAAAAATAAGTTTTTATTTTGTAATACATGAAAATTTCAGTACAACATAACTAGAGAGAAAGTAAAAAAAAAAAAACATTATACCAATTACATCTTATGGAATTATTCGTTTAATTGAAACAACCATGAAATAAACAGAATTTGATTAAATAAAACGTGTAACATCTTGGCCAAACATTGTCTATATGCCTTCAGTATTTTTGTTATTTTACATTTCACATTTTGTTGTCAATATAATGGAATATCATGCGACTGTCATATAAGTGAGAGATTAAGCTAGCTATAAAAAGATTTAATCTAAGATTTTCAACACAAGAAAATGGCTGTACCAAGACAGTTGTTTTTCCTTGCGTTTTATGTGTTTCAGCTTTTGATTTTCCCATTAGATCAGGGACTTTCCGTTTTAAAATGTCCTTGGAGTTCGGCAGTTTTTTTATTCTACTTTATGTTTTGTGAGGTGGTGGTATTCTACAAGTTACAACACTACCTTCACAGAAAATTTACAAAAAATTATTTATCTGTTGTGGTGGCATAATACCGTACTAAGTTTTACAGAAAATTTGACAAGATGTAATATCTCTCACAACCGTCATACCTTATTGCAGATAGAGCAGTTTCCCTCAGTATCTAAAGAAGGAAATCCTACCAATACAGGAGCTTTATCTAAATATGGCATCATCCAAGGTAGATTGATCCTTGATGTCTGAAATTATATTTTTATTTGATTATAAAAGTCAGTTGCATTGCCCTTTGCCCTTAAATTATAGTTGAATAAATTCATTATACGCATGCATCAAATCTAAGATATTCATCATCATAAAAAATACAAGAAATAATTTTGGATAGAAAAGTTGCATTCTAAAAAACAATAAATTAACGAGTTTATCTACGTAATAATAAAAAGAATGGCAGTTTTTTGTTTGTTGTAGAACATTTCCTGGATGCAAACATCAAACGAAATCAGTAAAATTCAAATAGCCAATAAACAGTGAGAACCTTATCGTTTTCAGTAGCATATTTTTGTTAAGTCTTTGTTGAAATATCTCCATCTACGTCATTTTCTTCTGTAATTTAACAGTTGACATGTACGTAATGATAATTGTTATATAAGTTTTTCAGAATTGTGTTATAGTACTCACAGTACTTTGTATTTAATTTTTGAATCAGACGATCAGCGATCCCGCAAAGATGCATACAATCTCGCTTTTAAACCACATAATTTACTTTTTAATGTTTAGTTTTCAGTAATGTTAAACATAAAATTTACACAAAGGTTAATAAACATTGACTTACTGTTTTCTCCTTCAAAGTTTTAGCTGTTGGTGTCAATCCAGAATGTATTATGTCTAGTATCCTCAGTCTTTGTACGTTATCTGGACAGGAAATTGAAACAATACTGGAATCATTTTTTATCCATTGGGGTTTACCTCTGTTGCCAGGCTTTGCATCACAAAGTAGTGTTGCACATAACAAAAATAAAACTATCAACGAGATTCTCTGAAATCGACAATATACGACGATAATATTTCCTGATTATATAAATATCAGATCTCGAGTGCCATTCACATAGCTGTACTTATAGATTATCGTTGATCATCTCAACGAGCTTGAGCTGGTACAGCGAAAGTGAGAAAAGCAATCGAGTTGAGATGACCAATGATAATCTGTTTATCGCTATTTTACCTATGACGACGTTGTCAATTTCATGTCAATTTCGTTAGCAACGGCACGTGGCCTCCTTAGTTTCTAGCGATAATTTTTCCATCTCAAGCGAGAAGCATGATATGAAAATTATCACTAGAAAAGATCAAAAGAAAAATGCACAAAATAGCGATAAATGTATATATGAATAGAATGCACACAAATGATAATCATAAAATTGAAAATGAAAATGGGGAATGTATCAAAAAGACAACAACCCGACCATAGAACAGACAACAGCAGAAGGTCACCAACCAGCATTTTTTAAATTCAATTATGGCGTAAATAAGTCATAAAATATTCTTTACTTATGTCTAGTAGTACTTGATTTATAAAATTACCAGGATTATTTTCTGCGTAGATTCAATATTTGGTATCATTAGAAATATAACCTAAGTGTCATTTTAACTACCACCATAAATCTTAGAACTGAAATTTGAATACATTTCATGCACGTTTGGTGACGTACGTGTATCAGTATTACAATTTTTAAGTCAGAATTTTGAAAGGTGAAGACTTTAAATTCAGAAACTGCATGCATTTATTATTATTGGATTATTGAACAACGGATAAAACAATAATATTTCTATTCATGGTTCAATAAAAGATTTGCACAAAATAATGCTGTTAAAAGTCAAAATACCTTTTTTTACTTCGAAACCTATCCGTTCACAATTTACGAATATAAAAAAACCATTTAGAAAATCTCTGATTTTACTGTATGTGTAATTTTGTATGAATTGAATAAAATTTATTTCAATAAATTATAATCGTCCTTGAAAATGAAGACTTGATGATAGACATTAGTAAAATTCTTTAGCTTTTATGATTCTAAATAAACATGACAAAATTCGCAAACAATTAAGAAAGTTAACCATCTGCAAGCTTTGGTTCTAATCAGAATTTACATAAATTAAACAGTACAAATTGGAATATACATAAATTAAACAGTAGTGATTCATATAAAACTGCAATCTAATTAAAATATTGATCTCTGATTTCGTTAAACTACAGATGAGCTCATATGCCGTATAACGAAATCAGAGATCAATATTTTAATAAGATTGATAAAACTGGTACCTCTGTAATGTAATAAGATGATGTGATATGCTAATGCGACATACTTACAGAAATCATTGTAGCTTTTGTCATTTTACTTTAAACTGAGGACGTTTAACTGAAGGAACTCAGAATTTATTCGTTTATATACCCTCTTAGTCGGATGTTATACAACTACAATCCAACACGCATGGAAATAGGTTTCCCCAAATATATTTACAGTATACCCACTTGAACAAATCCGTTTTCACAAGGACACTTAGATTGTTAAGGATACATTTATTAAGATACGTGATGTATTTTATACCCCAAAAAAAATCCCTGGAATGCAGCATAGACAATTTCAAAACTTTCGTAGAAGAACGCCATAAAACAGCAGGACATGTACAATAAGGATAGGGATATAGCCGTGTCCGTTAATCATATGCACCTGTCAATTAGAAATCCTTAAAAGATATTTATGACTTTTAAGACTTTTATTGTAGTTCTAAGTTAAGAAAGCACGAAATATGTTCTTGTAAAAAATATATTTCCCTATTGACTTATTCTACAATTTTCAAGTCAGAATATACATAAATTATATGTTATTAGCTTTCAGAATATTCAAAGCTCTTAAATCTGTAATTTGTGTCTTTTTAGCTCACCTGCCCAATGGGCCAAGTGAGCTTTTCTCATCATTTGGCGTCCGTCGTCCGACAAAAATCTTCTCTGAAACTACTGAGACAAATTTAACCAAACTAGGCCACAATCATCATTGAGTATCAGTTTTCAAAATGTGTCTGATGACCCGGCCATCCAACCAAGATGGCCAACATTACTAAAAATAGAACTAAGGGGTAAAATGTAGAAGTTGGCTTATATCTCTGTATCCTTTTAACTGACAGTCTGCTAGCTATATTGACAAAATTTGATTTGTAAGTACATCTTGCCTCGCTGATCACTTTTTGACTTCAAGTGTCTCGTTATTTAGTGCATATTTCTTCCATATTGTTTTAATTGTAGATCTGGTCTTGCTGGCTGATCAATTTTGCTTATTGAAGTCCATTGTTTTAATTCAGATACAACCAAAAACACAAAAAACTGGTAAAAATTGTCATTAAAAGGCAATATCTCTATGAGGAATCAATTAAGATTTCGACCATGAAACTTATCTGTATATCTTGTCTTTCTGATCATTTTTCAATTTAAATCTATCTATGCTACTTTTCCAGATGAAAAATAAAATGGGTAACTTTGGCATTTAAGGTCAATAACTCCTATAACAAGTTGTATAACAGTGCCTATATAAACAAATGGTAGAGCTCGAAATTCTGAATTATTTGCATTTTATTCCTATGTTCTAATTTATGTCGGCTATGTTGGTTGCCATGCGGGGTCATCGGACACATTTTAAAGCTAGAAACTAGTACTCCAGTAATGATTATGGTCACGTTTGGTTTTTGGCCCTAAGGGAGAGAATATATTTGTAAAAAAAAAAAAAAATACGACGGACGCCAAGTGATGAGGAAATCTCACTTGGCCCTTTGGACAAGGTGATCTGAAAAAAGATACATTGTATTAGCTTAACATATAAATCATAATGATTTATCTTTGATATACATTATTTTTTTCCTGTAGCAATATTCATTCTAACATTTCAAAAAAAAAAAAAAATTGTAATGAGACACATGCTTTAAATTAAATATTTTTATATTTTATTATTTTTGATCGCTTAAACGGGAAATAATCATAGGAAACAGCCCCCCTTCCATGGAAGTATTTTTTCTATGTCCTTGGATGAACGTTAAATGTAAGTATGTAAGTATGACAAGGCGGAAATTGACTAACTGCAAATGTTATTTTTACTGACGTACTGAACATCGGATGACCTCAAGTTCTTGTGGATTGTCAAAAGTACTTGTCACAGAAAAAAATCGCATCTCTATACCCGAAACAGAGGTTAATGTACAGAGATATTTTTTCTGAGACAAGTTCATGCGTAGATGATGAATAATGACAGGACATTCAACCTATCAAAAATGACTATTATATTGTAGTGATACAAATCAACACGGGTTTGTTGTTATATATTATATTAATATAACAGTTACATGTATATATAATTTTCATCCATTTGTATATCATTCTATTCTACTATTCTAATAATAGTAAAGTGCAAGTGCATAGTGGACACTCTTCTGTAACAATTCTGTTTTTCTTATAGATTGGATATGAGTAGGTATTCATATTTTCCCGCAAAAACAGTCTTCACAGCAGAGTTACCGGTCCTTGGAAGGGTTGTCTGAAAACGTTCATGAGATATTCTTCCTCGGAATTTTACACATTTTTTTCGGTACGTGTGCATAGATATCATCAAAAAGTAAAATAACAAAAATACTGAACTTTGAGGAAAATCAATTCGGAAAGTCCATAAACACACGGCAAAATCAAATAACAAACGCATCAAAAACGAATGGACAAGAACTGTCATATTCCTGACTTGGTACAGGCATTTTCAAATGTAGAAAATGGTGATTTAAACCTGGCTTTATTGGGTTAATCCTCTCACTTTGATGACAGTTTCATTAAATTCCGTTATATTTACATTGATGCGTTAACTAAACAGACACAATGAATAAAATAGTCGGAATATGGGTACACCAGTCATCATCGTATAACAATTTTTAAAGGAACAATTTAATAGAACACAAACACATCTATCTACAAACACATTCATTGATTTGTGTGTCTGACGTCAGAAAATTTTATACGTCACATAGATTTGTCGTTCAATGTGCATACAGACAATCTTAAAATTTACCTAGGCAATGTTAGCATACAGGGTTAAAAAATCAAAAGTATGTAAGAATAAATTTCAGAAATAGACCGAGATTTAAACTAGTCCAAAAGTTATATATAGAATTTATAAGAATACACAAATAGTTAATTCTACTACGCGAATGAATGATTTTGACGTTTGTGGTTCAACGTATATTGTAATTCATAATAGAAATATATCATAAGGGACCGTTCAATATTTATCAGATGGATGGGCCGGTGCATTCTTAATATTGTTTCATTAAAAAAGTTATTGCCCATACTTTAAAATTCTGAAAAAAAAGTCCTTGCCCATCTAAAAAAATCTATAAAAAAAGTCCTTGCCCCTCTAAAACTCTAAGACAATCAAAAATGATTTAGGTTCTTTTTCTATTTTTAAGTTTTTAAATTTTAATGTCTTGAAATCAAAGAATAGACTTTATACAAAATTTAAAATGTGCTAGTTAATTCTATATGTATATATCTATGTGTTTATCAGAACCATACATTTTATTCATTTTCAAAACCAGTATGAATATACATGTACAGATTTGATTTTATATGTACAGCCTCAAATACAATATTAATTTAAAATAAAGGAAATAATTTAAATTAAGGGACAATAACTCTTGGACTAGAAAACATATTATCATATACTGAATTCCTAATTATTGTCCTAATAACAGAACATGTTTATATTTCAAATATCAATGTCCCTTTATCTATTCTACTTTTCAAAAAAGAAATTTAATATGGTCTTTTGAAGCAAATATAGGCAGACATGTTTTTGACTTTAATGATGCAGCCTTTTTCGCCTATTAATTAATTTGACAGCTTAACACAAAACTATAAAACAACCTGGCATTCTTTAAGATCAATATATAAATGAGATAGCTGTACAGTTATATGAAAATCTAAGTTGATTTGAAAAAGTTATAAAAAAAATGAAAGGTGACCATCTGAACTTAGTCTAAACTTAAAATTGTAGCTTTTTTCAACCTATTAACTAAATCCATAAAATGACAGCAAAAAAACAAAGTACTAAACAGCCTGGCATTCAGTAAGATCAATATAAAAATGATATAGCAGTTACTGTAGAGTTTTATAAAAATGCAAGTTGATTTGAAAAAGTTATGAAAAAAATTAAAGATGACTATCTTGAAATAACCAAAAACTGAAAATTTAAGCTTTTTCTTAAACCTTTTTATTAAATCCATAAGAATGACAGCAACACACCAAACTACCAAACAACTAGGCATTCTATAAGATCAATATATAAATAAAATAGCTGTAAAGTTTTATGAAAATCCATGTTGATTTGAAAAAGTTATAAAAAAATTTAAAGATGACTATCTGGATTTAGCCTAAACTGAAAATTTGAGCTTTTTTTTTTTTTTTTTACCTATTTATTAAATCCATAAGAATATAAGAATGACAGCAATACACCAAACTACTAATCAACCTGGCATTCTATAAGATCAATATATAAATGAAAAAGCTGTAAAGTTTTATGAAAATCCATGTTGATTTGAAAAAGTTATAAAAAATGTTAAAGATGACTATCTGGATTTAGCCTAAACTGAAAATTTGAGCTTTTTTTTTTTAACCTTTTTATTAAATCCATAAGAATGACAGCAATACACCAAACTACCAATCAACCTGGCATTCTGTAAGATCAATATTTAAATGAAATAGCTGTAGAGTTTTATGAAAGTCCATGTTGATTTAAAAAATCAAAGATGACTCTAGATTCAGCCTAAACTTAAAATTTTAGCTTTTTTTTCTTATCTATTAATGATATCTATAAATTTGACAGCAATACACCTAACTACCAAGCAACCTTGCTTTCTATAAGATCAATATATAAATGAGATAGCTGTAGAGTTTTAGGAAAATCCAAGTTAATTTGAAAAAGTTAGAAAAAAATTTAAAGTTTACTTTCTGAATTTAGCCTTATCTAAAAATTTGAGCTTTTTTCTTACCTATTACTTAAATCCATAAATTTTACCGCAATACACCAAACTATTCAACAATTTGGTATTCTATAAGGTCAAAATAATTTAAAAGATAGTCTGAACATGCTGAACAGAAAGCTCTAGCTTTTTATTCCTTAATTAAATCCTTAAAATTGACAGAAATGAGCCAAGCTACCAGTTTGTTAAGACATGTTTTGAGTGCCCGCAAAAGAAATATCCTACAAACCAATAAAATTGATAGCAAAATTTTTCCTATAAAATATGTTCTGGCCCATCCACTAAATATTTAAAAAAAAGTTCTTGCCCATCCAAATATTTCCACAAAAAAAAGTGCTTGCCCCGCCCCATTTTGCACCGGCCCATCCATCTGATAAATATTGAACGGTCCCTAATGACATTAAATAGAACAATATCTACCGTCAGGATCTTTTAAAGTACAGAGTCACGTTATAAGAACCAAAGAAATACAAAAAGTCGCATATACAAAACACATTACCAAAAAATGAAAGACAATACAAACACATTGACGAGATGTATAAGTACCGAGCCACGTCAAACGGATATTACATAAAACCATTAAACAGTAAAAGTTATATTAATAATACAAAGACAAATGAAAGAACTATAAAACACGTTGTTTAGATGATAAACAACATCAGTACTCGTTCTATTTGAGCAGTCAAATTGCGTTGACCGTTTATTTCTATGTCATATATACAGTCACTGACATGATATCACGTTTCCTGATGAATATTGAAATAGAAATTGCCGAAATTATAATAAATTATTCATTACGACCTATACAATCTGTTCTTGTTTTCAATGTATATAACGACTCAAACTTATTTCTTTTGCAATTTTTATTAAAAAAAAACATATTTCACTTGTTAATAATTTTGGTCTGCACCGTGGCACTATAAATCATTTTGTTTAATGCTTATTGTAGATATTTTAGTTCATTCTCAAACAAATTCCGTTTACAATCGATTGCGAATTTCAACAGGTAATGTACATTTCATCGTGCTGTATATTTCTCCGCCTGCATGATATGAGGCCTTTTATATAAATAAAAGGGATAAGTTACCCAATATTTAAATCAAATGATAACATTAAGCCATTAAACAACAGTTGAAAAATGTTTTTTTTATTGCAGTATAAAGACAATAATAGTGCATTGACTTGACATATCAACGATATAAGGATTCGGCCCGAAACGGGGAAAAAGCTTAAAATTACGACCATCCGGAAATGGGAGACTACTCTAGGGATAAGTTTTTTCTTTTCCGATTTTCGAGCCAAACCGCCTGTCTCATACACACTTATCTTGAGAGCGTTGATATTGAAGCCAAATTAAATACATAAATGTTTTCAAATTTTCGTAAAATAGTCATTTAAAAATTCAAGCATGATGGTCATAACTTAAAAGTGTGATGGTCGTAACTTCAACTATAGTATTTTGGATGATAGTCGTAACCGACACAAGATGGGCGTAACTTTGAAAGATGACAATTATTCGAGTATTTCGGTGAACTTTTATCAAAGTATTTTAAAATACTGTGCACATTACCACGTTAATAAACTCACTGGACCACGCTGAGTTGAAGCATAAAGTTCTATTTTTAATATTATCCTGGCTACACGCTACTCATACACTGTAAATGTATTTGATTCCATTCTAAAGATCAGTGTGTATAGTGGATAGCAGTGTAGATTAGGTATCAACAACCTCCTACGTTCGAAGCTAACAGAAGGTTCATTGCGACCCCATTGATTCAGAATTACAACCCATGTCAAGAAATCATCGCTGGAAACTCCTGTGGACCCTCTACGGCATCCATCACTAGTTGCCGGTTTAATTTCATTCAACAAATTAATTTATGACCTGCATGTACGTGTCGCTTAGAACACGGCTATGATATGAGGGGAAATAGGTGTGGGGGGGGGGGGGTCTGATATACATATAATCTTTATTGCAAAATTACACCTATAAGGGTCGGGCAATACAATCAAACAATTATACAATACAATGCAATATAATGTAATACAATGCAATATATAAAATAATAGAACATATTTTTAGAGTTTAATTATACATTTATGTAAAACAAAAACCAGCATTATAAGCTTGTCTGACATGGGGGTGACCCCCTCAGTTCTATAGCCCGTTTAATGAGGAAACCAATATGACAAACAAGTTCAGGGATGGGGTTTATAATGAGTTTTAGGTATTAATTAAATGAATCAAGATGTTGAAATAATGGTACATATAGTCTTTTAGATAAGCAAAAAGATTAGAACGCAATGATATGTTATTGTCATCTAGGACTCCACATTTGTTACATAATCTTTGTGCTCTTGGAATGTTTCTGTACCTTTCCAAATCACTGAGCCTACATTTTGAGAGTAAAAGCCTTTTTCAACTGATTTTTATAGTTCGTTTTTATGTTGTACTGTTATACCACTGTCTCAGGTTAGCTGGAGGGTTGGGATCCCGCTAACATGTTTAACCCCGCCACATTATTAAAGTATGTGCCTGTCCCAAGTCAGGATTCTGTAATTCAGTGGTTGACGTTTGTTTATGTATTACATATTTGTTTTTCGTTCATTTTTTTTTTATATAAATAAGGCCGTTAGTTTTCTCGTTTGAATTGGTTTACATTGTCTTATCGGGGCCTTTTATAGCTGACTAGGCTGTATGGGCATTTCTCATTGTTGAAGGCCGTACGGCGTCCTATAGTTGTTAATGTCTGTGTCATTTTGGTCTCTTGTTGACGGTTGTCTCATTGGCAATCATACCACATCTTCTTTTTTATATGAATAAAATTATTGCAATTTAAATGTTCCTCAGACTGACAATTAGTTTTTAATTCCCATGCAGACAAAGTTTGAATGAAGAATCAAACTTTGAAAGTTTATTTTTTATTTTAAGTAGTTCTGCTAATGAGTACCAAGAATAAATTCCTTTCAGACCGGACGTGGCTGCGTATTCATACGTACTATATACAACAAAAAAAGATGCCTGATTCTAACAAGAGTTTATTAAATAACGGAGGGGAAATATCACCAATCAATGTATTAATCAACTAGATAATGTATGATCCGTTATACAGCATTTGTACCTATCTAAAATATGAAGAGGAGAATACTACTAGTATACAAAACGTATAAACGAATAATCACACTCATGTCCGCTGTCATAGATATATATGAAAAACAATTTAACCATATACTGGTAATATTCATTTGTTGCACTTTCACTGTTTATTGTAGTGAATCGAAATTTCCAACTATACCCGGTTAGGTAGTTTGTGCATGGTTAAACGACAGTGTTGAAGGTTTGGTTTTTCAAAAGCGAATAGAAAATAATAGTTTACTGGAAAGAGAATTAAAGTCAATTTGCCTTGCAACAATCCTTGGACTTAGACTACCTATGGACCTGCATTGATTGTTGCAAGTTTTTTTTAATGTTCAGAGATTGCTTAACTCTCCCACAAGAGACAGGGGAATTAATGTCTGCAATAGGAAGAGTCGGGGTAGCTTTTTTCCATTAGTGGAGGATCCAGAAATTGTCATAAGTGGGGGCCCACTGACTACCTAAGAGGGGGCCCGCTCCGGTCATGCTTCAGTGATTCCCTATATAATCAACCAAATTTTTCCAGAAAATAGAGGGCCTAGCTGGCCACCCTGCCCCCCCCTAAATCCCCTTCTGACAATTTTTACCCAGCTAAACGGATGCGTCTTTTTATCTAACTTACCTTCGTTGCTGAAATGCATAAAATATCATTGCATCCGTCATTTTGTCAGTAAAATTTAATTTGCTGATGTTATACATTCGCATTCGCCTCTACACGGTACTTTCCGATACTGACAGCAATTTAGCGATTTCACTTATTTTAAACCCATTTTCAGTGATGCAATGATTTCTTTTGGAATCTCGTAAACTGGTGGTCCAGCTTCTCCACGTCGCAATCTGTCTGGTTTCACATTACTATACTTTATACAATATGTTATCAATTTCATCATTTCTTGGCTATTAGACACACCCACACATTGCAATTCAAAGAAAGACAGTTTACAAACTAAGGTAGGAGAAATGTGTTCCCTTTGGAAAACTGGTATTAGGCGTTCAAATCTGCAATGTGTTAAAACTTCTTCCATTTTGAAAATATGGCGGTAACTTCTGTATCCCGATTTGTCACGTGGTGTTACCTCATCAAGTAATGACATAACCACATCAAAGAATAGCAAAACCACATAAAAAACGGGAATAAACATATCATGCAGAGAAAAGTCAAAGCCTCTTAAAAAATAAAACCACCATCATTACGAAATAACAGAATTACATCATGTAATGAGACAACTGCATTAAGTAAATCCATATAGACATCAAGTAATGTTAAAACCACATTGCCGAATGGCACAACCACTTTGCCTAACAACATAACTACATTAAATAATGTTGAAAACATATCAAGCAATGACAAACCATAACAAGTTTTTACGTTACCCTATCAGGTAATATCAAAATATCATCAAGTAATGACGGTACCGTATTGAACAGTATCAAAACATCATTATCAAGTTATGTCAAAACCATATTACGTAATAACAAAATATCATCAAGTAATGATCAAACGATATCACATAATGTCAGAGCACCACATAAGACAGCTGTGGCGTTCCATAGTTATATAATAACTGTTTCATAGAGGACGACGGATAAATATGTTCTAATTGTTGTTACTCGTGACAATCCTGTCCTCTTATCCTCAAATGTGACCGAACTAGGTTTATCACCGGGCTTGTTTACTTACATGAACAACACGACGGCTACCACTAGTTGAGCAGGATCTATTTACCTTTTTTTAGCACCTGTGATCACCCCTGAATTTTGATTTGATTCGTGTTGTTCTTTACTTTTCTTTGTTGTTAACCTTTGGGTACTTTTCCTTTCTTAGCCATACCGTTGTCAGTTTGCTTCCCACTTCTGAGTTTAAATGTTCCTTTGGTGTTTTTCGCCTCTCTTTTCGGAGTTTTTGTTTTTGTTCACACAATTCTTCTTATTGACATTCCATCTGTTTTGAATCGAGCACCACAACTTTTTCTTATGTAGACGATACGTGTGTATGACGTACAAAATTGTATGTCTGGTATTTCTGTTGTGAGAAATTGAAAGTAATGAAACACAATTTGGTAACACCAATTACAAGTAATTTCATGATTTGTGTTTTATTGAAAGGAGTAATTGAGCAAGTAAATCAGTAATGTTTATCCAAATATTGTACTGTCATCAAATATAACAATTAAAAATGAACATGTGTTTTCAAAATGAAACGAAATTATAAAAACAGCAATACATTGAATAGAACAATTATCATCACTGATACCACGGTTAAATATACAAGTAAGGAGATGCACTATGATTGCCAATGAGACAGCTACCCACCAAAGTTCCAATGAAATGGATGTTAGCAATTATATGCAACCATAAGACCGTCAACAATGCGAAAAATCCATACTTTGCCATGTAGTGACAAAGAAACTGTTATTATCCTGCTCTCATGAGGGCACTTTGATTAGTTGATACAAACTATGGTATTGTGTTATAACGAGTAGTAATTGATCTAAGTGAAGCTTCATATGTATGATAAGGGCTAGAAAGTTGGATTAAATATATGATTAAATGTTACAGATTATATTAAAAGTCTATGAAGTATATGAAACTATTAAATCAGATATTATTTATTAAAGATGGGACCAAAAACAACCCATATAATATGTTTAAGTAATGCATTCAGAATAAAGATATGAAAAAGTGTAAAATATTTTGTAAATTAACAAGTTAATTTATCAATATAGTCCTTTGGTGTGACTCAGATATAAACTTGTAGTTTTCGCTTTAAACGTTTGTCTTAAAATCCATTGCTGATTTTTTTTAAAAGTCAGATACTGTATTAAATTCCTGATAGCAAAATAATAAAGTAACATTTAAGAAATGTCTGCAAATTTAATAAATATTAGCATATCGGCTTTGAAGTGCATCTGCGATTTCAACGATATCTCTTGCGATTCTGTACTCAATATCCATTCGCTGCCATTCTTCCTGGTATTTGGATATCCTTAAGGGTTCACAGTTCATTTGCTTTCTGATGAAATAGAATTCACATGTTATATTGGCTATATCTTTTGAATACATTGAAGACATAAGATTATTTATTAATATAATCAGGTTTCCTAGGGACTCACAGTCAGCTCTAAAGCATAGGTTGATCTACAAAATATATCAAACAACAAATAAAAAAATCGGTTTATATCTCGGAAGGATAATACATGAAAAGAAGAAAACATAAAAAACACGGTACCAAAAAATTGTAAAATAAATTATCGATATGGATGACTCCGAAAAACGTGTTCAGATCAACCAAAAAATATGCTCACCATTCCCTGCTTTTCAGTGAATAACGACATTCTTTGATACGTTATCCATCTGAATTATCTCCCCTTAATCAGCAATAAAAGAATTATTGAATCCATCAAGCTTTCATCTTTTTTTTAAAGAAAATATTATTATTCTAAGCATTTTATGAAATCTTCATTTAATTAAAGTACCCCTGGAATAAATACATTTAATTAAATAATACATGTTACATCTGGGCCAAACATAAACATTCATGGTCATTTGATAAATTTTGACAACATATTTGTTGAATTTGGAAGGATTTTTTTTTTGTCAGCAAATTGTCGGCATTCCTATGAAAACGAACTATGCGCATCTCCTTGTCGACCTCTTCTTATTTTCATACCAGTCGGAGTTCCTTCAGATAATTGTCGAACACAAGAAGACCAAAGAAGCAAGATAATTCTATTTCACATTCAGATATATTGATGATGTTCATTCCATTACCAATCCAAACTTTTCTAATTGGGTTCCATTTATATATACTACAGGACTAAAAGTTAAAGAAACAATAGACATCGCTTCTGCCATCTCATTTTTAGGCTTGTACTTCTAATTTAACATAAGCAGTCATCTCAGCACCAGAATCTATGACAAGCGAGACAACTTTGATTTTGAAATTTTCAATTTCCTATACCTTATGAGCAATTAACCAACTTCATCTGCATATTGGATACACATTTCCCAACAAATTCGGTATTCAAGAGCTTGCAGCTACTACACGGACGTTTAAAACATCACCAGTGTCTGAGCAGAAGGTTAATGAACCAATATTATTCATATTTGTAAATTAACAACCTTCACTGTTCAGTCCATTTTTGGTAATATCCTTTTGACGTGGCTCGGTACTTATAAATCCCGTCGTTGTGGTATGGTCATTTTGTTGGCTTTTATTTTTTGCTTATGGGATTTTTTATATGCCATTTTGTTTTTCTTTGTTGATATATTTGTTTAGTTTTATATTGATTAAAATTTTAACACAATGTTGACAGGTTTAGACCTATTTTTGACATCTTTACCTATTATGTATGTTTGTTTGATTCATACGTCGCTGTCAATATTTGGAATTTGAGACGACCATCATACAAGTGAGAGGTTTAGTTAGCTGTTAAAATGAGTTTTACCATTAATTTTGCCACTGATTTTGATATGGGACTTTCCGTTTTGAATTTTCCACGGAGTTCATAATTTTTGTTATTTTACTTTTCACACATTGTTGTCAATATAATGGAATATTATGCGACTGTCATACAAGTGAGAGGTTTAGCTAGCTAGCTATAAATAAGTTTAATCCAACATTTTTAACGTAAGAAAATGTCTGTACCAAGACAGTTGTTTTCCATGGGTTTTATGTGTTTAAGCTTTTGATTTTGCCATTAGATCAGGGACTATCCGTTTTCAAATGTCCTTGGAGTTCGGAAGTTTTGTTATCCTACTAATTGTTTTCTGAGGTGGTGGCATTCTACAATATACCTTCACAGAAAATTGACAAGAAATGATTTATCTGACAGAAAATTTGACAAGATGTAATATCTCTCACAACCGCCATACCTTATTGCAGATAGAGCAGTTTTCCTCAGTATCTTAAGTTGGAAATCCTACCAATATAGGAGCTTTATCTAAATATGTCATCATCCAAGGTAGATTGATCCTTGATGTCTGAAATTATATTTTTATTTGATTATAAAAGTCAGTTGCATTGCCCTTTGCCCTTAAATTATTGTTGAATTAATTCATTATACGCATGCATCAAATCAAAGATATTCATCACCATAAAAATACAGGAAATAATTTTAGGATTGAAAAGTTGCATTCTTGAATACAATCAATTAACGCGTTTAACGGCGGTTAATGTACGTAATAATAAGAAGAAAGGCAGTTTCTTTTGTAGTAGAACATTTCCTGAATGCAAACATCAAACGAAATCAGTAAAATTCAAATAGCCAATAAACAGTGAGAACCTTATCGTTTTCAGTAGCATCTTTTAGTTTAGTCTTTGGTGAAATATCTCCATCTACGTTATTTTCTTCTGAAATTTAGCTGTTGACATGGACGTAGTGATAATTGTTGTATATAAGTTTTTCAAAATCGTGGTATAGTACCCACAGTACTTTGTATTTTATTTTTGAATCAGCCGATCAGCGATCCCGCAACGATGCATACAATCTCGCTTCTACACCACAGAATTTACTTTTTAATGTTTAGTTTTCAGTAATGTTAAACTTAAAATTTACACAAAGGTTAACAAACATTGACTCACTGTTTTCTCCTTCAAAGTTATAGCTAATGGTGTCAATCCAGAGTGTATTATGTCTAGTATCTGCAGTCTCTGTATGTTTTCTGGTATTATGTCTGGACAGGACACAATGCTGGTATCATTTTTTATCCATTGGGGTTTACCTTTGTTGCCAGGCTTTGCATCACAAAGTAGTGTTTCACATAACAAAATTAAAACTATCGAAGAGATTCCCTGAAATCGACAGTATACGACGATAATATTTCCTGATTATAAAAAAATCACATCTCGAGTGCCATTCAAATAGCTGTACATGTATACATGAATAGAATGCACTCAAATGATAACCAGCATTTTTTACATTCAATTATGGCGTAAATAATTAAGTCATAAAATATTCTTTACTTATGTATAGTAGTACTTGATTTATAAAATTAATGAGATAAACACCAGAATTGTTTTCTGCGTAGATTCAATATTTGGTATCATTAAAAAATATAACCTAAGTGTCATTTTAACTCCTATCATAAATCTTAGAACTGAAATGTAATACATTTCATGCACGTTTGGTGACTTATCAGTATTACAATTTTCAAGTCAAGTAACAAATAAGAAAGTTAACCATATGCAACATTTGGTTCTAATCCGAATATACATAAATTAAAAGGTACAAATCAGAATATAATACATAAATTTAAAACAGCACAGATTTATATAAATCTGCAATCTAATTAAAATATTGATCTCTGATTTCGTTAAACTACACATAAGCTCATATGTAATATAACGAAATCAGAGATCAATATTTTAATAAGATTGATAAAACTGGTTTCTCTGTAATGTAATAAGATGATGTGATATGCCAATGAGACATACTTACTGAAATTATTGTAGCTTTTGTCATTTTACTTTAAACTGAGGACGTTTAACTGAAGGAACTCATAATTTATTCGTTTATATACCCTCTTAGTCGGATGTTATACAACTACAATTCAACACGTAGGGAAGTAGGTTTCCCCAAATATATTTACAGTATATTAACCACTTAAACAAATCCGTTTTCACAAGGTAAATTAGATACATTTATTAAGATACGTGAAGTATTTTAAACAAAACATAAAATCCCTGGAAGGCAGCATAGACAATTTCAAAACTGTTTCTTAGTAGAACGCCATAAAAGAGCAGGATAGGTACAATATAGCTATGGATATCCATCTGCACCTGTCAATTAAAAATCCTTAAAAGATATTATGACTCTTAAGACTTTTATTGTAGTTCTAAGTTAAGAAAGCACGAAATATGTTCATATGAAAAAAATATTTCCCCATTGACCTATTGCTACATAGTAATTTGCACGAACTTTTTCAGGTACTTTCAAGCGGCTCGACATAAAAAATATTGAATTTGGTACAACCATAATATAATTACCTTCAATTAAAGACCTAACATCATTTACAACAAACATATTACTTGCGCTATACCTATATTTTTTCTATTTACAGTTTTCAAGTCAGAATATACAAAAAATATATGTTATTGAAAGCTCTTAGATCTATAATTAGATCAAACTTGGCCCCAATCACCATTGAGTATCTAATTTAAAAATGTTTCCGATGACCCGGCCATCCAATCAAGATGGCCACCATGGATAAAAATAGAACTAAGGGGTTAAATGTAGATGTTGGCTTATATTTCAAGTACATCTTGCCTCGTTAATCATTTTTGACTTCAAGTGTCTCGTTATCTATTGCATATTTCCTCCATATTGTTTTATTTGTAGATCTGATCTTGCTAATCAATTTTGCTTATTGAGGTCCATTGCGTTAATTCAGATACAAAGCAAAAACAGAAAAAAACCTGGTAAAAATTGTCATTTTAGGGCAATATCTCTATAAGGAATCAATTAAGATTGCGACCATGAAACTTATCTGTATATTTTGTCTTTCTGATCATTTTTCAATTTAAATCTATCCATCCTACTTTTCCAGATGAAAAATGAAATAGTAAAATTTGTCATTTAAGGTCAATAACTCCTATAACAAGTTGTATAACAGTGTTGGCATATATAAACAAATGGTAGAGTTCGAAATTCTGATTTTTTTTGCATTTTTACCCTATGTTCTAATTTATGTCGGCCATGTTGGTTTGCATGACCGGTCATCGGACACATTTTAAAGCTAGAAAATAGTACTCCAGTAATGAATTATGATTGTGGTCACGTTTGGTTTTTGATCCTATAGTTTAAGGGGGAAGACGATTTTTGTAAAAGAAAACAGGCGACGGAAGCCAAGTGATGAGAAAAACTCACTTGGCCATTTGGGCAAGGTGAGCTAAAAAAGATACATTGCATAAGCTTTATATAGAAATTATAATGATTTATCTTTGAAGGCGGAGGAAATTTAAATATCTTTTTAGTCTAATTTTGTACTTTGATATACATTATTTTCTTCCTGTAGCAATATTCATTCGAATATTTTAAAAAAAAAAAAATTGTAATGAGACACATGCTTTAAATTAAATATTTTTATATTTTATTATTTTTGATCGCTTAAACGAGAAATACTCATATAGGAAACAGACCCCCCTCCCATGAAAGTATTGTTCTATGTCCTTAGCAAACAATATATGTAAGTATGACAAGGCGGAAATTAGCTAACTGAAAATGTTATTTTACTGAAGTACTGAACATCGGATGACCACAAGTTCTTGTTGATTGTCCAAAGTACTTACATTGTATCACAGAAAAAAGCACATCTCTATACCTGAAACTGATGTTAATGTACAGAGATAATTTTTTTTTTAGACAAGTTCGTGCGTGGATGATAAATAAATGACAGGAAATTCAACCTTATAGTAATAACTATTATATTGTAGTGATACAAATCAACACTGGTTTGTTGTTATATTTTATATTAATATAACGGTCACATGCACATGTATATATAATGTTCATCCATTTGCATATTATTCTATTATACTATTCTAATAATAGTGCAGTGCAAGTGCATAGTGGACACTCTTCTGTAAAAAATCTATTTCCTTAAAGATTGCATGGATTTTAGTAGGCATCCATATTCCCGCAAAAACAGTCTTCAAAGCAGAGTTACCGGTCCTTGCAGGGATTGTCTCAAAACGTTCTTGAGATATTTTTCCGCATGCTTTTACACAATTTTTCGGTACGTCTGCATAGATATTATCAATATTTTTTACTTATATGTATATATCTAACGACAAAACATTTTCATATTATCAATTTATGTTTTAAACAAAAGTATTTTTTTTATCAGTTTTCATTGAAGAGATGTGTTTATAACAAGCGATAAGGAATGTTATTTTGCACTCGTTAATATCCGTGTATTTATCATGTTTATAAATCGGTTACAAACCCAAAACGGTCATCACGATGTAAAAATTATCTGGAATGATGTTTTTCTAATAGCTGTCATTTTCATTAATAATTTCCTTTATTCAACATGAAGTAGTTGAATGAATGAATGAATGAATGAATTTTATTTCTCATAAACTACAAATTACATAGTTACAGAGAATATATAAACAATTACATTAAATATTGAAGCACATGTGAACAATACAAACATAAACATTAAATTACAAACTAACCAGGAGGAGTGACCCTCACATTTATAATTTTTATAAATCTACAAAGTTTTTCAAGAACAATATAATTATTAGAGCTCATTAATTGTTGATATTTATAAATATTTGGACGAAGAGTACAATAGTATGGTAACAACCTCTTTCTTTCTTGAGTTAGAGCATTACATGACATAACATAATGATATTCATCACCTACGTCTCTTGATTCGCAAAGATGGCACAACCTATCATTTCTTGATATGTTATTCCACCTTCCCGTCTCAATAGGTAATCGGTGACTTCCACATCTAAATTTACACAATAAAAAATTGATTATATATTGACAATTTTGAAAAATAGCTTTCTAATTTAATATCAGTTTTAAAAATTCTATAACATAAGCATTTAGGAGTAGTGTTAATTTCGCTTAGGCAATTCTGCAAAAACTGGTCTTTAAGTTTCAACTCAATACTCTGAATTACCCATTTATCTAACATTTGATTCAACCAGATATTTGACATTCCACAGGTATCAAAAACAGTTTTTACAAATGATATCCATTTACAGTTAAGACCATAGTTATGAAAATTAATATACAATAGTTTATATAAAAGACATGAAATTTTACTTTCTTTACCACATAGTAATCTACATAAGAAACTAACCATACGAACTTTGGCATTAACAATTACAGGATATCTACCCAATTCCGCATAAACAATACAGCTAGGTGTACTCTGTTTTAGATGTAGAACAAGCTTACAAAATTTTAAATGTACACGTTCTATCAAATCAAAATTTTCAAATCCCCAAATTTCCGAACCATATAGAAGAATAGGTAAAACTATCTTATCAAACATGTCTAACTGACATTCTATAGTCAAACTGTTTTGTCTACACTTTTTTAAAATACCATACATTGCTTTTGTAGCTTGTTCACAAATATATTTTCGGGTCTTTAAAAAAGAACCACTTCTAGCAAAAAATATACCGAGGTATTTATACTCAGTTACAATTTCTAATTCTCTATTCTGTATAACAAATCTAATATTGTTGGGTTGTCTCCCTTTGGAGAATATAAGAACTTTTGTCTTGTTAACATTTATTTTGAGTTGCCATTTTTCACAATAATCATCAAATTCATTTAACATGTTTTGTAAATCTTCACTACTCTCGGAAAACATCACAGTGTCATCCGCATATAATAACATAAATATTTTTAAAAATACTGTTAACTCGTGTTCGAGGTCATCACTAATAGAATTTACACCAAGTACATCTTTGCCTTCAAAAAAATGCTGTAAATCATTTAAAAATATTGCAAACAGAGCAGGGGAAAGATTTTCTCCCTGTCTTACACCCATTTCACAAGTAAATAACTCTGATTTCTCACCATTAAATATAATGTGTGATTTTACATTTTCGTACATATTTTGTATAATACGGAAAAATTTGCCATTTATATTATTCTTTAAAAGTTTAAATAATAAAAAATTTCTTTGTATAAAATCAAAGGCCTTTTCAAAGTCGACAAAGGCACAGTAAAGTTTCTTCTTTCTTAATCTTAGTAACTCGAATAGTGCATATACTGAAAATAAATGATCAGTAGTTGAGTATCCATGTCTGAAACCTGCCTGATTTTCTAGTAAAATAGAGTACTCATCAAGATAATCACATAATCTAGTGTTTAAAATAGAATTAAAAATCTTACCAAGACATGACAAAAGAGTGATAGGACGGTAATTCTGTGGTTCGGCAGAACTACCTTTGTTCTTAAAGACTGGTATGACATTACCTATAAACCATGCCTCGGGTAAAATACCCGAATCAAAACTAATATTAAATATATACACATAAATATCAATCATACAATCAATAGACGAGGAAATGTATTCATTTACAATCATATCGTCACCCGACGATTTGTTATTTTTTATATGTTTTATAGCTTTTAACATTTCTTCAGCTGTAATACTTTCATTTAACATAGAATTTGAAGATTCTTGACTAACATCATTGTTAATATCATAAGTATCTCCTTCATACTTATTTTTGTTTATATCTTTAAAAAAAGTAAACAATGACTCAGTGGTGATAGTACAATTGTTTTTATGTTTGACTTTATTCCAAATTTTCCAAAATTCCCTGGGGTTTTTGAATCGCATATTTCTCATCTTAGTGCGCAGGTTTTCGTTATATAGTTTAATATTCTCGTCCATGACTTTTTTGTAATGTTTTTCTGACTGTCGAAGTCTTTCTTTAAATAAATTAGAGCCATAGTGTTTATAAAGTCTTCTGCTTTTTCGAAATTCTTGTCTAACCTTTTTACAGTCTTTATTAAACCAATCTTTGTTTGAAAAATTCCCTTCCCCGCAAATGTTTTTTGAATTTTTAGTACATACCCCAAAAGTGTCTTTTGCAGCACTCAATAATACAGTCGTAATATCACTTACAATACTATCTTCAGTACCTTGATCAACTGAACTTATATCATCATATTTAGACATTACATTTAACAATAATTCGTTTACTTTATCAACGTCAATGTTGTTTTTGTATTCAATTGTCTTTTCGTGTTTCCATTTACCAATGTGTACATTTTTGTCATTAATTACTTCGCTTTCACCTTGTGTACCATTACGACCATTTACAGTTAAAGACAAGCACAAAGGAGAGTGTATATCTGAGAATAAATTACAAAAATCAGAAACTTCAAAATCATCTACTTTACATAAAATATTAGCAGTACATAAAATATAATCTACTACACTAATACTTCGACTTGTTGGTTTACCAAGTACTCGGTCTTTACCGACTCTTCCGTTTAAAATATACATGTTATTATTTTTACAAAATTGAATTAATTTTCTTCCATATGTATTGACAACAGTATCAGAACTATTACGTATTCTTGGTATCTTAAGATCGTCTAAGACATGAATGTCATTAAACTCATTTACATCTATAAATTCGGTTAAATGTTCTTCGAAATCAGATATATTGAAAAAATCTTGTTCATTTGCAGTGCGACTATTGAAATCACCAAGAAGAAAAATACAGTTACTATTCTTTTGTAATTCAAGAAATTCTATTTCAATTTCTGACATCGCATTTTCAGGCTGGATATACACTATACCCATTATTATATCATCTTCAGTTCTAAATAATATTCTATCTACTCTAAACCATAAAACAAAAGGACAATCGTTTTCTATACAATGAATAAATTTTGCATACTGTGATCTATAGCCCAAAGCTATCCCACCTGATCTAAAGCTAGTAAATTTTTTCCTGTTTTTATAATGAAATGTAAAATCTTCAAAACTAATTTCATCTAAACCGTCCAATTTTGTTTCAGTAAGACATAATAAATCATTACATTTTAATAAATCTCTAAATTCTTGATACAGTAGTTTCCGTTTTAATCCACAAATATTTAATGACAATCGATGAACAATATCTTTATTTACATGATTATAATTAATACTAGTGTTAATGTGAGAGTTAGTTCCATCTGAATGATTTAAACTGTCATTTAAAGTGTCCGTTAAACCTCGACGGTTTACCTAGCTATGTTTTCCACGTCTACTACGAGGGGCTCCACGGGGACGGTCGTTGTTCTGTTGAGGACTCTACGGGGTGGTTCTTTCTGTCGTGCGCCTTCTGTTTCTTGTTGTTGTCTTTTGTCTGTCTCCATGTGACGATCGGTAGGTGGTCCAATTTCTTTGCCGTTAATAAACAGCTTGTCTCGTTTGAAGTGAGTCTTCTGTCCTTGCCTTTTTTGCCTCCTTATAATATGGCCAGAGAAGTTTGCGGCGGTCATTAACCTTTTCCGGGAACTGTTCATTCACCCCAAATTTGGTATCTTTGAGGTTTCGCGCAAAAGATCTGACCAATTCGCGATCTTTGAAATTTTTAAATCTGCACACTATTGGTCTGGTCATATAAGTGTCTTTGTCGTCGATTTTAATTTGTGTTTTTTTTCCAAATCGATGTGCACGCTGAAAGTCCATTACAATATCCATTTTCATATTAACTTTCATTAAGCCCTTTATAATGTCTTCAGTTTGCTCTGATGGTTCATTTTCTGAAAGTTCTGGTATACCCGAGAACACAAGGTTTTCCCTCATAGACCTTATTTGTAAGTCTACATGTCGCTCATGTAATTCGTCCATATCAGCCCTCAGACAATCGAAACCAAAATGTGTAATATATTTGCTATGTAATAATACAATCCAGTTTCTATAACTAATTTATTAACAAGTACATCGTTTGATGGTCAGACTACAGAATGACAACATGTGTATAAGAACTTCAATTGATCTATTTAATTACATGTTTATTTAAGAATGTGCAGACATGTGAGAGTTGCTGATCTGTCAATTATAATTACTGTAACCAGATGATACGGTAATAAAGTGAGGTGAACTTTATAACACTTCTCCGGCCTTAGATAAAAACAAATTAAAAACAAATTAACTCAATTACAGAAAAATAATGTCTTTTCACGGCTACTGATTGATAAGTCCATATCAGTTTGAAAACAAATAAAAATGTCAGATCACAAAGATTCATTCGTTAAAGTTTGTCTGCACTGAAACTATAATGTCCTACTATGAAAATAAAAATAAAAATGTTCGCACTGGTCTTGTTATTTCTTACACTAATTGATATGTACACACATACACTGCGAAGTACTTAATGCACTCCAAACGGTTGTGAGGATTATTATGCCTCTTTATAAATCAACCATTTATTTTTAACACAAAATCCTTTAAATGCGATGGTTCTTTTCTTATTCTCTTCGGATAGCGTGGTTCCATTTGTTCAGTCATGTTTGACGGTTTCTCGATTTGCGGTTGTTCGGTCTCAGGAGTACTTATCGGTATAGTTATTTCTGGATCAGACAAATCACTGTCATTGTCACATTTTTGTTCATTTTCGTTGTTTTTGCAATCGAAGTTTCGTACTCTGATGTGGTCAATATGTCTACGAATGACACGTCCATCTTGCAATTTAATATGAAATGAAAGTGGTCCTGATTGTTTAATAACTTCTCCTGGAATCCATTTAATCTTTGAACCAATTGCGAAATTTCGGGCAAATACTCCCTGTCCTATATTAATTTGTCTGTTCACAGATTTCTTATCGTGTAATGTTTCTGTTTTTGTTGTCTCTCCTGAACTCGCTTCTCGATATTTGGAAAAACTAAATCTAGACGTGACTTGAGTTTCCTTTTCATTAGCAATTCTGACGGTGCCAGTCCTGCGTTGTTTGTGACGTAATACAGTAGTTGAAAAGAAAACGGTTCAATTTTTCCTGGATAGTTCCTTCTTTGATCAGTTTTCTTCATTCCTTCTTTGTATACAATCGTGTACTCATATGCAGCTAAAGTCAGTGCCCACCTTTGAATTCGAGATGCGGCCATTGTAGGTATAGGTTTATCTTCTCGAAATAAACCTATGAGCGGCTTGTGATCGGTTATGATTGTAACGGGGTGTCCATACAAATATTGATGAAATTTCTTGATACCAAATATTATGGCTAGACTCTCCTTCTCAAGAACGGAATAATTCTTCTCTGCTGATGTAAGTGTTCGAGATGTATAAGCTATTGGTTTGTCGCTGCCGTCGTCCATTTTATGCGAAAGTACGGCGCCTAATCCATATGGTGATGCATCGCATGCTAATATTAATTTCTTTTTCGGATCGAAATGTACAAGTACTGATGCGGATTTCAACAGCTGTTTTGACTCTATGAACGCTTTTTCCTGTTCTTTTTCCCAACTCCATTTTGTGTCTTTCTGTAGAAGTACATGTAGAGGCTTTAACAAGTGAGACAAATTCGCTAAGAATCTATTGTAATAGTTCAGCATTCCAAGATAAGCTTTCAGTTCTGTCACGTTTGTCGGACTTGGTGCTTTATCGATCGCCTCAACTTTACTTTCCACTGGATATATTCCGTGTTTGTTTATTTTAAATCCCAAATAAACAACTTCTTCGGCCATGAACACACACTTCTGTTTCTTTAACCGAATTCCGATTCTCTTAAATCTAGACAATACCTCAGAAAGAGTATTAAGATGTTCCTCCCTTGTTTTACCCGTTATCAGTATATCATCTACTCGAACCAAAACATTGGCTATACCTTGAACAACATTTTCAAGTGTTCTTTGGAAAATACCTGGGCTGGACGCTACACCATACGGAAGTCTATTGTATCTAAATAAACCCTTATGCGTGTTTATAGTCACATACCTCTTACTGTCCTCATCAAGTTCAATCTGTTGATATGCTGGGTTTAAATCCAATTTTGTATATTCTTGTCCTCCTCCAAGCGTTGCGTATAAATCCTCTGTTTTAGGAATAGGATAATTATCCAACTTTGAAACGGCATTAACGGTTACCTTGTAGTCACCACAAATTCTAATAGATCCGTTCTCCTTAACTACAGGTACTATCGGAGCGGCCCAGTCGGAAAATTCCACTTGCTGAATCTGACCCTCCTTCTCAAGACGTTCAAGTTCCATCTCCACTTTATCCTTCAACGCATACGGCAAAGGGCGAGCCTTGAAATATTTCGGTACGGCACTCTCATCAACATAAATCTTGGCTTTTATGCCTTTTACAGTTCCAAGTTCATCTTTGAAAACCTCCTTATTTGCTTCCAAGATCACATTCAAATCACTTGATTGATTATCACTTCCAACGACGGAGAAAATATCCTTCCAATCCAGTTGGAGTTTGTTCAACCAGTCTCGGCCAAGTAAATTCGGACCTTTACGCTTCACTATCAGTAACGGTAATTTTGCGCTTTCCTTTTTGTAATTGACATTGACGATTGCAAGTCCTAATACAGGAATCTGCTCTCCCATGTATGTTCGGAGTTTAGCACTTGTCGGTTCGATTCTGAATTTCGACTTGTATTCCTTGTAAGTATCCTCGCTCATGATAGAAACTGACGCTCCGGTATCTATTTCCATGGCTATTTCACATTCATTTACATTGATTTGCACTTTGTATGCCTCATTAGATTTATTTCCTAAATGAAAAATTGAGTAAACTTCATTTTCACTTTCACTACTTTCATCCTGCTCCATGAAATGAGCACGTGGTTTAAAACGTGATTTAAACTCTCTGTGATTTTCACTTAAATTCCCCTTGGCAGATTTGTTACAGCATTTCTTTGCGATATGTCCTTTCTTTTTACAACTGTGGCATTTTGCATCCTTGAACCTGCATTCAGCGGCTAAGTGATTTCCTCCACACCGGTAACAATCTCCTTGTTTCGAATTTCCAGAGTTGTTTCTTGTATATGATTTTGAAACTTTGTTGATTTGTTTCTGAAATGTTCCATTTGTCCCACTCGCTTGGATGTCCTGTGCATTCTTCTCTGCAGTCTCCATAGCGGTAGCAATTTCCAATGCCTTTTCAAATGTTAAATTCGGCTCTGCTAACAGTCTCCTCTGTATGCGGTCACTTTTTATCCCGACGACTAACCTGTCACGTAACATCGCGTTTAACGTGTCACCATAATTACAGTGTTCTGTCAGACTTCTTAGTGCTGCAATAAATGTCCTCACTGACTCATCGCTGTGTCTTGTCCTTCTGTTAAATTTAAACCTCTGAATGATTTCTGATGGTACTGGATCTCGGTGGTCCTTCACTAGTTTTGTTAAATCGGCCAGTGATTTCGTTCCTGGTTTGGCTGGTGCTAATAAATCCCTTACTAATTTGTAGGTATTCTTCCCACATACACTTAAGAAAATATCCCTTTTCTGGTCTTCTTCGTCTATCTCATTGGCATTAAAATAATGTTCCATACGTTCTACATATTGTGTCCAATCTTCGGATTCATCAAAAGAGTCTAATTTCCCGTAAGTCGGCATTGTCACTTGTAGAAATTCACATTTCTTTAAATATCCAGTTTTTTCCTCGTCGCCAAAAATGTGTAATATATTTGCTATGTAATAATACAATCCAGTTTCTATAACTAATTTATTGACAATGAGGGTCAGTTGAAAACAAAACTTTACGACAAAAGAGATGATTTCAGCTTTCCAATTGTGAACTTTCCATTTCTAAGTAGCAACATTCCAGCAGCACCTGCATACGGGGTATATATCTCCCAATTGATACGATATTCCCGTGCTTGCATTTCCTATCATGATTTTCTTGATAGAGGGTTGCTGCTCACAAGGAAGCTATTAAACCAAGAGTTCCAAATGGTGAAGTTGAAATCATCCCTTCGTAAATTTTACGGACGCCATCACGAGTTGGTTGACCGTTATGGAATAACCGTATCACAAATGATATCGGATATGTTCCTTACGTCGTAACTACAATCCCCTTCCCTTTCCTGAATGTGACCTACCGAATTAGACTATTTACCGGATTTGATATCACATAAGCAACACGACGGGTGCCGCATGTGGAGCAGGATCTGCTTACCCTTCCGGAGCACCTGAGATCACCCCTAGTTTTTGGTGGGGTTCGTGTTGTTTATTCTTTAGTTTTCTATGTTGTGTCGTGTGTACTATTGTTTTTCTGTTTGTCTTTTTCATTTTTAGCCATGGCGTTGTCAGTTTGTTTTAGATTTATGAGTTGGTATCTTTCGTCCCTCTTTTATTAACAAGTACATCGTTTGATGGTCAGACTACAGAATGACAACATGTGTATAAGAACTTCAATTGATCTATTTAATTACATGTTTATTTAAGAATGTGCAGACATGTGAGAGTTGCTGATCTGTCAATTATAATTACTGTAACAGATAATACGGTAATAAAGTGAGGTGAACTTATAACAGAAACCGTTAATCATTTCACTGTGTTCACTTTTAATTTCCGTGATTGTTGTTTTAAGATATTCACTGTCAGATTTACTACTTTCAAAATTTTGATTCATAAACTCCATACTTTTTTCAACTTCATCAATTCCTTTTGAACCTTTCTCAACAGTTTTTGTCAAACTTTTAACACTGATTTCAAAATTTCCAATCTTTTTGGTTAATTCATCAATACTTGACAGTTTTTAAATATTTCTTCAACTTTCTGAACCAAAAAATCTATTTTATCACCGGATTCGCTGCCTTGATTTAAAGTGGATTGTATAATTGGCGGGGGCATCGAGTGACTCGGGCTCTGAGAGGGTACGGGATAATATCCTGACATAGGAGACATCTGTTGAAAAACCGGAGATGCGAAATTTTGTTGAGGCTGAATAAAGTGCTGCATGTTTTGTTTTCCCTGTATCATTTGACAAGAGTCATAAGAGGTCATAGTAGAAGCAGAAGGTAATATAGGATCTATTTTGTTTTGTACTGCTGCCGATTGTTTATTTACATTTTTAACTTTGTGAGTACTACTCTTTTTTGTTTGTTTTTGTTTTTGAGGTTTCTCACCGCTGATATTTTGATCCTTCGAATTCTTCCTTTTTCGAGTCCCATTTCCATCCTTTTTTTGATTCATACAGTATCACAAGTCAGTTCATTCGTATATTCACAAGAATTAATTCTCACAATATAATTTTAAAGTTCATTTCTATAAATTTCATTAATTTTTTAACGAGCCAAAAAAAAAAAAAATAACGTCCATACTGTTCACACATGCGCATTTGACCCGTTAGAAAATCATTTTGTAAATAAATCCTATCGGAAAGATATGGATTTGATTATCATCATCATCATAAACGGAAAAAAACAATTATTATAATATTAAATTCCCGAAATTTAGCACTTTAAACTGCTATCATAATCAAATGTTATAAAGGAAAACACAATTGATTTTGTGAGAAGGCTATCTACAAAACGCATGAAATAGGGTGTATGTGGCACCGTTAAAATGCACAATTCATATTAAGTCCAAAACACCGCCGCTACATCCACAACAATTACCCGCGGCGGAAGTCCATAACGCCACTGAAGTCCATAAACTTTCCGATAAAGCACAAAATGACCTCCGCTAAAGTTTAAATACAAAAAAAGAAACCATAACAACCGTTAAAGTAAAAAAAGTTCCCCTTAAGTACACACAAACACCGTTAAATTCCGGACAATTTATTTTTTATTATTAGAAAATTAATTTGCTTTTTTTTATATTCAGGTATTTTAATAAAAAGCATCTTGGTAGACAATTCTTCAGATTGAATAATATGTTTGATAAAGGAAGACTGTATTGTGATTTTCTGTGACTTGAACGGTGTTTTTTTGTGGTTTTAACGGAATTTTGTTTTTGGACTTTAACGGTGTTTTAGTGGACCTTAGCCGAGGTAATTTTGCGGAAAGTTTGTAGAAAGTTTGTGGAATTTGTGGAAAGTTGTGGACTTCAGTGGAAAGTTTTGTGGATTTTAGTGGAAAGTGTTTTGATTTAAGGGGCCGTTTTGGATTTAAGCAGAAATTTGTTGTGGACTTAAGCTGTATTGTGGACTCGGAGTTAGATGAGCTGTGGACTTTAACGGTGCCGCGGTGTGTCATGAACTAATTAGGAAATACTAATGCTAGAATTTTAGAGGCATGCGATATCCAGATAACCGTTTTAGATTATTTTTTTCTGGAATTTTTCATGTTTTGTTTCATTGGCACGTGTCATTGTTACTTACATTCAGGTCAGCCCAAAATACAACCATTACGCACCGTCCACAGTATATAACAGAGTAATTAAAGTAAGTAAATAGTTTATTACAGTGTCAGGATCCAATATACATCATCATATACAATATAACATATCCAACTATATATCGGTCATCACGTAACTGTTACACTTAAGTTGTACATCGTTAATGGCCAATTGATTATCAATGAAAATGAACGGGGTACATAGATCAAACGGTCATAACTTTTTTTTATTATAGTATATATTTTCCCTCCCAACCCCACGTTTTACAGTATACATTTTTTACAATAGAATATGTTTTAAGTTTCAGTTCAGATGTATGATTTCGTGCATCGAAATAAGTTTGAAAATCGATAAAATTGCAATGGGACCATTTTGTATAGTCAATTTTCTCAACTAATTTATTGTTATTTATATCCTCCCAACCCCTAAAAAGATCGACAACATATTCATTTAAATGAAATTGAAAACCATATCAGTTCAGGTATCAAACTTTTTGCTTCGAAATTTTGATTGAAAAGTTCATAGTTTGGCAGTCTTTAGCAATATTTTGAAAATGTCGGCCACTGTTGGAGGGTTACAACGACACGATATGCCGGTATTTATTTAGTTTTAAAT
The DNA here is from genome assembly GCF_965363235.1 of Mytilus galloprovincialis. Lineage (NCBI taxonomy): Eukaryota > Metazoa > Mollusca > Bivalvia > Mytilida > Mytilidae > Mytilus > Mytilus galloprovincialis. The sequence continues at coordinate 77,380,747 of NC_134841.1, read as the reverse complement.
CAATATTAATATTTCAAATCTTTATCGAAGTGTGTCTTTTGGTATTTCAGAAATTTCTTTTATTCGCATGTTCTTTAATATATCTATTAGAAACAGTCTTTCACACTAAAAATAAAGATTTATATGCACGAACCATGCAGTTTACATTGAAAGCTTGGGGCGACATGGGAATATATATATTTGAAGATTTGTACGATGAAAAATGTTAGTTGCATGTCTTTTCAATAGGTGTCTAACCTTAAAGCAGCATAGACTTACACATTGTTTCTCTCTGTTAAAGTGGATACATGCTATTTGTTTTGATAAAATTTCGAAGTTACATAAAATTATAACAAAATGGCGACCAAATAATTTTCAAACGTAGACGATGTTCGACACTTACTTTGCCCATGCAAATACTTTAATATGAATCAGTTCACTGTTTACATTGCAATTAAAAAATGACACGTTATTTTAACTCGTATTATAATTAAAGATATAGCTAGATTATGGATATATATTAATTAAGTCATCAACGTGATCAAAGAAAACAAACATGGCAACGTGGCCTAATCATGATGTAAGTTTTGACAAGACCTATATATATATTAGTATTGTATGATTGTTAATGAAATCATTTTATGATAATATTTTTTATTAACATTTGGAAAACCTCGAATGGATGGTAAAGTAGATGAAATATCTAGTAATTGGTTTTTTGAAATAATCACACCGGTAACCAGATATAGGAAGATGTGGTGTGAGTGCCAATGGGACAACTCTCCATCCAAATAACAATTTAAAAAAGTAAATCATTATAGGTCAATGTACGGCCTTCAACACGGAGCTTTGGCTCACACCGAACAACAAGCTATAAAGGGCCCAAAAATTACTAGTGTAAAACCATTCAAACGGGAAAACCAACGGTCTAATCTATATAAAAAAAAACAACGAGAAACGAGAAACACGTATAAATTACATAAACAAACGACAACTACTTTACATCAGGTCATTTAACATAATCTTAATAAAACCAGTAACATGCAGAGTTATCGAACGTGATTATGACTGGAATAATTGCATATGCCGTAGTACTCTGGCGTCCTACGCTCATGGGCCTAGCTTGTCTTGCAAAACAACCGTTTGAAGTCTGAGTAATCTCTGAATAATGGTATGATTGCCTATAGAGACAACTCTCCACCGGACTGATACCAAAATCGGGCAAATAATATCTACATCATACGGCCTTCAACAATGAAAATACTCATATCGCATAGTCATATATGAATCAGAGTGAATGTAAAATTTTAAATACTATGTTTTAAAAAGAAAGAAACGCATATCATACAATACAGATTTACCGACTTCAAAATAAATTTACTCTAATATAATATACATTTTGTACTAAGCTTACTGAATTTTTTATGCCCCACCTACGATAGTAGAGGGGCATTATGTTTTCTGGTCTGTGCGTCGTACCGTCCGTTCGTTCGTCCGTTCGTTCGTCCGTTCGTTCGTTCGTTTGATGAAGTAGAAGTCCAATCAACTTAAACCTTAGTATACATGTTCCCTTTGATAAGATCATTCTGATTTTAATGCCAAATTAGAGAATTTATTCCAATTTCACGGTCCACTAAACATAGAAAATGATAGTGCGAGTGGGGCATCCGTGTACTGTGGACACATTCTTGTTTATAATAGTATGCTAGATAATTTTATGGGTCAAGCTAGTCTTACAAATATGCCACGGTGTCATCTTTTCATAAATGATTTTAAGCTGATATTTTCGTGATTTTTTTAAATACGAAGCTCATTGGGAGCTTGAATAAAAGCAATACAACGCAAATTTGCAAATGAATGAAAAGAAAAAACGAAAATTGAGGAAAATGTAAATATAGCTACACGAGTTTTGTGTTCCAGGACTAGACTCAAGAAGAAAACCAACACAAATTAATGTGTTAACCGAATGCACCATTAGATGGGAATGAAATTTCACGAAAATCGTTAAATACATGTAGGATGAGTATGAAAAAATCATTGATGAAATTGCACACTGTTCTCCCTTTCATATTGTATAGATCTGGATGTTGTTACATAAAAGTTCAATTGAAATAGTGGATCATATGCGTTTTCAATAGTTTTTAACGACTACACACAAACATCAGGCATATATTATTGGTGTGGAATACTTAAGTTAAGAGAAGTTTGAATGAAGATTTTCTTCGAATAATAATGGGTTTTCTCGTGGGGAAGGGGGTGTGCAAGTATTTTTTTTTATAAACCACGAGTGAGAGAGCAATCTTTAAATTCAATACTACATCATTATGACATCATACATGAATATTTCTTTCTGTTCCCTAGTGTTGTGATGTTTCAACGAAAAAATATTGATGATAATCTTTTATGTATTATTTCTCGTTTCAGCATTTGTAAAGAAGTGGCTACACCTTTCTGATTACTATTCATGTGTTGTGTATTAATGTATCGTAACACTTTATAGTTATTGGACAGGTTAAACTCAGACGACGAAACATCAAAAACAACACCAGCTCATTTGTGATTCCTGCTGATTTTTAGAATACTAGCAGTAAATGATCATAATAGAAAGTCAGAAAGTTACAGTTCGTGTAACTGATTTGATTAAATGATTAACAAATATTAAATTAGTAAAATACAGAAAAAAAGATACAAGTTTAATAATGATTGTAATAAAGAAAATGTAAGTTTTGTTAATGAAATGAAAGACTCCAGTACTAGAGGATCCTGACATGATGTACTGACACATTGGAAGATGTATACAGCAAGTTTAGATATACTGACAATATACAGTATGCACAGATCAAAGACACTGTGCACCAGTATTGATAATAGATTTTTTTTGAATATTGCATTGTGGTACAAGTGTTATTGTATAAAGGCAATTGCGGAAAACAAATCTCCTTAATTTATACATTGAATGCCATTGGGTATACAAAAAAAAGATGTGGTATGATTGACAATGAGACAACTCTCCACAATTGACAAAAATAACACAGAAATTAACAACTATAGGTCACCGTACGGCCTTCAACAATGAGCAAAGCCCATACCCCATAGTCAGCTATAAAAGGCCCCGAAATGATTTTTTTTAAACACGAAACTAAATTATTATGCAGGTTTACATATACCACACCTCATATTTAGCATCTTGAATAAAGGTACAGTCACCAATCCGTTATGTAGAGTGTATGTCCTGGATGACTTAGTTAATCAGACATTCCCAAGGTTAATGGTCATTGGGCAAAGACCAGTAAAAATGGGTTTAATAAAATTCATTTGATTGATAATATGCCTTACAAAATGAGCAGTAACATTTTCAATTTTGTCCATATCATATGTGTGATTGTCCTGTAAAAAAAGAATCTAGTCCAGTAAAAAGAATATCCAGTTGACTTCTGAAAGCCGTGAGAACTATTAAACTTGATATCATTTCAGCAGGCTATTGCATTAAGATTAATTTAAAAAAAAAATTCTATGAACATTCGAAACATGAGCATATCAGACTTGAAAATTGTAGTCCTGGTGTCATCATATACATGTATAAATAGTCAATAAAATGTATACATGTCTTACATAATGGTAATCAAAGTCAGAAAAATAACATTAACATAAGCTAATTATTGGAAACTAAAGCCTCGGTCACACCTTACCGCATAGCTCGAACGGACGCCTAACGGATAACTTTTTTTCAATCCGTTCATTTCCGTTAGACGTCCGTTCTTATCCGTTAGACGTCCGTCCATATCCGTTGCATGTCCGTTAAGCGTACGTTTTATCCGTCAAGCCTCGGTCACACCTTAACGGATAGCTCGAACGGACGCCTAACGGATAACTTTTTTTCAATCCGTTTATGTCCGTTAGACGTCCGTTCTTATCCGTTAGGCGTCCGTCCATATCCGTTGCATGTCCGTTAAGCGTCCGTTTTATCCGTTGACGTCCGTTCTGTCCGGTGGAAAATTTTGAGCATGTTCAAAACTTTGAACGGACGTCCAACGGATAAAATGTCCGTTGAACGTCCGTTAGGCGTCCGTTTTGTACGGTACTCGTCCGTTTTGTATCCGTTACGTGTCCGTTATGCATCCGTTGGAGATCCGGTAGACCAATTCACCAACGGACGTCTTCCGGACGCCTAACGAACGCCTAACGGATAAAACGGATGTAAAACGTACATTAAACCTCGGTCACACCTTACCGGATAGCACGAACGGACGCCTAACGGATGAAAATAAAAGTTGTCCATTGACAAAATTGTCATCCGTTGGGAGTCCGTTGATGTACTGACCGAATAAAACGGACGTTTAACGGATGCATAACGGACACACACCGGATATGCAACGTACGAGAAACGGACACGTACCGGACAGAACGGATGTCGAACGTACATCCAACGGACGAGTACCGCATAAAACGGACACCTAACGGTAGCGTACCGGATAAAACGGATGAACAAGATATACGGAAAAATCAAAGGCGACAATAATAATACATGTAAATCGAATAAATATTCAAAATATTTCTGTGTAACTGGTTTTGGTTTGTTCTTCAAAAATTCCGCCAAAGGGCAGTGTCTGGCCTGAATAAGAACTGCTTGATTGTGAAGGCGTGCCTATACTCTAAGATCGATTATGAATAATAAGAATTCATGTACCTTAAGAAATCTGACATACCAATAATTGGCATTTCTAAATTTTCAATTGGCATTTGTCCGTTTCAGATCCGTTCATCATCCGTTTTATCCGTTATATGTCCGGTAGAAGTCCGTTTCTCATCCGTTCAACATCCGTTTTATCCGTTAAACGTCCGGTAGAAGTCCGTTGGTGAATTTATCTTCCAGACCTCCAACGGATGTATAACGGACACGTAACGGATACAAAACGGAAACGAAACGGACGAGTACCGTACAAAACGGACGCCTAACGGACGTTCAACGGACATTTTATCCGTTGGACGTCCGTTCAAAGTTTTGAACATGCTCAAAATTTTCCACCGGACAGAACGGACGTCGACGGATAAAACGTACGCTTAACGGACATGCAACGGACATGGACGGACGTCTAACGGATAAGAACGGACGTCTAACGGACATGAACGGATTGAAAAAAAGTTATCCGTTAGGTGTCCGTTCGAGCTATCCGGTAAGGTGTGACCGAGGCCTTAACTAAAGGATAACAGATAAAATGGATGCCTACCGGATGTAAAACGGACAAATGCCAATTGAAATTTCGCGTCAGAAATGCCAATAATTGGTATGTCAGATTTTCTTGAGTGTCATGAATATTTATTATTCGTGATGGATCTTGGAGTAAGAGCACGTCTTCGCTACCAAGCAGCTCTTATTCAGGCCAGACTCAACTTAAATATTGCAAATATAAACCTTATAGCTGTCGAAAGGAGAAGAAGGAGAAGACACGTGTATGTGATTTATTGCCTTTAATTTTCAGATGGTTTATTGCCTTTAATTTTTAGATGGTTTATTGCCTTTAATTTTCAGATTATTTTGTTCATCCGTTTTATCCGTTACGCTTCCGTTAGATGTCCGTTTTATCCGGTACTCGTCCGTTGGATGTACGTTCAACGTTCGTTCTGTCCGGTACGTATCCGTTTCACGTACGTTCAATGTCCGTTGTGTGTCCGTTAGGCATTCGTTACATGTCAGTTAGTACACCAACGGACTCCCAACGGATAAAAATTTTGTCAACGGATAACTTTTTTTTCATCCGTTAGGCATCCGTTCGAGCTATCCGGTAAGGTATGACCGAGGCTTTAACGTCCGTTCTATCCGGTGGAAAATTTTGAGCATGTTCAAAATTTTGAACGGACGTCCAACGGATAAAATGTCCGTTGAACGTCCGTTAGGCGTCCGTTTTGTACGGTACTCGTCCGTTTCGTTTCCGTTTTGTATCCGTTACGTGTCCGTCATACATCCGTTGGAGGTCTGGAAGATAAATTCACCAACGGACTTCTACCGGACGTTTAACGGATAAAACGGATGTTGAACGGATGAGTAATGGACTACTACCGGACGTATAACGGATAAAACGGATGATGAACGGATCTGAAACGGATAAATGCCAATTGAAAATTTCGCGTCAGAAATGCCAATTATTGGTATGTCAGATTTCTTAAGGTTCATGAATTCTTATTATTCATAATCGATCTTAGAGTATAGGCACGTCAACACAATGAAGCAGTTCTTATTCAGGCCAGACACTGCCCTTTGGTGGAATTTTGAAGAACAAACCAAAACCAGTTACACAGAATCATTTTGAATATTTATGCGATGTACATGTATTTTTATTGTCGCCTTTGATTTTTCCGTATATCTTGTTCATCAGTTTTATCCGGTACGCTTCCGTTATGTGTCCGTTTTATGAGGTACTCGTCCGTTGGATGTACGTTCGACATCCGTTCTGTCCGGTACGTGACCGTTTCTCGTACGTTACATATCCGGTGTGTGTCCGTTATGCATCCGTTACACGTCCGTTTTATTCGGTCAGTACATCAACGGACTCCCAACGGATAACAATTTTGTCAACGGACAACTTTTGTTTTCATCCGTTAGGCGTCCGTTCGTGCTATCCGGTAAGGTGTGACCGAGGCTTTAGTACATTGACATAGTTGTTTAAATATCAAAATTGTTGACATCAGCATTCACATGGTGAACTAGCACTTTACGAGTCAGATTCAGTATGTTGATCAATTATACCTTTCACACTCTGACCCATGATTTCTCATTCTCAATATGCATTAAACTGGCCACTGGACATGAACAAAGACCACAAAAAATCATCTTCCCGGCATTCATCAGTAGTTTTTTTTATATGTTTACTTGATTGGTTTCATGTGCATTCAACACACATTAAAACCTTAGGAAATATACTGAGTGTTATATTGGTGGATTAATACTAAAATCCAGTTGATAATATAAAGCAGCATTTAAATTCGTATGACATAATGAAAAAATGTATATCTGAATGGTTGTGATGCCAGAATACCATATTTTGGAATGCCAGCATCCAACTATATTGGGAGCCAGCATCCTGATATTGTTGGATGCCAGCATCCGAATATGTTGGGATGCCAGCATCCGGATATTTTGGGATGCCAGCATCCAGATATTTTTGGATGCCAACATCCAGATATGTTGGGATCCCAGCATCCCGATATTGTTGGTTGCCAGCATCCGTATATTTTGGGATGCCAGCATCCAGATATTTTGGAATGCCCACATCCAGATATGTTGGAATGCCAGCATCCAGATATGTTGGGATTCCAGCATCCGGATATGTTGGGATGCCAGCATCCGGATATTTTGGGATGCCAGCCTCAGGATATTTTGTGATGCCTGCATCCCGATATCTTGGAATGCCAGCATCCAGATATTTTGGGATGCCCACATCCAGATATGTTGGAATGCCAGCATACAGATATATTGGGATGCCAGCATCCGGATATGTTGGGATGAAAGCATCCGGATATTTTGGGATGCCAGAATCCCAATATTTTGGCATTCTAGCATCCAAACAGATATGATATCATCATTCCACTGTGATGGGAAACCAGCATTTTAAAAATAATTTGAAGCCAGCATCCAAATGTTGAGGTATTCAATATGAATTTAAAAGAAATACGTCAGCATCTATCAAAGGTGAAGATTCATTTTTAATTTTTTTCTTCATTATCCGCAGACACTTTTTTGAAGAATGCTATATTATACAGAAATAAGAAGTGCTTTTTATACAAAACAATTTCACAACTACAAAAGTTATTAATATAATCGAGAGAGCATCCATAATCTTTGAGAACCAATAAAATCCATTACGCAGCATCTGCTATTCATAGAAATAAATGATTCAGTATGATTTTTTGTAAAATGGGCATATGTTGATACTAAAACAAATGCAATACAATTGTGTAGTAAAAATATTCCGAATATGGAACACGGCCGTGACTTTTTCTCTGGACATTGAAAAATTTAGTAGAATACAACATAATTTTACCTTAAATATTCAAACATTGGCAAAAAAATCTGTTTTAGCATATGAGAATTACAAATTTTTGTTGAGAACTCATAAAAAGGCCCCGATAAGACAATGTAAAACAATTCAAACGAGAAAACTAACAGCCTTATTTATATAAAAAAAACAAATATGTAACACATAAACAAAGGACAACCACTGAATAACAGGCTCCTGACTTGGGACAGGCACATACATAAATTATGTGGTGGGGTTAAACATGTTAGCGGGATTCCAACCCTCCCCCTAACCTGGGACAGTGGTATAACATAATAACGAACTATACAAATTGTGTGATTTCCGAAAATGATTTGTATCTGAGCATGCTGAGATTCATCCATGTACACTTTGATTCGTTATTCCTCTTTCTTCAGATAACAACTAGATGTGATTGCACAAGGGCTGAGTTAACAAACACCCCCCTAAAAAAAGCAACCTTTACCTTTTCCACATATTGATGCTAAAAATTTCGATCTATGTAAGTGACAGTTTTAATCTAGATTCTAACATTATCGCGAAAGAGGGATTTTGTTTTAAGTACAGATTGATTTAGTCGGTTTAATTATTCATAGATTTTATGAGAGCTTTGAAAAATTCACAACATTCCAATTGTTCAATAGTTCAAACATTTGATCTGCCAATAAAGTTTAAGGGAGTTCGCTTCTCAGTTTCAAAATAATTAACTTTTCTAAACACTAGTTCATATAGATAGGGGATTAATAAAGGAGTCCAAAGAGCAAAAAAAATAAAATATAAAGGTCACCGTGCTTATATTAGGCTAAGCCATTAAAATTTTGGCGGGAAAATATTCTCTCTTGACTTTTCATAGCTTTATCATTGACAAGTTGAAGTTCTCAAAAACTGTTAAAAAGTAATTAAAATTTTATAAGACTTTTACAGATGGCTTATCATTATACATTTAAAAGATTTACAAAAAGAAAAATGGGGGTCACCAGGCAATTTTTTTCAAAGCATTCAAATAGATAAAACCTGAGGATTCCGGAAATCTGACCAAAGAATCTAAAACATGACAAGCCAGCTTCCTTAAGGATGTACTTAGGTGAGGTAAGGTAAAAATTAATAAATTAAGAATTGAAATTGATTCTATAAGCTGGTAGAGCATTCATTAAGGATAAAAATAAGCTAAAAATATTGATAGGTCATGGACCTCCTTTTCGAGATATTTGAGATTTAAAATATGGCGGGAAAAGGCTGACTCGGACTTTTACCTTATATTTGCATTGGTATTGTTTGGGTCTCAAAACAAAAGAAAGAAAATTAAGAATCTTCTAAAATTTTGGTTAATGACCTTTCATGAGCTGTCAAGACTTATATGAAAAAATAAATGGGTGTTATGGGGCAAAATATTTTACCTTGCATTATATGGAAAAAACCCAAGTAGTCCGAACATTTGACACGAATTCCAAAACCTCACCTAAGTACATCGGATCCTTAAATGTTTCATCATTAATTTCCTATTATTGTAGCTGTAATACACTTTTTGGCTATTGCTACCCTGATAGCTAGACATAAATGAACTTAATATGTTGAGTTTGACATAATGTTTTTTGTTATTGAACAAACCAATATGTTAACTTTGTATTTGATTTGGCCTTTCCATTGTTTTAATTAAAGCCGCACAGACGAGTGTTATGTAGACGAAACGCTTGTCTGTCGTACGGAAAATTATCACTAGCAACTCCTAGGAGTCGATATTAAGAATTGAACGATGGACAGTCAGTGCGTAAATTTTTCTTGCTACTTGATTGGAAGATATTGCGAGACGTGAATAATCAAAGTTTATTGATTGGTTAAAACAATCCAAACCTAGTAAATGTCCTTCTATCCCGTAGAGTATCGGATTTGTCCTCTCTATTTTAGCAATTAGATTTTGCCGGGTCATTAATCATGCATATTCATGATATTGGTACACAGGTAACTTTTATCTATAATAGTCGAATCTTCTGGAGTTTTGTAAACAACAACTTTAACGATATATACTACTTCATAACGTGTGACCTCACGTGTGTGGTAAAATTTGTTGATTGATGCACGTGGCTATTCTAGTAAATGAATTAATCTACAAAGCGAGAGCAGTTTCCATTTTCATCAGCTAAGAGTCGACTAGCCCTTTTTGAAAGGCTATTATGCTTGTACGCCTATTATCTATGATCAGTTTTATTTTATTAACCTTGAGATGTATACAATTTTAGATTGTTTAGTAGATATATTCTTAGTGTGACTCTCTTTAGGTTTATTTACTTACTTCCTCATGAAAAAAATAACCCAATTATTATAATGAACTTTAATCATATATAAATATATTACAACCTACATTTTGTTATGCTAAAAAATGTCAATCAGATATGAAATGCAACGAAACAATTTTTTCCTTCAATGTACTCAAAAGTGCTAATACATGCAGTTAAACATCACGCATCTAAATATTAGATACCATTTTAAAGGTTCAGATACTGAACATGTTTGTTTACCTATAATACTTATAGGAAATACAATATTTAGCATCAGGAATAACGTTGTGACAGTGAACCGATAAATTCAACTGTATCTTTTGCTATCATGTAATCCATTTCCTTATTTTGACAAGTATATTCTGGCATTGTTACGTGTACTGCATCACAACCCATTTGTTCCCTAATAACATTTAACTCAATTGTTATTCTCCCTATGTCTGTGCGATATTCAGTGGACATAAATCTGTTCATGAACCTCATTAACTTTTCAAGTAGTACACAGTCATAATTAAAACAGTTACTTATCTACAAAGAAATATATGTGTTTGTTAATTAAATAGTTTAAATTAGCATTTCACAGCCACTAATCGATAAAATAAGCTATGTGATTGTAAAAAAGATCAAACAAGTGAAACTGCGAGCTATACTGCTCACTGATGATACCCCCGCCGCAACTGGATAATATTAATAGTGTAAAAATATGCAAGTGTTCAGTAAACAGGAAGTTGTCAAGTGATGAATCTGAAAATGCATCACACGGTATAGCTGACTTATATAAATCCTGAAACCAAATTTCAGAAATCCTTGTATTGTAGTTCCTGAGAAAAATGTGACGAAAATTTCCAACTTGGCTATTCAGGTATTTCACATCCAAAATTTTATGGAAATATTCTTTATAAAGCACAAAAATGTCAGTATTCTCCTCAGAAACTAACAAAACCTTTAAATAGACTTATTAAAAGGGGATATAGTTACGATACTGTTGTCAGGTCATTAAAGATTGCATATTTTGGCTTTAACATTGATTCACTGATAGGGTCTTTGCATCGGAACTAAACACATTTATTTCTAAAAAAACAGTTGTTGGCATGACACGGGTTATGTTCTTCTCATATATTTTATGATAGTATGATACTAAACCCCTAACGGGAGGGATTGTACCTGATATTCATATGATGAAGACATAATCTTTCAATCAGTTTAATTGAGGTCTGGAGCTGGCATGTCAGTTAACTGCTAGTAGTCTGTTGTTATTTATGTATTATTGTCATTTTATTTATTTTCTTTTGTTACATCTTTTGACATCAGACTCGGACTTCTCTTGAACTGAATTTTAATGTGCGTATTGTTATTGTTTTACTTTTCTACATTGGCTAGAGGTATAGGGGGAGGGTTGAGATCTCATAAACATGTTTAACCCCGCCGCAATTTTGCGCCTGTCCCAAGTCAGGAGCCTCTGGCCTTTGTTAGTCTTGTATGATTTTAAATTTTAGTTTCTTGTGTATAATTCGGAGTTTAGTATGACGTCCATTATCACTGTACTATTATGCATATTTTAGGGGCCAGCTGAAGGACACCTACGGGTGCGGGAATTCTCGCTACATTGAAGACCCATTGGTTGCCTTCGGCTGTTGTTTGCTCTATGGTCGGGTGGTTGTCGCTTTGACATATTCACCATTTCCTTTCTCAATTTTATCATGTGTAAAATCATACAAGTGTTCGGGAAACAGGAAGTTGTCGAGTGATGAATCTGAAAACGCATCACACAGTATAGCTGACTTATATAAATCCTGAAACCAAATTTCAGAAATCCTTGTATTGTAGTTGCTGAGAAAAATGTGACGAAAATTTTCAACTTGGCTATCATGTGTAAAATCATACAAGTGTTCGGTAAACAGGAAGTTGTCAAGTGATGAATCTGAAAACGCATCACACGGTATGGCTAACATATATAAATGTTGATACCAAATTACAGAAAGGGTGGATGTGTTGTTCCTGAGAAAAATGTGACGAAAATTTTCAACTTGGCTATCATGTGTAAAATCATACAAGTGTTCGGTAAACAGGAAGTTGTCAAGTGATGAATCTGAAAACGCATCAAACGGTATGGCTAACATATATAAATGTTGATACCAAATTACAGAAAGGGTGGATGTGTAGTTCCTGAGAAAAATGTGACGAAAGTTTCATGGGACGGACTGACTGACGGACGGACTGACGGACTGATGGACGGACTGACGGACGGACAGACAGAGGTAAAACAGTATACCCCCCCTTTTTTAAAGCGGGGTATAATTAGAAAAAGGAAATACTTATTGAAATATAAATGATTGAAAATGATTGATATCTTAAGGAAGGGACAGGCGAAGCGTATGTGTCAATGCTCATCAACTTTGTACTTCTTTGACTTTATAACTATTTTGATCTGAGCGTCACTGGTGAGTCTTATGTAGACGAAACGCGCGTCTGGCGTATTACATTATAAACCTGGTACCTTTGATAACTATTTATGCTTTTATGGTCAATATATTTCATTTTGTCTTGCTTACTTTTTTTTAGCTATATCTTGAAAATTCTTTTCAGTGATTTGTGGTTGACAGTGTGCTTGCATATGTAGTGTTTGTGATATATTTGAAAGAAGTTAATCATTTCTGATTTTCAACTAAAGGTTTCATAAATGCATTGCTTAATGACAGTGTCAACATACTACGTAAATGACATCTTAATCATTCAGAAGGTCAAAAGTAGGAAATAGTGAATTATAAAACACAAAACAGAATTATTCACAAGCAACCATAACTCCTGTTACCTATCATTAACATTAACCCTATCCAAATTGCATTGAAGTCTGATGAAGACATACTAGATTTTAGTCATAATAAAGGTCTCCATAGGAAATAAGCTTGTTATACATTATTCTTGAAATATCGAAGATAAGTTCTTTTGTATAACATTTAAAAGGGCAGATGAAAATTTTAACAATTACTATCAATTTGTAAATAGATAAACTCTAAATCATTATTGTTGTTGCTTGTAAGGAAATGGTTTTCTTACATACTCAGATGTTTTAATTTCAGCAAAAATGTATTTTATGATTAGGCGAATAACATACATGATTACAATCCGTACAGTTTCCATTAGATAATATGGCAGGGAATCCACTAAACGGAGGCTGACCGTCTAATATCGGTTTTAACGAGGGACTGATGACTGAACCCTGAAAAGATATTTATAATTATTTTACTCATGCTACCCAATAACACACAAACACATGCAATCAATATAAATTGAGCATCTATCTATTAAAACGTTTCAAGGTTAAACATTATAAACTGACAGGAATACATAATGATTTACAATTTACTTATGAAATCTTGGTGTTCAATGCATCTCCAAGTTCGTATTTGAATTGTACTTCCGGTTGATGATTTGTACAGTTTGCGCGTCATGCGTACTGAATTATATGTTTGATATCCTTGAAAACGTTTTCTGGATATAAAGTACTAAATGGTGGCACCATTGCCGGCAATGCTATTTTTAGCAATTATCTCCTTAAAAGGCGCTTTTAATAAACTAATTATGGAAAAAATGCTGTTGTCTAATTGAAGCTCGATATCTATTTGCGATTTTACCGCACTCAAATATATATGGTCCCATGGCTTTTCTTGGTGAATTTTGGGGTTTTACACGATACCTGACGATTTCGCAGAAAAATTTCCCTAATTTTGAGCAACATAAAAAAAATATTTCCGGCCCTTCATACTATACATTTAAGGACAAATTTGTGCTTGCATGAAACTTCATTCATAATGCTTTCCAGAAGAAAAAAATATAAAAGATATAACAACTAATCACAGAGAGCCATCTATTTTTATCTCTATGTCATGTTCCCTTCATAAAATGGCTGCGCCCATGTAATTTTATTTGGTACATTGTAACCTTCTATGATATACGAATCAAAGAATTTGAGAAGTCATATGCAGATTGTTTACCTTGCGTTTAAGATATGCTCTTTTTATGACGGGTCGAACTGTTGGGTCATTTTGGTTTATGTCGAATGTCAATCTTTACACCCTATCGCTTTTACCGTTTGGCCCGAGAATCTATCCCACTCGAATGTTTGACGTCATACAACAATCACTTTTCCATTGTGGCGTCAGATATTTTCTTTTATGACGTCAAAATTTTACGGGATCTTCTTGGGAAACTCATCATAGATACAAGTCCAGTAATGCGGACAAATAGCGATAAGGTGTATTAGTTCTCAGTAGATATTAAAATATGTATTGTTTACTTACAGTTTTAATTTTCAAAGATTCTGCTGCTGGCTTTAATTGGTCTATTCTTAACAGGATATATAATCTCATGTGAGTGTTAGTGCTGCAGGAAACAGGCAGGGCAAATAATGGCAATACGTTGTACAAAATACACAAAAAGGAGACGATTAGGAATATCTGAAAACAAAACAAAACAAATATTTAATATTGAGAAAATCTAATAAAACACAATCAAGGTATCTTTTAAATAATTTTAGTCAAGAAGTTGACATATATTGTTATATAATTTCATGGTTGACCGAAATTTCAAATCTGCCTATATCAACTATTCAATTACAAAAAAAGAAATGCAAAAGTCAGCAATAAAATGAATGTTTGATACAGTTAAGCATGTGACTACTTGTACACAATTTGGACACTAATCAGCTAGGTTTTTACTTCAATACAAGCTCTTTCGGTATGAAATGTCAATGAGTACGTATAAGCAGTAGTGAAACAGTTGTTTGGCAAGGAAAACTTTAAAAGATTTTATGATGATTGTGTATCGTTCAATCGATGATGTGATGAGATTTTACTGATTACATTCCAGGAAGAAAATCCATCCTTTTATATGATGTGTTACTATATGATTTAAATAAACGACTTATATACCAAGACAGTGCACTGTAAACAATTGCGTGCTTTCTACGTAAGAACATGCCTATACCGAGTCAGGAATATGACTTGTTATCCATTTGTTTGATGTGTTTGAGATTTTGATTTTGCGTTTGATTTTAGGACTTTTCGTTTTTAAAATTACTCGGAGTTAGGTACTTTTGTGATTTTCATCATTTCTAATTTTGGAGAAAGGACTAAAATGCGATATTAATTATTGATATTACAAACGGAATGACTGTGTTGGCTTTTTAAAGAAATCACAGGACTTGGGTGGATAATTGGTATATTACGTAGACTAGAAATGAAGAAACAGTTATATGTTCATGCACATTTGGTTGAAAATGGTTTTAACGACAAATGACGACTTATCAAAGTACACAGTTTTGCCAAAGAAATATTTCATAAAGAAATTTATTTTTTCATGAGTGGACGAAACATTTAATTCAATTTGTTTTCACTTGATGGAGTTATCAATACGTTTCTCTTGTTGTAAAAGTTAAAAAAAAAAATAACGTAATAGGAGTAGAATATAAAAACAACCACTACCGCTCTCATCATTACCGGCCGCTGTCTAACTCGTAGAATGATAAACTATAATTTAAAAAGTGTTTTTGAGCTTGAATGTCCCTTTCGCCTCGAATTAAAGTAAGTTTCAGAATTTTTCATTAGAAATACTATGGAAAATATCAATTAATCATTGCAAAGAAATAACAAGGAAAATAAAAATAACAAAACGGACGGCTCTCCAGTTTCTCATATTAGATCATTGTTTTAGTACAAATCAATTGTATATCTCTGTAAAATTCACAAACACTCCCTTATATTTTTTTAACAAATGGACAGGAGTAGTATACTACTGTTCAATACTTAATATTCAATTCGATTAAGGAAATGAAAAAAACAAGCCACACAAACTGGGTAACAAACGAAAACACAGGGAATTCCATCTACTTAAAGAGGAAAATAGCAACGGAACAACGAAATAACTGAACTACATCTTAAGCAAGCGCCAACAAAAATAGAAACGGACTGTAGTTAACTACTGCCATTTTCATGACTTTTTGGAATTTTGGGTCCTCAATGCTCTTTAACTTTATACTGGTTTGGTTTTCTAACTATTTTGATCTGCGCTTCACTAATGAGTCTTATGTAGATCGACAAACGCGCGTCTGACGTATGAAATATAAAGCCTGGTACCTTTGATAACAAGTCACATGATATTTTAAGAAACAATGGCTAAATGAACCTCGTTTAAAAACTGTTTTAGAGCGACCTATGACGATCTGTAGTTCATCAATTAAGACATTTCTTTCATTATTTCCATCACAAATTGTGATGGCACAAACTGTTAAGTCACATTTATGGTTATACATTATGCATGTTTCTCGTTAATACACAACATGTAAATCAAAGTTAAGTAAAAAAAAGAGCAATCATAGTAAGCAATTTAACCCCTATATGAATGACGTATATATAAGTAGATATGATTTCCATATGTATGCATTTGATGCTGACACATTGCTGCACACACATTGGAAGTTTGCAATTGGAAAACTGCAGTAGAATATAAAACGACCCTTACCGCTTTCATCGTTATCGGCTGTCTTAGTCGTAATGTTAATAGACTATTGTTTAAGAATTGCTTTTCAGCTTTATGAGTTTATATGTTCCATTTATAGTAAATTTCAAAATTTTTGAAAACTTTTGTCAATTAATAATATACTATGGAAAGCACAATCAAGATAACAAATCATAGGGCTTTTGAATCATCGGGTTTCTCATATTTGACCATTGTTTTTGTACAAATCAATTCATATCTCCCTAAATTCCCACACACTTCATAATAATTGATTATTCACAGATGGACAGGAAGGAACCGGGGTCATGATTAATGAAAGCAACAGTAGTATACAGCTGTTCAATAGTCATAATTCGATTACAAAAACAAAATAATTGAAATATGCACGTTTTTTCGTTAAGGTTTTACGTGAAAAATTTAAGTTAGAATAGGAGCAATTGTAGTAAGCAATTAAATAATTATAAGAATATCGTATTAATTAGTTGATATAATCTCCTTGTGTATAAAATTGATATAAACAAACATGCAAAATGAATATATGCCTCCTAACGAAAAACCAAAAAAAAAAACTGAACAAGATCTGTTTTGCAGTTCTCAATTAGTACAAGAAGATTTACAACACATCAGGTAAATACTATTAAGCAATACAGTTTGCAATAGTTGGATAAAAATGCAGACAAATTCTTTTTGAATTTAATGCGTCCAAACCGCTTATCTGAATTTTCATTCATTGATAACGCTCAATCACGAATCTTTGAAAACTGAGTATCTTTCAGAACCGTAGATGTTAAAGCGATATATATCGAAGCGCTGTATTTTCAGCCTTGATGACCCAGGTTTAAAACTTCACTGGTTCAGACGTACTTATAATATAATTATTTCTGTGACTGCATCTTACATTAATTTGTAGGATCCTTTACAATAGATAATTCTGCTGATCTGTAACAATTCCATCTTTATGCATTAATCATATACTGTGGTATAACGCTAGATTTAAACTGTGAAGGAAAGGTAAAGAAATTCATCATAGATACCATGACTTAATTAAGTATATACGCCGGGTCAGCAAAAGTTTTATATTTTGGTAGAGCCTAGGTGGTCGAGTGGTCTAGCGTGTCGGACATAGTGCGAGTCGATTTGGTGCCACGATATCTCAGTAGCATGAGGTCGAATCCCGGCTAGGGAAGAACAAAAATGTTGCAAAAGCAAATTTACATATTTAACATTGTTGGGCTGATGTTAAGACGAATTATATATACAGAATGTATTTTCAGCCTTGTATCACAATCACTGCTTGTGATCTAATGGATAAAATATGAAATAAATAGAGTCTTCACTTGTTTAGACGTACTTATGATATAATTATTTCTGTGACTGCATCTTACATTAATCTGAAGGATCCTTTACAATAGATAATTCAGTTGATCTGTATCAGTTTCATCTTCATGCCTTATATATCATGTACTGTAGTACGACGCTAGATTAAAACTGACGAGGAAAAGTAACATCCGGCCACCGAAAGCTTTATATTTTCTAGAGCCTATGTGGTCGAGTGGTCTAGTATGTTGGGAATAGTGCAAGGTGATTTGATGAGTTTGACTGTCCCTTTGGCATCTTTCGTCCCTCTTTTGGTACCACGATATCTAAATAGCATGAGTAAGAATTCCGGCGAGAGAAGAACAAAAAATTTGCGAAAGCAAATTTACAGATATAACATTGTTGGGATGATGTTTAAACGAATTACATATATAGGGTAAACAAATTTAGTTCAAGGCAATTTTGCCTCAAAGAGTTAAAGTCTTAGTTTCTCAATAGTATTCTATTCATGAAACGTTAACTTGTTTGGAACATTTTTAGCTTTAAATATTAAATTACAACAGCTGACTTCGCTGCTAGTTTGTCTATCATTTTTCGTGTTCTAATAAAAAGGTTCATGCAAGTATAAATGTCACAAAAGGCAATCGATTAAATGTTCACAACATTTCAATTTTTAATTTTCCAGAACTGACGTTGTTAGCATTTTGATTTTACAAATTTTATAATTTCATAAAACAAATAAGGAGTTTTGAACTAGCCGTGGAGTTAATACTTGTGTGTGTTTACTCAGTTTTATTTCATCAGAAATACGACAGACGGAATATTAGCTGATAAAAAGCATTGTTAAGAAACGCATGTAAATGTATTATTAATAAACGATATCTTTTGTCACGAATATTTTATTGATAAGAATTGTTAGTGAAATATCAGGATAAAAATCAACATGGAAACGTGCTTCAGCTGTCAAGTTCAAGACCTTTGTTGAATGCATACTATTTAGAAAAAAATAAGAAAGTCATCGTTATACCTGAATAAGAGTATATTTTTGTGTGTATAGAATCAATCAACCAAAACGGATCTTCGTCGTTGATACCTTAGGCTAGTCCAATGTTGACAATCATGTCTTTTAAAATAACTGAACATGCAAAAAAAAAAAAAAGCACCTTTTCCATGTTGTTAACCGTTCCCGGAAATTTAAAACTGATCCATGTAAACTTGTCGCTCCTTTACCTAAACTGATTCTAAAAGGTAACCTATTCAACACTGTAATAAGATCATTGAATATTGTTTTTATTGGTATACATATTGATTTTGTTATCAGTAAATTAAAAGCTAACTAAATATTACTAGTATGTTATATACATATACATATTTATGGATCTACAATCTGTCGATACCTGTAACTTGGCATTGCACAAGGTCATGTTTTTTCTGGCTGTTTATGACGTCTTTACACTAAATCCATTGGATGTTGGATGTGTACGGATTGATAGTTTAGTCTTAGATGCATGATTTTTTTTATCAGTTGTTAGTGGCTTTGAACTAGCTGTCAGATAACTGCGAGTACTCTCAGATCTGTTCATTGTGTATTTTTGTGGCGGGATGTATAAGTACCCGGCCACGTCCACTTGTATTTTTGTCCATCTGATGAGTTAAGCCTTTTCAACTGATTTTTATAGTTCGTTCTTATGTTGTACTGTTATCCCACAGTCCCAGGTTAGGGGAGGGTTGGGATCCCGCTAACATGTTTAACCCCGCCACATTATTTATGTTTGTGCCTGTCCCAAGTCAAGAGCCTGTGATTCAGTGGTTGTCATTTGTTTATGTGTTACATATTTGTTTTTTGTTCGTTTTTTATATAAATAAGGCCGTTAGTTTTCTCGTTTGAATTGTTTTACATTGTTTTATCAGGGCCTTTTATAGCTGACTATGCGGTATGGGCTTTGCTCATTGTTGAAGGCCGTATGGTGACCTATAGTTGTTAATGTCTGTGTCATTTTGGTCTTTTGTGGATAGTTGTCTCATTGGCAATCATACCACATCTTCTTTTTTTATATTGAACTATTGACTTACATGCCAATAATAAATTACCGATGTTTTCAGCCTATTTTGATGAAATTGAATCAAACGGACTGCTTATTGAAATACTCTTTCTCCATTCCGTTTTTATAAATATTTAAAAAAAATAGTTTACTTTTTTGTTTTAATGGTAGCTAATACCACCTTTAAGTAAGAATTAAAACTTCATGTATTGGATACTGCAAGAATGATCAATAATTTGATTTTAATTTTTGAATTAAATTTTTGATTGATAACTTTCGTAAAGGAAAAAAAAAAACAGAAAAGAACTAAGGAGTAGAAAAATAGGGTTTTTAATTACGTCATACCTTTCCATAGTTTAGAGGACATATGAATTTGATGAGTAGTTGATGAAGGTCAATGAGATTAAGTGGAAGTGGTAACACTAAATTGGATACACAGGATGAGAGTTCATCCGAACAGTTAGTGATCAAATCAACTGAAAAAACGTTTACTTAAAAATATATTGCTGGTTTGGCGGATGTAAACATTTAACCGACATTCACTTATGGATATAACAATATCCGATACATACATTGAACAAAAATTATATTATCCCTTTTCATTTTTATGAATATAATTGGTTAAAAGCAACCGTGTGGATTACGTGTATTCTTCATATTAGGTAAGTAGGCGGGACTTATTTTAATACACAGTTAGTAGTGGTGTTTGTCCCTTTATAAAACAAGATGTTGCTTAGGAATAATTTGTAAGGTTTCAACAGACGAGGAAATTGATGATGAGCGATTGAAATAAATTGATGAAATACATTTAAAGCAAACAGCATTTGTTTTTGTATAGACAAATGGAAGTAGGTTCTTAATACTAAGTGTTATCATATACTATGAAGAAATGACATATAATTTTTACAGTATGATAATAGCAATACATTTAAGTGAATTCAATATTTTCCGAAATGGTGTTCAGTTGGCTGATATAAAAAGTTTATCACATGCTTCAATAGACCACTTTCGAGTTCATCCGTCACCGGAAAAAACTCGTCAATTATGCGCGCCTTTGTGACGTCATTTACCAAATAGAGGGGGTCGCTTGTATCCCTGCACTATCAACGTTCATCAAGCGTCTTAGTGATCGTCATTGTGCAGGATAAACTAGAAATAATAGGTGTTTTGTAGGTACTTAATCACAATTCCCTAATGACAGCAGTGCTGATGGTCAATTATGAGAAATCAATTTGCCGCATAATTCGTACAATATAGATTTATAGTTTTCTATTGGAACGGAAGAGACGACGCACCTAAACGCACGAATGATGTTCACGAAAACAAGAGTGTTTGACGGAAATGTATCGAACTCGAAAGTTGTCTATTGTTATCACATGCCTTTCCGTAACGTTATCACATGGCAATCCGGTGATACTCGGCAAGTTCCGGAAAAAACACCTCAATGGTACGTTTTCAGTGAAAACATTTCAAATAAGGATACAAAACGATTATTTGGATACTGGAAAGTATATTGGGTTAAATGGACAAAAAAAAAAAAACCAAACAAATGATAAAATAAATGCATTTTTAAAAGTTAAACATAATTTAGAAAGTTACTTTAAAAATGTTGACTTTTCCAAACAGTGTTCATTATGTATATTGTTGAATTAATTTCTGTATCGTCCATATTAAAAAATGTCATAATGCTTTTTTTCGTTACTGTTGAATCATTTGATAGAAAGAAATTCACATCGAATGTACTACATTTGGGATCCGACGTCCGTGAATTTTTCAATCTTTGAATTTTTATTTAAGAACCACGTTAAAGGACTAATATATTAATCTGTTATTTTTCTCCATTGTTGAAGCATATGATAAAAAATAATAACATGTAATTTTTCATATCACATGTATTATCAGCCCTCAGTCAATATCAGCCCTCGAGTCATGCTGCTCTTGGGCTGATATTGAACCTAGGGCTGATAATACATGCGATATGAAAAATGTCATGTAATAATCTGATATTATCGGCTGTTCCACTGTCTTTATCACTCTTCTCAGCTCTTAATGGAATTCCGTATCACGGCTTTGTGACGTCAAATAATGTTTGAACCGACGTTGATAAGTTTGACCCGAACTTATCATGTTCCGGTTGCTGGTGAAACTAAGAAAAGACTTTCAAAAGACGCAAATACAGGCCGAGAAATCGATTATCAGGTTATCTGCATATTGATATTGTAAAATATCAGCTGCTCGACACTATATGAAGGCTTTTGTTTCGACAAAAAGCTTTATATTGTGACTTGCAGCTGATATTTTACAATATTAACATGCAGACAACCTGATTATCGGTACTTTAAGACTTTGATAGGCCACTAGACTTAATACCACATGTTGAAATAGTCGGAAACATAATTTCGTTTTACAGTGTGTTAGTGACCTGATACAATATACATGGGGTCAGTAAACTCCATAATGGGATTCTATCCCCCCTCTCAACCCATATGGAATTTACTGCCCTCAAAGATATCGTACTAATGCACTAGCACACACTGTAACTAAAAGTACTTTTCAAATATGCAAATTTGCTAAATTTTCTCCTAGTTTCAAGTTTTCTAGCTTTCAAAACTTAACCTTCAGAAATACTATAATTTATTTATTGTTAAATTAAAAGTAAAACAAAAATACCAACTCTAAGGTAAATTCAAAATGGGTAGATCCATAATACTAGTAACTGACAAAACCAACCAATCAACGGAACAACTGAAAAAAAACCTTCAATGTTTTATACAGGAATTTTCCAACTGAATATTAGAGGGTTTGTATGAAAAGCAAAATAAAATATTATGTGAAAAAAATCGAGATGTGAGATAAATGTTGACACATCAGACACTGTTGAATATGTCAAACTCTAATTTGTCTCAAGGTACTGCAATAAATGCAATTTACAAACAGTCAAAGATTTTGTTCCAATGTAGAATAAGATATTATATATTAACTAGATTCCTGACAGCACAGTCACATGTCGTCATTGTGTGGTTACGTTGGTTTTCGAAAACCCCGCCCCATTTTTGTTAAGATCAATTTATATACAAACGTTCATAAAATTACATACCAAAAAAAAAAAAAAGGAACACAGATTTTTTTTTATTAAAACAACATATTGTTAAGTCAATTCGCCTGATGCGCTTTTTCTTGGATTTAGCGATAAAGGAACACCCAAAGTCCGATATTTGAAAGCCATGGATGAAGTGGAACCGAAATAATTGAAGAGCCATTTAACCAAAGACATCAACAAAGAAATGAAACAAACAAATAACGCGAATCTTATATGAAAAGCTTACATCTAATACTGAAATGATCAGCTGGTGATCATTGCTGTACACATAAGTTATATACTTTGTGTATTATGTTTAGTCGTTCTTGGTACATACATAAAAGAAGGTAAAACTCCAGAAACAAAATCTGATTTTTTAACAACTATAAAAAGTGATTATCAAGTAAAAAATGTTTGAAAATCCAAAACGTTCAAGTGCTGATAAAACCAAGACCCTTCATGTTGCACTTTGTAAATACAGCTGTTTCTCAAACCGCGCCTCTTTAGAAAAGGTTTATAATGCACGTAGATATTTTGATTTGTTTACGTACTGGTTCCCAGATATAATCTCTATGTTTCATCTAATAGAGACATAACTTGGAACTGTTACCAGTATAAAAACATATTTTTGCGGTACATATTGAATTCTGAAGTAGGTACAAAGTGAAGGTATGGGTAGTATAAAATGTCAGCATGAGTTTAAACTCACAAGTTTGAGCAAATGTTGAAAATATGCCTCTCAGCGCTATGTTTTGATCTTTGAATAAGATAGTAGTGCAAATCAACTTTCCATTCTAGGATATACTTTTTTCTTACAAAATTTGATAGTAAAAGTTGCACTGTTTTAACTTCAAAGGGAGTTCCTATGAAAACTTGCATTGTTTATATGTACACACGTACATCCTTAATTGAAGCCAAATCCGGAAAAAAATTATTCGGGCTATGCATGAGGGAGATGCATATATATACAGATAAACATACATTCCGATTCCAAAATCACTGAGGAGACATTAATTGTCAAAATGCGGATATGGTGTACCAATTTTTGTATCTCATGCTTGCGAACTACCAACTTTTCCACAAGTTTATTTGTTTTTGTTTGGTATTAAATAAATAATTGAGAACCATTTTGTTACATATATTGATCGTTTATTTTGCAATCGCCATTGCATTCATCAGTGTTTCATTATAGACAACAGCAGTATCCCGTTGTTCAAAAGTCACATATTGATTAAGAGAAAACAAATCCGGGTTACAAACTAAAACCGATGGAAATACATCAACTATAAGAGGAAAATACCGAAACAATAGACACACTGAAGTGCAACAAAAATCAAACGATAATGCAACATATATTAAAATCAACTATTAGACAACTGCCATATTCCTGACTTGGCCCAAGTCATTTTTAGAAAAAAATGGTGGGTTGATTCTGATTTTGTGGCTATCCTAACCTCACGCTTTATGGCAATGTTAAATCTACCACCTAAATTACAACATAAAAATGACAGGAATACAATACAAATAAATGCAATAACACTCAGGATAGAGAAATGCACAAATAAATATTATAATAGTACATTTCAACGCGTTAACCACATGAGGTAACATAAATTTAGGACAGTACACAAAAAAAAGCATAATAGAATTACGAAAAATGCACAAA
Organism: Mytilus galloprovincialis; assembly: GCF_965363235.1. Lineage (NCBI taxonomy): Eukaryota > Metazoa > Mollusca > Bivalvia > Mytilida > Mytilidae > Mytilus > Mytilus galloprovincialis. The sequence goes on along the minus strand of NC_134841.1, from coordinate 77,355,839 downwards.
TGTATAAATGCCAAACAAAGTGACGTTACAGGTTAATTTATAAAGAGTGGATGTAAATCGATATTAAGTTAATCTGTTTTTGAGCTGCTAGTCGAACGTGTTTTGTTGAAGTGTACTTTTTCATTTGTTTTTTGTTTTTTCGAAAATGTTGTTTCTGCTGTATTTAGACCCATCTACTTAGAAAGAAGCAGATTAACTAACTACTGAAAATGGCCCCATCGTTTTGCTACTCCCATTTAAAATTGTTTTTTTTTCCAAGCGCTATCATAGGTTTGAACGTTGTTTTCATTTTATACTTGTTTATATAATCTTTAGTGCCGTGAACAGTTTCCTTAACGATTGGAACATGTTTTATCATTGCAATGTGACAGTATTCTTAGTTCTTTTATGATTATAATTTTTAAACTGTATACGCAATAAACTTAAACATTTGAAAATGATATTATAAATTATCAATTATTTTATTTTATTTAAGTCACGCTGATTCATCAATAGTTTTATTTGGTAGTCATCGGGAGAAAACTCTTGATATCCATTTCATACGAAAACCATAAGATTCATGGTAAATCTTTGCATCATGAAAACCCATGAAAGAAAAAAAAAAAGAAATAGTCAAAATCTGTCCCTATCATTAAATTAACCCTTTAAGTACGAAGTGTGGAGCATTTTTTTAATATGTTATTTAATGCAGGCTAATGTAAGAGGCGATTATAAACGGTAAAATGTAACTCTAAGATACCTAGTGTCCACAGTTCCTCATTGCTCTTCAACTTTGTACTTGTTTGGCTTTATAAATATTTTGTAGACGAAACACGCGTCTGACGTACTAAATTAGAATCCTGGTACCTTTGATAACTCTTCAAACTATTGCATATCATCAAAATGGCTTTCATAAAAGTGCTTAACTACTTAACTTAAAAAACGGGGGTGGGGGTGGCAGTGTTTTTTTTCTGAGTCAGTTTTTTTTAAATATTTAACACTAGAATGTCTATAATGTAAGGGTTAACTCTGGATTCAGAATATTTTTTTATCATCGGTATGACCAGAATATTTTTTTTTTATCAAATTGGAGATCAGAACTTTTTTGAAGGAAAAAAACATCCTCCTTCTTTTATAAGTCAAATGGTCGTTCCTTAACTGATAGAAAAGTTGTCCGAAATTTTGCATTCAGTTCTATGTAAAGAACGTTTAAATGACACTTGTATAGTTTACAAATGTGAACAAATCGTATGTACAGGTATAAAAACAAGGTGTATAGATGTGAACAAATTTAATGTGAAATCAGTGTACATTACATTAAACTACATGTAAACATGTTTACTGTACGTGGTGTTTGGTGTGAACACGACCTAACTCGTTTACTATCACATGAAATGTCTCACTGACCTTTTGTTCTGTGTTTATAATGTTCATATATGATTTTATGTGAATAGCGCTAAATTGTGAATACTAAAATATCTTTTTTTCAGAATATATTTTAGAAATTTGGAAACAAATCAATGTTTACAAGCATTTGTAAATGTCAAACTTAAAATTGTACCACCTTTGTAATCATTTACATCAAGATGTCGATAAATTAAATTGGATACTCTGCTTCCCTGTCCCAAGTCAAGAGCCTGTAATTCAGTGGTTGTCGTTTGTTTATGTGTTACATATTTGTTTTTCGTCTTTTTTTTTCTCATATAAATAAGGCCGTTAGTTTTCTCGTTTGAATTGTTTTACATTGTCTTATCGGGGCCTTTTATAGCTGACTATGCGGTATGGGCTCTGCTCATTGTTGAAGGCCGTACGGTGACCTATAGTTGTTAATGTCTGTGTCATTTTGGTCTCTTGTGGACAGTTGTCTAATTGGCAATCATACCACATCTTCTTTTTTATATTTCATCATGCTTATCTATTCGCTGAAAGACCCCCTTCTAAATTATGGAAACCTATCATTCAGCATTGAAAATAATATTTCTGTACTACATTAAATACACGAATTCGCCTTAATGCACTCAAAGTATAGACATAATTAATCAGAACTTCCGGCAATTTGTACTTATGTGTGCTTTGTACTCTTTGATCTCTGAAACAGGTTATATAAAAACTAATTGTATACCTTGTATTCAGAAAGAAATGTCTTTCATGTGTCTACTTTCCCGATAGAACTTAAGATTCTATTTTAATTAAAAAAAAATAAATCAATTGTCAAATTTTAATACATTTCCTTTTGATTTGAAATCAGCATTATATATGTTATATATAACAGCAATTTTCTAAAGAAGAAGAATATTAAACATTTCGTTTTAATATTTTTATAATAAAACATTTTTAGAGGAATTTTGAAATATGACTTAAGAGCTTGTCTTTTGGTTAAGTCATGTTTGAAATTTCAGAAATTCTTCAAATCATTCGGTACGAAAATAATGTATAAAAGCAACTGACTTACCATACATCTGAATATAAAATTACACAAATTAGTATTTACGTCAATGTCGATTTTGTGCCAAAGAATTTAACGAGCGATGACCTAAGCTGACACCATGTTTGACTGCAAGTTCGAGGATACAAATTAATCATGTGTATAATATACAGAACGATTGATGAAGTTATCCAATTTACATTTTTTACGCACTTATATGACTGATTTGCTCAAATAGATATGTGACAATAATTTTGTTATGTGCAAATGTCCAAGCGCTATTTTAATGTGTTCTACAGTATAATAGTGGAATTGAACGAATGTATACAACTATTAACTTGAATAGATTTTTAATTTGTGATGTACTTGCGAAATTTTTATTGTGGTAGTTGAGAAAAACAATATATTGAAAGATAATTACCAGACCTATTTAACATTAATTCTGAAATGTCTGCAACTCTCCAAGCTGTACGTAATTATTGAAAAAAGAAACTTCATTCTTATTTATTTCTGATGAAAAGTAACGCTTTGAATTTGAACTGTATGAGTCGTATTTTGTTTTTATAAATTTTATAATTTTAAATATCGTTCTTTAATAACATTGACGGTATCAATTTTTCTGCACCAGATGCGCATTTCGACAAATAATGTCTCTTCAGTGATGCTCGTGGCCAAAATATGTAAAATCCAAAGCTTATATAAAAGATGTAGAGCTATAATCCAAAAGTTCCAAAAAAGTATAGCTAAATCCATGAAAGGAATTAGAGCTTTGCATGAGGGAGATACATTCCTTAATTTATAATATTTTTTAACATTTTGTAACAGTAAATTTAATAACACAAAAAATCCGTATTTTCATGCCAGTACCGGAGTACTGGCTACTGGGCTGGTGATACCCTCGGGGACTAACAGTCCACCAGCAGAGGCATCGACCCAGTGGTAGTAATAACATTAACGGTACCAATTTTTCTGCACCAGATGCGCATTTCGACAAATAATGTCTCTTCAGTGATGCTCGTGGCCAAAATATGTAAAATCCAAAGCTTATATAAAAGATGTAGAGCTATAATCCAAAAGTTCCAAAAAAGTATAGCCAAATCCATGAAAGGAATTAGAGCTTTGCATGAGGAAGATACATTCCTTAATTTATAATATTTTTTAACATTTTGTAACAGTAAATTTAATAACACAAAAAATCCGTATTTTCATGCCAGTACCGGAGTACTGGCTACTGGGCTGGTGATACCCTCGGGGACTAACAGTCCACCAGCAGAGGCATCGACCCAGTGGTAGTAATAACATTAACGGTACCAATTTTTCTGCACCAGATGCGCATTTCGACAAATAATGTCTCTTCAGTGATGCTCGTGGCCAAAATATGTAAAATCCAAAGCTTATATAAAAGATGTAGAGCTATAATCCAGAAGTTCCAAAAAAGTATAGCCAAATCCATGAAAGGAATTAGAGCTTTGCATGAGGGAGATACATTCCTTAATTTATAATATTTTTTTAACATTTTGTAACAGTAAAAATCCGTATTTTCATGCCAGTACCGGAGTACTTGCTACTGGGCTGGTGATACCCTCGGGGACTAACAGTCCACCAGCAGAGGCATCGACCCAGTGGTAGTAATAACATTAACGGTACCAATTTTTCTGCACCAGATGCGCATTTCGACAAATAATGTCTCTTCAGTGATGCTCGTGGCCAAAATATGTAAAATCCAAAGCTTATATAAAAGATGTAGAGCTATAATCCAAAAGTTCCAAAAAAGTATAGCCAAATCCATGAAAGGAATTAGAGCTTTGCATGAGGGAGATACATTCCTTAATTTATAATATTTTTTAACATTTTGTAACAGTAAATTTAATAACACACAAAATCCGTATTTTCATGCCAGTACCGGAATACTGGCTACTGGGCTGGTGATACCCTCGGTGACTAACAGTCCACCAGCAGAGGCATCGACCCAGTGGTAGTAATAACATTAACGGTACCAATTTTTCTGCACCTTTAACCTTTCACAACAGTACCCCTTCGTTAAGCTTGAAATCTGATTTCAATAAAGTGTTGCTAAATATTTTTCTACTTTAAAATCTATACTACTTAATCAACTTCATATTAAAGAAGGCAGTACCCTAAGGGCTAAAAATCGGTATTATGCAAATTATCAGTAGGATAGTTAACTAGTGATTGCAAACCGATCTTAATTCATGTATGGGTATACTTTTGTGGTATGTACCCTAAATTAACAGAGTTTAAGGAGTTAAGGTTTTTACCTATTATATAATATATACACATGACCTTCATTTAAACAACCTACATTAAATTTAATAGTCTCTTTTGTCATTGTATTTTTGGATGATTTTTAAAAACTTTAAATAGTATGAGGCTTAATACCGCGTTCACATTGACCTAAAGTCGGTGTTGTGTTAGTGTAATCTACACGTAAACGAACTACAATTACGTTCCCAAAAAGGTTGTGCCAAGTTTGGCTAAGGTAATCTATGCCTCGGATAAGAAAATCCTTAGTTTTTTCGAAAAATTCTAAGTGTTGTAAACAGGAAATTTATAAAAACGATCACATTATTGATATTCATGTCAACACAGAAGTGTTGACTACTGAGCTGGTGATACCCTCGGGGACGAACCGTCCACCAACAGTGGCATCGACCCAGTGGTGTAAATAGTTATCAGAGGTACCAGGATTATAATTTAGTAGGCCGGTCGCGCATTTCGTCTACATAAGACTCATCAGTATGTCAGATCCGGTAAAATATACTTATTGCTCTTGGTTAAGACTCGTGACCGTTTTATTCAAACAACACTATACATATAATGAATTTAGAAAAGGGCAAATATGTTTCATCAAATAAATAACTCGTTATGATATATATTTGTAAAAATATTGCGTATTATATGCGAAATTTGCTTGTATATTTGTATGGTAAGCATATTGTATAATCCTATGTTTCCTTTTTCACTTTCAGAATATCTTAAACCACCAATCCATCTTCTTCTTCTGTGAGGGTAAGACCGTTTAACTTCCAAGGAGGCCGAGGGTTATTGATTTTTTTTCTTAAACAAATATTCTGATCCCCAATTTGATGAAAAAAATATTTTCTGACTCGGATAAAAGACAATACCCCCCCCCCAAACCGAAGTCAAATGGTTTCTCACTAAGTACGCTAATACACCCTACGTGTTTTGTATTGCGTAATCGAGACATCTTTAGTACCTTTTAAGTACACATCGTCAAAATGGCTTTCAAAACTACTAAAGAAGTTGTCCGAGAAATTTGAATTCGATTCTATGTAATGACATATAGTTTACAAGTGTGAACAAATCTTATGTACAGGTAATTAAACCAGGTGTATAGATGTGAACAAATTTAATGTGAAACCAGTGTACAGTACATTAAACTAATTGTAAACATGTATTGATGTGAACAATGTTAAAACAATTACATGTAGGAAATGTTAATTAACCTATAAGTTAAAGTAATCAAATATCTGTTATTTGTACAGCTCTGTAATCACAGCATTCATTATTGCTATTCTAATTTGTTACGACAGCTCACCTTATTATGTCTATATTTTTGTTACAAAGAAAACTTGACCTATTTCTGTACCATGGTAAATATAACTTGCCTTGATTGCTACCTCGTGTCATTAGTTCATTGTACTTATGATTTCAATAAGAAACATATCATGTATCAATATCTCAGATCATTTTGTACTTCACACTTAAATAGCTTTTTGAACCAATGAATATTAAATTGTCTGACAATTTTCATTGCAATTCTCTTTGATTATCATTGTTATGAATATAAATATCTCTAAGTACTTAAATTTTCATTGATAATATGATTAACAATATCTCGTACAATATTTTGATAAATGATTTAAATTAATTACATGTTCATTTCTAGTACCAATAACTTGATCTTGCCTTTCTGATTTGAGTAAGTACAATCCCTTGTTAATGTGTGTGATATTAATAATTATTTTTAAAAACAAAAATAAAAAAATAAATGAATAAATAGGATTTGCCAACATTATTATACACGACGCTTTCATCCGAGTGTCTGTTCGTTCGTCTGTAACTGTTGTTTTTCTTCTGAAAATTTTAAAAACCTTTCTTAAATATTACTTCCGTTATGCCTGTTTGCCTCTTTATAGATTTTTTACTGTTTCGGTTCTTAAACACCCTTTGCCTTCAGATATTTCCAAAACTCTGTATTCATACCGTTGCTGTCGATTATAGGTTTCTGAGTGTATCATTAGTGCCTATATCGGTACAGACATGCTTTATATGTCCGTATATAAATTTATAAATAATAAAGTAAATAAAATTTCAAGCTCGCAGGCAAAGTTGAGTATAGGTGGGTTAGATTAATTTTTTTAAGGTTTAAGGTACTTTTTGGTTTTATAGCTTTTCAACTTTTGCGGTTCTCATACATCCTCGGCGTTCCAATATTCGGCTATGGGCATTCCTGATTAAGGTAAATCCAGGGACGCGCTTTGGACGCATGAGATTAATAACGCGTTGTGTTCATATGTTTTTCAAATAATCCGATTTGAATTTTCTTGATTAAGATAAATTAAGAAAAATGCTTCGGATGCATGACATTTTTAAACTGTTTTCATTTATATTGGAGCAAAACAGAAACTTTAAAATTGTGATATTCGCGGTCCTCATTTTCAACACATGGACTTTCACAATGGTACATTTTTTTATCCACATCTTCTCTTGAGCACCTTTTTACCTTTTTATAATGAAATGAAACTTTTCCAAAATCTGAACCATAAAATGCTTTTTTTCCACATCCTTTTTGGAATGTTTTTAATGCTTCTTTTTGAATCATCAATGCTCTTCAACTTTGTACTTGTTTGGCTTTATAAATATTTTGATTTTAGCGTCACTGATGCGTCTTATGTAGACGAAACGCGCGTCCGGCGTACTAAATTATAATCCTGATACCTTTGATAACAATTCTAAAGCATTGAATTAGGCATTTCTGTATTTCATACAATGCCATGTTGCACCATCTAGTTTATTCTGATGTAAAAATCATTTTAGAAGTTCTACTCCACAAAGTATTGACTTTGTAGGGTTATTTATATTGTCAACATGAATCAGTCAGATCATCAAATAAGAGTCGTTAGTTTGGTAAAACTTTTATTTCGTAGTCTTGGATATTTCAAATTCCCTCCATACAAATGGAACACACACGGTTATGGCGACATCTGATAACTGCATATCCTGAGCTACCTTTGAAATTTCCAAACCTAGATAAAATAGCATGTTTCTTTCACAGTGTTGACAAATTCGTCTTTCTTTACTCTTGTGCTTACATGACTGTTTTGTTTTCTACAACTATGCAATGACGGGTATTAGCAAAATATGTTATACATCTACGAGATCGCTCCTATAAGAACCAAATTCACCTCTCCCTGGGGAAAAGACAGAGCACATTACACTTTTATAAATAAACTTAAATCCTGAATAAACTCCTCAATGGATAAAGCGTATTGTTTCTAGGGTCAGAATTTTTATTTGTATCGCCCCAATGGAATGTTTCATTCGTTCCAGAATTCAAATAATAAGGATATAGTGAGGAGGCAAGGTTATTGTTCATACCAGATGTTTCCCTCAGCAGGGGATAAACAGTGTCCAACAATGACAGTTATTCCGCTGCAAATCACCTTGCAGTCCGGAAATAGCGCACTTCCTGATTTTTGCTACCTGCTGCAGCTACTGAAAGAGTATTCCTATTGAAGAATTCGTAAACTTACTTCAAGTTTTAGGGATTCATTGAATTGTATACATCTTCATATCGTAGACTTCCTGTTGAAGTGAAACTAGCATAATTGAATGCTTCCTTGTCCTGCCGTGTAGTCTACATTTCCAATAATAGAAAAATCATCTTCCCCTTCAGCGAATGAAACATTCTATTGGAAGGTTTCATGGTTGACGAAAGTCTGGAGACCAAGTTAATCATTAGCTCTGTCATTTGATGTTGGAGTTTAATTCGAAACCATGTTTTTCTCTTGTGTTCTTACCGATCGCGTACCACAATATATGGTTGTAGTTTTATCTTTATCTTCTATATATCGGAATATTGTCTCTACTTCGGTTATATAGTCACTATTGATAGAAGAGTCTTTTAAAAGCACTATTCAGAGTTCTTACTAAAGCTATTCTCCTTTCATTTATCGGAACGTTTTCCCTTAACTACCAAATGTAGCTGCTTGGCAAACAAATGTTTATCATTTTCGGTCATATTGCACTTGAGCCTTTAAACCTTGTCCAACCGATCCCATAATGGATGAGAAGCAATATCATTAATTAAATTGATAATGAATAGAACAACTAAAAGTTTCTTTATAAGAAAGTACAAATATTCATATCCATGTTACCAACAGTGCCAAAAACATGTATTATAAGTCAACTTTGATTGACATCTCACTCAAATTAACAAAGCTATTTTCAGGAAAATATAAAGTAGATTTCCTGAATTTTTTTTCATAAATGAAAATTGACTGCTGACTGCAATGCTCAACAAACAGTTCACCTCCAAATCGAAATCATATACAAATGCTTTTCTGATTACAGCCATGCTGACATCATGGTATATCTATTATATATAACACCTATCTCAAGTTCTCTAACTAAACCAAGTTGACAAGCTGACATTTAACTGCAAGTAAAAGATTAAAACCAGGGAAAGCAAAGATAACAGGAATTAATGAAAATATGTATACACTCATTGTTTATTATCAAATCCTCCATAATGTTCGATTATAGTTATGAAATTATTTTTATGTGTATAGTACTGGCTTCTTCTGTATAAAAGCCACTTTTCTATTGTTCACATGTCAACTGTTTCCTTCTGAACTACTCTTAAATCTCTCATATAAGATGCGTAAACTTAAGGATAGACATTATTATGCATTTCGATCGCATATTAATCATGAAATTTTATGTCATGTTTTCTTTGAAAAATATTTTTTTTGCATTAAATGATTTTAAATAAACTGGTGTTTTTCATCAATTTTATTCTATATTGACGGGTGCAACATGTAGAACAGGATCTGCGTACCCCTCCGGAGCACCTGAGAACACCCCCAGTTTTTGGTGGGGTTCGTGTTGCTCAGTCTTTAGTTTTCCATATTGTGTATTGTGTACTATTATTTGTCTGTTTGTCTTTTCATTTTAACCATGACACTGTGAGTTTATTTTCGATCTATGAGTTTGACTGTCCCTCTGGTATCTACAGCCCTTCTTTTGTGTGGATAAACAGGCTAAGTTTTCATCCGAAATTTATCGTAGAAAACACTGGTTAAAAATTATTCACTGTTTCAAAGTAATGTGATTTTAATTTTTCATAAGATTTTAGAATTGTTTAAAGGAACATTTGATGTAATTTGTAAAGATTATCTTATAATATTTAACTGTAATGAATGTTTTAACTGTTTATTTTTCATTTGGACTTAAAACTGATCTCTCACACATACCTTATGCTCTCTCTCACAGCTTGCCCTGTTCATACTTATCAGTTGCAGTTAAATATCGATACTATTAGATAAAGAATTGATAATTATACATTCATTTACAATACCTTTTGTTTGCACAAATTCTTCCAATATGCTAACACACAATGTACATGCAATCTATTCAAATCTATCGTGAAAAGCAATGAAAATGTTATGTAATTGATAGCGTTTTAGTGAGTATTAATCAACTCACTGGTGGTATATTAATTGACATAAATATGTTGGACACAATTTATCATATTTTATCACAAATCTTACTGTAAAATAAAAAATGATGAATAATATTTAGACTTTCAACGTTCATGTATGGAATATTGATAATAATCGAATAGAGACTAGAATCGGGAAATATGTCAAAGAGACGACACCAAGACAAGAGCAGAAAACAGCCAAATGTCACCAATCATGTTTTTCTTTGGTCAAACTGGTGGTTAATTAAGGAGTCTGCACAGTGAAAAATTTTGTTTGGAAGAATATGTTCTGCTGATGATTTTTGTCGTGCAAGTGATTAATATCGATGGTTTTGAGTAATTAGCAAGTCACGCAATGAAGTCTGGACTACGATTTGAAATTTTACCTGATTTTGTTCATTATTTAGATTTTTTTCAGAGGGGAATTTTGCAGGAACTTGCACGAAAATTAGTGAAAAACTTTCTTTTGCTTCCTCAAATATGTGTTATCGGACGTGAATTCTAGTAAGTCCCTTAACATAATTGATATAAGTAATTTTAAAATAGTACAAATTTCATGATTCAGTCAAACAGTCGAACTGTACGCTTGTAATTTCATTTGATAAATAAGCAATATGTATTACAGCCAATTTCCCAAAAAATAGGATTCGTTAATATTTATCAAAGGTACCAGGATTAAAATCCAATACGACAGACGCGCGCTTCGTCCAGACAAGACTCAGCAACGACGCCCAGACCAAAAACAGCCACAAACCAGCATAAAGCCAAACCAGCACAAAGTCAAACCAGCACAGAGCCAAACCAGCACAAAGCCGAAGAGCACATTTAGCATTGCAATTTTAGTTAAACATTTGGATATGATTTATCAATAGAATAAACGGGTTCTTTCCGTTTAAACCAGAAATACAAGTTAAATTATTGTCTCTCACTCATAATGTAAGAAGCGAAAAACTATGGTAAAATATACGATACGGTTGAACACTCAGTACAAAAGTCGACATAAATTGATAACATTGCATTTATAGCGAGACAATTATACCTGACTTGAGTGATGGATAAGGTGTCTTCATTCTACGGGTTGCCACACAGCTAGAAAATGGTAATTAAACTAATATCAACAAATTTCATTGAAGTTCTGAAATACTTTTCATAGCTGTAAACAAATCGTCTCTTGAGGTGTTCATCAGAAAATGTATTGGTAATAAAGGCAGTCAGATTTTATTTTTGTAGAAGAAATCATGGTTGTGGTACTGGTTGACCCTTATAGAGTTCTATCGGTGTTTACATAATGATGCAATGATTAACATATATTTAGATTTCCTAAGCCCGTGTGAAATATTTATGAGATGTGTTAAGCTTGTTAGCATCAATTTTATCTCCTCATAGTCATTCTACGTTGTTATACGTATGGAGATTTGCATGCCCGTTTAAAAAATAAGGAAAATAAAATAGTTCCATGGTTTAGAATCTAAGTTTCAGTTTGCCAATAAATTTTACAGTACATATGGGATAGAGATCAACAAAAATCAGAGATAACAGTTTTTGATGGATTGCAACGTTTGTTTTGATGTTTTAAATACTGCTTCCAAGTTTTTCGGAACAGCGTGCTAATTAACTTAGATATTAATGTATCTTAAATCCTATACATTTTTATGAATAGCCTTGGCAAAAAACAACCGCTTGAATATAGTTATGAAAGGTACAAGGCTTATAATTTAATACGCCAAAACAGGCGTTCTGTCTACACAAGACTCGTCAGTAAAGTTCAGATCAAAATAGCTATAAAGTTGATAAACAAGTACAAAGTTAAAGAGCATTGGGGATCCATAATTCAAAAACGTTGTGCCAAATACGGCTAAGGTTATCTATGCCTGGGATAAGACAACTCCTTAGTGTTTCGGAATAATCATACTTAAGAAAACAGGAAATTAAAAAACGATTAAACATTCAATTGATATTCATGTCAACACCGAATTGCTGAATACTGGGCTTGTGATACCCGCGGGAACGAAACGTCCCCAAGCAGTGACATCGACCTTGTGGTGTTAATAGTTATCAAAGGTGCCAGACTTACAAGTTAACACTTCAGACGTGCGTTTCGTTTTCATATGACTCATCGGTTACGCTCAGATCAATATAAGTTAACCGTGTATATTTCATATTAGATTAGTCGGAGAAGCTTATTTCAATACACGATAAGTAGTGGTGTAACCTTCAAATATAAAACCATACGGTGTTATATTGTTTGTTAAACAGGTATCTAAATCTCGCTGCCTCGGTAAACATTATTTCTTATTTCCATGTTATATTAATAATATATTTTTTTTACCGTTTATTAGTCCATCTTTATTGCTCTTAAAAACTTTGCAATATTCATACAAAGCGTGAAATTATATGGTTCTTACATTTGTACACGAATTAGTTGTATGAAATAATGGTTAACAACATGGCAACCTGTTGTCATAACTTTTGAAACATACTTGACCTCAATGGGCATGCACGACCTTGTTTAAGAGAAAACGTAGTGGAATGTGAATGATAATCGTTGTAACAAGGTAAACAATCATCATTTCTTTTATATTACTACTTAAAAAAAGTTGATTGTCAACATTTACCATGATTCAAATTGCACTTTGCTCACAGTAAGAACAATTCTTAGTACCTTTTACTCTACAAATAATATCATTAACGATTAATGACAAAGCTGTGAAATTTATAGAAGCCGTAGTTTGTTGATTGTTTCCAACATACAAATACACATATGTGGCTGTTCCAGCAGACAACGCCTGCAACATGAAGTTAACACAGATATGCAAAAATAAAATAAAAGAAGAAAAAAAAGATGCAATTGGATTTCAAAGGAAGTCTATAAGATTTGATTACATCACAAATCTATATTCCTTCTACTCAATATGAACATAAAATAAAGCGATGAAAAATTCCACTTTTAGACCTTGAAATTTATATTGTCACAACGATAAAAGAGGGAGGCTGAAGTAAACTCGGAAAAGACAGAAGACAAACATTAGTGCACAAAATCAGCATAGAAACTTAAGACTGAGCAACACGAACCTCACCATTAAACAAAAAGTCTCATTGAAGCTTTCCGATATTTATGCAAAATCACTCATTGTTACGTATATTGTTATATTTTTTTACATGGAAAAAAGTAAAATCACAAAAATACTGAACTTAAAGGAAAATCAATTCGGAAAGTCCATAATCACATGGCAAAATCAAATAACAAAACGCATCAAAAACGAATGGACAAGAACTGTCATATTCCTGACTTGGTACAGGCATTTTCAAATGTAGAAAATGGTGGATTGAACCTGGTTTTATAGCGCTAAACCTCTCACTTGTACGATAGTTGCAAGTAAGTAGGTTTTGAATAGAACACTTTGAATTCTGTTCCTCGCTTATTATACCGTCAATTTTTGTTATGAATCCAAGGATAAGGCAGTAACTTTTGAGTTTTTTTTGGTGTAATACGCGATCATGACCGTTTCAATTTAACTTTCCTTTGATATCTTTTTATATTTCTACATGATTTTATATAGACATAATAGAATAACTTCTATACAAACTAATTCTGTATTATCCATATCTGTTTTTAAATGCAAAAAGTCAAAGTCCATAAAATCCGCCAAATTATATATTATCAACAAAGTGAAAAAGAACAATCCAATTTCTTACTTGGTACAGGCATTGTCAGAAGAAAAGGGTGGATTTAACCTGGTTTGATTGGGAGGTCAACCTCTCACTTGTACGATTGGAATAAGTTTTCTTCATTGTAATAATGTTTATCCTTTTATTCCATTCGACTCATCAAGATTTCTTAAGGTAGCACGATACCGAATGACGTTACGCCATGAGTTATCGTTCCTGACGTTATCGCGTAACGTTCACACATACAAGCAAATGCAGCAGGTTCTGCAATCACAAAGTGGTTAAATAATAAAATCCTTTTATTTTTGGTAACTATGTGACATTTTTTTTAACGGTAACTTTCCTTAGATGCAGAGTGCCGAGAGTTTTGATGCAAAACGTATTGGTTATTTGACATAGATTGCTTTATCGTTTTTCAGCAATTCTTTTGCTCATTGTTAACCGTTAAAAATGTAATACTATACTTTTAGATATTCTGTTGATTTGATATTCAAGCATCTGCACGATTTATCTATATTAGAACTTAATTCAATAATAATTTAATTCAGTTATTGTAATTATATAACTTGGTATGCCTATTATTGATTTAAATTGACGGTGTGTTCGATTCATTTTATACTGGTCACTTTAATATTCTAATTAGTTTAGCCCGCGAAATGTTAGTCCGTGCAATTTACCTCGTGTGGTTTGGTCATTTGGATTCAAACCTTACACGGAGCTTGACCAAAGCTATAGAATTTAAAACACAGAAGAAAAGATGAGTATTCTTTTTTAGTTTTAGAATTAAGCAACATTTTATAAAAAATAATAGCTCAACAATTTAAACTGTTAATCTTGTTTTTCTTTCTTAAATAATTTTAACTTTGTTAAATGCTTTAAATAGTCGTGAACTTTTTCTTTGGTGTTATAACTGAATTTAAATTCTATCGTTGCGTAAATTGTCAATCTTTTCTTGGATATTATTATATATTTATATTTGTAAATTGAGTAGATGGTTATACTTATTGTGCGAGTTGTTATATCTAATGGTTTAACTGTCTTAATACGCTAATGAACATTTACCATGTTATTTATTCTTAATCCAAATCCAAATCTTGCAGCGCGAAGTAACTGGTGAGTAAGCCACATATTAATTTCAACATAAATGTATATATAAATTCTTTTTAGTCCTCAATATGCATGAAATAGGTGCCACTGGACATAAAGAAAACAATCTATGAATCTAGGTATGGCAACGAATGCTATTCACATTCAATGCATTTTGAACTTCAGTCCTGAATGAGATTGGTTTACAGATTTCACTGTATAAATATTGTAACCGATATACAGATATGAGTTTACTTTACTTTTATACATACAAGTATTTTAATACAGTGATCTGACATAATTATTTGTTTGAAATTTCTGGAATAAGAATAATGTTATATTATTTTCATTGTTTTTCAGTGCAACAGGTATTTTAGTCCAGTAGAATAATTGTTAAAAGGTTGTTGTTTATCTTTATTTATAAGCATTCACTATACATGCTATATAAGAATATTTCATTAAATGTTAATGAAAAGGGAACATTCTAAAACTATCATGACAATACAAAGACAGATGACATATTTCAAAACTTTTCTTGTCTCTCATGGTACAACTGATTTTTATAGTTTGTTCTTATGTTGTACTGTCACAGGTCAGGGGGGGATTGGGCGC